>NC_134020.1:19089250-19699250 GCF_040712315.1 Castanea sativa
GGAGACAACCCAGGGAAGTTCATTCTTTTTCTTCTTCTTATTTTCACATTTATATTTTTTCCTTTTCTTTGCATTTTACCATACATTGGGGACAATGTAAGTTTTAAGTGTGGGGGAGGGGATTTTGGTTGTGTTTTAATTTTTTATTTTTGAAAAAAAAAATAATTTTGTATTTTTTTTAAAAAAAAATTGCTCTTTGTTTTTGTGGTTTTCAAAGATTTTTGGTTGTGTATGTCATGAGCAAGATTCAATTAAGCTTGAAAAATTCATAACATGATTGAATAAGTGATCTTCCAGCTTAGAATTAATTGGTCTAGTTATTTTCCTTGAGAATGGTAATGACTAAATTTAGTAAACAAAAGCTGGTGAGATTTTGAGCCTTTAGATTGACACATCCATATCAATCTCATTATTCTTTCATGTGAGATATTCTTCCATGGATTTGGTTCTCTAGAACTTGCCTTGAATCTTCTCGAGGTCATATTGACACATGCATGCATGAACATGATTAAGGCCCTCTTTGTTATAAGCTACATAAGCCAAATAGCCTACCTTGCAATTAATTTTTCCCTTTGTTGAACCCCTTTAAGCTTTATTGTTTTTTTTCCTCTATTGTGAACCCACGTTACAAGCTTTAAACCCGAAAAATAATACCTTTACCCAAGCCATAGAGCTAGTGGAGCATTGTTCAGCATTATGATAAGTATGGGTGTGCAAGAAATAAGTGTGGGGGTGTCTGGATTTGTGGTATGGCTGTGACTGGTAAAATGGAACATGTCTTCATTCTCAATTTGTGAGTTCCATTGTTGATTTATTTTGGTAAAGAAAAAAAAAGAAGAAAAAAAAGAAAAAGAAAGTGACGAAGGAAATTGCTTTTAATATTACAAACTGTCCATGTTCATAATTCCTCCTAAAATTCCAAGAAAGTGGTCTATTTATATATGATATATACAAAGGTGGAAGCTGCTGAATGGAGTGATTGGTTTTACGTGTCTTATATATTCGAGCTTGAGTTGATTCATTTTTTCTCCACTAGTTTCGATGGCTTTTGAGCTACATTCCCCAATATTTCCCTCCTTGATCCTAAACCCCGTTACTACCTTTGAAAAGTCCTTATGATTTGTGTTATGCATGTGATCCCAGTGGTGGAGAATGAGAAGCTATGCAAGCCTATGGTAGATCATTTCCATTGGAATAAATTTGAGCGAAACACATATCATTCAAACACATGATAGTCGAGTGTTTATTTTTGTGAGGGTCTACATATTTAGTTTACTCCATCTTCAAGTGAAAATTCTTACTAGGTAATTGTCAGCTGTTTAAGAATGTTTGTTCATAATATGTAATGAGTTTTGAAGAACTTCGTTGTTCTTTGCTGATGGTGTTGCAACGTTGGTGTTTTTGGGAAAGTGAATTTAAGCTTTGCCCGAGGACAAGCAAAAGTTAAGTGTGGGGGAATTTGATGAGAATGCAAAATATCATATTTTTCTCCCTTTTGTTTAGTCTTTTATACTCATTTGGTGCCTAAATGTACTCATTATTCTTATATTTTTATTTATGATGCAAATGGAGGCATTAAGTGCAAAACAAAGCTAATCGGGTGATTCTAGACAACTTTGACATCGCTTCGTAATCTGGGCATAACTCTCTCATCAGAGCTCCGATTGAGATATTTCAAGATGCGATGCAATTCCAAGACAAAGCTCTACAACTTTCATGTTTAGAGTTTTGAAATTGGGCTTGAAGTTGTTGCACCTGCATTGCTGACGTTCTGGAACATTCCTTAGCCTGCAATTCTAATACTTGGATTTGATGCAGTTTATTTTCGGAAGCTTCCAGATTTGATGCACGAAAATTCCAGTTGAAAAACACCACTTTCCTAGTTATATTAGGACTTTGTTTTATTTTTAATATTTTTCCTTAATTATTCAGATTTGGATATTATTATTTAGAATATTTTTAGGAGATTTTCTAGGCTTGGGAATGGGGGAATTAACGTGTAAAAGAGGGGAGGAGAAATTAGATTGGACACACACACCTCTCTCTCCCCTCTTCTCTAATTTTCTCCTTCGAGTTTTTGTCATGGCCTTGCATGGCTTAAACTTTTATACTTGGTCAAAGAAAATGGAAGCCTCGGAACCAATAAAACTATGAGATCTAATTTGATTTTACTGTTCAATTTTATGCTTTGAGTATCAAATGTTCTTTTGTGCCTATTTTCATTATTGTCTCGTTTAATTACTAGGAGGCCTACTGGTTTATTATTCGTTGCAATTTACTGCTAAGTTAGATATCAAATCCGTAATTGTTTGATCCCTCTAATTTGTGCAGCAACTAAGATTTAATGATTTTCCGCGTCAAAAATTATTAGATCTTAGTAAGAACGCTCGACTAAATTAAATGCAACTACTTGTGCTTGTCTTGTTTAGCTTCATCGATCTCTCTAATTCTTAAGGCTGCTACTAGATTAAACCTTTAGCGCTTGCCTTGGGTTGTTTAGTAGTTAGGGTTAATTAGATTGCTTGTTTTCTAATTAGCTATGACTAAGGAGAAATAGAAAAATAGTTCCAACGGTGAATATTCAAAGTTTGAATTGATATATACTTACATTGATGATCAGTTGTAAAATTTGATGGTGGATGTTCACTTAGACCAAGGTTTGTTCTTTTGATTGAATTCGATACTTTAATTTGAATTGTTCCTTAGTTGTTTTTCATAAAATTGTTTTCATTATACTCAAACCCCCCCTCCTTGTTCACGTAGCATAAAACTAGGCTAGATACTCTCTGTGGGAACGATCCTTACTCGCACTACTACATATATTTTTAGGAGTATAGGTTTTATTTTTGGTTGCCTGCAACAGCACACCAATTGCCCATATTGAAGAGTGGCTCCCTTCCTGAACTTAAGCCTCTTAAGGAAGTAAGCACAGCAAACTAACCGCTTATTTTTTTTTTAATTAATCAAGCATTAACATTACTTCTTCTTCTTATTTTACCATTATCACTAACATATTTCTGCCGTACTCATATAATTGTGTTTTCCTTACTAAGAAAATGGTTAAATCATTGTCTTTGGTTAGCAGCCAATATACTCCTCTTATTTTATTTTATTATGCCCTCCTGCTATAACTTTATTGTGACAGCATCTTCTGCCGTGGGCATATGACTAAGATCTCAGCAAAAGGGGGTTCTAGCTTGCGCACAAGCTGGCTTGAGGTGAGTTTCAGTCAAGCCAGTCTCGACTTTCCTTCCCCAGAACTACTGGGCCACAACACGCCAAGAAGCAGTCTAGCCCAAAAGTATAGAAAGGCCCACCACATTTAAATTGGCGACTCCACTGGATAGTTGGGAAAAAGGCATGGAAGGTAGATAAGGCACTCGTAAGTTATGCCCCCGAGATCAATGACGACATGGAACATGTGTGTAGTGCCCTTGTAGGTAGAGTCAAGGTCAGCAATGCCCCACCAGCACCAGCCCAACCAAGCGAAAGGTGTCAATGGAGCAAGGGCTAGACCTTAGCAAGAACAAAGGGTTCCTACTGACAATGCCAACTTTTTCATCAAGGTGCTGCAGTCTGTGCAGCATTCCCAACTGTAGATAATAGAAGAAATTCGACAAATGAAGGCGAACAAGACAAAAGAAAAAGGAAGCCAACATGACCCAAAGTGTGTGGCAGACAAGGAAGAGACCTTAGTGGGGGGTTATCCATAGAATGCGGAGCATCAGCATGGCCGAAGTTGCAGCACTTCTAGAATAAGAAAGGGCCAAGGTGCCAAAGGAAAGGTTTTACGGATGAAGGCCTCCTTACCCGCTGAGAATACTCAGCAAGCCATGTCCCATGAGGTATAAGCCATGAACGTTTGCGCAATACAATGGCAAAAGGGGAAGAACCATCGAACACGTGAGCAAGTTTATTGACACTCTCAGTCCCTACGTGGCAGAGGAGGACTTATATCTTCGGGAATTTTCCAAATCCCTATGTGACCGCGTGTATACTTGGTACACCGATTTGAAACTAGGGTCCATCCCGACATGGGATGACATGGTGGACATGTTTTGCACTAAACCCGCTCCCAAACCATAAGGGGAAGGGAGTAGCGGCAGTTGTCATTTGCACGGATCTAGAGGAAAATGAAGAGGAAAGACCAGCCCTGTCTACCGTAGCAATTACCACCTTGCAGAAGAGCTCTAGGTTCAAGAACCTATTTGATTAGTTGGAACTCACAGTAAATGAGCGGAGAATTGCCATGGAGATCCTCATAAGCATTGCCTCAGGGCCAAGAGTAAAGTGCTTGTCGGTGGAAACCAGAACTGGCAAAGCTCTCTTGTAGGACACAAACAAGATCACTTTTAGTGATGAAGATATGGAAGTGGGATATTCAGATCATAGAAGGCCCATCTACCTGGCAAATTCCATAAGCTAAATCCCATCAAAAGGGCCTTAGTTGATACAGGTGCTTCCGTAAACCTTATTTCGCTGGACATATTGCAAGCAGTAGGGATTTCAGAAAGAAAAATACAAGGGTGCCCAATGGTGGTGACAGGATTTGAGGGAAGAGGTGAATATACCATAGGCCATGTTAGGACATATGTGGAAATTTTTATGAACATATGTCATTTAGAATTGGCTAATCCTTTGACAAAACACACTTTACTTGTAATTGGGTAGATCTAGGATGGTTTAAGTCTTCAAGAAACATAGTGTTCAAGTCAAGAGTTAAAGCCATGCAAATCTGTTTAAGAATCAAGAGAAGAAGTGTTATATTTTAAAGCTCGACAGATTGTATCTATCAAGGTTTAAAAGGGAGCTTTAGCCTGATGCTCGACAGTAGCTCGATAGATAACCTGTCTATCGAGAATTACGAAAATCAGATTTTCAAATTTGTTTTTCATGCATATCCAAGCTAATTGTGTAGGGTTTCTTTTCTCACAACCCTAGACATATATAAGGATTATTTTAAGGGTAGTCAAAGGGATGCAACATGATGCAACTTGATGCAAAGTGATTATTCACTCAAATTGTGACCGGAGACAATTTGCCCTAGTTCATCTTTCTCTTGAAGAAGCTGCTGTGTTGTACACCATAGGGTTTTGTAACCAAGGAGCTTCTTGATCTTTATTGTGTGGATGTACTGAAGAACCAACATCTTTCTCAAGTTGGTGTGTTAGTCATGTACTGGGATTTGTGCAAAGGAGTAAGCCGTGTACTGGGATCCGCGCATCAATTGGTTAGTCACGTATTAGGAGCCATGCATTGAAAGGAGAAATTGTCACTGCATTACAAGTCCAATTGTGTATTAGTATAAGGGTTCAACTATAGCTTGATATAAGGTGCTGAGATTCTTTTACTTGTAACCGCTTGTCTAATACTATATATAAAAGTAGAAGCCTTTAAGGAGGTGTTGCCACGTTAGGAAAAAAGGCCATCTAAAATTTTGCCACGTTTAAGTTAAAAGCGATAAATTACATTGATTGATAATGCTACACCATTTAAAACCTCTCATTATAAATAAAAAAAATAACCGGTTTAAAACCCTCTCATTATAAATAAAAAAATAAACTAGTTAAAGCCCATCTACACCACGATAGAGAATTAGAGATAGAGATTAGAAACCATCTATGACCGTGAGACACAGAGATAGAAATCTGATAAGATGCATAGAGAGTTGGAAAAAGAGATCTGAAGGAGAGGCCTTTTCACTATTGTCAGACCGGTCTTCCTTCATCTTTGGGTTCCATAAAGTTGTCGGTAAGTTTTATATTCTTGAAAACTTGAGATGAGGCACGCCGAAGACCCTAACACATAGAGAGACCGAGAGCCAGAGCGAGAGATCCCAACAATGGCGACCCGTTTCAAGGAGAAAAGAGAGAGAGATCGAGAGAAAAGAGAATTCCCCCTTTCCTAACCATTCGACAATTCCCCCTCTCTCTTCAGTCTCATCACCATCCCTTGCCAAACTTAGACCACTGAAACTGGCACCAATAACCTAAAGGGAGAAAGACAGACATCTTAGGGTCGGCACTACCGTCAGCCTCCAACCACAAGGAAACTTTATTTCTTCTGCCGTCGCACCACCAGAGCTATTATTGGGTAGGTTCCTTTACTCTCTGTTGATTTATTTCGATTATAGATTCACTCTGCGATCTCGACTGCACTCTTCATTTATGTTTCTTTATTTATTTCTGGGTTTGTAGGTGGAAAGGCCAAGCCTTTGAGGCAACCCAAAGTCTAAGAAGAATGGGTACGGTTAGGTCTATTTTTCCCTTTATTGAAATCTCTTTCAATTTGTGTTTAAAAGTTTGTAGTTTTAATGGATTGGTACTTTGGGTATCTATCTACTGATTACAATAACTTCATTTCTTTTGCATATAAACTTTTCGGCTTTATTTAATATTTCAACTCAATCATGTTATGTATCAATTATTTACACTTTACAGAATCCTCATACGTACGGTTAATACTTTAATATTTTTTTTTCGTTGTACTTTTTATTTTTGCATCTATATTCTACCACAATTAGTTCTCTCTTTTATGTAAAAAGATGTGGCGGGTGAAGTTGAGGGCAAAGACAAAGGAAATGAAGACGTAGACAATTCATTGCAAAATAGGTATGTTCCTAAATTCTTGGTATATAATAATTCATAATGTATTATAATGAAACTTGAGTTCTTTTAGCAAAAATAGCATCAACAGACTGGTAATTGACTTAAAAATTGGCATGCATGATTTATGTTAGAAAAGCATTAGATTTAATAGATGACTTGGTCAATTAGGAATCACACCAAATCTCTAAGTGTTGCTACTCACACTAGGTGAATATTGAACATTATTCAAATTCTTTATTTATCTTTGTGTGTGTGTGTGTGTGTGTTACATTGATGTTTCAACATTTGTCAGCAGTGCTATATGCTTACAACAAAGTTAATTTTTGTGTTTGATTTTCTTAAAAGATATGTAACTATAAACCTCTATTCTTTTTTTTCTTTTTTCTTTTTCTATGAACTATAAACCACTATCATAAAAGTTCAGTGATTTGTCATTCATCACATTTATAAGTTCTGGAAGTATTTTATGTGTCTTGATAGTACTCCAACAAATGATAATTTAAGGATTACAAGGAATTTCATCATTAGCAAAACCTATATCATATTTTAGTTACTCACTAAAAAAGAAAAACATATTTAGTGGCTTTCTTGGTAGATTTCTATTGATCATTGTTTGTTCTAAGTTTACTATATGTTTTTACTATCGGATTGTATCTAAAACAACAATGACTTAAATCATAGTGCTAATATCTTTAAACCATTACATCTTTGTTGGGCTAATATTACATCTTTGTGGCATTCTAACTAATATTATGGTTTTGTATTTTCAGCCAAATCAACTTAGATAAATATTGACAAATGGCAGGTGGTAGTTATATAGTTGTCACAAATCACAAGAAATGTTGGTTGGGGTTAAAAATGTGTCTTTGTTTCATCCTATATGTATTAATCCGAAGGATAACACACTCTATCAAGTCTATGAAATTGTATATGTATTATTTTTGTGATCTTTTAAATTTATGAAATTCTATGTCTGGTATTTTCTGTTTTTGTTAGTACCATGGGTTAAAAATGTGACAAAATGAATGTATAGAATCTTTGAACATTTGGATTTCTATATTGAAACCATGCAGGTTTAATAAGCATTTAGAATTTACAAGAGATGTGAAATGAGTCGTCTTTTTTCTTTTTTTCCTTTATAGATAGTATAATACATTTGATTAATCATATTTTTCAGTTAGGCTGTAGCTGTTGCTTTGCAAATAGCTTTGTTTGCAGCATATATTTTTTGAAATTCATACATATATATTTTTTGTTTTGGTTGGAATCACTTACATTTTTCAAGTTAGAATGAATTTTGAGAATGACAAGGATGTGCAAATTCAACAGGCAATGTGGGAAGGACAACATGAACTTTCAACTAAGAAGACATATGCTAGGTACATGAAGCTTTTCTTTCTTCTAATTTCAATTGGGTATTTGTTTTTGTGCTCCTTATTTTGAATTATGGCAGGGCAATTGATGTTTGTCATGTTTCATTTGTTGTTGTTGTGTTTTTTTTTTTTTTTTTTTTTTTTTTAGTGTATGGATTTTTGCTGCCTAGAATGTTACTTTTATGTTGATGAAATATCTTAAAGTGCATATTGGGTTTTCACTATTGGATATTTTGTTGCACTTATCACTGCAAGGCTGAATAGAGTCTTGCTTGGTTGCATATACAAACATAGATGATTTTGGGCCTGCTTAGATAAGCTGTTTCAAAACGTGCATTTTGAAAACTCCATTTTAAAAACCACAAATAAGTGTTTGGTAAAAATGTGAAAATATGCGTTTTCTATTTTTAAAGCCATATTAAGCATTTGGATAAGCTGTTTTACAAATAGTTGTTTTGAGTGTAAATTCCAAAAAAGGACTTAACTATTTTTTGAAAAATATTAAAAATAACTCATCAAGAAAAAGATATTAAACTGATTAGGAAAATAAATATATTAAAATGTTAATTGCCAACAATATCAATAATAGACAATCCATTATAATAATAAAAAAGTTATTTTCCAAAAAATTAAAACCAAAACACCAAAATAGAAATAATAAAAATATTGTTTACAACCCGCAAATGGATCAAGCTATTTTGTCATGAACAAATTTCATCTCTTCATCTTGTACATTTTCAACATTTCCCTATCTGCTACTACCTTCTCCACTACTATTGCTTCTTGGTTTGTCCAAGCCATGTTCATCCCAATTGAATCCCTCATCTTCCCTATCATATTTTCTAATAAAATTATGCAAAACACAAGTAGCAACTATAATGTTTCTCTGGTGCTTAATGTCATAAGGTGGCATTTGTTTCAAAATTTTCCATTTATTCTTCCACTCTCCAAAAGTTCGCTCAATTGCACTTCTAAGTGATGAGTGAACATAATTAAACCTCTCTTCTATGTGATTCCCTCAACCAGCTCGTCTAAAATCTGAAAGATGATACCTCTGTCCCTTATAAGGTGGCAAATATCCTTTCCTTAAGGGGTATTCAGCATCAACTAAATAATATTTTCCTAGTAAAAGAAAAAAAAAATGTAAGATGTACATAAATAATATCCTTTATACATATTTAATATATAAAAATTTTATATACCTGGTGGTGGTTTCGGAAAGTTGACAGATTGTCGATGGATAGCATCTAAGAAAATACGTGTATCATGTGCTGCATCCTCCCATCCAGCCATAACAAATGTGAAAAGTAAATCAAAATCGCATGTTGCCATCACATTAAAAGATGTCATGCCCTTTCTATTATAATATGAAGCTTTCTTGTCGTCTCCAACAACAACTTGGATATGTGTACCGTCAATGGCACCAACGCAATCCTAAAATAGAATATAAAGTTTAGATACTTAGGAAATAATCCTAACAAATAGTAGAAACAAATTAGAATGTATGAAATGAATACCTGAAAGTGTGGCATGTACAACGGATTCTTCTATATATGTCTTGGAACTACACTAAATGTAGAGTCAGAAGGCTTGAAGATATCCATTGACATTATGTTAAGGCGTTTCAGAACTCTATGAAAATGTCTATGTATAGTCTCACCAGAATGTTGGAATCTTTCTTGAACCATCCTATAACAAGCTCCTTGTCCAAGTATCATTAAACATATACCTACTGACTCTTCTAGCCTAATATGCCTTGTGTGCTGAAGCTCATATGTATGTTGCAAAACATTACACAATTGAAGGAAAACATGTGGCTTCATTCTAAACATTTTGTTTCATTCCCCATCAAACAATCCATCAACCACATATAGCCAGTTTGTTCAGAATCTCTACAAGGTTGTTTATCAATATATTTCATATAATATGTCACTATAACATGACATCCAGCAACAACAAGATCATATAATTCCTCATCATCATATTCATCGTTTTCCACATCATAAGAATGATCTTCATCACTATTACCAATATAATCATTGTAATCCATAGGAATATCACCTACAATATTATAGCAATAAATTAGATAAATCACAATAAAGAAAATGAGTAAACATTTAAATGATAGGTACTGTAGTGTGACAGTGTGGATATTTGAAGATATTTGTAAAGGTATGCATGGGTGGATATTTGTAGATATTTGTAAATAGGCATTGTGACAATCGTAGGCTTGATATTTGTAAATAGGTGTAAGGGTGTGCACAGGTGGTGCGTATATTGCTGCAAGGGTGTGTGTGTGTAGGTGTGACAGTTGTGTGTGTAAGGGTGTGCAGGGGAGTATGCATGTGTGTGTGTGCACAGGTGGTGCTTATATTGCTGCGGAAGGGTGCGTGTGTGCCTGCATGAGGGATTGGACTATACTGCAGAATGGATTGTACTACTTCCGTTCTTTTAAATCTTGCCAAACATGAAAAATTACTGCAAACCCCATCAAGTACCCTTAAAGTAGGTGATAAACAAGAGCAGCATTGGTATGGAAAGCGTGAAACAAATCTAGACCCATGCTTGCGATGAGAAACTCCACCTAAATACAAAACCCATCTTAGCAACTAACCCGAAGAAATCTTAGCAACTAACACAAAGAAATTCCTCTTATCAATAGAACCACTAATTACTCATCAAAATAATATACATATGTCATATGTGGTTTTAAATTTGAGATCAAATTACCAATCCTTTTGTTGTTTCCAAATAGACCTTTATCAGTAATTAAGCATACTCTAGGGTACCATAAAGCATTACGTTTTCTTGAATGCTGCATCAGTCAGTAATAAAAAAAAATTATGCCAATGCATATTATACCATGCACACAACACAAGCCAAACAAGAACAAAAGAAGGCAAACAAACTCTACTTCCTCAATCCTCAGTGTTCCAGGTAAATACATCATAAGCAATATCTCTCAGTCACTAAGTTTAGATTATAAGTTCACAGCAACCACAAAAACAAAGTTCAAATTTTTTGAGAATTTTACCAACTTTCAACAGTTTTTAATTCATCAAAATTTACCAACTTAGGGTTCTACACACGATTCGAAAAGACACCTTACTGTGATTATAACAAGACTTTCCCATGTCATTTCTAACCTCAAATCCCATGTCAAGCAATTCTAAGCCATTCACAAAAAAAATAATATAACACATAGCAGTGACAGGATTGCCTTTTTTAAAAGCACATAACACCTGATGCACTTGATCTAGTACCTGATGCACCTGATGCAGACCCGATGCAGCACCTGATGCAGACCCGATGCAGACCCGATGCAGCTAGCTTCATGGAGCTAGCTTCTTAATATTAAACCTTTCCCATGTCATTTCTAACCTTAAATCCCATGTCAAGCAATTCCAAGCCATTCACAAAAAAAAAACTAATATAACACATAACAGTGACAAGATTGCCTTTTTTAAAAGCATATAACACCTGATGCACCTGATGCAACACCTAATGTAGACCCAATGCAGCACCTGATGCAAACCTGATGCAGCACCTGATGCAGACTCGATGCAGCACCTAATGAAGCACCTGATGCAGACTCGATGCAGCACCTGATGCAGACATGATGCAGCACCTAATGCAGCTAGCTTCATGGAGCTAGCTTCTTAACATTAACCTTATGTTGACTGTACTAGTCCATCTAATATCAGACAAGTACCGACGTCAGATCAAGGGTGTGAGATACCAACAGAATTCATCTATATCAGATAAGTACTGCTGTACTGGCATCATACTCAAGGCGCATACATGCAATAATTTTTCTTTTGATGGAACACATACATGTAATTAGATAAAAGTCAATATTATCAAAAAAAGATACAAGTCAATATGAAGAGTAGCTTATGATTTTAAAACATTGATTATACTATACATGCACTCCCCATCAACAAAAGTAGATCCAGTCATCCAAATCATTCAATTTTCAACAATAACTAACAAATGCACATTTGTATCTACTAATGCAACTAGCTTCATGGAGCTAGCTTCTTAACATTAAACCTTATAATTGGCTACAGCTTCATGCTTCCTTGCAATAGTAATGCAACAAATTCACTAATTACAGTAGCCTCTACACTACTTAATCAGTCCACAAAGATTCTAACACCCTAACAACCCAACAAGTTAAAACACCCTAACAATCACATTATTCAAAGGTTATAACAATAAAATATTAAACACATCTCTCTCTTCCATAAAACATTATTCAAAGGATAAAACATAAAAAAACCCTAAGTGCCAAAGTAGTGACCTCCCTAACAGCCACATTATTCAAAGGATAAAACAATAAAACATTAAACATCTCTCTTCCATAAAACATTATTCCTAGGATAAAACTTAAAACACCCTAAGTGCCAAAGTAGTGCCGTCCTAACAATCTTGCCTCCTCTTGCAAAGACTGAAGTTGTAAATGTGGTTCTTCCATCACGACAAACATCTCTCTCTTCTCTTGTTTCTAAAAAATACGTGTTGCCATGAGGTAGAGTTCGGAACCCTTCTCAATGCCATCTAAGGTGCACACGCATTCCATGACATTACGAATAGTACTACTTGGCTCCACTGAAAAAGCGAAGTTCCTTAACTCCATAACATCACAGATACGACTAAGCTGTTGTGTCAACTGTAATGCTGTTCCTCCTTTCTTCCCTTTGCTCTGTGTAGATGACGGTAAAACTCGCTTCTTTCCTTTCTTTTGTGTTGGGTCAGGTGGTTGTGTGAGGTTAGGAGTCTCATCTTCATGAACGTCATCATCATCATTTGGAGAAGATGAGTTAGCAGAAGTATCACCTAACCCCTCCTTAGGTGTCTCAAGATCATTAGGTAACACACCTGAAGTGGGGGCCCATGCTAAATCTCCTGTGACCGCAATGTCCTTAAACATAATATCTAATAAGTCAACATTCTCCAAACCTTTCTCTCGAAATTTTGCAGCTTCAGGAACCTCCTACAATTTTGAATATTGTCATTAATAACTCAAATAGCATGGTTTATCTAGTAATACAAAATATGTACAATGGGTTATACAAAACATACCATTACTTTCCTCTCCCACCACTCATCAGTTGCAGCTATTATTCCTTTGGCTGCATCCCATCCCAATCCAGTTTCACTTCCCTTCAACTTATTCCAAAGTACCCAATCTTTCTTCAAACTATCTCATTTATGCTTATACTTCGCCCTAGGATATTCATTTCCAGTTTTCTTTTCAAAAGTTGCTATAATATTTGCCCAACCCTTCTTACTAAAGTGGGTATTAGGTCGATTACCCTTAAATACCTCATCCACACAAGCTTCACAAAAGATAGTTGTTACTCTTGATGGCCATTGAGCTCTAACATTTGAGCTATTTTGTGATGGCTTACCCATCTAAAAAAACATAAGTTTGTTAATATTAATATTCAGCCAAATACAACAAGTTCTACAACCAAACCCATGTGAAAATTGAATAGTAGGAGTAATTTCATAACATTTCTACCACAAAAAACAAAAGCATAATTTAATGAATTTAGAAAGGGGGCCCCTCCCATTTTGGTAGCACTATGTGTAGATGAATGATGATTATGCTACATATGCATGAATAAAAACAAAAGAAGACACACTTGAAATGTCATATCCACTCCTTCCATCAAGGCAACTAAAAACAAACTTATGTGCCAACTATGATACACCATGTGGATTTGATTAGGCAATTATACAATCATACAATAACCTTATGGAAATCATACAAGCATAAATTAAGGATTAATACCCATAGAATGATAGAATACACACATATTTTCTTGGTACTTTCTCTCTTTCACAGATTTTCTTGGAAAAATTGAAGAATTGAAATTCTACTTGGTCAGTAAGACCAGGCAGCAGCTTGGACTGCATATCTGGGCACTTTCTCATGTTTATTAAACAAAAGCTCCCTAAGTTTCCTAGGTAACTTCTACAACCACAAAGAATCAAACAAATTCAATCAAAGAATCAAAAAAGATCACGGCAACATACATGGAACCAAATATATTGAACAAACTCTGCGGGTTTTTACATTATTGAAAATACTACATCATGCAAATAGATGCACAATCTTAAGCAAAGAAAAATCTACCTCATGGCAGAGCAAAAACAGAGGTAGTTACTTGGAATTGCGATGAAGAACGACGATACACGGAGCAGAGCAAAAATAGCAAATCGTGAACCAATCCTTGTGAAACTGATGTGTTGAGGCAAAGGACTGAGGATATATGGGAGAGGACTAGAGACGCAACAGTAAAGGGAGGCTATTTTTGGTTTTCAGCAAAAAATATTGGCGGAATTACGATTTGCAAATCTCGCGATATCGAAATCGCAACAGGAAATTGCTTTTCCTGAAACGCGAAAATCTGCTAATTGAAAAACGCAATCCCACAAATTTCGCCTAGCCAAACATATCAAGATTTTCATGATAGCAGAAACGCCCGTTTTTCTCTCAATACGCCTAAACAAACGGGCTCGTAGTTTCAAAGTTAGTTGGTGAATTTTAAATTGTTACCTAAGATGAGAACAATGTCAATCCATTTTGAGTAGTAGTGCATCCACCTACACAAGTCATTTCGGTGTTTGCCTCCTCCGCATTAGAAGAGAAAGAAACACCTGACTGAGTCACTGACATGTGATGCCACACCAGTCACCAGCAATTCTAAAATCTAGTCAGCAATTTCCACACGGATAGCGAAAACTTGTAACCAAACAACATTTTCGCTTTTGCCCAAATCAAAATCCCTTAAATCTCCGTCGAATTTTCCTTCGTCACCGTGAACCTCCTCCTCCTCCTCCTCCTCCTCCAAGTTCCAGCAACAGCATCTCCATCTGAAACTACAGCACTCTGATCCGTAAAAGTCTCTCTCTCTCTCTCTCGCCGGAGAAGCTTCTCCTCCTGTGGAAATCTCTTTCTTGCTTTGCCGGTGAGTCCTCTCTCTCTCTCTCTCTCTCTGATCTTGTTCTGTCTTCTAGTTGGAACGGAAGATAACAATAAGTAAGTAGAGTGATGAAATGGGCTGTCTTGGCTTGGCTTGGCTATGTATTTGATACTTACTAGTACAGATTTATCATTTGGGGCTTTAGGGTTTCGAATGGCCGTAGAGTGATGAAGAACGAGACAGAGTGAAAAGTAGAAGGGATATGTGGCAAAGTCTTTTACCTAGTGATTTGGATTTGTGACTTTGCTTTTCTCTGTTTATATCTCTGGATAATTCTGAGTGCTATGTGCAATTTCGATATTAGTCTTTCTTTCTGCTTATTATATCTTGTATACATCACCCTTGTACTTGGGCTAGAAGCTCTTTTGTTACTAAATAAAATCTTAGTATTACATATAGCAAAACAACAGAATCTTATTACTTATCTTTCTAACCTTCAATGTTGGTTGCTTGTGTCAAATAATTGATTGTGTTGTTAATATTGTCTTCTATTTGCTGCAATATAGTGAAGTGTTTCTGGCTTTAACTGAAGTTCTTCGTGGGCATCATATTGGAACTAGCAGCTCTGCTTTTAAGAGTCATGTCATTGCCTAATGAGGACAATATGGCTTCTCAGGTATCCCTTTCTCTTCGCAAGAACACATTTTCTTTTGTGGCTGGCTTAGCTGTTGAACAATGGAAGATGATAAGGTTAAAACCTCCAGTTTTTTAGTTTCACATCTGATTGATTTTTCTCGCACGCTACAAGATTGAAGTCCTTACTTTTCCTGATTTTAGACTTGTCTGAGACTGAAATCTGGGTAGACAAAGAGGGAAGAGTTAAGTCAACCTTGTATGTAGAGCAGTCAGCAAGAAAGGCGTGTTGATGGGTGGTAATGGAAAAAGTTATTTCACCTTTTTTTTTTATATGGTTACACGCGCCCCCCGTGGATTTGTACCCATGAGCCACCATCTACATTTCACTTATCTTTCTTTTCCCTCTTTTTGTTGTGATTTTTTGGTTCTTCTCAGAGTACCAAGACATATCATACATGTGTTTTTGTATCAACATACCTTGTATTCTATTGGTTTGATTGCACAAGAAGTATGACCCTAAATATTGCAGAGGGGTTTCATACAATGACCTAAAGTCAAGATACTCAGACTTTTGTTTGGTTTCTTATTACCCTAAAATTTAAAAACTTGTGCGTGTGGAAATTTTCTACATGAAATCTGTCATATTTCCTCACTTTTGTTGGGTTTTGCTTGCAGCTTTCATCTCACTTTTTCGGAGATCTCCTTGATTCCATTATTGTTGATGTGGCATCTGAATGTCATCGAATAGCAAGGTTGGGTCTTGATCGTAATTTGGAAGATGAAGAAGAAGAACTGAGGTTGTCAGCACAAGCCCGGGTAAGGGTAGCTGATCCTAGTAATAGTGGTGAAGGTAATAGCAAGTATGTGGTTGACATATTTGGACAGTCTCATCCTTCTGTAGCCAGTGAAGTATTTGAGTGCATGAACTGTGGTCGATCTATTGTGGCTGGGAGATTTGCTCCTCATTTGGAGAAGTGCATGGGAAAGGTGATCCTATGTTCCCTTGATTTGATAGTTGGTATTCCATTTCTTAAATTGAGAAAATTATATTTTCTGGTGGTTTTCATAGAATGTAAGGGACATCAGCTCTTGTTTTCCTTAACGGTTGTGCTTTTGTACTCCACTACAGGGTAGAAAGGCTCGACCTAAGGTGACAAGAAGTAGCACAGCTGCACAGAACCGGTATTCACGAGGCAGCCCTGTTTCCACATATTCTCCTTATTCAAATTCCACCAGCTCAAACCGGTTATCAAATGGAACATCCGGTGTTGCAGGTGAGGAGTATTTGAATGGCACATTTCAAGAGCCATGAAGGAGATGAATTGCTAAGTCTCACTTCAAGATATAGTTGAATGGCCAATACCATATACCTGGCTGAAAAATAATATTGTAATTTTTCTTTTGGTGGGAAACTGGGAATGTACGGCTGAACAATTAAGACGATTTTATCAGTTTGTGCCATTGCAGCATGTCATCTGAAAGTCTGGTGAGTTCATAGTTCTTTAGATGTTTAGACTCGACAGTTGTGAATAGGTTGGGAACCAATATTGTTGACTCTCTCTTTAAGCCCGGCTTGCAAATGTAGTTCGAACTTCGAATGACATCAAGAGTAAGAAAGGCAAATGAAAGTTGTTAGCCTTAGTTTTAAGGGTTTTCTTTTCAATCCCAGTTCGCATATTAACACAAAGGAAATTCAAAATTGAATTATCCCTGATAACGTAAACGTAATTGTTCCTAACCAAAATAAAATAAAAAGGATCGGACCTTTTCTGATCTAAATACCCTGAATCGCATGCATATCAGCATATTAGGTGATAGCTATATCTTTTTTTTTTTTTTTACTCTGTGACAGGTATATCTTTGGGACGAGGAAGTATAGGGTTAAAAATGTAAATTAGAACAGTGTGTAGATTAGACATGGCAAAACAAGCAGGTTGGGTCAATCGGGTCGTATGTCAAACGGGTTGTAGGTCAAAATGGGTTATTTTAAGTGGGTTAAAAACAGATTCGGGTCAATCGGGTTATGGGTTGGTTAGGTCAGGTTGACTCGTATTTTTCACATGAATTTTTTTTTTTATTATAAAGAAAACAACATGTATATGCTATTTGGAAAGTTATGCAATAAATTATTTGATGTAAAATGTATTGCTTTGATTCACCACTTATATCAAGAATGAACTCAGTTAAACTTATTAATACTTATTCAATAATTTTAAAATTATGCAAATTTTAACATTGCTATCTAAAACAAAATAACACAAAGATAAGTAAAACAAATATACAAGTTTTATTTCTACATAATATCAACATTTCAAAATATATATAAAAAAAAATTACAAATGACTTATTGGATAATTCATTTGATAAAAAATAAAAATATATAAGAAATTTATAATCTTAAAAAATAATTTTATAATCTGTTATCAACTGTGGTTAGCACTCTATTTCAATTTGAGATATATATTATAGTTTGATTGTTTACTTATTTATATGTGATCTCTTTTATGAATATCATATCATTGTTAAGCAACACACACGCTCTAGGATATGAAAGACCAGGTAATGGGCTTTTTTGTTAGTTTCAGGTTGTCAAAATCAGGATTCTACGTAAGATCGTGGGAGGTAAGTAGGATTGTAGATCGTAGGATCGGATCGTGAATCGTAAGATCCTATCTATTTTCAGATTTTAAGCAAAAAACTTATTGATAATGACTTTGTATGTTATATAATCACTTAAAATATGAATCTATCCATTAAGAAAAATTGCATCATAAAATGTAATTTGCACGCACTACATCGTTCTTATGTCATTCTAACGAGACAAAATATATTTAAATTTTGACATAATGTATCTAAAAAGTTCAGTATATGTTTAATTAGCGACTAAGTACCAAAATATTATCTACACATATGGAAAATGTTTTCCAAATTCTAAGTTCCAAATCCAAAATAAGTTAGGCTAGTTAGCATATAAAAACTAACAAACTGCAAATTTACAATATATAATCCAAAAGAGAATTCTCAATCTAAGGTAAACTAGCTAATTACAAATATGAAATCCAAAAGAGAATTCCCATTCTAAGGTTCTTCTAATCCAATCACCGTCATTGTCATATCCCATTTTATCATCTATATCCTTCCTAGTATTAACATCCAAAACATTAAACTTAAGTACTATATGTTTTTTTGAGATTTTATGTTGACATAGTGGTAAATTTGGGGCTTCAATTCATTATTGGGCTTCTGATAACCCGTTGGGCTTGTGGGTTTAGGTGGATTATCTTACCCAAATGGATCCCACTTAAAAAAAACAAAAAAAGCCAAATGGTAGGATCGGTAAGATCCCATATAATCCTACACGATCCTACCATTTTTGCAATCCTGCTACGATCTTAAACTTTTTGGTGAGGTGGGATCGTAAAATTGTGCGATTTTACAATCCGGATCGTGATTTTGACAACCATGTACAGGACACCATAAAAAAATGTCATTGCTTTAAATTATCATTTTAAGCCCATGAAAGTATAGCGGTTGATTTTGCATAAATTGCATTAATGTCTAACATCACACATTATACTTCCAACCTAAAAGAAAATATCACACGTTATTGTACCCTCTTATTTTTCATCTTTATACGAATGACGAATTATGCTCACCTAGGACCTAGCAGTAGCACTCTCGGACCTCAGTCTTTAAAAATTTTGCCAATGCCAGACACTGAAGTTTAGAATTTTGTCTGAGATTCATGCGCTATTAACTAGTGGACCCAATTATTTTGTGTTAGGCAGAAAAAAGAGAAGAAAATTCTGGGGTTAGGCAGACAGAAAGAAAAAAAGAGAAGAAAAATTCCGTTGCCGGGACTTGAACCCGGGTCTTTCGGGTGAGAGCCGAATATCCTGACCAACTAGACTACAACGGATTTGTTGTTCATAAAACCTAAATTGTTTAATATTTTTACTTTTTTAACCCTTTGCTTTCAAAGGTTTTGACTTGGAAGGTTTAAGCAGTGATTTATGGGAGCAAACTAAAAATTGCGGGAGTGAAAAAATATTTCCAATATATGCTATTCAACTTAGCAGTTCAAATTGCGGGAGTGAAAAAATATTTACAATATATTTACAATATATGCTATTCAAATTGCGGGAGCAAACTCACTTAGCAGTTCCTTCTCAAAAAAAAAAAAAAAATTCACTTAGCAGTTAGCACCCTCTTAATATAGTGTATACATTTAAAAATTAAAAGGATTTGTTATTATTAGCCTCCTTAAATTATTCATAATCTTTTATAATGTAAGTTGATTAATTTATGTTTTTAAATATAATTTTCATGCTTGTTCTCTTTCAAAACTAATAATCAACAACTTGCAGATTTAAGATTAAAGACTGTTATTATAAATTCATGCTATGTCCTTATATGTGTCGTGTGACTTAGATTTTTTTTTTTTATAATATTTAAAAAGAGCTATTTAACAATAATGTCATTTTTTTTTGCTAATACTTTGATGACAATCTTATCACAATTTCTTTTTTTGAAAATTATATTATAGATATCGTGATTGGTGAGACAAGGTTTTGCTTTAGTTTTTTTAGGAGAATCGATAGTAGACTTTAGTGATTAATAATCACATTATACAATTGAAAAGAGAAAATAGGACATTCTTCAAACCAAGAAATAGCTTCCTCTTTCTCTTTAGCAACACTAACAAAAGCTAGAGTAACTCTATTACAATTCAATGACACACTAACAAAAAAAACTATATGAGAACTTTCACAAATTAGATTAATGTCACTACAAGAAAAACGGGCTATTGCAGCGCTCCAAAAGCACAGCGCTGCTAAAACCAATAAAAGTGCTGCTAAAGACACATCTGACCTTTAGCGGTAGCCAAGGTTGTCAAAATCGGGATTCTACTTAGGATTGTTGAAGGTAAGTGAGATCGTAGATCGTAAGATCGGATCGTGAATTGTAAGATTCTACATATTTTCAAATTTAAAGTAAAAAATACATTGATAATGACTTTGTATGATGAATAATCGCGTAAATTATAAATTCATCCATAAAAATCTTAAATTTTCATCATATGATGTAATTTGCATGTCATAAATCGCTAAGTCTATACTAACGAAACAAATATATTTAAGTTTTGACCCAATGTATCTAAAAACTTCAATACATGTTTAATTAGCAACCAAATACTAAAATATTTATCAAAACATATGGAAAATATTTTCCAAGTTCTAAATTTCAAATTTGAAATCCAAAATAAGTTAGCAAATGGAAACTAGCTAATTACAATATGAAATCCAAAAGTAAGATGAATATTAAGGTGAAGTGAACATTTAATTATTCCCATTCTAAGGTTCTTGTAACCACCATCCTAAATTCCTAATCATCATCATCATCCATTTCATCATTTATGTTGACATTATATATTTGTATACTAGAGCTGCAAAAGACTTCAAGATACAATTTCACATCAACTATTCAAGTTATACCACTCAGCAACAATTAAAGAGCATGCTCAAAAAAATCAATTAATCAATATACAAATACAAGCACAATTGATAAAATTATATATAAAAACATATTTTAGTAATATTAGAACACAAATTAGTATATTGATCAAGCAAATTTAACAACATTATATCTTAAAAGGCAGTAAACTCTTCATTTAGAATTGATGAAGCATTCCTTCATTTTGATTACAAGTGAACTAGAAACTAGAAAACATTTGCTTAGGTTAACATAATTTTATAAAAATAATAAATAAAAAGTCATACCATCACAACATGAAAAAATAAAAACCCTTAAAGTTTCATCAAAAGAATTTATCCCGTAAAAAAAAAAACTAAAAATTTATGTTTTTGGTAGGATCGGTAGAATCTGATAGGATCCCACATGATCTTACAATCCTACCATTTTTTTTTTATCCTAGTGCGATCCTAAACGTTTTGGTGAGGTGGGTTGTAAAATCATGCGATTCTACAATCCAGATGACAATTTTGACAACCATGTCGGTAGCTGCTATTGCGGCGCTTCAAAGCGCCACTACTATGATGCCACAATAGACCTATTGCGGCAGTAATAAAAACCGCCACTATATAAGTACTTTTTAGCAGCGGATTTGGTTTGTTGCGGTGGGCTTTCCACTGCCACCATATAAGGCTAGGAATTTGGTAAATCAACCTTAGTGACGGTTTATATGTGCCACGATAAGGTTTCATTTAAGACATTCCAAGTACACTTTTAGCAGCACTTCTGGCCGCTATAGCTAAATTTTTTTTTCCACTAGGTTTTAAAACCACATATTACAAAGAACCTGAAGAACCTATAATACTAATAACTTGTTTACAAAGAACTTGTAATAGTTTTGGCTTTGCTAACACAATATCACAAATATTTCCAAACTAACACAATACCACAAATGTTTCCAAACTAACACAATATTAACATAGAATAAAATAGAGAAATATATTATCAATATACATAACAATGTCTACAATACCATCATCATTAGATTGATAAAAAGATGTGGTCCTGAGAATAAAACAACCGCCTAAGCTAAGTTAATACCATAATTAAAGTTTCAAAGTGTTGGGAAATATTCTTCAACACTTTCAAAAAATGCGACTGTTCAAAAACAACTTTTTAGTATGCAAAAAACTCCTTGAACACCAAGATTAAATTGATTAGTTTTTTTCTTGATGGTGAGATGCACCTGATGATCTTTGGAGAGCTGGAGATTGTTGATTCGGAGGAACACCCTAAATACAACTTATGATTAGTTAATAAGTTCATATAATAACCATATTGAAAAACACAATAATATGCATACAACAAAAATGCAAACATGAAATACATTTATAGAACCAACCCACCATAACACAACCACCACAAACCCATAACATTAACCACTCAAACCCATAACACAACCACCACAACACAGCCCCTACTCAAACCCACAACACAGCCATAACCCACAACACAACCACCACCACAACCCACAAACCATTTCAGCTATCCACTAAAACCCACAAACCAGTCACTAACACGACCCACAAACCATTCCAGCATTTGCTCAAATTATTTGCAAGTGTTTATTTCATGGTAAAACTTTTTTAAAAAAATCCTAAGAAAGAGGTTAGAAACAACACACCCGTTCAATTCAGTCACATTTACGCCTGCTAAGATCAGTTTCTTAACCACTTGAAAAGGCAAACATTTGTCAATTACCCTTCTCCAACACATATGTATGAATAATGATAGGCACTCCTAGCAAATGGACAATGACTTGCAAGCTCTTCATAGCAAAAAGCTGAAAGAGCAGCTGCTATTCCAGCTATTAGAAAGGAAATGGTGAGAGCAACCGTTCCCACAAGAATATACACTCCAGCTCCAATGGTTGAGCCAACTCCTAATCATATTGTATAAGAATTCAATAGCAAGCTGTGAACTCAAAATTCAATAGACTCCTAACCAAAAGACCAAATGTTAAAAGTAGATAAATTACAATCTAAAATGTGGATTGAAATGGTTATCAAATTTTTTTAGATTTCCTTATTTTTCTAATAAAGCTTATTATTTATCAAAAAAATCGGCATACAAGCTTATATAAAAAATAAAAAATAAAAAATAAAAAAACAGTGCTCTATCAATTGGTGAGAAGAAGAAAAAATAAATTTATTTTTTTTAAAAAGAACTAGAATAATCAAGGCCACATGTGAAGCTAAGTTTTGAATCCCTAGGCAATGACCATGACATCAAGATGAAATCACTCCAGCTTGATTTTGAAAAATTTGATAAGCGTATGATTCTATTAAGTTTCTGACAAACATTAAAATGACTAAGATTTCCTTATGACTCCTTTCTAATTAGCATCATCTCTCCCCCAATTATGATTAATTAATATCTGTAGTCTAGTCATTACCTAATCTTTTGGTTTTCATTCTGGCGAAGCATCAGGAATCAAGTCAGCTATCTGGGGAGGATCATCAAAAGGATCATCCAATGTACGTGTGTTTGATTCTGTTCAATAAATAAAAATGCAATAAATTTTGGTATTAAGAGAAAGTCAAGAAAATTTAATTTCAGCAGCATAATACATTGTCACTACATAAACAAAATAATACATAAAGAGAGAAAGAAGAATTAACTGAATATTCTTAAATGGTCGGCCCTTCTCATCCACATAAGCTTCATTTATCCTCGTGAATGTATCAAGCCCTTCCACGATCTCCACAAAAACCTGCAATGACCCAAAACACTATTCAGATAGATTATACACTAATAAACTCTCCTCACATATGGAAATAGAAACATTTTTATCTAGAAGGGGAGTTCACTCTCTGTAGCCTTATACAATGACTCATTATTTCCTAGAAAAAGGTTTGGTCCCCAGTCCTAACAAACTAGTTCTTCATTCTTCAAAGCGATGGTTGTCGAATTGACTAACATCCCCCTCCCCTAGGGAGACAAATTCAGTTATCATGCCCCAAATCTGCCCTTCAAAGGTAAAAGTGTAATACAAAACAGAACCTCCCTCATGTCTTTCCATGCAAACAGCCTGTCAGAAGGTCAAGCATCCCACATTTTTTCTTTTCTTTTTGTTGTTAAATCAAGCATCCCATACATGTCAAAGCAAGAACCTAATATTTTTGTTGGACTACCATCAAGGGAAACTGATGCATGACAAGCTTAAATCAAGCTTAATCACTCATTTTAAGGCTGCAATTTGGAACCACAAGGAGTTCTTAAACGCCAATTGGATGGTGCATACCATAATGACTTTATAGAAGGAAGGGACAGATCCAATGTTGCGTGGAGTTCAAAAACCTTGATCGAGCCTTCCCCAAGGATGAGTTCCCATTGCCCAACATGGATCTGCTAATAGACTCTGTTGTTGGACACGCCATGTTCTCCTTTATGGATGGGTTCAATGGCTACAACTAGATTCAGTTCGCACCCAAAGATGTAGAGAAGACTGATTTCAGAACACCTACTGGGAATTTCTATTACACGTTGATGCCCTTCGAGCTAAAAAAATGCAAGCGCAATTTACCAGCGCACCATGACCGCGATATTCCATGACATGATGCATCATGAAATGGAGGATTATGTGGACAACATTTTGGTAAAGTTAAGGAAGTGGGAAGACAATGTCAAAGTATTGAGAAAGGTGTTTGAAAGATGCAGACTTTTCAAGCTGAGAATGAACCCGTTGAATTGGAGTTTCTGCCAGGAAGTTTCTGGGGTTCTTGGTCAACAGCAGATGGATAGATGTAGATCCAGCCAATGCCACGGCAATAGTGACCATGAAGCCACCAGCCACTGTTAAAGAATTGAAGAGCTTTCTGGGAAAATTCTCCTACAGTAGGAGGTTCATAACAAGCCTAGCATCAATTGTTGAAGAAAGGACAGAGTTTTGAATGGGGAGGCGAACAATAGAAAACTTCCCAAAAGCTACAGCAAATTATGATAAATCTACCAACAATGCAAGCCCCAATTTGCAAGAAACCACTATTGCTCTATTTGGCCTTAAGCCTATCTGCCATCATAGCATTGATAGCCCAAGAGGATGGAGGCGACATTGAATAGCCAGTGTATTATGTAAGCCGCACTTTAAGAGATGCACGCTATCCCCAAGCAGAGAAGATTTGCTTAGCAATTGTATATGCGTCACAAACGCTACGTCACTACTTCTTGACCTACAAGGTACATCTTATGAAAAAGTCTCACACGATTAAGGCACTTCTTCGATAACCTATTCAGTCTAGCAGAATATCTCAGTGGTTGTTACAATTATCGCAATATGTTACAATTATCTCAGTGCTCAGACAATACAGTAAAATATAAGGCATACCTAATAGGATTGGCAACGACCCTTGAAATGGGAATCTAACATCTAAAAGTAGTGGGTGATTCCAACCTGGTGGTCTGCCAAGTGAAAGGAAGCTTTTCCTTAAAAGAGCCAGCCCTGGCCCCTTACAGGATGTTAGCCCAGAGGATGGAAGAAAAGTTTTGTACGTTTGAGATAGAGCACACCCAGAGAAGGGAGAACAAATACCTAGACGCGTTGGTTGCATTGGGCTCACAAATAGCCTTTGAAGGAAGCAGCACCACAGTGGAGGTTAAGAAGCGAAAGGAGTCTATAATTGAAATACTCAAGGAGAGGTTCACAGAAAGGGAGAGATGTGATCAAGATTAGAGGGCTTCCATCGGGGAAGCCCTATTGAAGGAAGAAGATGTAGTAGAATTGAAGACCGTGAAGGATTACGTCCTGTTGAGATGTATGGGGCACAAAAAGGCCCAAAGAAAACTAGAAGAATTGCACAGCAGAACTTGTGGCTTCTGCAAGGAAGTTAGCTTGTACTGCAGGTTGCAGAGGGTGGGCTTCTATTGTCCAACCATGAATAGAGAAGCGAATCAGATTCAGAACCAATGCGAAGCCTGCCATCTGGCCATAGACCAAGAAGAGAGCTACGCCATGTTTATTGTGGAAGATTAAAGGAGCCCATTTGTGAGATACTTGGCAAAAGGAATATTACCGTAGAAGCATGAAGAGAGGTACAAGCTTAGAAAATCGGTGACCTGTTACTTCCTACACGAAGGAATCTTGTTTAAGAAAGGGTTTGGTAGAGACCCACTATGATGTTTAGGGCCTGAAAAGGCTAAGGGGATGTTGAAGGAAGTACACTTACGCGAATGCGGGGAACATTAGGGGAGGAAGAAGCTGTAGCAGTGCATCTTGCAGATGGATTACTACTGGCCCACTATGAGGAAGGATGCATCAAATTTTATAAAGAAGTGTCATGGCTATCAGGTACAAGCCAATCTGATCCACACCCAGCCGAAGAACTTATAAAGCATAGTTAGCCCATGGCCATTCCACAGGTGGGGGCTCAATTTAGTATGGCTAGTTAACCTACCTTCCAACGGGTATATCTAGATCCTAGTAGCTACAAAATATTTCACCAAGTGGGCAGAGGCCATACCACTTCGCAAGGCCACCGGAGCAACTATAGCAAACTTCATCAAGGAGAATATAATCGCACATTTTCGAGTACCCCACAGAATTATAAGTGACAATGGCACACCGTTCATGACCAAGGCAATTAGAAAGATGTTAGAGTTTTATTAGGTAAAGTATCACTGGTCATCAATGTATTACCCACAGGGAAATGGGCAAGCTGAAGCAACGAACAAGACCATCATTAAAATTATCAGAAAAATGAGCCAAGAGTACAGTGGAGGCTGGGTAACACACCTGTCAAATGCATTGTGGGCTAACCGAAGTTCAACAAAATTTGCCACAAGGTTTTCTCCTTAGTATATGGGAAAAAAGCTGTCAACCCAGCAGAATTGATGATACCCTACTCGAGGGTTATTGTGGACTAATGGAGTCGCCGCCTAGATTAGGTCGAGGAACCATATTGGGCCTTTTGGGCCAATCACTTACACACATGAATCCACATACCAAATTATGGGTCCGGAGTTTAGGTATGGCTTGGAAATGTGTTACTAGACCATATTTAATTAAAAAGTTTATTAAGAGAGCCATAATCCTTAACCTAAACATACATCATGCACTTCAAATAAAAATAACACATACAACATGTTAAAAACATATCACAATATAAAAGGAAATAAATAAAACACAATCAAACAAAATAAATTAAACATGGCAAGTTGACAATTAAATAAAACACACAAGAAAATAATATCAAATAGACTAAACAAGACAAATTAAACCTAAATAACTGACCTAAAATAGAGTCAAACTGAATCAAAGATTATGTGAAAAATAATTCAAACAAATTAAAACAAGATTTTATCCTAATCTGGATTCGGGGTGCGTGCGCATACTCAACTATGCATACACAAGGTTGAACCACGCGCATGCATACTCGATGATGTGCATGCATCCTTTAACACAGATTTGAAAAAGCATGTTAAAACCCTAAATATTAAACTAACTTAAAGAAAATAAAACAATAAATATGAAACAAAACAAACAATTATACTAAACTAACATTAACTCAATTAACGTGTCAAACTTTACATGGAACTAAAATAATAAAACAAGAACAACTAAAACATATTATAAACAATCTAAAATTAGATTAATACATATTAAACATAATCATGAACATCAAACAAATCAAATAAAACAAATATAAAAACTATGTTAAGAAACTCATGTGAATCTAATTAAAAAGAAAATGGAAGAGTTCATGGAAAGAATACTCACCTTAGTTTAGATTATGAGTTTATTGTTTGTTTAACCAACCCCTCAGTGCCTATAACACAAAGATTAGATTGATAGGACAAGAATAATCAAAAGAACACAATAGTTTAGGTGATCATAACTCAAGAACAAACTTTAATTGAAAAAGGTTTTGAAAACTGATGAAACCAAAAATCGTCAGTTGGGTCACTCGTCCAATCTAGAGCTTTTGACGGGCTTTTGAGATCTGCAAGAGAAATAAAGCTGGTCGAAGAGACCATCGGGGTGAGTCCTGGTGGGGGAGCCTTTGATGCTTGAGTTAGTATCTGCCCATAAATTTTGTATACAGATAGCATTTTTGTAATCTTTTAAATGTACCTTACAAATGGACAAATTGTCCCTTTTATAGGTAGCTTGGGTAGCTATTGTGCTCATAAACGTCGTCATGTATATAATTGCAGGTAATTATTTTCCTGTGTGTAATGGTCTCTGTCATAATGGGAGTTTAATGTTGATGAGTAACAGTCATCATTAATGTGTTGAATGTGCTTGTGTGGTTACATATTTTTCCATGATGGTCTACTAATAATGCAAGGCTGTCCATATTAATGGATGACCTTAATGATTTTTTTGGACTCATCAGTTGCCCCCCATTCCCAAGTCTAATTTTGTGTTGGTTAGGCTTAGGGAATTTTCTTGACTTGTTTAGATTTAGACTTCTTTGTCTTTCAATCAATTTCTTCTTCGGGGATGGTGGTTTATTTATGAAGACTTCCTAGTTTTTGCCTTTTGAAGGTCCTTTTGGATGTTCAAAGAATCATTGCTTGATCTTGTGAGTATGCTAATTTTTTTGGACGACCATTTTTTATCACTGCTGAAGAGCAAGGTGATTTCTTTGGACGACCATTTTTTATCACTGCTGAAGAGCAAGGTGATTTGTTTGGACGAACATTTTGGATGCCTTCTACTGAAGATGACGATCACTTGGATTGATTATTTCCTTGGATGATCCCTCGCCATCAAAATTTTTCTTGTATAATATTTTTTGTCCTTATTGCTTTGGACGATTTAATTCTTGCACAAAGAATTTACTGTTGAACACTTTTACTCTTGCATGAAGAATTTATCGTTGAACAATTTTACTCTTGCATGAAGAGTTTATCATCAAATGATTTGATTCTTATATGAAGAATTTTATCATTATTACTTTGGACGATTTAATTCTTGCGCAAAGAATTTACCGTGGAACAATTTTACTCTTGCATGAAGAATTTATTGTTGAACGATTTTACTCTTTCATAAAGAGTTTATCGTTAAATGATTTCATTCTTATATGAAGAATTTTATCATTGTTACTTCGGACGATTTAATTCTTGCACGAAGAATTTACCGTTGGACAATTTCACTCTTGCACAAAGAACTTACCATTGAACGATTTTACTTTTGCATGAAGAGTTTATCGTTAAATGATTTTATTCTTATATGAAGAATTTTATCGTTGTTACTTTGGATGATTTAATTCTTGCACAAAGAATTTACTGTTGGACGATTTCACTCTTGCACGAATAATTTACTGTTGAACAATTTTACTCTTGCATGAAGAGTTTATTATTAAATGATTTGATTCTTATATGAAGAATTTAATCATTATTACTTTGGACGATTTGATTCTTGCACAAAGAATGATTTTACTCTTGCATGAAGAATTTATCATTGAAAAATTTTACTCTTGAACTTTTATTATTATATGAAGAATTTTATCGTTGTTACTTTGGACAATTTAATTATTGCGCAAAGAATTTACTGTTGGACGATTTTACTCTTGCGCAAAGAATTTATCGTTGAATTTTTGGGACGGTTACCTGTTGAGTAGATTGATGATCACGTGGATTGGTCTTGTAGCTTCTTTGGAAATTTTGTAGCTTTAGGCCTCCTTGAGATCATGCTGCTTTGGACCTTCTTGAGGTCATGCTGTTATCTTAGATGACGACATTACTTTGCCATGTACCTTGATCTTTTCATTGTTGAGATCTTCATGACGAGCTTTTGTCTTTTAATACTTTTTAAGCTTAACATGATAGTTAATGTCTAAGGCCTAGGTCTCTTTTGCTTCAATCTTTTGAGGACGTAAGGACTAGGCCATATTGTTGCCCCTTGTTTAGATATGAAAGGTGTAATTCTTATCTAACAACGATAAAAGGAATTGCCTATCATGGTTTGAACTTGATTTTCCTTTCTTTGGGCTTAATCTTATTTTTGATGGGAGTGCTTTGACCATGGTCATTTAAGATGACTCACTTTGATAGAGCTAGCTGCATTTTGTTAGGAATGACAATATACAAATAGGCAATTGCATGTTGCACAATAATTGATGTCATTCGACAAAGCGTACTCTATATAAATCATAGAGAAGTATTATATGATGTGTAAAGAATGAAGCTATTGACCATATGCTTCTTTAAAGTGTCGAGACTAAAGTAGAGACCGTCGATTATTTTGGATACTTTTATTCTTGATAGGTTTCTCTCTGTTTTTACAACTTTTTTCTTTGGTAGACTCACATTTGGCAATCTTTATAAGGCTATTTTCCGCTTAGTTGACCTTCGTCATAAGATTACTATTAAACTTGGTAGTCCACCAGTGTTTCGGGTAATTCAACCAATTGGCTGAACCCCTTTTGCAAGTTCTGTTTGAATCTATATGAGCGTAGATATATATACTCCTTTTTGACCTTGCTCAATCACATGGGTAGTTAACTTTCAAAATAACACCATTGCAAATATTTAAAAGGTAAAAAGAGATGAATCATTAAATAACGCAATTCATCACTTTCCGCTTTTGAGCACAACCAATAGGATTTGGCTTCTCCTTCTTAATGCCCATATATTATTATGGTATTTAGAGTGATGATGCCAACGATTAATTTTGTATTTAATTGGTTATTTATCCAAGCCTTAAATGTAAACTATATACGTTACACTTGACAATTAAGTCTTAGAAAGTTTATAGGAGAAAGAGTAAGGTTTTAATTACCTGTTGGCCTTAGAAAATTTTTTAGAAATTGAATATCCAAGCCCACCTTTGCAAGGATGTTAGAACATGCATGCATGGATTGGAACCACTTTGTGCACATGACAAGTGGCTTGGATGTGTGCGTGAGATTTTTGGTATCCTTTTAATTTGATTCCTTTTCAACTAGCTCTTCTTTGTTGGGTTGATATTGGCTTCAAAGTTACTAGGGCTTGATTCGCCATTTGTGATGTCAAAGGAATTTTCACAATCTGTGGTTGTATTCCCCTTTTCCACTTAAGAGTTTTTGATCTCTTTCTTGGCTATTTATTTTGGACAAGTTCTCATTCTAAAGCTTATAAACTTAGGAATATAGGTCTAGTAAATAGTCTAGTACTTTTACTATGCAAAGTGTTAGACTTGGAGTAGCATTGTCAAGTATAAAATTCACAAATGTTATTAACCACAAATATATAAAATTTGTTGTGGCCTATGGGTGGTTGATGCATCCATAACATAGTCTTTTGCATAGAATTCTTTAGCGTGTTTGCATAACACAAATATGTATGTGCATATCATAAAGAAAATATAATTTAATTCATACTAAGCACTAAAATAATGGCTCAATTTGTGAAAGTATGATGCTCAAATATATAGAGACCACAAAAGTTTTCATGAAACCATGTGGTGGATTTATGCATCAATTGTAAAAGCATGTTGGACAAGTAGACAAGTATACAGGAGGAAAACTAAAAACCCCAAACGCGTACGTAGCCAAAGATTTTGGCGCAACATGTTATATCATGAGCTATGTGAATAATGCTGTCTCCTACTATTGATATCTTTTTCATTTAAAGAATTCATATGGATACAATCTGATACTATCTTGAGAGTAGATTGTATGATGATAATTCGAAACATGTTCACTCTCAAAGTCAAAGCAGCATGTATATGCTTATGATCATCATGCGTGAATTTTGTGCTTACAGGATTTCTCCTAAAAACAATTATGTTGAGAATTATTCCTTCCATAGTTCCACTACTTGCATCCACTAGTGTATAACATATGTGATATTGTTGATCAAAAGAAAATAACTTCTCACACATGTAACTGATTTAGTTGTGCACGTACATATGCTAAACTTCGGAGAAATAATTTAGGCATGTCATGTTCCAAATTTAAAGGGAGCAAGAATCTCTTGTTAGATGGATTTCAATCCCAATAAAATTTGGTTCCATGCTATTAAATGTCCAAATCGAGATTTTGATATTTGGCAAAGCAATTAAATTTGACTTTTACCTTCCTTAAAAAAAAATGGTAATTTTAATCTTGTCAAGACATAAAAATTTGACTTCACCATCTTTAATGCTCAAAATTATATTTTTGGTTAGGTAATAAATATTTTATGCAAATTTAAACAATGGGGATCCGGGGCAACTAAGGAAGGAAGGTTTATAAATGCTTATGAATTCACTAAATGGTAATTTCATCATAGCATTTCATTTAGGTGGCCAAAGCTTATATGGTCACATACAATCACTTTCTAAAATCTCACCCCATCAAAGGGAGACTAAACAAAGTAACTCCTTTGTTTGTTTCCAACAGGTAGCTTTATCTAAGCTCTCGATGAGACTATCACGTTTTAGACTTTTAGTCTTCTAGACCCATTTATTTATTGCAATAACAAAATAAATGTCTCATGCTGAAATGAACGGACACTAGAGCACTTTTGCAGATATATGAAGGGCAAAAGTGGATAAAAAATTCAACAAGATGAAAGGCCACTCATCTTACCTTAAGACCCAGGAGCTGGGCCATACCATTATGGTCTGTCGAGGTCCTTCAATGTTTGTAACTGTCTTATGTTTAGTCTGTGCCTTATAGCGAGCCACCTTTAGGTGATTTGGTGTGAAAATTCTGAGGTGCTGGTCTTTGAAAACCAAATTGATAAATGGATCTTTTCTATTGGATCTTGAATTAAAGAAGGCTAAGCCTTTTGATTACCCCTTCATCGCAAATCCAATTACATGATTTGTTTCTTTGCGTCAGTACGTGGTTTAGACCCTCAAGTGATCCCATGTCTCCTACCTTGAAGGTAATGGATTGGATCATGAGGCTCTTACGCCATTGAATAACCCAGGCGGGTCATGCAGCCACAAGTCGAACTTAGCTTTGATTTCATTGTCAACGATATCTTCGTGATCTCTCTATTAAATTGGATATGAGAGGTCTTTAGACCTTGGACATAGGCCCTTGCATCGTTGTCCATGAGTTTGAGCTGAGTCACCCTTTGTTGTAGGAAGAGTTTAATGGCCAATCAATTCCCACAGATGGCGCCAAACTGATGAAACCAAAAATCGTCAGTTGGGTCACTTGTCCAATCTAGAGCTTTTGACGAGCTTTTGAGATTTGGAAGAGAAATAAAGCTGGTTGAAGAGACCACCGGGGTGAGCCCTGGTGAGGGAGCCTCCGATGCTTGAGTTAGTATTTGCCCATATATTTTGTATATAGATAGAATTTTTGTAATCTTTTTGACATACCATAGCAAATGGATAGATTGTCCCTTTTATAGGTAGCTTGGGTAACTATTGTGCTCATAAATGTCTTCATGTACATAATTGAAGGTAATTATTTCCTAATGTGTAACTGTCTTTGACTTAATGGGATTTTAGGTTGATGAGTAACAGTCGTCATTAATGTGTTGAATGTGCTTGTGCAGTTACATCTTTTTCCATGATGGTCTACTAATAATGCAAGAGCATCCATATTAATGGACGAACTTAATGATTTTTTAGGACTCATCAAAAACAATTTAGAGAATTAACTCTCTGTTTTGGAATTAACTAATGAGAGGTTTTAATATTGTAAAAAACGTTCTAAGGTACTGCCTTAGAGTTTTGAAAAGAGAAAAAAAATGGTTTTAGAGAAGATGGAGGAAACAATAACTCTCTCTAGCTAGCCTTTTGATTGAAGACATAAGATGAGTATTTATAAGTTAAAATTAGGGGTTTAATTTTTAATGATATTTGGACATTCTTAAGAGTCTATGGGCCAGCCCACATCAAAGCATGATGTTTTGGGTCCTTAAAATATAGTTTTAAAACCCAGAAAATTTTACTGCCCAGCTGGCCCAAATTCAAATGATCATAACTTACTTAATATAAGTCTAAATTAGGAAATATTTATGTTCAAATTGAAGCCTATGATGTCCATGTTCCAATGAAATAAACCTCACTCAAAACTAATTTTTGGATCAATAGTTATGGTCAAAATAGTGAGCAAAAGTCATTTTTCACTATCAATTTCAAAGCGATTTGAGTACTTTTAAGTTATGATTACTTTCAAACTATTGTGAATGAAATCTCAGATTTGTGTTAAAAACACGAGCTATTTAGACCCCAAATTAAAAGATTACGACTCGGTTGATTTTACTCTTACTTAAACCAAGTGAGAAAACAAGAGTAAATGTGCGCAATGAACCGATACTACTCTAGTGCATAAACATGAACAATAAAAAATAAAAGTAAAGCACAAGAGTAAGGGAAGAGAGGTGCAAACACAAGATAACATGCCGATGTGTTATTGAAGAGGAAACCAAAGAACTCGGCGAAAAACCTCTCCGCCGCCCTCCAAGTGGTAAATCAATCCACTAAAGAATAAAGTTGGAGTACACGAATAACAAAAGACCCTCCAAGCCTAGTCTACCCAAATGCACTTGAGCCCTCCAAGCTCCTGCTACCAACAGACTTCACAGAATCATGTCTTCTCTAGCTTTTCGGATCCCGCAATACGCCCGATTGCATCCGCCAAACCTCACTGGCTTCTTTTGGCAAATCCCCCAAGCTTCCTAAGTTCCAAAACACTTTCTATACTCTGAAAAGGTGTGGGTTGTGTTTGGGTACAAATCTCCTCTCAAGGTATGACAATGGGAGAGGGAAGGAGAAGAGGCTACAATAATTTCTCACTAAGGATGGGTAGCTCTCTCTCTAAAAGATGGATGTGTGTGTTGTTGAAAACCTATCTAGGGTTTTTCTCTCTGAATGGCCTCCTCATACTTTTGTGGGTAATAAGGGTATATATAGTATGGGTGAAGGGTAAGAAAGTCACTCTTAAAAATCCTCCAGACATAGAGTTTCGCGAGTATCTCGCGGGAAGGCCTTACCCGCGAGACACTCGTGAAATCCTCCAGGCTGGCACGACTCTTTAGCTTCCTGCATGTGCTTCTTACGTGGCTCTTTCGTGGGTTAGCTTCTAGCAAGACAGTCGCGAAAACCACTGATTCTTCATTTTATGCTCGATTCTTCACCAACCTAATACTAAACCCAATACAATAATATCCAACAAAATACAAGATAACAAATTTATGCAATTACAACACTTTTTGTCATGGAATAAAGCCAACATAAAACATAGTTGTAAATCACAACTTTACAGTGAACTTTTTAATTATCCTTGGTTGACATATGTCATGCTCATCATTGGGGCTAGGGACCAAAATTTATTAAGGGTAAAAAATGCAGTGTCTATAGTCATGCAGATGCAAAGAAAGGAAAGGGAGAAAGAGGTTTTCATGGTAGAAAGGTGTGTGGATTTAGAGGAACTAGACGAAAGAAGGGAAGAAGCCCAAGAACTCAGCTACAAATACAGATAGAAGATGATTGAGGACTATGGCAGAACCATAAAGGAAAGGGTATTTGTGAAAGGTCTGCTAGTGCTAAGGATAGCAGACCATGTTAGAAGAGGTTTGGTAGGACTGTCTAAGTTCTCGTAGAAATGGGAAGGAACCTTTGTGATAAGAGAGGCCAATGCAAGTGGATATTATCATTTGGCCTAAATGGACAAAAAAGATCTTATGGATCCCATCAATGGCAAATGACTCAAGTGTTATTACACATATGAAGTGTTATGTAGTTTTTCTTTTCTATTTTGAATTTCCTCCAAGTGACCATCCTTGCAAGGAATGTTGTGTCACAAGAAAGTAATGTAGTTTGTAACTATGGAAAATAGTATAAAGTAATGAAAGCCATATATGAGGTATTAGCAAAAGTACACAATATCATAAAGCATAATAAGTGTTGTAGCAGATGTAGCAATAGATTACAAACCAAAAAGTATAAGTCATATTGGACTTATCAAAATAGTCATAGGTGCTAATAATTGTATCATAAAAAGAAGAAAAAAAAAAGAGAGATGAAAAGCTATATAATAATAAGTGGCTAAGTACATAATCAAAGGCCAGTAATAAGGGTCTTGCCTTGGAAGTGATCAGGGGTAGTCACACTAGAGAGAAGACGCTTACGGCGAGCCCCCAAGTTCGCTACCTCCTTCCTTAAACTCTCAAGGTGGGTGGCAATAACATCAACAACAAGCTGAACCTTCTGTATGAAGAAGACTTATGAAATCTCTCGTAAGTGCTTCAATAGAAATCCCATATCAAAATCAACGCGAATAAGCTCCTGAACCATTGCCCTCCATTGTAGAATCCTCTCAACGAGAAACGGTGTCCACAAAGTTGTGCTCAATATCATTCATCAATGCCTTCAGTAGCTTAAGGAAATGCTCCCTAGTAGAACGGCCCAAAGGGAACCTTTGCATGAAGTCCCCATGCCTACGATATACTGCCTTCAAATGCCCTACACAGTCATCGGGTACTCGATATCCATGGAAGTCCACATAGGGAGGCCTAGTGCCCAGAAGTCTACTAGATCAAGATCGTTCATCTCCACCTGCTTGAAGTGAATAAAGAAGACAGTGGCCTCGCTCGCAGGGTCAGGAACAGCAGCAAAATTGCTCCTATCCTTAAACATAGCACTCGGAGTCCCCTCAGCAGGAAATGGACCTAGGAACAAGCATTATATGAGCTTCAGGAGAGGAACACAAAGGGAAGACAAAGAAAGGGAATTACTAGGATCGGCAAGAATGGGGGCTATGGGCTCTACAGAAACTACTGCAACCTTAGGCTCCTTAAGAGTATCTTTGACTGTATGACAAGGACAACATGCAAAGCAAATAAAAGAATGTACAAAGAAATGACAGGAAGTGAAGACAAAGAAGATACAACAGAGCTTGAAGGTGCGTACCTAAGGCCTTGACCTTATGCTCATCATCAAAAGCCTTGGAATTAGAAACCTGCGTCTTTACAACTGGCTCATTAATTGAAGCGTCAATGACCTCCTTGGATCCCTCATTAGGGGATAAGTCTACATTGGGCCCCAGGTGGCAGAGATAGGAATGGAAGAAGGGGTGACAACCAATGAGGACCCATCCTTAATGACCCGTGAAAGAGCAACAAAAGGATCGCTAGCAGAAATAACTAGTGAAGGGTAACGGGATAAGTGCTTTTGACCTAAGTTGTCATTGAGGGAGTGGCTCCCTTTTAGGGAGTAGCAAGCTCAGCAGCTACAAAGGCGGATTCCCCAATGATGCCTCCCTCAACAGGGGTACCCTCCTCAACAGGAACAGGCCCTGAAAGAGGAACTTAGACTTAAGCAGAAACCTCCCTGGTATTAGCAACTGTGGCAGAAGCCATGACCTTGACAATAACATTGGCACCATTAAAGAAGCCCTCCATAAGAATGTCAGCAGCGGTAGGAGCCTCCTCACTCATAGGGTGGTAAATAGAAATAAGCTCAGTGTCAATCTAGAGAAAAGCAATGAAATGGAGAGGAGGATGAGTAAGCCTAAGGAAATGTGAAATACATACATGAATAAGGAAAAGCAAGGAGCGAAAGAAATATACCTCGGCCTCGAGCTCATCAAGTAATATGGGGAAAGTAATAGAAGTGTTCTCTTTATGCTTGGACTGCTAAAGAAAAGTAAGATTCATGCATACGGTTAGTCGCAGGAAAACACACCAAATAACTAAAATAAAGAAGACAGAGAAGTTAGAGATAACATACTCTCCTGTCAGCAGCGGCAAATGGGGTTGGAGGTGATGTCTTCCTCTTGCTGCGATAGGTCCTGCTGGAAGGAGAAGCATCTAAAGGTAGCTTTAGTATGGGAGGCTGAGACTAAGCTATAGCAGATCTCTTAGTGGAACGGGCTTTGACAGAAGAAGGAGGGGTGCTCTCAAGGACTATGTTGTCAATGGAAGGAAGACCTCCCTTATAGGGGACTATATTTGAATAGGCCTCAAAGGCATCTCCACCTTTCTTGGCAAACTTGGAAACTAGGCCCTTCTTCATTGATACAAGAAGGTTCACCACTTTCACCTTCTTCTCCCAACCACGGGGAAACTCACCCGCATACCAGAACCATCCTTGCTCTTTCTCCCACCACTTGAATATAGCAAACCTACTCTGCGTCTTGACATGGGCAATTACTAATCTGGTAGGGATGAGCAGTTAAGGGTTCAAAGAGATGATGGCATGCAAACCTTTAGGAGGAACAAGGGAGAACCCACGACCACCTAATATCTCATCACCAAAAGAAGTCATAACTGCCTACCAGTTACCATGCATTTGGGCAATGCAAAGGCCCACTCTTTGGGAACTAGGGATGGTGACTGCTGTGAAAAATTTGCTCCAAAACTCGAAGAAACAAGGGCCTAGAAAGGGGTAGACTGAAGTGGTAGTGTCCAAAACTAATGTAAAGTCATCGGGTATGTCCTGGTTAAGTCCAAACTGCCACCTCACTCTGTGGGCAGAATAATTCACATACTGGATACACTTGCCAGCCAAATAAGGCAGCCACCCAGCATTGGTTGCGGCCAAGTAAGTGATACACTCTCATCATAGGCTACCAACGGGGTAGTCGTCCCAATAGTGGCCATGGAGGGCCCTATCATAGAATCAGCACAAGAATACCTAGTGCTGAAATACCTATAAGCCCACCTCCTTGTCGAAAAACTACACAGCAGGATAGTGAGAGAGAAGTAATAAGAGAGAAAGGGTGAGAGGAGAGAGAAAAGTGAATAAAAAAAGGAAAAAAAAATTATAGCATTTATATCCATACTGTGCCAATAAGAGTGTATTGCAGCAAATACCTGTTGATTCCCACTTTTGATAAAGGGGCCCAATTGCAGAAGAAGCCCATAATATGAAGAAAATGGGGGGAGAAAATATTAAAGCATGCCTAGCCAGGCCAGAATGACAGGATTAATGGCCAGCAGGCCCACGAGAATAATAAGAGGTAAAGAGGAAGTAAATGAGATGATAAAGCCCAAGGAATGAAGTAGTAAACCCATGGGAACAATAAGAAGTAACGAGGAGGTATATAGGTCAGGGAAGCCCAAGAAATGAATTAATACATCCATTGGGTTGACTTAAAGGCCAATAATCCTGGAAAGTAATTGTTCGCGTAAAATAATCTGCAAGCGCACAGAATCGTAACAAGTAGTGAAGTGTTTTTAGAAAATGAATGTCGAATCCACAGGGATTAACTATGTTATTGAATACCAAAATTCACTAAATTAATTACTATTTGGAAAATCAAAAATAAATGGAACGTTCTACTATTTGAATTAAATTAAACTATTTAATAAAAATAAATCTACGAATAAAAGATTAACAAAATGCAAAAATCTAAAAGTGTAAAAATATGATAAGAATGGATCTAGAGCAGTTGATTTCACCTAACAAATCCCACACAATTTATTCTTCCTAATTATTAAATTCTAATAATCTCCCGTTGATGATTAAAAATTCCTTAAGTATTCAATATCTTCTCTCAAATAATATCAAAAATATCTTTAACTAACAATTCCATATCTCTATGTGAATTTAATTAATTGGAGACTCATTATGTACTTTGAATTTTCTGAAAAATCACACTAATCGCGGTAAAGCATCCCTACCAAAAATACTACTGATGTGCAGGCTGGAATCCTAATCCGAATTGGACTTGGATTTGGTGCAAATTTCCTTTGATTCCTTGCTCTACTTGGACTTGAATTTAATTGGGTTGGTCTTCTCTTGAATTCATGCCTGGCTGGATGAAAGTTGGCTTGATTCAATTAGCTTAACCCCACTTTGCATGTAAAGCTCTTGTTACCTGTAACACAAAGATATTATATAATCAGTAACAAAATAACATAAAGTAAGGCTAAATATGTAGATATGTGGGTATTTTATTGTATATATTTCATGCACATCAAATACCCCCAAACCTACATTTTGCTAGTCCTCGAGTAAAATAGATAAAGAGTAAAACAAAACAAAGAAAATATCCTAACTAATCTACTTTCGCTGGAAATTTCGATTGCATTTAACGTATGCAACAAGCCTTTAAACCCCTAGCTTACACTAGTGGACGAGTTGTAGTCTCGTGAGGGTTTGCAGGGAATAGACCCACAAAATTCTGAGAATGAATACTAAAATAAACAAAACAAAGAAAATCAAAATTTTAAAAAATAAATATTTCAATGGCCTTTTGCAAAAAGAATTAGTTCAAGTTCAAAAACACTACAAATGCTAAAGAAATTTCTCATGCCATCAAAACTTAATGTGAGTGAAAAGTGGTAGCCAACCCAAACATACTCTTAGTCTTAGAATAAACTTGACTAGAATTTCTATTTGAAAGTCTGCTTCAACTCAAACCTTTCCGATGTTATCACTCAACAAATGAAATCACTCTGAAATGGGGTGTAACACTCTCAACAATATATGTGAGTGGAATAATGTAAGCAAAATAAAAATCTCACATATAAATCACATGAAAAATGCTTAATCAAAAAAGAACAAGTAGTCTCATGAAAAGATGCCAAAAAAAAAAATTTATACCACACTTTTTATTCAGTCATATCAATATCTGAACTAAACAATCTTCAAGATCAAATAAGGACTTTATTAGGACGTAATGTAGGGTAAAAGTAAAGGGAATGAAATAAAAATGGGTAAAGGTAAATATAAGAAGTGTTTTCAAGATTTGTCAGAATGTCTTTTTGGAATTTCCATTCAACATTTTTTTTCAACTCTTCTTCTTCAAAGCAATACTCCTTTACATTTCATTTCTCAAAATTTGATGAGAACCATTTTTATTTACTTCTTTTTTTCCTTTCTTCTCTCTCTCTCTTTTTTTTTTTTTTTAATTCAAGTCGTCACTTATCTTTTGACGTGAATGCAGGCATTTGTGATGGATGCACCCAGTTACTCAACAAGTCACAAACTTGAAGTGCTTTTGCATACTCATATTTCAAGTTACGGTTTGATGTAATAGTAAATATTGGTAATGAATACCCCTAGTTACTAAGCAACTCAAAACATTGGAGTAAATGGAACTCTGTACAATTTTTTTTTCTTCTTTTTTCCTTTCTTCTTTGAATTCTCGCACAAACCACCACATTGAAACGAACTGATCAAATTCCATCTTAAAACACTATGGACAAGGGCTTTAAGAAAGAAAGGCTAATTAAAAGGCTTAATGGGGTCACTACTGATAATGTATCAAAAAAAAGAAAAACACATATATGGCTCAAAGTAGACAAAAGTGGCCTAATCTCATCTCTCAAAAACTAGTATAGTTCATTCAACATCAATGACTTCAAAAGGTTCGAGTGTGGCATAAAATCATTTTTTATTGGCCAAAAGAAAGAACAATGAGACTACAACAAGGGAAATGTGTTACGCACTTCCAAATGAATTTTAAGATTAGAAAAAAAAAAATAACCCTCTAAAAATAATGATTGGTTCAAAACTCACAAGGGTTACAGTCTCCACATTGTTATCATCAAGATTTTCTAATCATTTTTATCCTTCAACAACAAGTTGTGTCTAAGTGGCTACGTACATGTGCAATGAATTGAGCATGAAAGCAATGAAATTCTTTAAGCAAGAGTAGTATAATGAACTTAAAACACAAACCTCAAGCTAGGCAAAAGAAAGTTTTTTTTTTTTTGAATAAATAAAATAAATTCCCTTCCCCAAACATAAATTTCACATTGTCCTCAATGGGAAAAAGGAAGAAAAACTAAATAAAAGAATGAGAAAGGAGAAGAGATGCTCCCCTGATTTCTAATTGAATATTTTTCCTTGAGGTCCAGCCATGTACCCAGTGAAGATTTCTGTGGTCTCTTTATTCCTACAAAATGGAAGAAAAAAAAAACAATAAGATAAAGAGAAAAAAAAATAAAACAAAAAAAATCAAAACAGAAACAAAAAATGAAAAACTTGGGTGGCCTCCCAAAAGCGCTTTATTTAACGTCTGTAGCTAGACGTTATCCTTTCATCCTTTTGTACAGATGAGATTGATGGAGCATTTTTTTGAGTTAAAGTCTCCATCCATATATGGTTTTAATCTCCTTCCATTTACTTTAAATGTCCCTTTTTTGTTCATGATGGACTTCAACCGCCCCATAGGGAAAAACTTGGGTTACCACAAACGGTCCTGACCACCGAGAGCGTAGCTTTCCTGGAAAGAGTCGAAGTCGTGAGTTAAATAATAGAACTTTTTGCCTAACTTCGAATTCCCTACTTAGAATATGCTTATCATGCCATCTCTTAGTTTTATCTTTGTAAATTCGAGCATTCTCATAAGCATCATTGCGGAACTCATCCATCTCATTGATTTGCAATATTCTCTTCTTGCCAGCGGCTTGTAGATCAAAGTTTAGTATCCTTGTCGCCCAATAGGCTCATTGTTCTAGTTCCACCGGTAGATGGCATGCTTTTCCATAAACGAGCCGGTATGGTGACATCCCGATCGGTGTTTTGAATGCTGTTCTATAGGCCTATAAAGCATCATCTAACTTTCTCGCGTAGTCTGTACGAGAGATATTCACGGTCTTTTCCAATATACGCTTCAGCTCTCGATTAGATACCTCGACTTTTCCGCTTGTTTGAGGATGGTATGGTGTCGCCACGTGATGTGTAACTCCATAGTTAGTCAGTGGTGCTTCAAATTGGCGATTGCAAAAATGCTTTCCGCCATCACTGATTATTGCCCTTGGAGTGCCAAACCGGGAGAAGATATTCTTTCGTAGAAAATTCACTACGACTCTCGCATCATTAGTCGGCAAAGCAACTGGTTCCACCCATTTGGAGACATAATCTACAGCCACCAAAATAAATTTGTTAGAATATGAGGATCGAAAAGGACCCATGAAATCTATACCCCAAACATCAAATAGTTCAATAACTAAAATATTGTTTAAAGTCATCTCATGTTTCCTAGAAATATTTCCAACTCTTTGACAATGATCACACAAATTAACAAATTTAAATGCATCTTTAAAAATAGATGGCGAATAAAACCCTGATTGTAGAATTTTTGCCGCTGTTTTTGCACCACCAAAGTGGCCGCCAACTTCCCTTGAATGACAATGTCTGAGTATGTTCTCCATCTCCTCCTCGGGCACACATCTTCTGATTATCTGGTCCGCACAGTGCCAGTATAAAAAAGGTTCTTCCCAAAAATAATATTTCAAGTCAGAGAAGAACTTCTTCTTTTGTTGATATGTCATCCTGGGAGGTAGAATTTGCGACACCAAGTAGTTGACTATGTCGGCGTACCATGGAACAACTTGTATAGCCATCAAATGCTCATCCGGGAATGCTTCTTTTATTTGAACTTGCTGCTCATCATCCGTACCTTGAAGCTCCATCCGAGACAAGTGATCCGCCACCAAATTTTCAGTACCCTTCTTGTTCTTAATCTCCAAATCGAATTCTTGTAGAAGCAAAATCCATCAAAGCAATCTTGGTTTAGCATCCTTCTTTGCAAGCAAGTACTTCAGAGCAGAGTGATCGGTGTAGACAATCACCTTCAAACCTATCAAGTAAGAACGAAATTTGTCAAAAGCAAAAACAACTGCTAATAATTCTTTTTCAGTAGTGGCATAATTCAGTTGAGCTTCTGTTAAGGTCCTACTTGCATAATAAATAACATGAAAATTTTTATCTTTTCTTTGCCCTAAAATAGCCCCTATAGCATAATCACTGGCATCACACATTAATTCAAACGGTAAATTCCAATCTGGTGACACAATTATAGGTGCTGAAATTAATTTCTTTTTTAGTGTTTCAAAAGCATACAAGCATTCATCAGAAAATTCAAATCGAGTGTCTTTAATCAACAAATTGCAAAGAGGTTTAGTAATTTGGGAAAAATCCTTAATAAACCGTTGGTAGAATCCGGCGTGTTCCAAGAAACTTCTCACGCCCTTCACATTGGCTGGTGGTGGGAGTTTTTCGATCACTTCTATTTTTGCTCTATCAACTTCAATTCCCTTAGAGGAAATGCGGTGGCCCAGTACTATCCCCTCCTCTACCATGAAGTGGCATTTTTCGCAGTTCAATACTAAATTTGTCTCCTTGCATCTCTGCAAAATTGAAGATAAGTTAGACAAACAATTATCAAAAGAATATCCAAAGACAGAGAAGTCATCCATGAAGATTTCTAAAAAAATTTCCACCATGTCCGAGAAGATGGACATCATGCATCTTTGAAATGTGGCTGGCGCATTGCAAAGGCCAAAAGGCATTCGCCTATATGCAAATGTTCCATATGGACAAGTGAAAGTGGTCTTCTCTTGATCTTCAGGCACGATGGCTATTTGATTATAACCAGAGTATCCATCCAGAAAACAGTAGTAAGCATGCCCTACAAGTCTTTCTAGCATTTGATCAATAAAAGGTAAAGGAAAATGATCTTTCCGAGTTGCATCATTAAGCATTCTGTAATCTATGCACATTCGACATCCCGTGACCGTCCTTGTTGGTATAAGTTCATCATTATCATTTTTTATCACGGTTATTCCACCTTTCTTTGGGACGACTTATACTGGACTTACCCATGCGCTGTCCGAGATAGGATAAATAATTCCGGCATCTAATAGCTTCAGCACTTCTTTATGCACCACTTCTTGCATTGATGGATTCAATCTTCTCTGGCGTTGGATAATTGGTTTATATTTATCCTCCATTAAAATCTTGTGTGTGCAAATTAAAGGACTAATTCCTTTGATGTTAGAGATGGTCCAACCCAAAGCCATCTTGTGTTCCTGCAAGATTCTCAACAACTTTTCCTCCTCTACATCACTCAAAGAACTGTTAATAATAACTAGAAGAGTAGAGTCTTGACCTAAGAAAGCGTATCTTAACTTTGATGGAAGCGGTTTGAGCTTAAGTTTAGGTGGTTCTTCTGGTGGAGATGTTGGCAGACATGATTTCAAGTCTTCCACTTTTGGTTGCATTGAAAGAGGAAAGAGTGGTGTAGCCTCCAAATATCTTTCACACTCCTTAACCTCTTCATCATTGAATTTAATAGCTGTAGAGCGAGTAAGATATACCTCAAGTGGTAACTTTAGAAAATCAATTGCATAGGTCTCATCGGCCATGATCACGTCTCGGTCACTTATTTGAAAACAAGAATGTGTCTCGGAAAGAAATTCCATAGACTTAAATACATCAAAAGTGACCTCATCCTCTCCGACCCTCAAAACAAGTTTTCCTTGCTGGACATCAATTAAGGTCCTCCCTGTCGCAAGGAAAGGTTGACCTAATATCAAAGGGATCCTCGTCCTCATCCATATCAAGGACAATGAAGTCAGCTGGGAAGATGAACTTCTCAACTTTTACTAATATGTCCTCAATGACTCCTCTTGGATATTTAATGGATCTATCCGCCAATTGTAAAGAGATAGTGATCGGCTTTACTTCTCCAAGACCCAATTTCCTGAAAACAAAGAAATACATTAGATTAATACTTGCCCCTAAATCACATAAAGCTCTATCAAAGTAAGATTTTCCTATAATGCAAGGGATAGTGAAACTCCCCGGATCTTTCAACTTAGGCGGTAGCTTCTTTTGTAAGATTGCATTACTCTCCTCTGTCAGCATTACTGTTTCATGCTCCTCCAATTTCCGCTTCTTTGATATAATATCCTTCAAAAATTTAGCATATTTAGTCATTTGTTCCAAAGCTTCAATGAGAGGAATATTAGTATGAAATTGCTTAAATATACTTAGAAATTTAGAAAACTAATCATCCACATTGTTTTTTCTTAATCTTTGCGGAAAAGGAATTGGTGGATCATAAATTGAAGGAGAATAAGTCTCAAAAGTAACTTCCCTGGATTTTTTTGATTTTGAAGCTCTTTCATTCTCCTTAGTCTTCTCAGCTTGCTCCACTTCTTTCATCTCTGACTCGGCCTCCTTCATCTTTGACTCCTCATTATCTACAGCTTCATCTTGTTTTGCATTTGTTACTTTTGGCTCCTCATATGTTCGTCCACTTCTCAATGATATTGCCTTTACATGTTCTTTCAGATTGGTGACAGTGTTGCTTGTCAAAGTTCCTGCAATCCTCTCTATGAGCATGCTAGAGAGCTGACCGATCTGCACCTCAAGATTACGAATTGAAGCTGAGTTGTTTTGGATCACCACATCTATCTTCTGCAAGTACTGCATGAACATGTCCTCAAGTGTCGGCTTCTTCTCTTGCTGTGGAAATTGCTGAGGTGGTTTAGCCTACCCTTGGTTATTGCTCCATGAAAAGTTAGGGTGATTCCTCCATCCAAGATTGTACATGTTCGAGTATGGATTATTTTGACGTTGAAAATTTGACACGTAATTTGCTTGTCCATAACTCGATTGGGCAAAAGGATTTCCCACTTGGCAGTCAGCACTTGAATGATTTCCTGAACAATGATCGCAAACAACATTAGTTTGAATAGCATTAACATTCATTTTACCTAGTTGTTAAGACAAAGTTGCCATTTGTGCCGCCAATGAGGTAATAGAATCAAGTTCTAAAACTTCAGCTGTCTTTCTTGGCATTGCTCTTTCTGTAGGCCATTGATAGTTGTTGGATGTCAATTCTTCCAAAAGTTCATAGGCTGCCTCATGAGTTTTACTCATTAAATCTCAACCAGCTGCTGCATCAACCATAGACCTGTTTGTAGCTCCTAGACCATTGTAGAATGTTTGCACTTGAAGCCATGCTGGAAGGTCATGATGAGGACACCTTCGCAATAAATCTTTGTACCTCTCCCATGCTTCATATAATGATTCACCCTCAAATTGGATGAACGTGGTGATATCATTCCTTAGCTTTGCTGTCTTTGTGGGAGGGAAATATTTTGCTAAGAATTTTTGAGCCAACTCCTCCCATGTAGTAATGATGCCAGGTGGCAAAGAATTCAACCAAACTTTTGCTTTATCCCTAAGTGAGAAGGGAAAAAGTCTTAGTCGAATCGCATCATTTGTCACTCCGTTATGTTTAAAAGTATCACAAATTTCCAAGAAATTTGCAATATGGACATTAGGATCCTCTTGTGACAACCCCCTAAACTGGACAGTCTGCTGTATCATCTGAATGATGGCCGACTTGATCTCAAAATTATTGGCTTGTATGGTTGGCCTCCTTATGCTCGATGTAGCTCCATTTACCGAGGGCGTAGCATAATCTCTTAACGCCTTTTGCTCTTGATCGGCCATATTAGATAGAGATGTGTTGGCCTCTTTCTTCTTTTCTTTCTTGAGCTGACGTAAGGTTCTTTCAATTTCAGGATCAAAGAGTGTATGCTCTAACAGTTTAGATCTTGCCATGCACTTCTAATTCCTGAAAAGAAAGAAAACAAACTCAGATGCACCTAATCTAATTTTTTTTTTTGAATAAATAAAATAAAATCCAAAGTAGTAAATATCTAGCTAGTATCAATATCAATAACAAATAGTTAATCCCCGGCAACAGTGCCAAAAACTTGTTTGCGTAAAATAATCTGCAAGCGCACAAAATCGTAACAAGTAGTAAAGTGCTTTTAGAAAACAAATGTTGAACCCACAAGGATTAACTATGTTATTGAATACCGAAATTCACTAAATTAATTACTATTTGGAAAATCGAAAATAAATGGAACGTTCTACTATCTAAATTAAATTAAACTATTTAATAAAAATAAATCTACGAATAAAAGATTAACAAAATGCAAAAATCTAAAAGTGTAAAAATATGAGAAGAATGGATCTAGAGCGGTTGATTTCACCTAACAAATCCCACACAATTTATTCTTCCTAATTATTAAATTCTAATAATCTCCCGTTAATGATTAAAAATTCCTTAAGTATTCGATATCTTCTCTCAAATAATATCAAAAATATCTTCAACTAACAATTCCATATCTCTATGTGAATTTAATTGATTGGAGACTCATTACGTACTTTGAATTTTCTGAAAAATCACACTAATCGCAGTAAAGCATCTCTACTTTCGCTCAACTAATGATGTTTAATTCTAGAACTAAAATAACAAATCACATCTTGGTCTCATTGTAATTCAATTGATCAAACAATAATTCGTAAAAAATTAGTAAGCATTAAGAATAAGAATTAAACACTCAATCATGAAAATATTAAAAATAAAATAACTCAGAATATAAATTGTGTGTTCATTGCTAGACTACATCAACGCTCTAGAAAATAAATTTAGTTCATAATAAAATTGAAAAGAAAACAAATAAAACTTATGTCTTTCATCTGAATTGGTTGACCAACATGAAGTTCTCGCCTTTGTCCTCAAATCCTCCTCTTCATAATGACTCCTAAAACAAGTTCTTCTATGCGGCACCCCCTTTTCCTCTCTGTTCCTCTTTCTTTTTTCCCTAAAGAGCCTTTAAATAGGTCAAGGAATCCTATTCCCGTTTGGAGAAAATCTCAGATTTATAGGCTTCCATTAACCAGCGATTTTGGCCCATTTAACGTCAGAGTTTGGACTTTTGGTAAACTACAAAGTTGTAGCCCTTTAAGTTAAATTTCCAGCCCAACTCGAATCATCTCGATTGAATATCTGGGCCGAAAGTTATGCCAAAAATACTACTGATGTGCAGGCTGGAATCCTAATCCGAATTGGACTTGGATTTGGTGCAAATTTCCTTCGATTCCTTGCTCCACTTAGACTTGAATTTAATTGGGTTGGTCTTCTCTTGAATTCATGCCTGGCTGGATGAAAGTTGGCTTGATTCAATTGGTTTAGCCCCACTTTGCATGTAAAGCTCTTGTTACCTGCAACACAAAGATATTATATAATCAGTAACAAAATAACATAAAAGTAAGGCTAAATATGTAGATATGTGGGTATTTTATTGTATATATTTCATGCACATCAGTAATAAAATGTAAAGATGTAGTAATTGGGTCGAGGAAGCCCAAAGGATTTAGCAAAAAGCCCATGAGAATAAAAGAGGTAAAGAATAAGTAAATTGGCCGAGGAAACCCGAGGAATGAAATGGGCTGGCACAATAGGAATGTTGGCCAATAAAGCCTAAAAGAGGTAAAGATGTAGAAAATGGACTGGTACAATAGGAATGTTGGCCAATAAATCCCAAAAGTTATAAAGATGTGGAAAGTGGAATGGCCCAATAGGAGCATCATCTCGTAAGCCTATGAGTAACGAGAAATAAAAGAAAGGTAATGGTATAGTAGGAACAATGAAGTGGCTTGGCAGGATCCTAGCCAAGAGGCCCATAGACATAGGAAAGAACATAGGCTAGGCAGGAAGGAGAGGGCTTTCACCCAAGCAATGCCCAGTCTAAAGAAGAGATGAAAGGCAGAGAACATGAGCCCAAAAGCCCATGTGTCTTTCATGCCGCAAGAGTTAAATACCCACTAGAACGTATAGCAAAATTAGACAAACACGAAGGCAACAACAAAGGCGTGAAGGCCAGAATAGTAACGGATTTAGACGGAAGTGGAGCATACACACAGGGCCCAACACCACCTATTTGTACCTAGCCAATACATGGAAGGTGGGCCATGGGTCAAGGGTATGAGAGGATATGGTCTAGCAGTGGGAAGAAAGGTGGAGTTTATTTTGAAGTTCTCGCTCAAACTTCTATGGGGAGTAATGTCTTGTTGGGAGGACATCTCACCCAAAAGAAGTAAGTATGAGTTGGAACTGTTGGATGCATGCCATAGAGGTAGGTGAGGGAGAGGTTTAACACTTATCCAGATGAGAGTAGTGAAAACAAAGAGAGGTAAGAGACAAGACAAGCCATCTTTGTTTAAGAATGAGGCATGCTGCAGCCAACACAATGCAATGATAGTGGCCGAGCAGTTGACAGGCCAGTGGGTAGTCTTGGAAGGACACCCACAATGAGCCAAAAGTGGTTTAGGGATAAAAAATGGTAAATTCTATCATGGTAGACTATATAAAAGGTAACAGCTGTGAACAGTGAAAAAACGGGGGGAAAGGAAGAACCACGAAAAGAAATAGAGGCAGAACAAAGTAGTAAAGGAAAAAAAGAAAGAAAAGAAAAATACAGAAATTAGAGAAAAGCATAAGTGATAGGACTAGAGGCATGCATCAATAGGCTACCCATTTTCTCTCCGTCTTGACAGACTCATTCTTTGAGAAGTTAAGAATTAGAGTTTAAGCCATCTAGGTCCTTTTTCCAAAGTGTGTAATCTCTATGGCAGAAGCCTTCTCTGAGGTTACCCACATTGGAGATCATCTCCCGCTTTTGGACTTGTGTTTGCTAAGAAGCTAAGCCCATCTCTTTGGTAGACAAGTTTTACTTTTTTGATTGATGGACGATTAGCTTGTAATCATATTACTAAACTACTTGCTGTAAGTTTGTTATTTGTGGCTGCATCATTCTGATATAACCCTGTTAGATCCTTTTGTTCTTTTATTTAGGCGTTAGTATTATTTGTAAAATGTTATAGTTATTCTACCATATTTAATTTCCTGCTGTAATGTTTGTAATAGTCACTCTTGCCGTGGGCACGCCGTACACTTAAAGACTCTTGTCAAGGTGCGTCTATACTGGGATGGCCCAACTTATGCACAAACTAGCCTAAGGTGTGTTTCACTTAGGCCAGTCCCAACTATTCTGCCTCAGAATCATGGGCTGCAGTACAGCGGAAGAGACCAAAGCCCAACAATACAAAAAGGCCCACGACAATACTAAATTTGAAATATTTGATGTTCGTGGATTTTTGGTGTGCTAAATGCTAAAAGGTTAGCATTTAACACACCTCATGCTAATGCTCTATGTAGTTACTAGACATGGCAAAATGAGTCGAAATTCACTAACCCGACCCGAACTCGCCCATTTTGGCCCAGCCTAAACCCGAATTGTTTGGCCCGAATTAAATATAGGCCAACTTGAATTTTTGTGGGCCAACTTGACCCAACTAACCAATGACCTGACCCGCTTTTCAAACTTTTTTCCCCTTAAAAAATATTTAAAAAGTACATGACAAGGTGTGCTAGATTTCTAGGTGCATAACATTATCATAAAGGCATAATGAACTTGTGTGTGCCACCATTAAAAAAAATAAAGAGTTAAGTAAAAGGGGAAAAAAATACTATAGCAAAACTAAAGCATCTAGTGTACTGTCTAGTGTCTACATAAGCAATAAGCACTGACCTTCTAACGCAGTAAAATAACACTAAGTTAAGACTACTAAGTAACTAACTATTAGTCAATTACTAACACACCAAGTCCAAGTCTGTCTAACTGTCTAACTAGAACGAAGTGACAAAACAAATGTCGTGGTATTTTTTTAATAATGAAATTATAATGTTGTGTCATTTTTTTTAATTGAAATATTTTTTAATAATTAGGAATTTGAGTATTATAATAGTTTTTGTAGTGCGAAATCTCAATTAGACTTGTATTTAGAAGAGCTTAGACTTAGGAGAAAGCAAAATCCAAAGTTGGAAATTCTCTCTTGGTGGAAAGAAAATTACAATCGATTCTCAGAGATCTCTTTAATGGCATGGGATCTCATGAGCAATCTTATAACTATTGTTGCATTTGAATCAAGTTTAAAGCATCTGAATCAAGTTTAAGCATGATAGAAAAAATTCTTACTTCGTATCACTCACATCTTTTGCCTGAGAATGTGGAAGCTACAATGTGCACTAAAAGTTAGTTATATGGATTTGAATGTATTTTAGTTTATCAAAAGAATCGCAGAAATTATACATTTTTTAACTCTTTATTGATAAGCTTTGATTTGCTTTCATGGTACTCTTAAGTTATCTTAAAATATTGTGTTGTAAATGAAGATACTGATAAAATAGGCTTGAGCTATAACTTACAAGTATGAATATTTGTAATGCTGAATCTACTACCAACGTTGAGTAAATTGAGGTATAATTCTTGTAAAATATTTACTTGTTCTTCATTACTTAAATTTTTATATTTATTTTTAGACAAAATTTAGCTACAAAATTAGTTGTAGCCTAAGGCAACAAACCCTATTCAATAAAATAAATATTACAATATATTTTAAAAATCTACCGTTGAATTACATGTGTATTTACATGTTCTTTACGCTCTTAATACACATGTCAAATTTTGTGTCAATTGGATATTATTTACTATATGATCTATAAGTTTATATTTCATGCATAATTTTAAACTACAAAAATTTGCAATTTAAACAATTTATTGATGACTTAGCTATTGATCTTTAATTTTCTAGAAATTTTGCAAGTATGAAGGATATAAAAAGAAGATGTAATTCAATGGTGAATTTGTCAAAATTTACCTCCATTAAAATATTATTAAGGTTGTAGCCTTAAGGCTACAACCAATTTTGTAGCTAAACTTTATCCTTTATTTTTAAAACTTTATTTTTATTTATTTAGTTTATCTTTTGTAGCGGGCCATTTGTGTGGTTGGGCTTTGATCTCTCTTGCTACACCATGGCCCATGATTCTGAGGTAAGAGAGTTTAGACTGGCTTAAGTGAAACACACCTTAGGCCAACTTATGCACAACAAAGGAATATAACAAGGTCGTGGCAATACAATCACGAATAACAAGATTATAGCAAGCAATTCGGTAATAAGACAACAAGTTAATCATTCATCAATCAAAAAGTAAAACTCGTCTACCAAAGAAATGGGCTTAGCTTTTCAGCAAACACAAGTCCAAAATAGGTGCGATCCCCAACATAGGTAACCTCAGAGAAGGCTCTTGCCATAGAGGTTACACACTTTGGAAAAAGGACCTAAATGGCTTAAGCTCTAATTCTTAACTTCTCAAAGAGTGGGTCTGTCAAGATGGAGAGAAATGGGTAGCCTATTGATGCATGCCTTTATTCCTATCACTTTTGCTTTTTTTTTTTTCTATGTTTCTTTTCTTTTCTCTTTTTTCCCTTTGTTCTATCTCTATTTTCTTGTCGTAGTTGTTCCTTTCCCATCGTCACTATTCACAACTATTGCCTTTTATACTGTCTACAATTACAAGAATTACCATTTTTACCCCTCAACAGTTTCCGGCTCGTTGTGGGCGCCTTTCCATGACTGCCACTAGCCGGTCAGCTGGTCAGCCACTATCATTACATTGCGTTGGCTGCACCATGTCTCATTCCCACCTCCTATGTATCGGCTGGGTACAAGTAGGTGGTGCCTGGGCCCTGTCTGAATCCCTTACTTTTCTGGTCTTCACGCCTTTGTTATTGCCTTTGTGTTTGTCTAATCCTATTGTATGTTCTGGAAGGTGTTTAACTCTTGCGGTGTGAAAGACATATGGGCCTTTGGGTTCACATTTTCTACCTTTCATCTCTTCTTTGTATTGGGTATTGCTTAAGGTGAAGGCCCTCTCCTTCTTGCCTCGCTCATCTTCTTTCCTATGTCCGTGTGCCTCTTGGCTGGGGATCCTGCCATGCCATTGCATTGTTCCTGCCATATCATTACCTTTCTTTTATTTCCTTGTCTTCGATCTGATGCTCCTGCCAGTCCACTTCCACATCTTTGCTTCTTTTGAGTTTTACTGGCCAACATTCCTACCGTGCTAGCCTACATTCCACATCCTTACCTCTTTCGGGTTTTATTGGCCAACATTCCTGCTGTGCCATCCCATTTCCCACATCCTTACCTTTTTTGGGCTTTTATTGGCCAACAATTATGCTGTGTCAACCCATTTCATTCCTCGGGCTTCCTTTGCCCATTTGCTTCTTCTTTACCTCTTTTACTTCCATGGACTTTTGCTAAATCCTTTGGGCTTCCTCAGTCCAATTACCACATCTTTACTTTTTATTACTTTATGGGGCTTATTGGCATTTAAGCCAACCCAATGAATTTACTAGCTCACTTCTTGGGCTTCCCCGGTCCATTTACCTCCTCTTTACCTCTTATTGTTCCTATGGGTTTATTACTTAATTCTTTGGGCTTCCTCAGCCCATTTACTTCCTCTTTACCTCTTATTATTCTTGCGGGCCTACTGACCATTGTTCCTGCCATTCTGACCTGCTGGGCTTGCTTTACTATTTTCTCTTCCCATTTTCTTCATATTGTTGGGCTGCTTCTGCTATTGGGCCTTTTGTCAAAAGTGGGCATCAACATTCAACCCCCTAAGCATATGAATTGCTCATGCAATTCATATGTGAATACTCACATAATAATTTTTTTGCGGGTTTTTTAAAGAGTAGACCTTGCCTTATCTCTTTTCTTACCATGAATAAGCCTGTTTCTTTGAATTTCCCAGTTTTGCAATTATTTTGGAACGCAACATCTGCTTCATTAATATGATACTTCTTTTCATGGCTGACTCGTTGCTTCCTTTCACATCACTTTTATTGTCATCCTTGGGCTTTTCTCTTTCCCATCATTCTCTCATAACTTTTTTCTTTTAACTTTCTCTTCACTATCTCGTTTTCCCCAAAACTTCACTACCTATCTTCTCCGTTCAAATAACCCATCATGTCATTGGCAAACGGTGATGGTTCTTCTCACCGTAAGGGAAAAGAAACTGCCACCGACAATTCGTCTACCAAAATCGTGGGTGAAGAGACTCCCCATTCCGAATTGAACCACTTCAAGGAGGAGGAAAGGGGTGGCGATCTAGATAATGAGTATCCTCCCCTCGTTGACCCATGGTATGACACTTATATCCACTTCCCCGTGGTACTTGGTGACTATTTGCCTCCACCGCCAGGCCGCATGTGGCTTTCTCTTTGCCGTCGTGACATGGAGGTTTCTTGGGCCCCTTTGGCTTCCACCATTCCCGATCTTGACATCTGCTAAGGAATTCACTATCCAGGCCCATTCTCTTCGAATTTAGGTTGGGCACTTCTTTAGGTTGGAAAGAATGGGTGGATAAGGAAGCCAGTGTGTTGAAGGCCATCGTTTCATCCTAATGTTGGTCTAACTATCGAGATTTGTTCAACCTCCACCATTTGTTCCATCGGTGGTGTAGCGCCACCTATACCTTCTTCCATTCTTGTGGCAAGATCACCGTGACCTCGGATGATGTGGCAAACCAACTGTTACTACCCATTCTTCGTGACACGGACCTAAATGATATCAAGCTTTTTGCCAAGGAGGAGGCCGACTTGAGGAAAAGGATAAGTGGGAACACGAAGTTGTCTCATTGGGTTGGAACTTTCTCCAAGGCTTCCATCGCCATCCACCATGTAGCCTTCGTTGTATTTTGGCTTTATAAGTTTATCTTTTGCTCTCATTCACATTATGCCATAAAACCTCTTTACTTTTGGTTAGCCATAAAGATTTATGCCGTGGTGAGTCTGTCATTGGCCCTTATATTTCTAGGCCATTTGTATGTGCAGTTGGATATTCTACAAGGTGATGAAAGGCAGGCAGGTTCCTACCACATAGTTACTACCTCCACCCACAGTACCATATTGAAACACCTACTATGGGAATATTGTGCCAAGCATTTGGCAAAGTGCAAGTCTGTTCGTTTTGCCAAAGAGAAGTACCAGTCTTGTCCAAAAGTGATTACTGATTTCTGTGGTTATTTTACTTCTGATTTTCCATTGGCTTACCGCTAGGTTGGGTTGAAGCCGTTTGGGTATCTTGCCTTTGAGTTCTTTGACAAGGGAATTGGTTTTTCTTGGAGGGCCTAAGGGATTTAGGCAGTGGGTTTATTTGTGCTGACTCAGCCATAGGTCCCTTTATGGCCACTGATGGGACCATCACCTTGTTGATTGCTTGTGATGAGAGGGGGGATCACATACTTGGCAGCCACAAATGCTAGGTGGCAACCTTATATGGCCGATGAGGGCATCCACTTTGTTCATTACTCTGCCAACAGGATGAGGAGGTAGTTTGGGCTAGATCAAGACATACCCGATGACTTCACTACTATCTTGGAGTTTACCACTTTTGACCGGCCTTAGTGCTTTTGAGTTTTGTAGCAAGCACTTCATAGCAGTCACCATTCCGAGCTCATAAATAGAGGGCCTTTGTACTGCTCTGATGCACAGGTATGTTGGATAATCAGGTGTTTGTATCATATACAAAACATACGCGTCGGAAATTTAACGGATCTACTTCATACGTAATCGATAACATGCACTGTGTAAGTTTTAGAATTTAAGAATAAGAGAGTGTACCTTGGAGCGGTGAATTTCAAAACCGAAGATCAAGAGCACTTGGAAACACTTTCAATCTTCACTCCAATTCCACTAACGCCCAAGATGTATGGTCTCTCAATCAGTTCCAAAGGGAGAATGTCATAGTGTCTAACACTTCTTACACCACTTCGCAAATAGTGTACTTTCAATTCTCTATAGAAAATTCTGTATGTTTCTCCCTTTGTATCTAACTGATTATCTAATTGGGCTGGCCTTTTAGGCCTTTCCAATTAGGCTTAAGTGTGTGGCTTGAAGTGGGACCAAAAGAGACCTATAAGACACTAGCTCCAATGGACCTTGGGCTTTTCTATCAACTCTTGACAAGTCCAAAGTTGCCATTAACTATATTTAATACCACCATATTTAATACCACTATATAAATATAGTGGTATTAAATATAGTTGCACTCTAAGCCTTATTTATAAATTATATCCCAAGACTTTATTGTACATGCAACCCCTTCATAAAATATTAGTAGTAATACAAAGTTATGAAAGAAAACTGTCACTTTGTAGATTATTACATCTTAATTCTTTGAGTACCCGGTTTAATCCTTTAAAATTATTCATTATATATTTATGAAATTCAATTCCATAAATATATACTTTAGTAACTCCTTACTAAAGTGGTTAGGCCTAACTCTCTGAATAACTAAACCCATTAAACTTATCTTAAGGGAATATTTTATATCTCCGTTAAGAGACTATGAATTTCATCTTGAGAATATATGTTCCATCAACACTAAATGTGGTTGCCCAACATACTGAGGTTTTGACCGTTAATCTAGATCTCACTCCTGATATATTAAAGCAACCTACACCTCATGATCAAGTCCATTATTCTCTCAGGATTAAGAGTTCATGCAAATATAAGTCATGAGTTTATTATTCATTTGACAGTCGTTAGGAGAATAATAAATCTCACACCGATCTAGTTCAATATATTTTAATTCTTAAAACATATCAACATACTAACTAGAAATCTCCATTTCCATGATCAAGACAAATCATCTTAGTTGATATGTTATAGTCTTCGCAGATGAAATGCCCAATTTCATCACCGACTACAAACTACATTTTGAGTTATAAGGAACTTGTGATTTACATCTTTTGTGACTAAATCACATACAATGCATCTCATGGACTATATGATAATGTCTCAATATTCATGTTATCATTATTTTAGATAATAATAATAAAAAAACTTTATTTTACACAATATTAAGTCATACATAATAACATACATAGCATCATACAATAGGATTTAAGGACACACATCCTAACAAGGTATTGGCAGGCCATGATGACTTCTTTTGGCCAAGAGTTGCTAGGTGGCCATGGGTTTTCTGTTATTCCTTCTGAGAGTCTTCATGCTATTATTTCTGCCAACCTATAGTTGTTCCTTCCTACTAAGTCCATGGTGGCGTATGCTAGGAAGCAAAGCGGGTCTGCTATATTTGAGTGGTAGGAGAAGGAGAATGGATGGTATTTGTATGCTGGTGAGTATCCTCTTAGTTGGGAGAAGAGGGTAAAGGTTGTGAACCGTTCTGTCCTAGCGAAGAAGGGCTTGGTGTCTCAGGTCGCCAAGCCCAAGTCTACCAAGAGAGGCGATGACTCCTCTGAGACTTGTTCGGATCTTGTTCCATATGGGGGTAGCCTTCCTCCTATTAGCAACATAATCCTTGAGAGCTCTCCTTCCCCTTCCGCTGGTACCCAATCCAACAGGCATTCTACTGTAAGCAAGCCCAAGCCTTCTGCTCCAAGGCCATTCGTGGATGCTCCTCCTTCCAGCAGGACCCGTGGCAGTAAAAGGAAAACATCTCTACTAGCCCCATCTGCAACTGCCGAGAGAAGAGTATGTTATCTCTAAACTTCATTCTTTCTTTATTTTGATTATTCATGGGGCTTTCATGTGGCTAACTCCATATGTATATGTTTTTTTTCTTTTTCCTTGGCAATCTAAGCATAAGGAAGACACTTCAACCACTCGCCCTATATTGCCATGTGATTTCTCTCTCTTCTTTTTTTTTTGCATGTTTATATATCCCTTCTCTGCCTTGACACTTTTTTCTTTAGGTTGATCTTGAACCCCTTTCTGTTTATCACCACACGAGCAAGGAGGTTCCTACTTCTATGGGCACGCCTATGGAGGGCTTCTTTGATGGTGTAGATGTCGTGGCTGAGGTATGACCTCTGCTTCTGTTGCTGCTACACAGGGAACTCCTGCTAAAGCTCCAGTCTCTCCATTTAGCCCATTATTGTGGAGGAGAGCACTTGGGCCGAGAAAGTTGTTAGCAGTGAGTCGTCTCTTATTCCTGTGAAGATCTTCACTCCTAAAAAGGAAGTTACTTGTACAGGCGCAACCCAAATTGAGAGTACTTCTCTTGCTACTCCTCTAGCCATTTCTGCCAGTGACCCCTTCATTGCCCTTTCCTAGGCCATGAATATGTCATGAAGACAAGGGTTTCTGACTTCGATGAGGATAGCGATGGTGGTGAGTAGGAGACCGAGGCTATGGGTATGTATCTTTCATCCTTAGTAAATCTTTTTTTTCTTCTGTTCTTGCCATTTCTTCGTATATCCCTTTAATCACTTTGCATGTCATCCTCGCAACTGTAGTAGGCCCCACGATACGCACAGCCCATATTTCTGTTGTACTTGTAGCCTTCACTTCAGTGGGTCCTAGTAATTTTCTCACCCTCGTGCTTTCTTCAATTAAAGCCTTCATCTTTACATTCATTTCTTTGCTTTGCTTATTCCTTATAGACTTATGTTGTACCTTGTGTTTCTTTCCAGGTCTGTATCATGCTGAGGTGGCTCTAACCTCTTGGTTTGAGGTTGGTAGCAGTTCTGCCACTGTTCCTGACCCTTTGAGTGAGGCCACTGCCTTCTTTACCTGATTTGACCAAGCCGAGACCAACGACCTTGATCCTGCAAACTTTTGGGGGTGCTAGAGCTCCCTATGTTGACTTTCATGGCTTTTGAGTTCCTGAGGAGTGTGTCACCCATTTAGAGGTGGTCTATAGCAACCATAGAGATTTCATATAGGGGTTCCTCTTTGGTCGTTCTATGAGGGAGCCCTTCCTCAATTTTTTGGGGAGCGTGATGAATGACATTGAGCATAATTTCATTGACACCGTGTTTGCGAAGAGGATCTTGCAGTGAAGGGTTATGGTTTAGGAGCTGATCAGGGTCGGATTTGCTATGGAGTTTCTATCGGATCACTTATGAAAGATTGCTCGAGCCTTCTTCACAAAGAAAGTTCAGCTTGCTGTGGATGCTATAAATGCTCATATTAAGTGTTTGAAGAAGGAGGTGGCAAACTTAGAGACACATCGCAAGCATCTTCTTTCTGGCATTGCTGGCTCTAGCCGCTTCGAGGATCAAACCCTTATTTTAGGCCTTTGATTGGACCATTATGTAGCTTTATTTCCTTCCTTGTGTTTACTTCTTTCCCCTTTCTTTTTACACAGTACAATTTATTTTTAGCACTTATTTTGATAAGTCTTATATGACTTATATATTTTGGTCTTGTAATCTATTATGCTATATCTGCTGCAACTACTACTATACTTTATGATACAATGTGTTTTGCTAATACTTCATGATTTTCATTACTTTTCTATTTCTGCTTTCAACCATGAATTACAAATAAAACATGCTATGATGCTTCCTTGTGACACTGTCCCTTGCAAGGGTAGTCACTTAGAGGAAAGAAAGAAAAAAAAAACATGAAAGAAAAGGAACAACTACATGATATTTCCTACACAAAATAGTGCTTCAGCCACTTGCCATTAATGGGGTCCAATAGATCTTTTCCATCCATCTAGGCTAGGCGATAATACCCACTTGCATGTGCTTCCTTTACCACGAAGAGTACTTCCCATTTTGGTGAGAATTTAGATGGTCCTGCCATACGTTGCCTGACATGGTCTGCTATCCTCAACACGAGCTGTCCTTCTGTAAGCATTCTTTCTTTAATCATCCTACCATAAGGTTCAGTCATTCTTTGCCTATATCTGCGGCTATGCTCTTGGGTTTCCTCCCTTTTTTCGTCTAACCCTTCTAGGTCCTCGTACCTTTTTGCCGCAAAGACTTCTTTCTCTTTTTCCTTCCTTTATGCCTGCATAACCCTTAAAGAAGGTATCATTACTTCTACTGGGCTCATCACTTCTGTCCCATAAACTAAGGAGTAGGGAAAGAATCCTGTGGCAGATTTGGGCGAGCTTTGGTAGGCCCAAAGCCCGTTTGGCAAATGCGTTGCCCAATCTTCGCTGTACTCTTGGCTCATCCTGCTAATGATCTTAATGAGAGTTTTGTTTGTTACTTCTACCTGCCCATATCCCTGGGAGTAATAAGGCCATGACCAATGGAGTGCCATTGTCATTTACGATTCTGTGAGGCACCCCAAATTGAACAATTATATTTTCATTAATGAAATTTGCCACAGCTCCTTTGGTGGCTTTACGGAGTGGTATGGCCTCTGCCAATTTAGTGAAATATTCTGTAGCCGCAAGGATCCATATGTACCCATAGGACGGTGGGTTGACTGGTCCTACCAAATCGAACCCCCAAGTGTGGAAGGGCCATGGAGTAACTATGCTATGTAAACCTTGTTGGTGGGTATGGATCAAATTGGCTTGTAGTTGGCAACTGTGACACTTTTTCACAAATTCTACTGTATCCCTTTTCATAGTAGGTCAATAGTAGCCTATCTGTAGTATGCATTGGTACAAATTTTTCTTTCCTTGGTGTTCTCCTCATTCTCCTGTGTACACCTCCTTTAACATCTCACCGGCTTCTCTTGGATCCAAAAATCGTAATGGGTCCCCATCATATCCCTTCTTAAAAAGAATTCCTTCATGCAGGAAATAGTGGGTTACCAGCTTTTTGAGCTTATACCTTTTGCTATGCTTATGTGGTAGGACACCTTCAGCTAGGTATTGTATGAACGGGCTTCTCCAATCCTCAATGGCAAACATGACATTGCTCTCCTCCTTGTTTGCAGTCAAGTGGCAGGCTTCACACTAGGTTTGGATCAAGTTTGCATCCTTGCCCATGTTTGGCCAATAATAACCTGCCCTCTGCATCCTATGGTATAGACTAATCTCACCACAAAACCCACAGGTTCTGCGATGCACTTCCTTCAATTTTCTTTGGGTCTTTTCATGCCCTACGCATCCTCCTGGCATTCTACAATACAGATCCCCTTTCATCAGGAAATAATCCTTTAATGTCTTCAATTCTGCCATGTCCCTCTATTTCAACAGGGCTTCCTTGATGGGAACCCTCCAATCCTCTTCACATCCTTACTCCTTATGAAACCTTTCCTGAAGTATTTGAATGATGGACTCTTTTCGCTTGTTGATCTCAACTCTGGTACTATTCCTTTCGAAGGCTAACTGCGAGCCCAATGCAGTCAACATATCCACGTATCAATTCTGTTGTAATGTTTGAACATAAGAACTCCAACTTGAATAAGAGCACCATGGTCTCTTCACCGTTGTGATAAAGGCCCACCCCTACACCTCTTGAGTTTACTGTAGAGGAACCATCGAACTTCATGACCCACTATTACTACAACTACGTCTTCTAGTACCTCATCATCTAGTGGGAATTCCTCTTCTCTTGAAATTGAGCCAATAAGTCTGCTATGTCTTGCTTTTCACCGCCTTGGGTGTTCCCACCTTCAAGTCATATCGTGATAACTGTAATAACCACTGAGATATTCTGCCGGAAAAAATGGGTTGTCGAAGAAGAGCTTTAATCACGTGGGACTTCATCATTAAGTGTATCTCATAAGCCAGGAAATAGTGGCGTAGTCTTTGTGATGCATAAACGACTCCTAAGCATACCTTTTTAGCTCTGGGATACTGGGTCTGCGTATCCCTCAGGGCACGACTTATGTAGTAGACTGGCTGTTCAATGCCACCTCTGTCCTCCTAGGCTATCAAAGCTCCAATGGTAGACAGACTTAAAGCTAAGTAAAGCAGTAATGGTTTCCTGCGGACTGGGGCTTGTAACATAGGGAGGTTCATCATGATCTACTGTAACTTCTAAAAAGCTACCTAATATGCTTTCCCCCACTTAAAACCTTGTCCCATTTTTAGTAGCTTCATTAAGGCCTAAGTGATCGATGCCAAACCAGGGATGAACCTCTGGATGTAGGAGACTTTGCCCAAAAAACTCTTCAACTCCTTGATTATGGTTGGGGGCTCCATGGTCGCTATTGCTACTACCTTGGCCGGATCTACATCTATCCCTCTGTTGTGGAACAGAAACCCTAAAAATTTCCTAGTAGACACTCCAAAGGCTCATTTTAGTGGTTTCATTCTCAACTTGAAAAGTCTGCACATTTCGAACACCTTTTTTTAACACTTTGACATGACCTTTTCGTCTTCTTTATTTTACCACTATGTCATCCACATAGTCTTCCAGTTCTTGGTGCATCATGTCGTGAAATATGGCGGTCATAGTACGTTGGTAAGTCGCACCAGCATTTTTTAGCCCAAAAGGCATCATAATGTAGTAGAAATTTCCTATAAGCGTACTGAAAGCAGTTTTCTTCGCATCTTTTAGTGCCATTCAAATCTGGTTGTACCCGCTAAACCCGTCCATGAAGGAAAACATGGTATTTCCTGCAGCGAAGTCTATCAACAGGTTCATGTTGGGTAGTGTGAACTTATCTTTGGGGCAAACTCGATTAAGATTTCTGAAATCAACACAGCATCGTATCTGTCCATTTTTCTTCTTCATTGCTAGCAATTTTAGTACTTTCTTCACTATTTGCTTCTCTAATTCAGTGTGAAATACTCCAGCAGGTTGAGCAACTGGCCTAGCCTCAGGATCCACATTGAGCGTATGTACTACCAGCCTTGGGTCTTGCCTAGGCTTCTCGCTGTAGTCCCATGCAAAGACATCTTTGATTTCTTTCAATAGTAGGATCAATTCTGCCTTTTCTTCTTTTGACAACTTTGAGCTTATTGAAATTGGTCTTGGCTTTTGTGGGTCTATGCCTAAGTCAATCTCTTCTAGCTTTTCTTATGCCGTTACTTATGTGTCTTTTTCTGCCACAATCTCTTTTTTACTTTCTGTGTTGCTTTCTTCCTCTGAACCTTCCTGGGCCACATAGCATACTAGGCTCTTATGCTATGACCCTCCTCCGGGACCCCTTTCCATACTGCAAGTAAGTATCGCACACCTTCATAATTTATAACCTATCCTACTGTTGGGAATCGGACCCTGACACATCGTGGAGTACCGCTTAGTTCCAAAGTTGGCGCTTCTTTCCTTTTCTTCCTCCGCATCAATAGCTCTCTCAAGTCAGGCACTGGGTCATCCTGGATGTCCTCCCACTTGGGGATAAAAGTGCCTTGTGTTTTGGATACTGAGCTTTCTCCAGACAATACCCATTCATCGTAGCACATGGTTTCTACTAAATGGACTTCTGCTTGCTCAAATGGTGATGGGTTCGTTGCTATCCATATCATCCTACCATTCAATCTCCCTTTCATACACTGGTGATAGGTAGATGGAATCAGGTGATGCTTGTGCAACCATGGTCTTCCCAGTAATATATGATAGGAAACTTATGTCTTTACCATATGAAAACAAGCCAAAGAGGCTATTGGACCCTCTTTCATCCATAGATGTATATGTCCTGTAGTGTACTTACCCCTTCCTTTAAACCTTGTTAGCTCCATTAGGCATCCCTGAATCTTGCTCTTTGTGATTCCTACTGTTTGCAACATGCTGAGTGTGATGAGATTTACTGAAGCACCTGTATCAATCAGGGCTCTCTTCAAGGGAATTTGGTTTATGGAGGCTGCCAGGTAGAGGGACCTTCTATGGTCTGAGTACCCCACCTCTTGAGGCAATGCCTACCAAAGCTCCGTAGTAATCCTTTGTTCGTTTGCCGTGAGCTTCAATTGGTCAAACAAAATTTTGAACCGAGAACTCTTTTGTAAGGTAGTGATAGTTGCGATAGGCAGAGCCAGCCTTTCTTCTTCATCGTCTCCTGAGTTTGCACAAATAACGACTACTACTACTACTCCCTTTCCCTTGTGATTCGGGAATGGGTTTCTCTGCAATTCTGGTTGGGATAACTCAAGAGTTCCCTCTCTGATTTTGCAATGCACTAGTCTGTGGAGTGCCCAACATTCTGCGGTAGCATGCTGCACATAATTATGCAAATGGCAGAAATATGGGTCCCTCCATTCTTCCTCAGTGGGCTCTCTAGAAACTTGATTAGGTTTGAAAACTCCATCTGCGATCCATTTATCCAAGAGCACGTCTAGTTCCTTGGGTGTGCATGGTATTGGTGGAGGGTTCTCATATTCCCTTCCATCTAACTTCCTCTTCTTTTCGCCGGTGGACACTGTCATCGCCTGCGGCATGGATCTCTGCTCCTTAGGCTTGTCAAAGTTGGGCCTGACTGATTGAGTGGTCTTTTTGGCTTTTTGCAATAGCTGTGCAAACTGCGAGATTTCTAAGTTTTCCGAGACAACTTTGTATTCCATGATCATGTTGCCCATGCACATTTCCACCAACATCTTCTCTTCATAATGGTCATAGAAATTGAAGATTATGTTCCTGAACCTCTTAATGTACTCCATCAGGTCTTCATCATTTTTCTACTTAGTTCCTTGCAAAGTTGCAAGCATTACTGTTTTCCCTCCGTGGAAACATGTCTAACATGTCATCCCATGCCGAGATCGATCTTGGCTTCAAGCCAGTGTACCAGGTGTATGTCCAGTCACACAAGGACTTAGAGAACTCTCGGAGACATAAGTCCTCATCTACTACATAGAAACCAAGGGTGTCAATAAACTTACTCACGTGCTCAACAACACTTCCCTTTCTGCCTTCATACTGTGCAAAAGTTCACAACTCGTATATTTCGGGATACAGCTTGTTGAGTATCCTTAGTAGAGAAGGAGGTCTTCGTGCATATAATCTCTCCTTGGGTGCCTCAGACCTTTCCTGCTCTAAAAGTGTTGCGATATTAGCCATCGTAACAAAACACTGTTCTGCGTTCTATGGGCCACCGCCCACAGGGGTTTCTTCCTTGTCTACGACATGCTCGGGGTCATGTTGGCTTCCTTTTTCCTTAGTCTTATCCGCCTTCAGCTGGCTAATTTCTTCCATTAGTTGCTGCTGGGGATGTTGTACATACTGTAACACTTCAATGAAGAAGTTGGTATTGTTAGTAGGGATCCTTTATTGCTGCTATGGCCCAGCCCCCACTCCATTATCACCTTCTGCTTGGTTGGGCTAGTGCGGCATGGCTGGCATTGACTCTGCCTACGATGGTACGGTACTCATGTTCCGCGTCGTCTTTGATCTTGTGGGCATAACTTGTGAGGGATCTATCTGCTTTCCCTGTCTTTTTCTCAACCCCTAATGGAGTTGCCAATTTAAATGTTGTGGGCATTTTGTATGGTTGGGCTTTATTCTCTCTTGCTGCACCATGGCCCGTGATTCTGACATAAGAGAGTTGGGACTGGCCTAAGTGAAACACACCTTACGCCAACTTATACACAAGTTGGGCCATCCCAGTATAGACGCGTTTTGGCAAGAGTCTTAAATGTACAGCGTGCTCACAGCAGGAATAACTGTTACAAATATTACAGCTGGAAATACACTACAACAAGTTAACTAAAACACTTTACGAATAACACCAATGCCTAAATGACACAACAAAGGAATATAACAAGGTCATGGCAGAATAATACAATCATGAATAACAAGATTATTGCAAACAATTCGGTAATAAGATAACAAGTTAATCATTCATCAATCAAAAAGTAGAACTCATCTTCCAAATAAATGGGCTTAGATTTTCAGCAAACACAAGTCCAAAAAGGGAGCCGATCCCCAACGTGGGTAACCTCAGAGAAGGCTCCTACCATAGAAGTTACACACTTTGGATAAAAGGACCTAGATGGCTTAAACTCTAATTCTTAACTTCTTAGAGAGTGGGTCTATCAAGAGGGAGAGAAATGGGTAATCTATTGATGCATGCCTCTATTCCTATCACTCTTGTTTTTCTCTGATTTCTGTGTTTCTTTTCTTTTCTCTCTTTTTCCTCTTTTTTCTATCTTTATTATCTTGTCGTGGTTGTTCCTCTCCCCTTTTCACTGTTCACAACTATTGCCTTTTATACTGTCTGTCATGATAGGATTTACCATTTTTACCCCTTAATTGCTTTTGGCTCGTTGTGGGCGTCCTTCAAAGACTGTCCACTGGCTTGCCGGTTGCTCACCCACTACCACTACAATGCATTGGTGCACCACGCCACATTCCCAGACAAAAATGGCTTGTCTTGTCTCTTACCTTTCTTTGTTTTCACTACTCTCATCTGGATAAGGGTTAACCCCCCCTCACCTACCACTATGGCATGCATCTAGTGGTTCCAGCTCGTACTTACTTCTTTTGGGTGAGATGCCATCTCGGTAGGATATTTCTCCCTAAAGAAGTTTGAGCAGGAACCCCAAAATAGACTCCCTCTTTCTCCCCACTGCTAGACCACACCCTTTCATACCCTTGACCCGTGGCCCACCTCCCATGTATTGGTTGGATACAAGTAGATGGTGCCTGGGCCCTGTGTATATGTTCCACTTCCGTCTAAGTCCATTACTTTTCTAGTCTTCATGCCTTTTCTATTGCCTCTATGTATTTTTGATCCTGCTGTACTTTCTAGTAGATGTTTAACTCTTACGACTTGAAAGACATGGGCATTTAGGTTCACGTTTTCTACCTTCCATCTCTTCTTAGGACTAGACATTGCTTGAGGTAAAGGCCCTCTCCTTCCTACCTAGCCCATCTTCTTTCTTATGTCTGTGGGCCTCTTGGCTAAGGATCCTACCATGTCATTGTATTGTTCCTACCATACCATTACCTTTCTTTAATTTCCTTGTCTTCTGGCTAATGCTCCTGCCAGTCCACTTTCCACATCTTTGCTTCTTTTGGGTTTTACTGGCCAACATTCCTACTGTGCCAACCCACTTTCCACATCCTTACCTCTTTTGGGCTTTATTGGCCAGCATTCTTGTTGTGCCAGCCCATTTCCCACTTTCTTACCTCTTTTGGGCTTTTATTGGCCAACATTCCTGCTATGGCAACCCATTTCATTCCTCGTGCTTCCTCAGCCTATTTGCTTTTTCTTTACCTCTTTTACTCTCATTGGTTTTTGCTAAATCCTTTGGGCTTCCTCAACTCAGTCACCACATCTTTACTTCTTATCACTTTTTGGGCTTATTGGCTTTTAAGCCAACCCAATGAATTTACTAATTCACTTCTTAGGCTTCCCTGGCCCATTTACCTCCTCCTTACCTCTTATTGTTCCTATGAGTTTATTACTTCATTGCTTAGGCTTCCTTGGCCCATTTACTTCCTCTTTACCTCTTATTATTCTTGTGGGTCTACTGACCATTATTCCTACCATTTCGGCCTGCTAGGCTTGCTTTACTATTTTCTCTTCCCATTTTCTTCATATTACTGGGTATCTTCTACTATTGGGCCTTTTGTCAAAAGTGAGCATCAGCATTTTTCTATATAATCTAACTTTATTATTATTTTAAATACAACAAGAATTTGTGCACTTAAGAAGGCTGATAACTTGACATGGTCCATAACATTTAGTTCTGCATTTTTTTTTTCCTTCTATGGGAATGATATCATTAGTAAACTTCGAATTTGAAGTATGTAAAGAATGTTAGTGATGTTCAAAAGTCAAAACTGCCAAAATTGTAAGGATATGGAAAGCTTTATGTTTTTTGGTTTGTTTGTTATTTCCCTTTCACATGTATAATAGTAAGTACCAAATAGTCTATCTATTTGATTGTATTCATTCTCTCTAAAAATTTAGCATTCTTTTTTTCAATGTGAAAAATATGGGCCAACCTGACTCGACACAACCAACCGCAACTCGATTAACTCGACCCGTTTTCAACCGGTTGAAAATGGCCCATTTTTGACCTGGCCTTTTTTTGCCTCCAAACCAATTGAGCCAACCTGAACCGGACCTTATCGTTTTCCATGTCTAGCAATTACTACAATTTGGGTGAGATGGACCAATAAAATTTTGCAATGTAAAATAAAAAGTCAAGTGAGCTAAAGTTAATAATCACACTAATAGAACTCCTAAGTCCTAAAGTCCTAACCCTCTCTCTCACTAGCCTGATGCGAACCTCAATCGACACGCTTTGAGACCCAACAAAAATATTGGAATATTTAACCCAGGAAAGCTAAAAATCAGATTTATGATAGAAACCCTGACCCAACGTTTATAATCGAAACGCAAACCAAAGGTATAAATTGACCTTGACCCAATGATTATAAAGAATCACGAACCAAAGGTATAAAGTTTGAACGCCACAAGGAAGAATCCTTGATAAGTTCACAGTTCTTGAAGAACCAAAAGAGAGCAAAGCCTCACCTTTTCTGAATTTTATTCAATAATTTCTTCCAAAAACGTTTACAGACTTCAGGGCCTATTTAAGGGCTCCATAAAACTTGACAGACAAGAAAATATATTCTAAAATAACTCCTAATTGATACCTTCCTATATCAGGAATCAAGTTTGACCTAAAAAGCATTAAATGCACCTAAAAACAAGGAAAATACCTAAAAAACGTACTAAATAATAAAACCCTAAATAAAAGTTGATTTGGTATGAAATTAGCAGATCCAAAATAGGAAAAAATCTGCCTTAACTGATATAGAGCTGGAAAGTCAATCAGCCATTAATTCATGCCATAAATCACTCCCAATTAAGCCAGATCAGCCCTAAGTAGCTTGAATTAAATTTATTACTCTTTCGTCTTCCTTTGGGCCAAGCTTGGAATGTCCTGCGTTAGAATCAGCCCAAATCTCTTGAATCAGCCCATTAAGTGCTTCTTGGATCTTCTTGGATCTTGCTCTTGTAATAGGCCCAACTGGAACATGCAATGGATCCTTGAATGCTTGTTGATTCTCATCATAGCCACTGCACTATTGTCATCCCTTACTAAGCCAATCTTTGATGTTCGATTGTAGTCTTTATGGTTTAGGACTTTGAATTTGAATATGATTAGAGCCCAAGCTTCCCCGACTAGAGAGCATTCGGTCCACATCCGCATCTCACTCAACCTCCTTATCGCTGCAATATACCTAAAAAAGACTTTGATTTGGGGGGAATTTCGCACCACACCTATTGGGGGCGGTTTCCCCTTATGCTTGACCGCACCTCACATGTGAAGGGTAAGAACTGGTCTACACCAAGTTCAGTTGACCATAGCGGGGTGGTGTGGTTAATTCGGTGCAAAAAAAAAAACAAAAAAACAAATAATTTAGAAAAAAAAAAAAAGAATCATCAAGCAACCCACAAAGAAATATCAAACAACCCAAATATTAAAAAAAAAAAAAAACAAACAAACAGACAAACATGTTCAAAATCTTTCACAAAATTTTCAAATAAATTCTCTGTCTTTCTAAAAAGCATTGCAAGGAGACGCGGGTATATATTGAGCATCATATAAATTTTCATACCCGAAAAAGGCATAGAAAGGAGAACCATAGCAGCTAGGTATTAAGCATCAAAACATTCTCTTGAATTTTCTAGATAATAGTTGTGACAAAGAGGAGAGATGAGAGGGGAAACCTTGGAAACGGTGACATCCAGTGGACAACGATGGTGGGCCTGGTGGCGACGGCAGGGGTTGAGAAGAGAGAGAGAGAGAGAGAGAGAGGGCAAAGGGGAGAGGCGGACAAGAGATAAGAGATAAGAGAAGACAACATTTAAAAGAGATTTAGAAATTTAACCTATCATACTAAAACGACATCATTTTGAACTTATTATTAAAATTAATATTAGTTCCAAAACGATGTGGTTTTGTATCAGATTAAAAAAAAAATTAATGGAACAATGTCGTTTTAAATCACTAAACTTAACCCTATTTTTTTTCTCTTCTTCCTTCCTTCTCCTTTCTCACTTTCACGCCTCTAACAAGTCTCACTTTCACACCTTTTTTCTCTATTGCACAACACTGATACTCTCTATCTCTCTCTAGAGATTTCTTTTATTTTAAAACTGAAACATGATTACATATACATATATGTATATGTTAAACCATATATATAGATATACATACATAGAGGTTGGTTTGGTTACACATCGGAATGCAAAACCCACAACCACTCGCCGCATCTGTTAGGATGTGTGCCTTTAAATCCTATTGTATGATGCTATGTATGACATTATAAATGACTTAATGTTGTGATTAAAAAATTGTTTTATTATTATCTAAAATAATGGCAACATGAATATTGTGACATTATCATATAATCCATGAAATGCATAGTATGTGATTTAGTCACAGAAGATATAAATTACAAGTTCTTTGTAAACTCAGAATTTCAGTTCGTAGTCGGTGATGAAAATGAGCATTTCATCTGCGAAGACTATAACATATCAACTAATATGATTTGTCTTAATCATGGAAATTGAGATTTCTGGTTGGTATGTTGATATGTTTTAAGAGTTAAAACATATTAAACTGGACCGCTGTGAGGTTTATTATTCTCCTAACGACTGTCAAATGAATAATAAACTCACGACTTTTATTTACATGAACTTTTAATCCTGAGAAGATAATGGACTTGATCATGAGATGTAGGTTGCTTTAATATATTAAGAGTGAGATCTAAAGTCACGATCAAAACCTCTAGTATGTTGGGCAGCGATATTTAGTGTTGATGGAACATATATTCTAGAGATAGAATTCATAGTCTCTTAACCAAGATATAAAATATTCCAATGAAATAAGTTTAATGAGTTTGGTTATTGAGAGTGTTAGTCTTAACCACTTTAGTAAGGAGTTACTAAAGTATATATTTATGGAATTTAATTTCATAAATATTTAATGAATAACTTAAAGGATTAAACCGAGTACTCAAGGGATTAAGATGTAGTAATTTACAAAGTGGCAGTCTATATTCATGACTTTGTATTATTACAAATATTTTATGAAAGGGTTGCATGTATAATAAAGTCTGGGGATATAATTTATAAATAAGGCCTAAAGTGCAACTATATTTATATAGTGGTATTAAATATAGTTAATGGTAACTTTGGACTTGTTAAGAGTTGACAGAAAAGCTCAATGCCCATTGGAGCTAGTGTCTTATTGGTCCCTTTTTGGTCCCACTCCAAGTCACACACTTAAGCCAAATTAGAAGGCCCAAAAGGTCAGCCCAATTAGATAATCAATTAAGTATAAAGGGAGAAACATACAGAATTTTAGTAAGTGATCATCATTGTGAAATAGTGTGTATGTGAGTGTGAGACACTTTATCATTCTCCCTTAGAAATTGATTGAGAGACCACACTTCTTGGGCGTAAAGTGGAATTGGAGTGAAGATTAAAAGTATTCCCAAGTGCTTCCGATCTTTGTTTTGAAATTCACCACACCAAGGTATGCTCTCTTGTTCTTGAATTCTGAAATTTACATCGTGCATGTTATCAATTGTGAATGAAGTAAATCCATTTATTTTCCGCTGCATATGTTTTGTATGAGATACAAACCATGATTATTCCAACAGCATCGGCCGTCGTCGATACTCACAAATCGTCTCCGACCACCACGCCATACACCTCCGGTGAAGCTCAAATGGGTGCGGTTCAGGTCGGTGCAAACCGGTTTTGTCAACTGCAGGAAGAATCTGAACAGGCCTAGTGGTGGTGGTGGTAGTGGAAATTGGATGGTTAAGGTGGCCAAAGAGAAAGAAAGTTAACAGTGAGAGAGAGGCTAAGGAGCTCTGTTTGTGTGATTGCTAACTTAGAATTGAGTTAGATTTTTATTTGACACGGCAAATTTTTTTTTTTTTAACAAACAAACTTTCATTCAAACAGCAATACCAGAATCAAGGTCGCTCTTCCAGGCATCCCAAACAAAAGCTACGAGTAAAAAATTATTAACGTCACAAAGGAACAATTTGAAAAAAATTCCTTAAGTTCAAAAATATTCTGAACGCTAGAACTAAACTCTACAAGAAGGGGTAGATATGGAATTTACTAAACCATATCAATGTCAGAGACAGGATCATTGGTCTCGATAATATGGTCTCAAGTCTCAGCTCTCATGTTCATATATTTAATTCCGCATATTACAATAGAATTACGAAATTCTTTGTCCCACTCCTATTGTTCTACTTTATGTTTTGTTAACTGAAGTATGTCATGTGTCTTGTTTTATCACCTGAAGTATGTCATGTATCTAATTTTGACTATGATTAGTTGAACATAAAGAGACACTGATGTAGAATAGACTGTCATGGACTTTCTAGACTCTCATGCGTGCTTGAAATCATCACGCAAGACAAAAAGAAACTAGTAGAAATCACGGGACTTGGAGTCAGAATCACATAAAATTTGGCAGGCTAAGCGAAACGGCTTTCTGAGTAACAGTCGTCGCTCTGCTACAAGGTACCCCTGAAAATGGTAAATTCCTTTATTTAGGTCCCGAAAACTGTAATTTTGCCGTTTGTAGTAATTTTTGTTTCCTTAATAACTTTTTGGGACAATCCTTAAGGTCAGTAGTCTATGGTTTTACATTTAACTTAATTTTGCTATTTTTGGTAGATTTCAAAATTTTGTCACCTAATCGCGTAATTAGTGCGAATTAAAGTTTCAGACTTTTTCTCAGTATTTATATGTTTTGTAGCCATTAGAGGCAAATTAGACTATTATCAATAAATACAGACTTTTGTCAAATTTTTTCTTTAGTAAATTCTAGTTTATCTCCTGGTGGATTTAGGGAAATCCCTTGTGGATTCGAGATTTACTACCAAAGGCTAATAATTTAGTTTCAATTCTATCAAGAGGGTATCATATGTGCTTTTTTCAAGCTTCCGCGACATCAAAAACACTCAAAGGGAGTGAAAATTTCTATTTGGGAGTTACACATGAGAGGCAAATAGATATGAAGGAAAATACATCTTAACCATTCAATATAAACCATATACACAAATAGCAAAGCTGTTATAGCATAAGACTCTGCCTCTATTTTTATCGAGGATAGCTTTTAGCAATAATAACAACAGACGCAACAATAAAACAAAACAAAACAAACAAACAAAAAAATTGAACATGGTTCACATAACATTATGTTTATATATACTGCGGATTCAAATTTATACAGACCGACCCATATAATGTGTTGAACTTGTGGTTAATCAAACACTTCCCAGTCCTGAGTTATTTTGGTAGAAGATTGCAGTGGGGTTGGGGCATACAGGCTTCCCACTCCCGACTCAAACATCTCCCATTTGGTAGTGACTGACACCACATTCTTACTATTGCTGAAGGGATTAGAGTTTCTTGCCTTTAGATTGTCCAATGTATCTACAAAGCTCTGGACTCGACGAACCTGTGCAGTCACCAACAATCATGAATGTCAGGTTCACAATCTAACATATAGTAGAAGTTAAACATATTGCTTGTTCTATGTGATTTTTTACCCCCCTTGAAAAATGATTTGCAGCAAAACTTCCAGTTTAAAGGGTTGTTACTGATAAGTTCAGGAAGTACTAAGATGCTTATAAGCAAACAATCAGAGTTTTAAAATCAAACATTAGTTAATCAACAAAATGTTGAAAATATTCCTTTTGTTAATGGGTCTGTTAAGATTTTCACTATGATCGCACAAGAAGTTCAGACCTAAAATTATTATCTAGCCCTTTCCCATTTAAATAATAAAATAATATAAACCCTCATTTGGTTCTACTCTACATATAGTAGACTGTAGATAAAACAGGTCTGTCATGGTGTAGATCGCCTCCTGTTCTTCTTCTCTTAAGCAAAGAGACGTAAAAAGCTCAACTCAACTATGTATAATATCAATTGAATTGGGGTAGGTTCAAGCAGAGAGCCACAACTAACGAGCATTGTACTCTAAACAATCATAATTGATCGTGTTGATAATATAAAAAATTGCATATATACTAGTACGCAGAATAGCAATAATCACATACCTCAATCCGCCTCTGCACTTTTGCTTCTCCATCAGCCTCAATTGAATCCAGTTTAAGCAACTGCAGCATGAGCAACTCTGTCAAGACAACAAATTCCTTATTTGCCACTTTGATGCCACCATGAACATTTCCCTCCAAAGCAATAACCTGAACAATCATTAACAAATACAAATAAATAAATCTTTAGGAAGCTACACATAGAGGGTTTTTTTTTTTATAGATAATGGACAACAACCTTCTCAGAGAGCTTGTCAACCTCTGCTCTCACTTTGGCAACCGCTTCATAAGCCTTTAGTATACACTGGTTTTTCTGCATCTCCTTAAGCTTCCTCTCTTTGCTGGCTGGATCCTCCAACAGTATAACTTTAGACATATCTTTTACACCTGCCATGTGCAAGCACTCCTCATCCTCCTTTTCTTTCCCTCTAAACAGTAATCTTTGCTCCTTAGGCTCCAAACCAGTTTCTTGGGCAAGAACCCTTTTCAGATCCCCTTTCATTGAACCAAAAACAGCAATTGAGCTTCAATTTCAGAATGCCACTCCCCATCACACAAATTCAGAGCCAAAGTCCCAACAAACCAAGAAAATGAGGCAAAATTTTTTTTACAACATCATAGTCATTATTACCAAATAATGGGTTTAAAAGAGAATGGGAAATTATAGAACCATATATAAAGCAAACACAAACATTGTCAGCATGTCTCAAAAAGCTAACTTTTTAAGAATCAACTGCCTATTGAATTAGAGGTCAATGCTATATAAAACCTTTATGGACAAAGATCAACTTCCAAATTTCCTTTTTAACTTTTAACAAACCAATTATTCGGTACAACTTTGTTCTTAACATTTACAATATAAAAATTAAACTAAAATGCAGGACAAAATTACCAAACTGGATTTTATGACAATGACCAACTTAAAAATTCCCATCAAAGAAAGGCACAAAAGGTAAAAATGAGATTCACCAAACTAGGAAATGGGCACAAACCTTTTCACTGACCCAATAAAGCAAATACACACAAATGTGCCTCAAACAGGGTAAAATAACTGTAACCCAGAAAGTACATTATCGTGTAATTAGTTACCAAAAGTGGATTGGGCAGGGACAGTGATATCATGGTGATAAGAACCATGAGAGACCTTGATCTTGATCATAGGCCCAGAAGAAGCATCCCCAGCATCTCTCTTTTGAACAAGCATACCACCAGGCCTGAGCTCCCAATCTATCTCCCTATCAAACTCATTGCTCAAAACACTCTTTGAAGTTGCTCTTTTCATAGTCACCAAATAAAATGAAAATCATGGAATCACAGAAAAAAAAAAAAAAAAAAAAAGTTGGAGTTGGTAGAGAAAGAGAGAGGTGAGAGAGGTCTGTACTCAGTACTGTCAAGAGGGTAGATTATTGAGTAAGAAAAACTGAAGACTATAGGATAGGAACCTCTTAACAGCTAGCGGTTGTTCGGTACAACTTTAAAGTTGCTAAGATAGAGAGAGGGAAGAAGTACAATGTTTTTTTATTTATTTTTAATTTAATTTTTTTAATGCAATGAATTTTTGGTCAAAGTATATGTCAGCATCTCAGCGATAGAAGAATTTTAATTTTCAGGATCTACAAATATAATTGATTAGAGCCTTTACCCGCACCATTTAAAAATAGGTAACTAGTAAGTACCAAATTAATAAGCCTATATCCAAGGGGGGGAAAATTCACAGCTTATATTATAAGCACATTATTGCCAAAGAAAATACTATCTTAATGATTTTTTTTATATAATTTATTTATCTATATTTTAAAATTACAAAAAGGGTGAATTCAAAATAATATTTTGAACACTTTCAAATTATGAATATTTTCAAATTATAATATCACTCATAAGGTAATACAACATACTCAATAATGGATTCTTAATAAGATTAGAAACGTTGACCCGATGCCGACCATTGATACTTTGATACTTAAGTCAAAGTTAAACAAAAAGGAATTGTATTTTTTAGAATCCCTTGCGTGTAATCGCTACTTTGATGTTTGTGACTATTATTAAAGGAGAACTATATTATAGAATCTTGCTATTGTGATAAATGACCAACAATGTCTTGTAACTATTGGTAATGTCATTTATATGAAAGGAAATACTTTTTTTTTTAATACAAGATAAAAATTCTACTCTAGTTTAATTTAAATGTATAAATGTTTGAAGTTTTCTCTTAGAGACTTGAACCCTGATACTTGATCCTCACACTCCACAAGCACTTATATTTGTAGAGTGACTACCGCACCAAGAGTGTACAGTGGTATGCAAATACTTTTTTTTTTTATCAATTTATTTGAATTTTTTTCCAAGATTATTGGAATAGGTTAAAGTATGTAAAATAGAATAGACAAAAATTTTCCTATTTTATTAACCGATTTTTCATTTTTCAATTATATAATTCTTTGATCAAATGTAAAGTTTCTTGCACATTCTTGTAACTTGAAATTATCTATACCTATATTTTAACAAAAAAATATTGTCTTGAGGTAAAGTCATTTTTTTATATTAGAAAAATTGTTTTATTATTCATTTGAGAGATTCTCTTTTCTTTTTCTTTTTGTTGGAGTATGGCTCCGAAATTATAAATAGTTGCATATAAATAAAGCCTAAATTGTTGTAGAAATGTAGACTAGTAATATAGTAGGGGACCCATATTGCTCAGTAAACGATCATTTGTTGCACCTGATAAGATTGAGGGACAAGTGGACAACCATTGTCCATTGGAGGCTTTTAAGCAATGTGGCCGATACCGTACCGGTACCGGCCGTACCGGCCGGTACATACCGTACCGGCCAGTGCACCGGTACCGGTACACTTCTATATTGTACCGAAAAAAATACCGGCCGTACCGGTCGCGTACCGGTCATACCGGCCAATTTCGGGCAATACCGGGCGTACCGGCCGGTACAGAAAAAAACTTTTTTTTTTTTTTTTTTTTTAGTTTTGTAATTTTTGAATTTTTGTAAAGGCATAATGGTAACTTATTTACATTAACTTCTTAGTATTATTTGTTTTCTTAGTATGCAATGAACAACTAAGCTTTCTATTTTTTATATTGTGTTTTTTTTTTCTTTTATTTGATACTAAAGTCTAAAACTATGAATAATTTGTTCTGAATTGAGGTAATGTTTTATAATAAACTTTTATATTTACTATAATATAAGTGAAATATTATATGTTTATAAACATGGTTCTAAAGATTTTGGTGTGTGTGTGTGTGTGTGTGTATATATATATATATATATAAAATAGCGGTAAACCCGAAACGGTACACCGGTATTGACCGGTATCCGAAATATATCGTACCGGTGGCCAAACCGGTACAGCCTCCGGTACGGTATTGACTTCCTTGCTTTTAAGTCTATAGCGGTTGGAAGGACACCGAAGAGAGTTTTGATGTAAGAAGGCAAACTTGCTGAGGACTCGTTGGATGAGCTGGATAATTAGAAGAATCAACTCGAAATATGTTGTTCCTATGATACATAAGAATATATGGGGTATAGTAGTATTTTAAACTTCTTAAACTCAATATTATAGAATTTGAATAGCCTATTCTAGAAGTTAAGCCTTAAGAGTGCTAACTGCTAAATTGAAACCTTGTGTGTACAACTCGCTTAAGTTCTTATAGTGTTCCAAATCCAATTAGCTTCATTCGTAAAATTTATTGCTCTAGAATAAGAGATTTAAGATCTAAAGTTCAAACATCTTCTATACTATAAATTAATTAGTGTCTTAGCCTAATAATTGTTAAAAATATATTAAACATATTAGTCCAATGTAATAGGCCCAAGCCTAGTCCTACTTGTACTAGTAGTCTAGGGTTTAATCGTCTATATATACTCATGTTAGGGTTCATTGTAATAAAGGTTATTGTATTACACATCTATATACAGACTATTCAGTCTTTCTCTCTCACTTTATATTGTTAACAATAATAAAGAATAATCATTATGGAATGAAAGATGACCTCGGCCCGAAGTATGATTATAAATAAAGTAACCCAAATGAAAAGAAGCCATTTGAGCCTACGGCCATGGAGATCCAGGCTGACTACCTCTTTCAAGGTTCATAACCAAGGTAGTAGTAGGAGCTCTCTCCCTAAGGTAGCAAGGGAACCTCAAGTAGTGTCTCTATCCGTCAACTAGATCTCTTACTCTCCAAATATACCTCAAGAGACACGACAGTCACTTCTGCATTAATAGAACCCCTCACTTAATGTCAATCACACTCAATGCTGAATGACTGACCTAAATAGTAGAAGCACTCCCAAAAGTCCTTCATGATCACTATGTGATGCATTAATGGAACCTCTTACTTAATGTCAATCACATTCAATGCTAAAAGACTGACTTGGATAATAGAAGCACTCCTAAAAGTCCTTCATGATCACTATGTGATAGAGCAAATGGTTAATGGGACAAGTATCCTCCAAATCCAGTTGGGAGTTGGAAAGCTAGAGGATAAAGGGAAGAGGAGAAGTGGCTATAAAAAGAGGAGGGAGGCAACAAAGCTTTAAGAAAATTAGAGAGAGAAAGTTTAGGCAAAAACAAGAGAGAGAGAGAGAGATAAGTTAGAGAGATTGTTTTCTGAGCATTCATCCTTTGAATCCTTCTCATGTACCTTGGGAACTTTGTTTCTTCATATATGAAAGTTTAATTCATCTCACAACTATCTTTAATTGACTGCTTGAAATTCCCATTGTGGATTCTTTCATATCTTTTAGAAATTGGTTGTGTAGATTCTAGTGTTAGTTGTTATGCACTAAAAAATCTTATGTACATAATACATCAAAAAAGACAATGTATTCTAATATAGAAAAACTAATTTGACAATTGACATGCCTTTTAAGTTTAGGAATGGTTAACGGCGCAAAAAGTCCCTTGGGATAGTTTAAGAGAATGAATCATAAAAACCACTAAAAGAAATGAAGAAATCACAAAAACACAAAAAGAAGAAAAAAAAAATCCTCCTAACTCTATGTGCTATCAATTTTGTATTATTGACTCGTGAAGTTAAGAATTTTCTAATATGACCTCTCTATTTTAATTCTGTAAATTATAATTAACAGAAATGGCTACATCATGGTGTGCACATGGCCACTTTATTATAAAAGAAATCATTTAAAATATAATAAATACACAATCCATGGCTATTTCTAGTCACTTATAGTTAATGGAATTGAGATAAAGGTTTCAATTTAGTCAATAATACCAAATCAGTAGCACAGAAGTTGAGTTTACAATTAAATCTGGATCAAGTGAATAATACCAAATTAGTAGCACAGAAGATGAGTTTACAATTAGATCTAAATCAAGTGCAATAGTTAGGGCACCACGCAATTGTGGAAGGAAAAAGTTGAGAAACTGTAAAAAAGTTAAAAGTTAAAAATTTTGATCCAAGTGTTGAGATTAAAAGTAAGTTTTATAACTTTCAATTTTAACCATTAAAAGTGCTATTGCATGGTGCAATAGCCCTAACTTACAATTTATCCAAACAGTAAGGAGTCTTTTTGCACTTTCCCTAAAAATCAAGTTAAATAAGATTTGAGAATCATTCATAATACATACGGATGGTTTTATAAATCATCAAGTAATAGGCTAGAAAAAATCATTTTAAATTGGTTTGAAGCCAAAACTTTTTCCTCTTCGGTCCTCTAGTGATGTTGTTGAGTTTAGGGCTGTTCACCATGGCCTTGAGATTCTAGTTGGATCAAATTTTGGTCTGCAATAGTTTATTTAATGGAGCTACTCCGGCTACTTCTTTATCTGTGATTACAAACAATTAAAGAAAGGTCCACTGGTTTGTAAAGCACAGCATGGTCAGAAATGGTCAAACTGTTGCGTGGTCTGGTTGGATGTAGTTCATGGTGATGGACCCAATAATATCAGCCCATTATAAAAAAGTGCTCATGCCATATTATCCGACTTGTAAAAAATGCTCACCTCATTTAGCCTTACTGATTTGATATTGGTGGGCTTGAAGAAGACTCTCGCTAAACAAGATTAGGGGCTGGACTGTCAATAGTGCTGTTCCAATTTTGATCATTTTAAACCCCAAGTTCACATAAGTTCATACTATTTTTTTTTTCTTTTTTTTTTTTTTTTTGGGTGCAAAAAGGAATTTTATTTAAAAGAAAACAGATTACAAGATCACACGTCTAGCTATAAGCACTCTTCTATGAGTGCCTAATTGAAAACTGTCCTTAATATACTGCTCATATAAAAATAGGGCAAGCTTCATGTTAGAAATACTAAATAAGTGTATTGTATTTCTTAGTAAAAGAATACACATGAGTGCCTTTATATAAGAAGTATATGAGTGCAGTACAAGTAAGAGTGTAGTATAAGAATGTGTGTTATACAAGTAATCTAATTGGGTCTAAAGCCCATAACACTATACACGTTAACAGCCCCCCTCAAATTCAAAGTGGATGTGAGACCAACTTGAGGTTGTCAACCAAAGTACGAAGGCATCCCTTAGATGTGACTTGATGAAGATATCTGCAAGTTGATCATTAGAGGAGACTACGATCAGCTTGAGAGTACCATGGACAAGATGATAACGGATAAAATGACAATCGATCTCGATGTGTTTAGGCCGTTCATGGAAGAAATCATTGTGAGCAATATGAATGGCATTTTGGTTGTCACAATAAAGAAGAGTAGCAAAGGATGTAAATACACCTAAGTCTTTGAGAAGCCATCGTAGCCAAAGGAGCTCAGATGTGGTATCAGCAAGGGCACGATATTCTGCTTTAGTACTAGAGCGGGCCACATGAGTTTATTTCTTGCTTCACCAAGAAATCAAAGAAGAACCAAGAAGAAAGCAATAAACTATGGTGAACCTATGATTAGTGGGATCTCCTGCCCAATCAGCATCAGAAAATGCAAGGAGAATAAGAGGAGACTGAGCAGAGTAGAAAAGACAATGGAAGAGAGTGCCCTTTAGGTATCGAAGAATGCGTAATACTGTAGCATAGTGAGTCGATTGTGGAGCAGACAGATACTGGCTCACCTGGTGAATAGCATACGAAATGTCTAGACGAGTAACAGTGAGATAAACTAGGCTGCCAACCAAGCATCTGTAAAGAGAGGGATTAGACAATGGTTTTCCCCCTGAGAGAGTCAGATTCGTATTAAGTTCAACTGGAGTGTCAACAGTCTTGCTATCAGTGAGTCCAGCTCGAGACAAGAGTTCAGAGGCATACTTGGCTTGAGTAATGTAAAGTCCATATGTAGAATGAGTGATTTTAAGACCCGAGAAGTAGCTGAGATGTCCAAGATCTTTCATCTCAAACTGCTGACTGAGAAAATCTTTGAGTTTTTGAATGCCACAGAGGTCATCACCGGTTATAATCATATCATCCACATACAGGAGAAGTAAAATAATATCTTTGTTAGTGCGACGAAGAAATAAGGCAGAATTATAATGACTAACCGTGTAACCCAAGCGAGAGATGGTAAAAATGAATTTGGCAAACCAAGCTCGTGGAGCTTGTTTAAGGCTATAAAGTGTACGTCGAAGGTGACAAACCTTGTTTGATTCAACAGAGAGACCAGGAAGAGGTTGCATATAAACTTCTTCACTTAAATCCCCATTAAGGAATGCATTTTTTACATCAATCTAGAAAATGTCTCATTTATTGGCAGCAGCAACAGCTAAGAGGGCATGAACAGATGAGATACGAGCAACTGGAGCAAAGGTCTCTTCATAATCAATCTCATACTCCTGTATAAAACCTTTTGCAATAAGACGAGTTTTGTAGCGCTCAATGGACCCATCAGAGCGAGTCTTAATCTTGTAGATCCACTTACAACCAACCACAGATTTCTCAGGGGGAAGAGTGACCAAATTCCAAGTATGGTTTTTAGATAATGCATCAAATTCTTCTTTCGTTGCAATCTGTCATAAAGGGTCAGTGGAAGCCTCACGATAAGTGTGAGGCTCGTGCAGTGTAGCAAGGGTAGTGTAACAATGATAGTCAAGTAAATGTGCAGGAATGGATCTTACCTAAGTTGAGTGACGAGGTGGAATGTCTTCTACAAGATCTTTAGGCGGAGCAGGAGTAGGGGACCCAAGCTTAGGGTTGGGTAGCTCATCTTCGACCTGTTCATCTTCCACCTGTTCATTAAAGGGTGAACTAGGAAATGGATCAAGGATATTTGATGGTTGGACAGAGAAGTCTACAGGAGAATCAGGAGCACCTACAAGAGGATCAAGAGCGATTACAGAAAGAATATGTGCCTCATCTGAAAAAAGATCTAAGACAGAGAAGGAAGGTAAGGAAGTACGAAAATGAGAGAGCTCGACAAAAAGGCAATATTCCCAAAAGACAACGTTGTGGGAAATACGAAGACGATGAGAAACAGGATCATAACACCGATACCCCTTTTGAGTTTCGCCATAGCCAAGAAAACAACAAAGGCTTGACTGAGGCTCAAGTTTGTTATGCTCATGTGGATGAAGAAGAACGAAACAAGCAGAACCGAAGGAGCAAAGGTGGCGATAGTCTAGAGGTGACCCAAAAAGGCGCTCATATAGAGTTTAATTTTGGATGACAGGACTGGGAATGCGATTAATAGCATGAACAACATGAATGGCAGCTTTGCCCCAAAAAGGAGCAGGAACTTTGGCAGAGAGAAGGAGAGTACGAACAATGTCAAGAATATGATGAAGTTTTCGTTCAGGTCTACTATTTTGCTGAGAGGTACCTGGACAAGTTAGTTGATGAACAGTGTCATAGGAGTGAAAAACAGCTTGAAAAGCATATTGAGTGTACTCAAGAGCATTATCAGATTGAAAAATTTTGATATGTTTGGAAAATTGAGTTTCAACCATTTTTGCAAAATTAGAATATACTTGTAATAATTCAGAACGATGTTTCATATTAAAAATCCAACTATAGCGAGAGTAATCATCAACAAAGACAACAAAATATCGAGATCCACCAATACCATAGACAGAGGAAGGCCCCCAAACATAAGAATGAATAAGGTCAAAGATATCAGTGGATATTGATTCACTAATATTGAAAGGCAAAGCTGGTTGTTTTCCTAACTGACATGAAAGACAATCAAAATTTTTTATAGACACTGAACCTAACAAACCTCTAGAAGTTAATTGTTGTACCCGAGAAGAAGATGCGTGACCAAGTCGAGCATGCCAAAGTGCAAAGGAAGAAATAGAAGAAACTGCAGTAGCTGCAACAACAGAAACAAGAGCAACAAGTGGAAAACGAAGGTTGTCCACGGGAAACATACACCTAACTCTGGGACCGGTCCCAAGCTCCTGTCTCGTTCTCGGATCCTGCATAATACACCCAAAATAATAACCCAACTCAACTAATTGTCCAATAGAAAATAAATTGTAAGAAAGGTTAGGAACATTAAAGACCCTAGGAACCAAGAGGTTGGAGGTCGAAACGGAACTAGACATTGTGGAATTATTTGCTGTGTGAATATTAAGAGGGTGTGGTCCAGGTTTAAGTTCAGAAAATAAGGACAAGTGAGGTGTCATGTGATTGCAACAAGTAGAATCCATAAGCCAAGAGGAAGGAGACATACTAGATAAAGCTGAGAGAGAAGAGGAATAAGATGCATTGCCAACCATACGAATGACATTAGCAATGATATTTTTAAGGTCATCTATGGACATGGTGAAAGTGCGACCTGAAGACTTAGTCTGTGCAGAGATGGGAGCCATTAGTTGGACAATCACAGTGTTAGCAACAACAGCAGCAGAAATTGAAACAACTGATTTGTTGCGATGATAGCAAGTCTCAATATTGTGCCCAAAACGTTTGCAAAAATTGTAAAAACATTTGCTAGATTGTCGGCGTCGATTATTGCAACAAGAAGAAGACCTGTCCTTATTCTGCATTTAGAAGAAAAATAAGCAAAAACAAAATTTACGAGTTGAGAATGGAGTAACACCAATAAAGACGATCTTAGTGGTACATGTTGAAAATTAATCGGAGTAATTTTCGAGTCGATGATGAGAAGAGCAGTGGTCTATGCAGTGTGGGACTCCTCAACGACAACGGCTGCAGGTTCGGAACCTAAAGATGACGGTTGGGAGACGTCGGAGGTTCAACGACGGGAGGCTACGGCGACTGCTATGATGGCAGAAGCGATGTTGAGAATGGAGTAACACCAATAAAGACAAGACTGCTAGGAAAATGTTAGAGTAGTGGCTCTGATACCATGTTAGAAATATTGAATAAGTACATTGTATTTCTCAGTAATACACATGAGTGCCTTTATATAGGAGGCATATGAGTACAGTACAAGTAAGGGTGTAGTACAAGAATATGTGCTATACAAGTAATCTAGTTGGGCCTAAAACCCATAACACTATACACGTTAACATTTCATAAACAAAAATTATGTCTTCTTGTGAACTTCCTCTTTTTGCTAGTGGCGTTTGCAACCACATTAGTCTCAGGGTAAGCGTGAAGAAGATGGACAGTCCACTCTCATCCGATAAGGTTCATGCAATCATCAATTATTATAGGAACGAGATATGGTGCATATGGACCCTTTTTTGTTAGCCATTGTATAAAAAAAGTAGAATACAGATTCAAAATAACAAATTTAAAGCCCAAATTCCAAGCTAACATTGAACCATATCTTACTGCTTCCAACTCGGCTACATTATTTGTTGTGATGCCATGATTCAAAAAGAAACCTTTAATCCATAGGCCAGTATAGGAACGGATAACCGCCCCATCTCTAGCCCTACAAGATTTCCAAAAGAACAACCATCTGTGTTTAAAATTATAATGCCCAAATTCATAGTAAAATGGGTCACAATAGAGAATCTATGAAATATGGGTAAAGCCCAAACTCAAGTCTGAGGCCTTGATACTTGTATATCCCAAGGCTTGGGCCGAATTTTTTGGGCGACTTAAGTAAAAACAGTTAGTTCTGTACAAAAGAAAACATGGGAAATTGCAATCCCACCCGTCTGTTTCAATAGAAAATCTTATGTGAAGATAATTTTTCACATTTTCTTATATTAAGTAATTAGGGGAGGAGGTCAAAGGAAAACTATCTCTTAACTTGCCTTAGTTTAGCATAAGATAGAGTTGTTCTCCACTAAATTTTTTTTGGAAAACAACTTTATCTCATGTGATGCTAAATAAGGAAAACAACTTTAAATCAAGCGATGTCAAAAACTAGTTTTCAACTCATTTTAAGATTACTACCAAATATATCACGCTCTACATGTTTCAACATTAAAATTTTTTGAAAAATAAATTATTTTCAAAAATATATTTTATAGAAAATTATCTCATTTTTTATTCTTTTAACTTCTCTTATTTAGCTTAGCATGAGATACAGTTGTTTTCTACTAATTTTTTTTGGAAAACAATTCTATCTCATACAATGCTAAATAAGAAAAAACAACTCTATATCACATGAAGCTAAATAAAGAAAGTCAAGAACTAGTTTTCCTACTCAGTTTAAGGATCACTACTAAACATAGGAAAATGAAATTTTTTTAAAGAAAATAATTTTTGGAAAATAATTCATTTTTTAGAAAAATGAAACAAACAATTAATAAGATGGAAAGTCGTTATTAGAGCAACATCACTTTTGCATAGGTCAACAATTAACACTACTTTTATTATGCATATATTATAATAGACTAAGTTACAGAAGTTGTGTCACTGTAGTAATTTGTCGATTCCTGAATAAATAATTATGTCCCTTCAAATTAGTGGGTGAATAGTGATACACATGTGCGTAACACACATGACATCATTTCTTTTTTCATCAATTATTGTTTTAGTTTACACAATATATTGACCATATTAAGGAAGCAATCACAAATCACATAACCTCCTTTCTTTTTTATTTTAAATTTATTATTTCTCATAATTATAAGGACTTTTAAAGCCTAACAGAAAAAATGTACCTAAAAGTTTATCAAATGTGGCTAAAAATATATAAAAATATTAATTAATTAATTTTGGTGTTCCCATCTTGTCTTAATTTTTATAGAATTCTTTTATTTTCATATCCCGTGCCCTATAGCTAGTGTCAATATCCCATTCGTGCTTCTTAGTATAAAAGGTTACGATTACCTACCCCTTTTGTAAAAGGGTCTATATATAGCAGTATCCCTTCTCTTCTCACACTACGTGTCTGAAACTTCTCTTTGCTTGGCCTATTTTCAGTAGTATAAAGTTTGGGGTTTTCATTCATTTTTTATATGTGGAACCTTCTAGCCAAATGCCTGTAAGGAATAGGATGCTTTGATATATATAGTGAATACCCACAATTGCCCGTTTGTGGAAATGAATGCGGTCCTCCCACAAAGGGTTTTTAGTAATTTGAGCAAGGAAATCATATGTCCTTCCAATAATTAATCATTTATTACATTTACAGGCACTTATCTGTACCAATAAACAAGGTTGCGTATTAGTTTTGTCTTCTGGTTTGCTACGTGGGCTTTGCCTAGGGGAATTAATGATGCCAATTCATCTCCACTTTCAGTCAGTGCCCTATAGATTCAAATATCTATCCTAAGCCAAGGAAATTGGGATGGATATGTTCCATCTATCTTTGTTGGTTTAGTAGGTTCAACATTATATTCTTGAGCTATAAATATCTAATATACCAATAATCATGAGCATCAAATTAAATTAGGACATGATAGACACAGATTACTTATATATATTTTATGCACATTAATTAATCAATTGGAGCATCAATATGAGGCCCCCTAGCAAGTAGCAATATATAACGCATTGTAAGCATCTCTAAAAAGGTTTGATGAGAGGATCGGAGGAAGTGGATAAAGATGACATATATATATATATATATATATATTAAGTGGACTCTTTTCGAACATACTAAGAAGCTAGCAACAACAATAACACTAGCATAGCAACCCTCAAAGTTTGACAAGTGCACTAATTGAGCAGATAAGTTTGAAGAGAAAGAAGCAACTGGAACAAAGGAATACCCAATCTGAGAAGTCCAAAGAATCCAAATTCCCTAAAACCCTCACAAGTGCTTTAGGAAGGGCCTACCTATTGAGCTCTTTCCTTTGAGAAATGTGGCTCCCCGCTACTCATGGACGCATTATAAAGTTGATAGCTTTAAAGCATCCATCCATCCATCCATCCATCCAATTAAGAAAGCATGTAGAGGACAACATAATGCATGCAAAGAAAAACACAAAGAAGACAGATTGTACACTTCTTGGAGGAGCACTCGTGGAGGCTTTGAATAATGAGAGAGAGCGAGGGGACCTACAGCTACAACTACAAGCTACAAGCCTATACAGTATCGAAAATATATGTTTGTCTAGCAAAGATCACATCCATTGGTGCTAGTGGTGGACCCAACTGTGATTTACGGGTGGGGTGAGAGGGCTTTTTTTTCCCACGTGTATACTTTGGTATTGGTTAATGGAGCATATGTGATATATATTGGTGTGTACGTGTCTTTTCTAGTAATAATGGGGGTCTAATCATTAATTAGGAAAAGTGAGGTAGTTGGAAGTAAGTAGGTAAAAAAAAAAAGCTAGGGCCAGAAGAAAGGAAAGGAAAGGAAAAGAGGATAATAGCGACAGTTTGGGCTTCGTGAGCCATTTATGAGTAGTGTTTTGTGAGATGATTAATTATTCTATGTGCTATTGGGGATTCTGTTTCATGTTTGTTAGTGCTTTTGTTTTTTTATGCCAATATGATATAAGCAAGCGCCCAACAAGCGCGCTCTTGTCCCTTATATGCATTTCCAAACTTGAAAAATAATGTCTGAGAGAGAGAGAGGGCATCACATACTTAAGGGAATGAAAAAAAAATCAATAAGTCCCTTTTTTGTTTTCTTTTATTTTTATTTTTATAGAGTATTTTCAAATCATTATTATTTGTGTATTGACAAATACTTATGTTACATTTGATAGAATAAGAGAAGAAGAGAAAGTGACCGGAATATACTAAAATTCTAAAAGCATATTTTAGTTTTCTTTCATGGTCTACTCCTTCACTTTTCCCTTATCTCCCTTCATCCAAACATAGGACTAGAATTTCACATGCTATTTTTGTCCAACATGCCTAATCAAACTAACCAAATCTAAAATTAAGCATAGTCATTTCTTTAGTATTCTAGCTATATAATCCATTCATGTATTTTAGTGCTTTTTTTTTTTATGCCAATTGCAAGATGATATAAACAAGCACCCAACAAGCGTGTTCTAGTCCCTTAAATGCATTTCCAAACATGAAAATAATGTTTTAGAGAGAGAGAGAGAGAGAGAGAGAGAGCACTACTTAATTAGAGGAATGAAGAAATCATAATTTTTTTTTTTAATAAAAAGTTTTATAGGGTATTGCCAAATCATTATCTTTTTATTGACAAATAGTCAAATACTTATGTTACATTTGGAAGAGAGGGCGATTGAAGGAAATGAGTGGAAAAGGTGGTCAAAAAGTGAGGGATAGAAAAGATTTGTTTGGTTGTGGTGAAAAAGTGAAAAAAAAAATAGAAAACAGTTTTATTTGGTTGAAAAGAAAAATGAGAGGATAAAAAATTGTGTTTGTATAAATTTACTCTCATGCTGCAATTACATTTTAAAAAATTGATAATTTATAAGAAAAAAATACTTAATATTTAAGGGTGGGGGGAGCTGAATGTTAAAATTGGAAAAAAAAAAAACAAATAGAGGAAAAAATAGAGAAGAAACTAAGGTGGTGGAAGGAGAGGGGTAAACCAGTCAATTCCTGTCTAAGCCTATCTTTCTCCCCAATTTGAGAAGGAAAAAAACACACTCTAAAATGGTGAATTCTAGAAGAGCACGTTTGAACCCCACCAAAATCGCCCCTCAAGCCAATTAAGGGTACTATTCAAAATCACCCATATTTTTTCCTCCCCTTTTCTATCCCAAAAGTCACTCCAACCAAACAAGGCTTAAAAAGTTAAAAAGTTAACAATATATTATAGTTATCTTTCATACTCCACCCCTTCACTCTCCCCTCAATTCCCTCCACCCAATCATCGGATTAGGGTTTCACATATTATTTGTCCAACATATGTGATCAAACTAACCGAACTCAAAATTAAGGGCAGCAGGATCTTTTTTTTAATATTAGTTAAGCTAGCATAGTGGTTTCTTTATTATCCTAGCTAAAAAAAATATACATAAGAATATTATGGATTGAATAGAAACTTCTATCTTGATATTTTGAGTCCTAGAATCCCATTGACGATATATTTTGCTGAATAAATTGTAGCATCATGCACTTGTTTCCCACGCGCTTATTGCAGGTTTATGATAATATTGTGATTAAAAGTTTTAAAAAATGTACTTAATAGAAGAAAGTGAGGCAAGTATTTAGTGGGGTTTCACTTTCACTATCGAATCTAAGTGTCTAAAAGGAGGATGGACCACCTAAACTCATACAGCTTACAAGAAACAAATCACAGTTTAAATAATGTAAAATTGAAAGTTCAGTGGGAACAGAAAGGGACTTCTTTCCTTCCATAAAGCTCATGAAACTAAACAAACACTAGACTCCTTAAAATTAATTAATTTAATCCTCTTCACTAATTAATCAATATTTTTTTTAGCTACCATGCACCATACGGTGTACACGCGGTCCCGCCGACACAATCTAGACTCATCACTTAGGTCAAGTACGTGCATCTTTCTACGGCCACCATGTTATGATTGGTTGATATTAGAATATATAATATATAATAAGCTTCTCTTTCTCGTTAGTCCACGATTAGATTCAAAGATATTTATGATACACATCGGAATAAGCTTGATAGATACGGATAAGTCTACATGTATAGAAAGAAAGGACACCATTAAAATTTTATACACGGATTAATCAAATTTGTTAATTAATTGGCTAACAAATCGGGTTCGGCCAACAACACATAGTCTTAGGCGTGCATTATGGCGTGAGGCTGAGGTTATCCTAACGTGGATAGAGACTTTTAATTCTCAGGTTAACAATATCAAAAGCTAGAGACAAAATGCACATACTATTTTTAATCGCCTTTTGTCTTAATATTATTGTCGAAGTCGAGGTTGATGTTGATGATAGAGAACACTCCCAATTCCCATTCCCATTCACATTCCATCCATATAAATTAAATGATGATCATAATGAAAGTTCAAGGCAAAGCTAGTCTTTTTTGCTTTGCTAAACCATATATATTATACTATATATCAATATAGTCGCATTTTTTTTTTTTTTGGCCTCTGAGCTCTCTTATTCTTATCTTTATACAATACAAAAACCACCCTCTTTCTGTTGCATGCTATATATATATATATATATATATACACATCTTTGGTGCGTGCTTATGAGTGTGTGTGAAAGTGTATTGGATTAGAATGGGATTTGAGCAGCTTATAATTCGAAGCTATGAAGGGCAATCCGATAGAACTCAAGTGGAAGATCTGGAGCGAAGATGCGAGGTAGGGCCAGGAGAACGCGTTTTTCTCTTCACGGATACCATGGGTGACCCCATATGTAGAATTCGAAACAGTCCGATGTATAAGATGCTGGTACAGCTTTCTTTTCATTTTCATTCTTCTCATATCTCTTCAATCTTACAGTTTTCTTCGCACCCTTAATTATTGCCTATATGGCTATATATCAATATAGCATGTATTGTATTGATGTCTAATCGAAAGAACTGCCTATTGACGATAGGTGGCTGAGTTAGACAAGGAGCTTGTTGGTGTCATTCAAGGCTCTATAAAGGTTGTCAGAGTTCATATGCATCCTAAGGACCTAGCCAGGGTGGGCTATATCCTAGGCCTAAGGGTAGCACCGCTTCATCGAAGAAAAGGGATTGGGTCCAGTCTAGTGCGTCGGCTAGAGGAGTGGTTCATTGCCAACGATGTTGACTATGCTTACATGGCCACCGAGAAAGACAACGAGGCCTCAGTGAAGCTCTTTGTGAACAAGTTCGGCTACATCAGGTTCAGAACTCCGGCTATACTAGTTAACCCAGTTAACATCAATCGCTCTTTTCATATTTCATCCAACGTTCAGATAGTAAAGCTGAAGAGAGAACAAGCTGAATTCCTCTATCGAAAATTCATGTCTTCCATAGAGTTTTTTCCCCATGACATAGACAACATACTAGAGAATCATCTAAGCTTGGGAACATGGGTGGCTTTTCCTAGAGGTGAGTCATTTGGATCAGATGGGAGGCAAGTTCCGAGTAGTTGGGCCATGTTAAGTGTATGGAACAGTGGGGAGCTATTCAAGCTAAGGCTAGGGAAAGCACCTCTATCTTGCTTAATATACACGAAAAGCTCAAGATTGATAGATAAATATTTCCCATGCTTGAAACTCCCTTCCCTACCAGATTTTTTCCATCCATTTGGATTCTATTTCATGTATGGGGTGCACCAGGAGGGCCCATTGTCGGGAAAGCTAGTGAGGAGTTTGTGCCAATTTGTCCACAACATGGCTAAAAATAAGTCTAAGGACTGTAAGGTTATCGTAACAGAAGTTGGGGGTAAGGACACGCTGCTGAGACATCACATCCCACACTGGAAATTGCTCTCGTGCCCAGAAGATTTGTGGTGTATTAAGGCCTTGAAAAGCGAAGAGAGAAACAGCCTCCAAGAATTGACAAAAACCCCACCAACACGAGCTCTTTTTGTAGACCCCAGAGAGGTATGAACCAAAAATATCTTGGACCTCTCTTTGTCTGAGAACCAAGCCCCACCTCATGTATTGTTTGTTAAGTCCATCCATCTCTCCTGGTGGGGACTTTTCTCTTGTTCCTTTCACATCGGTGACACAAGATCTCTAAAGATTTCCTTAAATAGATGACACCTTAATTATCCTTGTTCACAACTAGATTTTTCGCCTCATGATTCAGACTATTCAATAAAGCCCAGTGGTCCTAATTTTGTCCTATCCCCACAGGTAAAAGTTTTAGCTGGACCCTCAACTCCTTTGTCCACTCCCATCGAGACGAACTCCCCTAACATGCCATAACAGCAGATTGACAACTGAGAAATCTGTTCAAATGAAACAAAGGAAACATGAAATATGTATGAATTGAGTACGTCTCTATATATATAGGGGAATTAGATCACTTAATTAATGTATTCCAACAAAAAAGCTTAGTACTACTACTTGGAGCTTTGTCATCTTTCCCTTATCTTCATTGTTATATTCCTGCATTTTTCGCCAGCCAAATGCGGAATCCTACATTATCCATAGCCCTAGTTTATGTGGAAAAAAAAAGCATTCGTTAGGGTTTGTAGTCACTGGTCACGGTCGTTGCTAGCATTAGATAAAGTTGCATGTGTTAGGTGCACATTCTTTCTTGCCAAAGAAATAAACCTGTGTGTGTGCACACGCGCGCGCATGTACCAAAAAAACGACCTAATTGTGCCCTGTTTGTAAAAGATGATTGATATGATGACAAGGGCAACAATATTGGTGGTGAGTAGTGACACTGATTTTGATTCTAATTTTAATTGGCTAGATGATAAATTGGAATAAGGCCAATCACAGAGCTATCATCAAACAGCAATGTGCTGTGAGTGGAGGCAATTAGTGCAAGCAGTGTTTCACTTAAGGGCCTCAATGATATGATAATTCCGGTATACTTGCATTTTTATTTTTTGTTGGTTAAAATATTTTCTTGATTTGTTGTTTAACATGTGCATTATCCCACCAAACTAGTAAATGGATGGTATATAGTACATATTGAAAATCATAAAAGCCTATAATTAATATGGATAAAGTTTAGTTACAAATTTGGTTGTAACTTTAGACTACAACCTCACTCAATATCTTTTTATTGGAAGTGAATTTTGACAAATATACTATTAGATTACATTTTTTTTTTCTTATATCCTCCATGCTTGTAAAATTTTTAGAAAATTAAATATCAATAACTATGTCATCAATAAATTACTTAAATTACAAGTTTTTGTAGTTTCAAATTATGTTTAAAATATAATCTTATAAATTATATAGTAAATAGTATCTGATTTACACAAAATTTGACATGTGTATTAAGAGTGTAAAGAACATAAAATTCAACGGTTAAATTTTCAAAATTTGTAGTAATTTTAATGATATTGAGTAAGGTTTTAGCCTTAGGCTACAACAAATTTTGTAACTAAACTTTATCTAATTAATATTGAGATAAAACTTAGTTATGTTGGGAATTTACACAAATTCTCAGATTTGTGAGATACAAAAAGAAAAAGAAAAAATATAATACACACAAAGGCATTTATACAACACAAAAAATTTTGTGGTTCGGTAATTTGCCTATATTCACAAAATTGTAGTGATTTTACTATTTTCAGAAAAATTATACAAAGTGCAGTAGTACAGTTTTCTCTTCCAAACAATACACAGAACCCTAATATGAAGCAACGATATTTATATCCTACATAGTAAATTTACAATGGGCTAAAAAAAATGCCAAAAAAAATTTCGCCTAGGTCTTCGCTTCATGGACTATTTCTTAGAAAATCTCTTATTAAAAACTGCAACATTTTTATATCAGATCAGGTCATAATCCAGATCAAACATAAACTAGGCTCCACATAACCTTACAAGTTTCAGTCCTTAGGTAGTACATTATGTTCCTCAATCATACATGGTTATATTGAATTTGATTATCATTTTAAAAAAAAAAAGATAAAATTGTTTATACTTTATCAGTCAATACAATATATATTTGAATTTAATTGAAGAACTTAATATATTGTACATATAGAAATGTATTAATTTTTACCCTGAATATTGCATTAACTTATTATTTGGGCACTGGAATGCCTCTCCTAAACCTTAGTAGATGATTTAGCTAATTAATTTCTGGTAGCATGATTTTCTACATTGAAAAAAACATAAACTATTTTAAATTTATGGAAGCCATGCCATCAAAAGCCTTTTTACAAAAAAAAAAAAAAAATATATATATATATATATATATCCAAATATAAATTAAGTTCTCACTTATATAAATCAGATGATTGTCTGATTGCTCGAAATTCTAACCCCCTAGGCCATAATATTTTTATAAACGAAGGCTGAAATCCCCAAGAATAAATCAAATATAGATGGAGACCACTTACACAGTCTAAACTATTCAATTCACTTTTGGACGAAAAAGAACCCCAAAAATTATCATGAAGAAAATTTTGACCTACTTAATATCATAATTTAAAATTATGTTGTGTCCATTATTACATGCTTTCACAGCATAGTTGATCATGTGATATTCATCCACACCAATAATAATTACTCTTTTAGTATGATTGAGGTATAGAGAAAAACTACAAAAGGTCTTATAGTTGAATTAACAACTCCTCATATACAAAGTGCTTGGAGATTTAGGAGAGAAAGAGTTCGAGTTACGAGGTTAGCAGTATGTGGTAATTATCTCTAAAAACAAAGTATAGAGAAAAACTAATTGCTGTACTATTTAATTTTACGTTGTAAAACAATTGTGACTGAAGACCATGTTTTATGTAGCAAATAGGAGCTTTCAATTCACTCCCCTTCCCATCGGATTAAAACTTACTTATCACCAAAAGCTAGCTGTTGGACTACTTTTTTGCAATGAGTTCTAGCGTACGACCTTTCTTAATCGTTCCAACAGGTAGGTAATTATGTAAAATTTTGAAAATGGGTATGCTAAGCGAATTGGAAATTTGCATCTTCCAATGTAGTTTTCTTTGACAATCGGTGTAATTATCCGAGAGCTTTGAAAAATATATGACTTAGGGGCTAAACAACTATTAAATTCCTGCTAACTAATCATATTAATTGATAGTTTCCTCAAAAAAAAAAATCATATTAATTGATAGTATATATATAGTAAATAGTAGATTTTATGGTCGAAAAGAGTTCACGTATCACTAGGACAATTGATGGTAAATTGTTGATTTTATGGTCGAGAAGGGCTCACGTATCACTACCCTACAGCACATGTAAGACAAAAGGCATAAGACTTTTATGTAGTAGTAAAAATAAAGGATGTGACTTATTGAGATAGGTGCAGTGCACTACTATTTATAGTTACACACGAAATTAATAAGAGTCAAATATTCTCGAATAGTTGTGAATCTTTTGCATGTAATGAGCAATTTATCAAAAAAGAAAAGAGAGAAACCGAAGAAAAGAAACCAAAGGCTTCCCAAACGAACAAATCTAGGCTAAAAACTAGTTCGACAGTAGTACTCACAATTTGAACTTGACAAATTTGTAAAACAATAATATATATTATAGTTCCGTTTGGATATAACTTATTTTGCTGAAACTGAAAACTGAAAACTGAAAACACTGTAACAAAATAATTTTTAAATGTGTGAATAGTTCTGTAGGACCCATTTTTAATGAAAAAGTTGTTAAAAAGTGAAATTTGTGAGACTCGTAAACAGTGTATTTATGCACTGTACATAGCTGAAAAGTCGATATATGCTGCTGGGTAAAAAAAAAAATATATATATATATATATATATATATATTATATTATGTATGACATAATCAAAAGTATAATGTAGCCGGAGCCAAGTTGGTGGAGAACAAGATGTGTGTGAAGTAGTCACGTGAATTTGAACGTCACACCGAGAATAAATTAAGACCCTATATATAATTGTTTATACACATATATCAGTCAGCTTGTCTGGTTTGTAAATTTTTGTCTGCTTTTAAAAGTTCAAACCCTAGGCGATGGTCCTAAACAAAATGCAATCATGAAACTCACAAGTCACAAGAATAAACTAATGTGGGTGTTTGGCCAAAAAGAAAAGTTATACGTCCAGACAAGTCCAAGGATATTTATTATATGAGATTTTATTAACTTGTACTCTAATGGCATAGTATACTATTTTTTTTAAAAAACTTTATTGAGAATTAAAAAAAATTTACAGTTTTTTTAAATTCTCCATAAAATGTTTTAAAAAATGAATGGCTCATGATGATGTCGAAAAATCACCAATAAACTGCACACACTTCCAAATCGAAACAATACCTACAAAACGAAAAGAGAAGACCTAACAGAGAATACCGGTATGGTGCCGGCCAAAAACTCTCTGAAGGTCAAGTTAGAACTTTTTTTTACAACCCTAGAGTGCCAGAGTTGAGTCAATAATGCGTACCTTGATTTGTGAAGGTTTTGGGGTATTTATAGTGATGTAGGATTAACATCCATGCCTTGACCATGAAGTCATTTCCTTCTAGAATTGGAACTCTTTCTTTTTGCATACCTTCTTGAGTTCTTTTCCTTATAGGAGTCCTTTGATCAAGGCTAAACGTGTGATGCAAGAATTCTTCTTATACACGATCGAGTGGAGACCAAGCAAAGCTATATCAAACTTAATCGTAAAGCGTAAATCCCATTTAAGGATTCTTGGAACCAAACCTGGAAGGATGACTACTGTGTTGTATCCGTCCGTCCACTATGGATCCGTGCTCCTTGGCTATGTGAACTACAAACCCATCATCCTTGTACTGTCACATCAAGCTGCGTAGATCCGTCACATTCATTTTTACTCCCCTTCAGTTGCCCCCTCATTTCATGAGGCCGTCAACTATCCTCTGCAAGCTTATGGAATGACAGTTAGTTTTGACCCTTGATAGGCGTGTTTTCATTGACAGGTTGGACCAGAGTCATAAATGTACTAGGGACATGTGGTGGTACTCCACTGGTGGCTTGTTGGAATCGATGCGCCCCTTCGTTTACCGCGCCATTCCCTCTATATATACTGTCCATCCCTTTCATTTTTACACTTTGGAAAATTTTCTGCTAATCAGAGCGCAACCGTCCACTTTGTGTGATCCGTCGCCTCAAGAAGTTGCGATTCATCGTCCTTTCAGCTTATCCGTTGCCTTTTTGTACCGTCCAGCTGTGAGTACCTTCTTTACTTGTTAATTTCTGTTCTTTATTTCGCATGTTGGTCTATCGTCAGTATAAATCTAGAGTCTTAGGTTTCCTTTACCCGTCATCTGTAGGTGTCAGATGTCCAGTGAGGTGTCAAGTGGTCAGTCTTATGTCCGCTAGGGAGCGGGTTACAAAGAGGTGTTCCCGTCAGGTCAAGTAGACCAAGACACCTCTAGCGAGGAGAGGGAACCGTCAGCCAGCTCTCCTTCCAATGTGGAAGATGAAGGGCAGGATGAGTACGGGTCAGAGTATGACTCGAACGATGACTTAGACGGTATAGATCCACCGATCTAGTCCGTCATAGGCCCTAACGGTTTCAGGGAATTTGTCATGCTTCCTTTGTGGACGGTGAACGATTTCATCTCTGGCATCAAGCAACCACACTTCAATACGCTTAGGCAGAAATATTAGATACCTGATAACATTTCCATCCATCTACCTTTTAAGTTCGAGAAGTGCTATTACAAGGGTCTTGAAGACATTAGGTTTGGCCGTCAGCCAAATCTCACCAAACGCCTGAAGGGTTTTCCTAAGCGTTGAGGTTTTGTATGGTGTGATGTCTGATGGGGCGAGACAGTTAACAATGGAAGAGTTCTTTTATTGTTATCGTCCGTATGAGATTACTAAGTCGAAGGGCATGTATAGCTTTGTGCAGAGGAGTCTGGTGCTTAGGCTAGTGTTCGAGACCCCAGACTCCAATCTTAACTAGAAGGGTCAATACTTCTTCCATCAGGGAGACGATTGGATGTGTCATCCTGACGATGACGAATACATGCCGGTAGATAAGACTTGGGGGATAATGCCTCCGTCCAGTATGAGCCCGTCTTACTTTACAAGTTTTTATTAAGTATTGAAGTTATTCTAACCGTTCAATTTTGCAGCGAAGGACCGTCCGCCTGTTACCACAGAACAATTTGGTTTCTTAGAAAAAATCTTCCAGACCACCAGGTTGTCGGAGAGGACTTGGATAAAGCTCGTCACCTTGGACAATCTGCATTGGTACTGTGAAGGTCTAAAACCTACAGCTGCTGCCCGTCGATACGACTCAGGAATACGCAAATGTAAGTCTTTTAACCCTCAACCGTTGCTTTGACGTACATCATTGTTTTTACCTGTCTACTTTTTGCAGAAATGGACGATGCCAGGAGAAGAGCTATTATCAAACAACAAGCTTCCAAGAGAAAATAAGGTGTTGACCTTCCTACCAAGACGGGTTCTTCTCATTCGTCTGCAAAAAGGCTACCAACTGAAAAAGTTGACTGTCACAGTAAGAAACAAAAGCTGGTGACGGGATTGCCTGCTAGTCAAGGGTCCGATGTGATGAAGTTGCCCCCTAAGCTAGGGATAGGTAGAGGCAAGGGTCTGATGGTGAATCCGGACTCCGTCAAAGAGAAACCCCCCGTCTTGCTTCGCGAGGATTCGTAGTACGCTCTTGGTCAATTAACTTCTATCATCAAAGAGGAGGATTACGAAGACCTAGGTAATCATGCGATGGAGGCAATGGGGGAGACCTGTTTATTTAGCCTTACTCAGGTTAGTACCCGTCGGTTACTTGTTTCATCATGTTTTTACTTCTTCGCTTACATATTGTTGGTGCAGGCGGTCATGACAGCTAAGGGATTAATGGACCGGTGCCTTGCTCACGAGAAGACGTTGGAGTGTGTCCGCGCAAATTCAAAGGCGACGGCAGAAGATCTTGACGAGTTAAAGCTCTGGAAGACTCGTCACGAGGAAAAACTGAAAATGTCTGAGCAAGCATGTGAAAGTTTGGAAAAAGAGGTGGAGCTCTTGAGGGAGACTGTGAAGGCCAATGAAGATAATCTCCGTCAGGCAAAGGTTGAGGCCGTCAAGGAGTACCGAGACTCCGACGCCCTTTTGAACGAACTAGGTGCCTCCTTTGCTGACAGGTTTGACGACTGTATCCGTCAAGTGAAGGCCTCGTTCCCTGACCTGATCCTTGCACACATCAATATAGACGTTGGAGGCCAGACCCCTGCCCACCCGTCGACTCTAATGGGATGGACGAGCTTTTTGGCGAAGGACCCGGTGACGACGAGGCCCCAAAGGTTGGTGAAAAAGGACCCATCGAGGATGACGCCCGTCAGCCTTCACCAAAAGGTTCTGATGCTAACAAGGATACCGTTGTGGTTTAGGGGTAATGTGTATTTATTTTTATTTTGAATATCAGAAATGTATGGGAGAACAACTAATTCCAACCGTTGTCATTCGCTTGTTTTACTTTGTTGGTGTTGTGCTTTGACTAATTTTTTTTAATGAATCCGTCTTCTTTTGGCCGTCCTCGTTAATTTTTATCCTTCATCCAGAAATTTTATCTCGTTTTGAATGATCCGTTCACTATATCATTTTAGTGAACATAGTCCTTTGTGGGGTGATCCGTCCACTATATGTTAAATTTTACCCTGCTTGGGATAATCCGTATGCTATGTGGACATGGTAAATTTCACCCTTTTAGGATGATCCGTCCACTGTGCGGATTTTGCGAATTTTATCCCATTTGGGATGATCCGTCCACTTTGTGGACTTGGTAGATTTTCATCCTTCTCGGATGATCCGTCCACTGTGTGGATTTGACAAATTTTTATCCCTCTTGGGATGATCTGTCCACATCATGGACTTGGTAGATTTTCATCCTTCTCGGATGATCCGTCCACTGTGTGGACATGATAAATTTTTATCCCTCTTGGGATGATCCGTCCAAATCATGGACTTGGTAGATTTTCATCCTTCTCGAATAGTCTGTCCACTGTGTGGATTTGATAAATTTTATCCGTCTTGGGATGATCCGTCCACATCATGGACTTGGTAGATTTTCATCCTTCTCGGATGATCCGTCCACTGTGTGGACTTGATAAATTTTTATCCCTCTTGGGATGATCCGTCCACATCATGGACTTGGTAGATTTTCATCCTTCTCGGATGATCCGTCCACTGTGTGGGCTTGATAAATTTTTATCCCTCTTGGGATGATCTGTCCACATCATGGACTTGGTAGATTTTCATCTTTCTCGGATGATCCGTCCACTGTGTGGGCTTGATAAATTTTATCCCTCTTGGGAAGATCCGTCCACATCATGGACTTAGTAGATTTTGAGCAAAATATATTTCATATGCTCTGAATAAATTGCTCTTATTATAATGGATTGGTAGAATATTGTTCATAGAAAATACGAAAAATGCATTTTGGCTCTAAAAGTACTTGTAGGAAATAAAAACTATAACTATCTACTGGAAAAGATAAACTGGAAATGAGGAGGGTAATGTTGCTATCGTCTTTGTCCTTCGCCTACTGGTAGTACTTCTTCAAGTGCTCCGTGTTCCATGGATGACTCAACTTTTTCCCGTCTAGTGTCTCTAAGTAGTACGTTCCCTTCCTATACCATGAAATGATCTTGTACGGTCCTTCCCAGTTAGGTCCTAGCTTCCCTTGGGAGGTATCTTTTGTAGCGCCGAGTACTCTTCTTAAGACCAGATCTCCAACCTAGAAGTCCTTGTGCTTAACCTTGGAGTTGTAATGCTTCGCCATCAGGTCCTGGTATCGCGCTAGACTCTGCCCCGCTATGGCCTTGACTTCGTCCACAAGATCGAGCTGCAAACGCATGGCTTCGTCATTTTTGCTCTTGTCTTAGTTCTCTACCTAGTAGCTTGTTAGCCCCACTTTTGCCGATATGGTGACCTCACTACCATACGCTAATCAAAACGATGCTTCCCCTATCCGTGTTCTCGCCGTTGTCCTGTACGCCCATAAAATACTTGGTAATTCGTCCGGCCATATGCCCTTTGCCCCCTCGAGCCAGGTCTTGATAATCTTGAGCAAGAACCGGTTCGTGACTTCAACTTGTCCATTGGCCTGCGGGTGGATGGGTGACAAGTAGTGGTTCTTGATCCCTAGTTAGGAACAAAAGTCTCTGAATGCGTCGTTGTCGAAATTGTTTTCTGTTGTCCGAAACCAGCACCCTCGGAATACCATACCTACAAATAATATTCCTCCATACAAAACTTCGGATATTCTTCTCCGTGATAGTGGTCAAAGCCTCTGCTTCCACCCATTTAGTGAAATAGTCAATGCCAACTACTAAGAACTTCAACTGCCTTACCACTATTGGGAACGAGCCCATGATGTCTAATCCCCATTGTGCGAATGGCCATGGGGCCGTCATAAGGGTGAGTTCTTCCGTTGGTTGCCTTATGAAATTGCCAAATCGTTGGCACTTGTCACAAGCTCTGACGTATGTGTTGGCATCCTTCTGCATTGTTGGCCGATAGTAACCTACACGGAGTAGCTTGTGCACAAAAGACCTAGATCTAGAATGGTTGCCACAAACTCCTTCATGGACCTCCCTCATGACGTAGTCTGCCTCTTCGTGGTCGAGGCATCTCAGGTACGGTCGGGAGAATCCTCTTTTGTATAGGATGTCTTTAATCAAAACGAACCGGGCAGCTTTAACCTTCAACTTTCTTGCGACTTCTTTGTTGTCCGGCAGTTTGTAGTCCTTGAGATACGCCGTTATTAGAGCCATCCAACAATGCTCAGTGATTACCTCCTGCATGCTAGTGCCATCTAATAATGATGAGAGTTGGGCGAAGGATACCCAGTCGGGGATGATCATAGGTTCTCTTCTCTCGGGATTTGAACCAACTTGATCTGGAGATTGTTCGCTCGACCCTTCACTTCCTCGAGATACCTCTGCATTATTTCATTCTTGCACTCGTAGCTTCCATTAACCTGACTGATCACAACTTGAGAATCGGAGTATATGATCATACTCTTACCTCCTGCAGCTATCGCGAGGTCCAGTCCTGCTATTAAGGCTTCGTATTTAGCCTTGTTATTGGTGGTAGGGAAATCTAGATGGATCATGCATTCGATCTTATCTCCTTCCAGGGTGTGAAGTACCACTCCGGCCCCTCCAGCATGTTTATTGGAAGATCTGTCCATATAGATTCTCCATATGGGAGTCTCCTCTGCCCCTGGTTTTTCATGATGGTGAACTCAGCGACGAAATCTGCTAATATCTGTCCCTTCACAGTCGCTCGCGGTTGATATTGAATATCAAACTCACTCAGCTCGATCGCTTACAATGCCATCCGTCCGGCAGCTTCGGGGCTACTCATTGCTCTTCGCAAGGGTTTATTTGTCAGGACATTTATGGTATGTGCTTGAAAGTATGGTTTGAGTTTTCGTGCCGCGGTCACCAATGCGAAGGCGAGTTTCTCCATCTGAAGGTAACTTTCTTCTGCTCCACTCAATGCCCGGCTTATGAAATATACGGGCCTTTGTACCTTATCTTCTTCTCTAATAAGAGCCGCACTGACGGCTGCTGAAGAGATGGCAAGGTATAGGAACAATTGTTACCCCGGCATAGATGGGCTGAGCAACGGCGGGGCGGAGAGATACACCTTTAAATCTTCAAATGCCTTTTGGCACTCATCTGTCCATTCAAATGATCTTCTCAGCGTGCGAAAGAAGGGGAGGCATTTGTCCGTCACCCTTGATACGAATCTATTCAAGGCTGCTATCTTGCCATTCAAACTTTGTACTTCCTTTACCGTCCTTGGAGGAGCCAGTTCCATTATTGCCTTCACCTTCTCTGGGTTGACCTCGATGCCCCTTTGGGATACCATAAATCCCAAGAACTTTCCTGCGGTTACCCCAAACACGCACTTGCTCGGATTCAGCTTCATTTTGTATGACCGAAGAGTGTCGAAAGTCTCATGGAGGTTGCTCATGTGATCGGACTCCCGAATGCTTTTTACCAACATATCATCTCGTAAACCTGCACGTTTCTGCCAATTTGGTGCATGAACATATTGTTCATCAATCTCTGATATGTGGCTCCTGCGTTTTTAAGCTCGAAAGGCATTACTTTGTAGCAGAAGAGCCCCTAACTCGTTACGAACAAGGTTTTTTCTTGATCAACCTCATCCAATTTAATTTGGTTGTAGCCGGAGAAGGCATCCATGAAGCTTAAGAGTTCATGTCTTGCAGTGGAATCTACCAAGGTATCAATACATGGGAGTGGGTAACTATCCTTAAGGCATGCCCTATTCAGATCCGTGAAGTCGACACACATTCTCCACTTCCCATTGGCCTTCTTGACCATTACTACGTTTGACAACCAATCCGGGTAGTACACCTCGCGTACAAAGTTTGCTTCTTGTAACTTCTGTACTTCCTCAGCTATGGCCTGATCTCGTTCAGGGGCGAACACTCGCTTCTTCTGTCGGACAGGAGAGAATGAGGGTGATACGTTCAACCTATGGACCATGACCGACGGGTCGATCCCCGGCATGTCCTCATGACTCCATGCAAAAACGTCTTGGTTTTCCTTGAGGAATATTGCAAGTGCTTGTCGAACTGTTTGGCTGGCCAAGGTACCAATTCTTATGGTCCGTTCGAGCCTGGAATCATCGAGGTGTACTTCTTCTAACTCTTCCACCGGTTCTGCTACCGTTCGTTGTTCCTCGAAGTTCATTGCTTACAGGTGGTCGTCCATTTCCATCATGGCGATGTAGCATTCCCGTGCGGCCACCTAATTTCTGCGCGGCTCTCCAACTCTCTATTCGGTAGGGAATTTGACCATTAAATGGTAGGTCGAGGTTACAGCCTTCCATGCATTGAGAGTGGGCTGTCCGAGGATGGCGTTATAGGCAGACGAGCAATCGACCATAAGAAAAACCACATCCTTGGTTATTTGCTGGGGGTAATCTTCGACCGTCATAGACAACGTGATGACGCCTAAAGGGCAAACCCTTGTCCCTCCGAAGCCAACGAGTGGTGCATTTGTTGGGACCAATCGCTCTCTACCAATCCCCATTTGCTGGAACACGGGGTAGTAGAGGATATTCGCCGAGCTTCCGTTATCAACCAAAACTCGATGCATGTTGTAGTCCCCTGCCTGGATACTGACGACAAGCGCGTCGTCATGTGGGTGGTGAAGGCGTCGTGCATCTTCTTCTAAAAACCCGATGCTGGGGTTATCAAGTCGCGCCATTTTTGGTGTGGAACCTGTTAACTGGACGCTTTGAACTATCCGCAAGTATGTTTTTCGGGCCTTTTTAGACGACCCTGCAGAAGTAGTGCCCCCTACAATCATCTGTATGTCTCCTACAGGTGGTCTGGGACGTTCGTTTTCCCGTCGGGGGGTTTGCTCCTGGGGTTGATCCATTCTTTCCTTCCTTATGAACCTCTACAACCTTCCTTGCCTAATAAGGGCTTCAATTTGCTGTTTTAAGTCATAACAATCTGCCATGTTGTGGCCATGATCGAGATGAAAACGACAGCATTTGTCCCTTGGCCTCTTGTTAGGATCTCCCTTAAACTTGCCAAGGAATGTCAGGGCTCCTTCATCTTTAATCTGCATTAATACTTGGTCGATTGGGGCAGTGAGAGGGGTGAAGTCCGTGAATCTTCCTGTGGGTGGTTTGGATCGTCAATCCTCCCGTCGCTCTCCAACTCTAGCCATCTTCCATCCCCTATCCGATCGTGCGTCTTCCTGCCTTTCCCTTTTCCTAGGCTTTTCTTCTCTGGCCAGTAGTGCATCTTTTGCGTTCATGTACTTCGTTTCCCTGTAGAGCACATCTGACATTGTCTTCGGGTCATTCTTATACAAGGAGAATAAGAACTTACCCTTCCGTAGCTCGTTTGTGAAAGCTGCTACCAGTATCTTGTCGTCCGCCTCGTCGATTGAGAGAGCCTCTTTGTTGAAGCGGGATATATATGACCTTAGCGTCTCATCTTCCCGTTGCCTAATGCTCATCAAACAGGCTGTGGACTTCTTATATCGGTGGCCTCCAATAAAGTGTGAAACGAATTAAGCGCCTAACTCCTTGAAAGTGCTGATCAAATTCGGCATCAGTCTGCTGTACCATATCCTCGCAGGTCCCTTCAGCGTAGTGGGGAAGGCCCTGCACATGATCTCATCTGGCACACCTTGAAGGTGCATCATGGTCTTGAAAGATTCTAGGTAATCTAAGGGGTCCTTGGACCCATCATAACTCTCCACCTGAGGCATGCAAAACTTTGGGGGAAGGGGGCATGAACTAACAAGCGCTGTGAAAGGCGAATCGGTTTGCTGGACCAAGTCATCGAGGTCGCTGGATACTCGACCCTGGGGGCATTTATCATCACATCCATCCGTTCCTTCATCATCTGCATCTCAGCGGCTATGTGAGGAGGGAGAGTGTCCGAGAAAGATAGTCAGTTGGTGTCCTGCCTCTCCGGTCTGCTCGGAGCATGGCTACCTTCAGGTCCTTCATGATTTCTCCTTTAAGCACTTATTCCTTCCTGGTCCTTCTCCTGTGTGCCAAGGTGCGCATTCCTTTGTCGCAACTGCTCCTCCAAATCATGATTCTGCTTGGTTAGGCGTTCGACCGCTATCGCGAGCGTTTGGACATGCCTGTCCAAGGCCGTGGCGTGCGGCTCGTCGCCCTGATTGTTGGTTGTTGCCATCGATCGAGTGAGTACCGTGCAACTTTTTGTCTCAGGGATAAAGCAAAGGCTGATCACTCGCTTTTCCCCACAAACACGCGCCAACTGATGATGCCGAAAAATCACTAATAAGCTGCACACACTCCCAAATCGAAACAATACCTACAAAACGAAAAGAGAAGACCTAACAGAGAGCACCGGTGTGGTGCCGGCCAAAAACCCTCCGAAGGTCAAGTTAGAACTTTTTTTTACAACTCTAGAGTGCCAGAGTTGAGTCAATAATGCGTACCTTGATTTGTGAAGGTTTTGGGGTATTTATAGTGGTGTAGGGTTAACATCCATTTCTTGACCATGAAGTTCTTTCCTTCTAGAATTGAAACTCTTTCCTTTTGCATACCTTCTGGAGTTCTTTTCCTTATAGGAGTCCTTTAATCAAGGATAAACGTGTGACGCAAGAATTCTTTTTATACATGTTCGCGTGGAGACCAAGCAAAGCTACATCAAATTTAATCGTAAAGCGTAAATCCCATTTAAGGATTCTTGGAATCAAACCTGGAAGGATGACTACTGCGTCGTATCCGTCCGTCCACTGTGGATCCGTGCTCCTTGGCTGTGTCAACTACAAACCCGTCATCCTTGTACCGTAACATCAAGCCACGTAGATCCGTCACATTCATTTTGACTCTCCTTTAGCTTAGATTGTTTTTTTAATGTCAAAAAAAGGGACGACCCTGATACAATTTCACAGAAGGTTCGAGCAAAATATGTATTTTATGTGGTTAGGGCATTTGAGCAAAACATCCTCGTGGACCACTTCATACAAAATGAATTCCAGAATACTACCAATTTAATCTCGATCTTCCCAAGGAAATGAGAATCCGAGAGGCAGATAAGTCAAATAATGAAATGGTGACCTTAATTGGAATTTTGGAATCTTGCAGCTTCATTCCTACATATATGTATCTTTCTAATTTGACAAACGTCCACTACTGGCTGCGATGTCAAATTGCTTAAGAGTTTATGGTCTAAAACTTTTATGCTTTAGACTAAAAGGGGCCTAATATCACTGCCATACCTCTCTGTCTACGTTACGCAAATTGGATTATAACTTCCTGTTGCCATCGTTGAGTAAGAATTAATTCATTGCGAGAAAATTTTCTGAAATTAATTATTGACTATTTAATTGAGTGGTGCCAAAATGTTGACATGGTCTTAGAATAATCGTGAAGTAATCTAAAGAATTATTTGGCAAAAGAAAAATAAAGCAATAATATAAAGAAGAGTGTAGTCGGATCAATTTTAAGAGGGAAATTACTATAGTTCTCAGGCCAGCCTTCCTCTCTTTGGGCCCAAATGAACTTAGTTGGGCCAGGAAGATATCACTGGACTCTTCTTCTTCATTGATAAAATTAGAACTAGGATCTATCCTTTACCTATTTAAACTATCATTTCTGGGTACCCTTCTAAAACCAACCGACAATAAACCATCAATTGCCGCGAGTCCAATCTACTTTTAGTGTGAATTTCTAAGGCTTTCGAGTTGGCCCTGTTTGTGAGGATATAAATCTGACCCAATCTGGATTTTCTGAATTGATGAGGTAGACACAATCTGTGATAATCATGCCTAATAATCAATCAGTCACGAGCTTGGGCCTTACTCAACAATTGTGATGTTCTCAGGGATTCATCATGGGCTGAACCACATCTTTCAATCGATCAAGCTGCAATTGAAAGGAAATCAAATCATGAGTTTTTAATTGATTGAATGGCAGTTTGACATCTTCACAAACTATTTCTCTTTTTTGAGCTAAATTCATAGCAAAACAGGCCAAAATTTGCTAACCCGACCTAAATCCATCCGATTCGGCTCAACCCAAACCCACCAATTTTTTCCTGAATTAAATAGAAGCCAACTCACGGCCCTCCCATTTATTGTGGGCCAACTTGACCGTACCCACAGCCCATTCGTTTTTTTAACTTTTTTTTTTCTCTAAAAAATATTAAAAAACTACATACTAAGGTGTGTTAGACTGCTCATAGGTGCAACATTATCATAAAAGGCACAATGAACTTGCGTGTTGTACTATTTATTTTAAAAAATAAAGAGTTAAATGAAAGGGGAAAAAATACAAAAGGAAAGCTAAAGCCTAAAGCAGCTACTGTCCAGTGTCTACACAGATTAAATTACTAAGTAAGCAACACTAACTACTAACTACTAAGCTCTACTTCTAGTTGTAAGTTGTAATATTCATTAGCTAAGACTACTAACTACTAAGTAATTAAGTTCTACTTCAAAGGCTATTAAAAGTTGGGTATAAAAATTTGAAGGTATTTTAATTTATTAATAGAGTCATAGAAATTATACATTTTTAACTCTTTATTGATAAGCTTTGATTTGATTTAATTATACACGTAAGTTATATTAAAATATTGCATTGTAAATGAAGATGCTAATGAAATTGGCCAATTTGAGCTACAATTCGCAAGTATGAATATTTGTAATGTTGAATTTACTACAAATGTTAAGTAGGTCAAGGTATAATTCTTATAAAATATTTACTTGTTCTTCTTTACTTAAATTGTTATGTTTATTTTTAAAAGTTTATTTATTTATTTATTTATTTTATCTTTCTATATAATCTAAATTTGTTGTTATTTTAAATGCAATAGGAATTTATTCACTTAAGAAGGTTGCTAAAAACATGGTCCATGACATTAGTTTTGTATTATTATTATTATTATTATTATTTTGTTCTTTTATGGGAATGATATCATTAGTGAACTTTGAATTTGAAGTATATAAATAATTTTATTCATGCTCAAAAGTCAAAGCTGTCTGAATTGCAAGGATATAGAAATTTTATGTTTTTTGGTTCGTTTGTTTTTTTTCCCTTTACATGTATAATAGTAAATTAGTAACAAATAGTCTAACTATTTCATTTGATTCATTATCTCTAAAAATTTGGTATTTTTTTTTTAAATGAGAAAAATATTATCCAACCCGATTCGCAACCCGATTGATCTGACTAATTTTCAACCTATTTAAGATGGCCCTTTTGGCCCAACCCGTATTGGCCCGCAACCCAAATGACCCCACCTGACCTGACTATTTTCCATGTCTAGCTAAATCAATATAAAGTCTTTATTAAAATGAATGAAAATTACATATAAAGCTAGTTTAAACAAAACTAGCACAGGAGGAACACCAACTACATGCAATGGCATCTTCAGAAAAGACTAGGTCCCCAACACCGAAATACACATAACAACCCGATCCCCAGGGAAGCTCTACTATAACCACTCAAACTTGTGTAGCCATAAGTCTTTGATATTCCTCCAAAAAACCACTAGCTCCCTCAAAGATTACCTTCAGATGGACTTGGATTTTCTCAAAATAAAATCTATTTCTTGCATTACAGATTGCCCGTGTCATGGTTGCCCATCTCTCAAACTCCAAATTACTAAGCTTTTGTTGCATCTATTTGAAAAGAAGAAAGAAGTCAGTGGCCTCATTTCTGCATTTCTGAGTTCATCCCTTGAATAGAGCCCATACATTCCGTGCAAAAGGAAACTCCCATAACAAATGGCAAGTGGTCTCAGGTTCTTGATGACAAAACTCATAGTTTGGCTCTACACTAACCCGTTTCTTGTGTAGATTAGCTCATGTAGGTAAGTTTGAACAAGATCTCTAGATGAAATAACGTACTTTCAGCGGTACATTTAACTTCCAAATCTTCCCTCACGTTGAACCATGAGATTGTATAGATGAATGTTCAATTTAGGGAGGAATTTTTAGGCGTAAGGCCACTAGATAGGTAGACTGGACCAAGAATTTCTAGGATCTATTCTCCTTTTATACTAGCTGATCCGGTAAGTTTAACTGATTGAGAGGCAAAGCTAGTATTTCCTCACATGTTTGGTAATCGAAAGTAGCAAAAAGCTTTCCTCTATCCCACTGATGAGTATCCTTATCAACCAGATCATTAACTTTCATTTCCATTGCTAGAGCATTCAAGAAGACAGGTGCGTTTGGCAGCCAAACATGAGTTGCCACTCCTACCTTTCATCCATCCCCAATTTGCCAATGTGAGCCTACATGAATGAGAGCTCGTGTTGCTAGTAAAAAGCGCCATACGAAGGAATGATTGTTTCCCAATTCAACTTCCATAAATGAACATGCCCCGCTTTATACACCCTGTAAAACAGATATCTTGTATTGTGAATTAACCTTCATGCTTGCTTGGCCAACATAGCAAGATTAAACGCATGAAGATCCCAAAAGCCCATCCCCCTTCTCTTCTTTTAGGTACATAATTTACTCCAGTTAATCCAATATATTTTCCTCTCTTCATGATTCTAACCCCACCAATATTTAGCCAAAAGGGAATTAATATTGTCACATATTGCCTTTGGGAGTTTGAACAAACTCATTGAATAGGTGGGAATAGCCTATGCCACAATTTTGATGAGGATTTCACGTCCTGCCTTCGAAATAAATTTCTCCTTCCACCCTATGACTCTATTAGAAATTTTTCCCTGAAACTCTCAAAAAGTCCTCACCTTGGATTTACCACTAGGCATCAGCAAGCCAAGATATAACTCAAGCCAAGATAGCTTGACCTAATGTAGCTTGACCTAATGCAGCTTCATATCTACCAAAGATGTCTAACAATCTTTGACACTCCTTTACTGTTGCTTGGCAAAATAGAAGGCTATCATTGTGGATTGATGGAGTCGCCACCTAGATTAGGTCTAGAAACCACATTAGGCATTTTTGGCCAATCACTTACACACATGGGTCCACGTATCAAATTATGAGTCCAGAGTTTGGGTACGGCTTGGGGAGGTGTTAGGCACCTAAGACTGCCTGGCTTGTGGGCTGACCTCTATTATGTGTTGTTAGGCTATATTTAATTAAAGAGTTTATTAAGAGAGTCCTAATCCTTATCCTAAACATACATCATGCACTTAAGGAGATAAACACACAGAACATATTAGAAATATATCACAATATAAAAGAAAACAAAACAAACACAAACAAATAAAATAAAATAAACATGGCAAGTTGACAATTAAATAAAGCACACAAGGAAAGAAAATCAAATAAACTAAATATGGAAAAAAATTCTCAAACAACATGGAAAATAATAAGATACCAATAATTAAATATCACACCACAATATAAAAGGAAACAAATAAGACACAAGTCAATCATATTATACTAAAAAGGAAGAAGATAACAATTAAAACATACACATAAGGAAAGGTTATAAAATAAGCTAAACATGGCAAAAGATTCAAACAAGATAGAGTCAAATAGAATCAAATAACATATGAAAAATGATCAAAGATAATAAAAACAAGATTTTACCCTAATCTGAATTCAGGGTGCGTGGGCATACTCAAGTATGCGTATGTAGCCTTTAATACAGATTCAAAGAAAACTACTTTTTAGAGATTTAATTAAACAAACATGTAACATGTGAGATCAAACAAGCGTATTAGAAACCCTAAAAAACCAAACTAACCTAAAAAAAATAAAAATAAATAAAACATCAACATGAACAACAAAACATGAAACAAAACAAACAATTAAACTAAACTACATTAAACCAATAAACATGTTAAACTAACCTAGGAATTGCAATAACAATATAAGAATAAGAAGAACATATTATAAACAACCTAAAATTAGACTAATACATATCAAACATAATTATGAACATCAAACAAATCAAATAAAACAAATATAAAAACTATTTTAAGAAACTCATGTGAATCTTCTTGAACAAAGAAAGAGTTCATGGAAAGAACACTCACCTTGCTTTAGATTATGAGTTTAGAGTTTGTTTAACCAACCCCTCAATGCCTACAACACAAGGTTTAGATTGATAGGACAAGAATAATCAAAAGAACACAATAGTTTTGGTAATCACAACTCAAGAACAAACTTTAATTGAAATTTTTTTTTTGAGAAATCAATTTTGGAAAATAGTATCTGCCTTAGAACTAACTAAAGAGATGTTTTAATTTTGTAAAAAACATTCTAAGGTGCTGCCCTAGGGTTTTGAAAAGAGAAAAATAAAAGATTTTAGAGAAAATGGAGGCCAAAAAATCACTCGCTTTAGCTCGGGTTTTCACTGGAGGCATAAGGTGAGTATTTATAAGTAAAATTAGAGATTTGGGGGGCTGTTGAATGATCTCTGAATGTGCTCAGGGGTCCATGAGCTAGCTCACATCAAATAATGATGTTTTGGGCTCTTAAATTGACGTTTTAAAATCCAGAAAATCGGACTGCCCAGTTGCCCAACTTCAAACGGTCATAAGCCTAGGATGTCTATTTTCCAATAAAACAAACTTCACTCAAAATTTCTTTGTGGATCAAAAGCTATGGTCAAAATAGTGAGTAAATGTTATTTTTAAGTATTGATTTCAAAGCGATTTAAGCAATTCTGAGTTGTGATTACTTCCAAACTATTGTTAATTCTTTAATCACCCTTGGTTGACATATGTCAAGCTTATCATTGAGGTCGGGAACCAAAATTTATTAATGAATACAAAATACGGTGTCGACAATCATCAGCAAACAAAAGGTGAGAAATGCAAACTTCATTTTGGCTTGACTTTATTCCTTTGAGTGAATGGTTCTCCTCAACTTTCCTCAATAAAACTGACATGCCTTCAATACATAGAAGGAAAAAATATGGTGATAGCGAATCACCTTGCTTAATTCTCCTTGTAGAAGTCACAAATCCCCTGAGTTCTCCATTTATGAGGATCGAATAAGAGGTTGTAGTGATTGTTTCCATAGCCAAGCTAACCCATCTTTGGGCCAATCCCAGTTTGAGCATAATTCTCTCCAAAAAACTTTAGTCTACATGGTCATATGCTTTACTAATGTCCAGTTTGACTGTCATTTGTCCCATCTTGCCTTTTTGTTTGTTTCTCATCCGATGGAGCAACTCATAGGCTACAGTGGTGTAATCAGTAATGAGCTGATCCGATAAAAAAACTCTTTGGGCATTAGAAATAACATTAGGCTACACATGCTTCAATCTGTTTGCAATAACTTAGAGAGAATTATGGAGTTGACATTGCCCAAACTCATAGGCCTATAGTTAGACATCTACTTGGGATCATTCTTCTTGGGAATTAACACAATATGAGTATAATTCATTTATGCAACATATGCCCAGAATTTAGAACTGAAAGAATAGCCTCAATCACATCATGCCTAAAAATATTCCAAAATTTTTGAAAAAAAAAAGGAGACATACCATCGGGTCTTGGAGATTTGGAAGGATGCATTTGGAATAGAGCTTGTCTAACCTCATCTGACATGTACCTCTGGAGTAAAGCGTTGTTCATATCAAGAGTGATAAGGCTGTCCACCGAGTCTAGCACACTTTCCATGCCCGTGGGATTTGCCAAAGTGAATAACTCCTAAAAATATTGCTCTGCTACCTAAGCAATTTGGTCGTCAGATGTATGTCATGTTCCATTCATATCAAAGACTCCTAGAATATGGTTCTTGCGGTATCGTTGACTCACCCTTTCATGAAAAAATTTTGTATTCTTATCTCCAGTTAGTAACCAGATGGATTGAGATCTTTGTCGCCAAAAAAGTTCATCTTGGTAAAGGATGGTATTTATCTCAATTTTTAGAGCATTGATTGTCTGAAGGTTTTCAGGCTTTTGCAAGGAAAGTTCATCCAGTGTTGCTTATTTTTCTTGTAACTTCAGTTTTGAATTGGCAAAAGTGAATCTGCTCCAATCTACCAAGGCTAGCCTTTAGTTTTTTTACCTTTTCAAACAACCTAAACATTGGGCTCCCATTAGGGACTTCCATCCCCCATGCCTCATAGATTACACCTTCGCACTCAAGATGAGAGGCCCAATTTTCCTCAAATCTCCTTAGTAGCTTCCTTTTCCACAAGCCCACAATGCAACAATGTCTCCATAAAATCCTACATTGTTTGAAGAGATTAGGAAGTCTTCCCTAATTTTCTTCTGAACTAAGGATCTCATTTAAATCTCCACAACATAACCATGGTAATGAACTTCTCAAGTGGAGATGTTTAAGCAACCTCCAAGATTCATATTTTCTTTGTTCGCCAGCCATAAAACCTAGTGAATCTCCAAGTGAAATTCATATTCAGTATCATTGCATCAATATGGTTTGGCGAGTACATTTGTACATGCAGATCAATCTCTTTCATCCATAATAGAGCCAGTCTACCATATCTTTGCACATTAGGTACAGCTAACATTCAACAGTATGGTAAATTGGCTTGAATCCATCGCATCTCATCTAGTGTTTGTTTTGTTTCCATAAAAAACAAAACTTTGGGAGCTTTTTCTCTCACTAAATGAGAGAGAGCTTCCACTGCACATTAGTTTCCAAGCCTCCGATAGTTCTAACTTATAAGATTCATTGGGCTCGATGGGGCTGATCCTCAACCTCTGCCGTTGAAATTGTTAATACGAGACTAGTTGCCCCAATCTTGATTCTTTTTTCACCATTACCTTCATAGCAAGCTGCATATCTCTTCAAACCCACATACGTTGAAACCCCATGATTGTGAGACGTAGAGGGTGGGTGTGTGCGTTCAATTCTCAACCAAGTTCTTCCCCCAGTTTGTGTTGTTGGTGTCTTTAATGAATCACATGCTACTCCACATTCAATCCTCAACACCTTATCCTGATCATGTGTGTCATCAACGTAATCCAAGGGAACATTGAAGAGATTCTCCATAACAATTGTGGGTGGCGTAACCATCTCTATGTCCAATCCTGTGGTCATTCCCACATCCAAACTCGATACAGTATCATGGGATGTGGAGTATGTGAAACGGCTTCATGGGGTGTGGAGCCCAAATAGGAAACAACAACATTAAATAAGGTAGTTTCCTTTGGAGCGGAGATAAATCTTGAAATACAAGTTATCTCAATGGCATTATATAGATACTAGCATCTTGGGAATCATGATATGCTTGTAATATCACAATATTCCTTTGAGTAGTATTGTTGCTAGCTGTCTCTCCTTCATTGCCAGAATCCGACACATAATCCACTTGGTTTCCAGATTTTCGTCGGGGGGAAGTATTCTTGCTTTTATCGAAATTTACATCTGGCCATCGAAAACTAGCTTTCAACCATTCCCCGTAGGAAGTAGCATTCTGGCTTGGTTCCTTCGGGGTGGCGCAATCTCTCGCTTCATGCCCGATTATGCCACACTAGATATAGAAACCAGTAGGCCGTTCATATTTGAAACCTATGCGAACCTTGTCACCTTCAGGGTTGTTAGGACATATGTGATTAGATGTTAGGAACATATGTCAACATTTTATGTATTGGCTAATCATTTGACAAAATGCACCTTACTTGTATTTGGGTTGATCTAGAACATGTTTAATACTTCAAAGAACAAGAGTTCAAGTCTAATATTGAAGTAATGCAAATCTGTCCAAGAAACACATGAAGAAGTGCTGATTCATTAAAGCTCGATAGCTGTTCAACAGATAGCTATCTATTGAGGTCTTAACAGCTAGCTTGACAGTTGTATCTATCGAGCTTTACGAAATTCAGATTTCCAAATTTGATTTTCGGCCCATGCTTATATATTTGTGTAAGGTTTCTTTTCTCACAACCCTAGACATATATAAGGCTTATTTTAAAGGCCATCACATAAGAGAATACAAGAAGAACACACGCAAAAGATGACTGAAGCCTTATTCTCTCAAAAAGAAGCGACTGTGTCTTTGCGCCTTAGGGTTTTGTAACCTAGTGCTTTTTGATCTTCATTGTTGATGAAGTGAAGAACTTTGCAGCCAACATTCTTCTTCCTCAAGTTGGTGAGTGAGTCACGTACTGAGATTTGTGCAAAGGAGTTAGTCACGTATTAGGATCCGTGCATCAAAAGGGTGGTGTTCATATATTAAAGAGTTCAGAATTTCTGAAGCGGTAGAAGGTTTCTGCTGTAAGTTCACCTACGAATATTGTAGAGTCTAGGGACAAAGGTTTTGTATTAGATCTGAAAATTCTCTTTACTATAGTGAATTGCTTTTCGGGAAGGTTTCCCCCCAAGTTTTTTACTGTGAAACTAGCTTGTTTCATTAGATTTCCTAGGTCATCATATCTTGTCTTATTTATTTTTCCGTTGTATGATTTTGACATGATATTGATGTTTGTTTATTTTAAAAAAATTTATTCATAATAAAACTAATTAACAACTTGGGTTTAAAACTTGTTAATTCTATCAACCGGGGTCTAAATTTCCCAACAAAAGTTAACAACAAAGCTTCCTCGTCACAATTTCCACAACTTGCCCTAAGTCAGCCTTATGTCCCAACCAGTCTCCTCAGATATTAAATCAAATGGTAACCCCCACACCTATACCCACGTTGGCATTGAGGAGAATGTAACCAACCTTGTTATTGTACCCCTCTCCCATCTTCTCAAGACAAGTGGATGGTTTTCAAAACTCCATGGTCCATTAGTTAGCACCCACTTCAGTTGGCTCTCTATAGTAAAATTGAACTGGAATAATTTGTCGCCCATGTCCACAATCCTTAGGTCAGTGCCGATCGTCCATACGGACCTAAGCAATGATTTTGTAGCTCTTTGATATGGTCATGTTGTGAGGAATCTCCCCAATAGACTAATGCTATGTTTGGAAGTTTGGAAAGAGAGGAAAGTAGAAGGGAGGAGAGTAGAGAGGAATGGTTATTCTCCACCTTATTTGGATGTTTTTAAAATTAAGGAGGAGGGGAATAATTAGTCTTTTCATAATTTGTAATTTTGTTAATATGGCAAGAGTAAATTTGGTAATTCATTTACTCAAGTATTACTTTGCTCTACTCTCCCTCCGAATCTATCCAATTTTGGAGAATTAAAAATAAGGGATTGGAAATAGTTAAAACCCCTCCAAACCCCTCTCCCTCCTCTCTTAAAAAACATCAAAACAAGGTAAGTTAACTTACTCTCACTCCCTCTACTCCCCATCTATCCAAACAAGCTATAAGAGATCATTCCTCCAAGATTCTGTCTTTGTGTGTTGTCCCGACCTGTATGACTTCCTCCTCCTCCTTGGTCAAAGTAATATTTTGTAATCATTTTATAAAGGATCTATTTGGATACAGCTGAAAACTGAAAACACTGTAGCAAAATAATTTTTAAATGTGTGAATAGTGCCGCGGGTCCCATTTTTAATTAAAAAAAAGTTGAAAAGTGTGTGTACTGTTCATGAACAGTGCATAAACAGTACCTGCACAGTGATGAATAGCACATCTTGTCACTGGTTGAAATCTATGCGCAGAAAAAAAAAAAAAAAAGTTAGAAAACGCTGAACGCTGGATGCGTTCAGCTATCCAAACTCAGCCAAAGTCTAACACCATCTCTCTCATAGAGAAAAAGACAGGAACTAAGAAATGGCCCAGTGATTCCACAATCAGAACAGACAGTAAAGGTAGATTAAGTAGAATACTACGACAAAACTCACCCCAAGGGAGAAGTAGAGAACTCGCCCTAAAGGGAGAAAGAAAGCTCACCTAGCGTGAGAAGGATAAAGACTCAACCCCTGCTCCAATCTCAGATTCTAAGCAAATTATTAAAAAAAATCAACGTTTATGAAAAACCCACAAACTACTTCTCTTGAGTTGCTTCTTAAACAAATAATCTTGACCTCGTATGAATATATTAATAACTCACTTGACAGTTACATTGTAATGAAAACTGACAACTAAAACCTAACAATATTAGAAATAGGCCTAATTAGGCTGAGCTGAGATCTATTAAGGCCCATAACAACACTTCTTTCACCTCCAAAGCTCAGTTGAACAAGGGAAATTTAATAGTGTTGGTGGATTTATTTATTTATCTTTTTAATCTTTGGCCAAGTAAAAATTTGTACTGGGCTAGAAATTTTTTGACAACCACTCAACATTTTTTTAATGGCAGGCAAGTGGTCTTTAAGTTAGGGCACAAGAAGATGTATTTTGCCTAACATTTATCATAATAAACTGAAAACAAAATTCTTATTTTATGTTAAGTTGCTCAAGTAAATTTTGAATCATCCTTGACATCTTGATGAAATAAAGGAATTTTTACTCCACGGCATCGAGCTACATCTCCTCATTTCATTATCTTCATTAAATAAATAAAATCTTATATCATATATATTATTACATTAAAGTCGAAACACAATTAAAATACAAATTAACTTCTAATTATGGTTTAATTTTACATCATGTATTCAATTTAATTTTCTTAACTTTAGTGTCAAACATGAAAGAAAAGGGGACTACAATACTAACAAAAACTCAATTATTACTTTGGGATTCCTTCTTTTAAACTTTTAAGTACGAAGTTAACAGATGTTCTAAGGACTTGGTTTAGGAATTTATATATATATATATATGAAAAAAGAAAAAGGTAACTAACTTTTTTGACAATTTTTTTTTATATATTTTTCATAAAAGTAGTATTAAAACTTTCCTAAAATAGACTATTAACAAATGCCCTAAAAGCACCTCTTAACTAGACCCATTTTTTAAATATCCATAATCTTATATCTTTATTTATCTTTGTATGTTTCATGAGGTAGGATATTAGCATAAGAACATATTATTTATGTTACCTCCTAGGTAAGTTGCTATAAGTCATTGAACAAAATTTTGACCAACTACTAGTACTAGTCATTTTTTACCAAATACTCACATTTTTCAAAAGAATAAATATAGAAACACTAAATTTCACAACATATTGATGTGCTTGATGGTGAGCAATGGACAGTTTCTACTCATCACTTTTTACATGGAGACCATTTTTTTGTTTACCTCTCACAATTGGCTATCTCAATAAGGAAAAATGCTACATCCACAACTTTTCATAGCACTTCACAACAAATTATAGGTGGTATGTTATTACTAGTTCTAATTTTAACTTTCCACTGTAATAAGACCATAAAGATAGAAGATATGATTACTGAGCCTTCAAGGGGGAACCATGAGGAATTACTATAAGCACTAAAGTCTTATAAAAAGAGAGTTCAAGAGTGGAAAACAGACTAAGCTCTCTGCATGGAACCTTGGATCCGTACCAGAGAAGAAGATGAGGAGCTTCAAAGGAGTACTAAGAAAGTTAAGGAATGTGATCGAGATAATCTAGCATAAACCCCACACACTGACGGTGTCGGAATGGGAGGGTTATCGTACAAAGACTTTCTCTTGGGGGAGATACCCGGGGCTTTCGAACAAGCCTTCGTTGTGGAGGGTTTGATGGATTATGAGGCACTCTCAGATGATGAGTTTGAGAACCTCCCACCTGGGGAAGTGGCTGTCAAACTCTCAGGAGAACGGAAAAACAAGATTAGAGCCTCGTGGGCTAACGCGCTGATTGTGAAAGTTTTTGGGAAGACAGTGGGGTTCCATTTCTTACAATCACGCTTAACTAGTATTTGGAAGCCTTCGGGAAGAATGATGTGTATTGATCTAGGCAATGATTTTTTCCTCATCAAGTTCTCATTCATGGAGGATCACGATAAGGTTCTGAAAGGTGGCCCATGGTTTGCGGGAGGACATTACCTCTCACTTAGAGGATGGGTGTCAAACTTCACATCAGAAACTGCTCACCTTCCTGCAATGGCAGTATAGGTGCGTCTCCCTGTTCTTCCCTTAGAATACTATGATCTCTCGGTGTTGAGAGATATTGGCAATCGACACCAACACAGCTATGGAGACTAGAAGGCGGTTTGCGAGGCTTTGCGTTCAAGTGAACTTTGACAACCCGATTGTAAAAATAGTAGGGGTAGGTGGCATAAACCAACCGGTACAATATGAAGGCATTAGCTCTCTCTGTTTCTCTTGCGGCCGTGTTGGACACAAAGCTGAAGGATGACCCTACAATGTCAAGCAGACGGCTAAAACTGGTTCTCCAACGAATGGTGTGGAGAAACCGGCGTGCCAAACACCGGCATCGGAAACAGACTTAGAGACAAATGCCTTTAGGCCCTGGGTTCTAGTTGCCCGAAAAGGTAAACCCAGTAGGAAGATGGAAAAATATATTTGTCCAGTAGCCATTTCTGAATCCCCATTCCAAAGCCCAATAAAGCCCACCAATTTTCCTAGCCCACAGGTCTGGTCTTTTTTAGCCAACGGATCTCAATTCCTGGGGATTCAAAATTTGAATGATATAGCTGGTAGTAGTGCGATGGGTGTAGATCGCACAACTACATTTTCAGAAACAACAAAGTCAAAGACCAACTCAACTAAATGGAAGAAGATCAATTTGAAAGTTTTTGACAGGGATGATCTGCTAAAGGAAGATACACAAGCTGGGTTTCCCATGATGAGCATGGAGATTTGGGAATTTAGAGCTGGTGGCTCCTCTATTGCCGCGACGTCTCTGACAGACCCTGACCCACCCCAATTTGTTGTTGATTTGGATAAAAGTGATCCCATGGATGATATAGCTATGACCACGGCTTGCCCTCTTCCCCCGATGGAGGGGTCCTTCCCTCCTCAAGCCCCTAATTCTCAGGAGAAAGACAGATAGCCCCTATCTGAACTATCAACTAATCTTCATCCAAGAGGTGAGTTGGTGGTTAGTCACAGGGATGCCGAGATCAAGAGCATCTCCAAAGCCACGCTCAAGCGTATAGATCTAAGTCTTCGCTCCAAGGTAACTGAGGGAGATGTAAAGGTCTGGAATTTACCTAGGCCCACGGAAGAGCCTCCAGGGAATACCAACAGTGGCTAACCAAACCACGAGTCCCTGAGGATATGGACATTCAGTGTGAGAAGGGAGGTGATGTTCCTGATCGCTCTCTCTAATTGGTTATTTTCCTTGGGTCTTGTTTTGTTTATTTATTTATTTGTTAATAATGAATATGCTCAGTTGGAATTGTAGGGGTGCTATCAACCCCAATTTTGTCTCTGTTATTAGTGATATGATCCGTAAGTTCCATCCTACTATTCTGATCGTTTCTGAAACAAAAGTATGTGGTGATAGAGCTAAAGGCATTATTGATAGGCTTTCAATGGATGGAGCTATTGTGGCTAATTCTATTGGGCTCTCTGGAGGTCTGTGGGTTTTATGGGACTCCAGGCAGGTGGAATTGACAGAGCTATCTTCAACAGAGTAAGAAATTCATGCCCTTGTGTCGTCTACATCAAAGCCTGCTTGGTTATTATTTGCAGTTTATGCAAGCCCAAGATTTGCAGAACGTCGGCTTCTCTAGAATAATCTGACCACTGTGGCTGGCCTTCACTCCTTGCCGTGGGTAATAGCAGGGGATTTTAATGAGATCCTTATGTCTAAAGATAAATTTGGTGGGAACTCAATTAGTGTTAGTAGAGCCCTTCGCTTTTAGGAATGCCTTAATAATTGCCGGATGATTGATATTGGCTTCAATGGTCCCCGATTCACTTGGTCAAATCATAGACCCATCACTTAGCTTATTCAAGGTTGGATTGATCGAGTGTTTGTTAACTCTGAATGGAATTGTCTCTACCCTGAAGTTGCAGTCTTCCATCTGGAGAAAACCCACTCTAACCATTGCCTTGTAAAGCTGTGTTTTGAAAATAAGCAAGGTTTTCGCCCCCCAAGACCTTTCAAGTTTCAACCCATGTGGCTCTCTGACCCTTCTTTCCCTGGTTTGGTGCGGGATGCATGGGTAAACCCCTCAAATCTCCAGTCTACTATTTCATCTTTCTCTGAGAAAGCAACCACGTGGAATTGAACCCAATTTAGTAATCTCTTCCATAGAAAGAATAGAATTATAGCTAGACTAAAAGGTATTCAAGTGCGCCTAGCTACTAACCCAAATACTTTTCTAGTCAATTTGGAAAGAAAGTTGAGAGCGGAGTTCAATGAAGTGTCCAAGCTGGAGGAGGAGTTTTGGGCGATGAAAGCCCGAATTCTATGGCTAGTTAAGGGCGACAGGAACACGGCTTTCTGTCATACTTCAGCCTTAGAACGTAGAAGCAGAAATTGCATTCTATATTTGAAGGATAGGTTAGGCAACTGGATTGATGGTGACAAAGGTATGCTTTGGAATCCTCCCTCTTGGCAAGTTTGTTTGATACTAGATGAGGCAGGTAATCTTGCTAGGCCAGTTATGGATGAGGAAATTAAAGTTGGGCTTTGGGCGCTGAAACCTTTTAAAGCTCCTGGCCCGGATGGGCTTCATGCCGGTTTCTTCCAACGTTTTTTGGCTTCTGGTAGGAGAGTCTTTAAAGGTAGAGATCAAGAACATTTTTTTACATAGGGGTGGTGCTGACTTATCTCAATAGAACTCTCATCACCTTGATCCCTAAGTGCAAAAATCTTGAGACTTTGAATAATTTTCGCCCCATCAGCCTTTGCAACACCGTCTATAAGGTGTTGACGAAGATTATTGTGGCCCGGATTTGCCTGTACCTTTCAGAGTTAATCTCACCCTCCAAGTTGCCTTTGTGCTGGGGAGACAAGGTGTGGATAATGCAATTATAGTTCAGGAATTGGTTCACACAATCTCATAGAAAAAAGGGAAAGGTGGGGTTATGGTTATAAAGCTGGATTTGGAAAAAGCTTATGAACTTTTAGAGTGGAGCTTTATTCGAGACACGCTAAATCTTTATAAGTTCCCTGCCCATTTAATCTCTCTGATTATGAGTTGTGTTTCGTCAACATCCATCTCTATCCTGTTTAATGCGGGGACCCTTGATCCTTTTCACCCTTTTAAAGGGATCCAGCAAGGTGATCCTCTTTCTCCTTACCTTTTCATTTTGTGTATGGAGGTTCTTGGGGCTTTTATATTAGAAAAATGTCACTCTAGTCTTTGGAATCCTATCAGAGCTTCTTAGGGCGATCCTGCTTTCTCCCATCTCTTTTTTGCCAACGACTTGTTGCTTTTTGCTAAGGCAGACTGTAAGAACTGAACGGCTATTGAGGAATTGTTAGACTCCTTCTATGAGTTGTCTGGCCAAAAGATAAGTGGAGACAAGTCTCGGTTTTTCTTCTCCCTGAACATGGTTTCTGATAATAGATCGAAATTGTGCGAGATTTTGGGGTTTCGATCCACTCTTTCCCTAGGCAAGTACTTGGGATTCCCCATCAAGCACTCGGGCACCCCTCAGGATTTTGGCTTCATTTTGGACCGTATTCAGAGCAAGCTAGTGGGCTGGAAGGCCAATTGTTTGTCTTTTGCTGGTAGAACCATCTTGACCAAGTCTATGACGTCAACCATTCCAAACTATGCAATGGAGTGTACAGCTCTCCCAACCAAGATCCTTCAAGGGGTGGATAGACTTAGCAGAATTTTCTATGGGGCTCTACAGAGAATAAAAAAAAAAATTCACCTCATAGGTTGGGAAAAAATCACAAAACCAAAGGAAGAAGGCGGCCTAGGTATTCAAGTGGCTAAACCAAAAAACACCACGTTGCTTGCTAAACTTAATTGGAGATTTTACTTTGAAAAATCCTCCCTTTGCTGGGCTGATTTACGGAAAGGGGCAAGGCACTTTTAATAAGGGGTCAAAGTGGATTGCAGGTAGCAACTGTGGGTTGTCCTTCTGGCACAACAAGTGGCTGAACAGGGGCACTCTTAGAAGCCTTATCTTTGGTCCTCTAAACAAAGGGGAAGATAATGTTAAGTTAATGGATGTTACTAGTTTCTTTGGTTGGACCTGGACAATATGTCCTTCTCCTTCCCGAATCAAATTCTTCTAGAGATGAAGGCAACTCCAGTCCCTTTTCTCAACCGTGGTGAGGACCGTATTTGTTGGCATTCCTCTCCTAATGGGGATTTTAAATTAAAAGATGCGTATCGTCTTGTTTTACAAGAGGAAGAGTCTAGGATTTCTCCATCCTTTAGAGGAAGTTGGGTGTGGAAGGTCCAGACCATTCCGAAGGTCCAGAATTTCTTATAGCAATGTTGCCACTTGAGCATCCCAGTCCGTGGCCTTCTTTGTGAGAGAGGAATGAATCTAGTCCCTATTTGCCTTATGTGTAACGCAAGCACTGAAACGATTCTACATTCCTTAAGGGACTGCCCTATGGCCCAAAGTTTTTGGAATTCTTTACCCTCCCCCCCTAGTGCATTCCTCTCTTTTCTATAGTGCTAATGTTCTTGATTGGCTTCGCTTGAACTGCCAAAGCACTCGAAAATGTAGTGTGCCAGAGATTGATTGGGGTATTATTTTTCCCATGGCAGTTTGGTCCCTTTGGCTTCCCCGGAATCACATTGTTTTTGGCAAAACAGGTACTCACATTGATCTCCTAGAACAGACATTAGCAAAAGCAACAGAAGTAGCATATCTGGGCATTAACGAGAAGCAATCTCCAGGCTGCTCTAGAATCATGGTGAAGTGGCTCCCTCCTCCTTTCAATTGGTTCAAACTTAACACGGATGGTTCATCAATGGGTAACCCGGGTTTAGCGGGAGGAGGAGGTATCATTAGAGACAGTTTTGGAAGATGGGTGAATGGATATGCTCAAGCAATTGGTGTCACAACGAGTGTGGCAGCTGAATTATGGGCATTAAGGGTTGGAATTCATCTTTGTATTTCTCTCAACCAGCCAGCTATGGAAGTTGAATTGGATGCAAAAGTGGTGGCTAATCTCATGAGAAGCAACAATAGTAGGGCAAGCAGCTCTGATGTTATTGTCGCTGATTGTAAAGAAGGCTTGAAGAAAATCCCCCTTGTTAGAATCATGCACTATTTTAGAGAGGCCAACAAATGTGCCAATGCCTTAGCAAGACGTGGAGCTCTGCTCCCAGAAGATTTCATGATCTTTATGTTCCCGCCCCTTGATGTTGAAATGCTTCTTAGTTTAGATGCTATTGGCACCATGTATGACCGTTTTGTATCCTCTTTTGTAGAGGCTTTTTAGTTTAATGAAATGTCCCGATTAACAAAAAAAAAATTTCTACTGTAACAACTTATTACTTATGATTTCTGGTGAAACTATTGTAAAAATATTTTGAATATAATATTTTTCTTTAAGAAGTTGTGAAATTTCCTCAATTTTAATGTCAGAAAACTCATTTATATTTTGCAATTATAAAAACAAACACAATTTCAAAAAGTCATGTTTAAAAGGCTACTCACCTACTTGTTGTCAGAGCTTGTTTTGGTCTGTGACTCCGTCTCCGTGTGTGACAATAATACTGCAAATCCTACTCACCTAAGAGACTAAAACACTAATATATGTAACTAGTTGCTAACCCATGTGGTGCACGGGATAATTTACAGCAAGTTGTTGACAATTGTTTTTGTTGAAAGTAAGTAATTAACCTATTGAAAGAAATAAGTTTTTGGCATTTTTACTTTAGAATAATTTTCATAAACTTAGAAGAATAGGTGTTTATTCGCGTGCACATTTCTTGTGAGAACACTTTGTGGCATATTTGCCACAAATTTAGCCACCCTCAAGTATTATATATAGCACCTTTTCATCTATGGTCAATTGTTTTGTCATTGAGCCAGCCAACATTGACGCCTATATATCATGAAACAAATAGTAACCAACTGAAAGAAAAAAAAAAAATCAGCAGTGTATGTTGTTTTCTTAGCACAGAGATAGCCAACAAATTAACTCATTTGAGATTCTAATTCCAAGTCTTACTTTAGCCACTGCATTCCGTCAATGATCAATAGAATCTTTTTTTTTTTAAATTATACCCAACAACTATACAAAGATGGCGGAATCCCAATAACACTACCAAAAATAACCTATAATTATATATATATATATATATATATATATATATATATATATATATATATTGGAATATGTCACCTCAGCCGGGACAAATTCCTGAAGGGATGTTGCATTACTGGATTTTACTCCAGAAGATGCGCCTTCATGCATTACAAAAGGGTATCCCGCTGGGAACCTTTCGTCTTGAGGAAAGTCCTGTGCAGGTGCTTTCCCCTTGTCCCTCTTCTCTGCCGAAGAAGTCATAATATTCCACTTAGTAGTGGTAGTGTTAAATCTTACTTTGTCCTGCCAAGTAAGGGAGAGGATGTTAAGCCAGTTGGCCAAAGTTAATAGTATAATAGAATATTTTTTTGAAAAGTGTGAGTCAATAGTATTAATAAAATTCTTTTGAAAAGTTTGTTTCAAAAACCAAAGTTTAATAAGAATATGTAATAGTTGTGCCGGACAATGAATACTGGGATGACCATGATTGTGTTTGGGAATAATGTAGAAAGGGTGATGGAGAACATTATTGTAGTAGGATAGGTGATGGGAATCATTATTGTAGTAGGATATCATTCTGCGGAGGATTATGAACCAAAGGAAAGACTTGGTCAAAAGTCTCATGCAAGAAAGACTTTCATGAGTTTTATCATTCGTAGGAATTATATGAAAAGCCTTGGTGAAGATATGCCTTTCACTAAAATTGCACAATATTCTGATGGAACTGTTAAAATATTTTTTGATGATACCAAATGTTTTCCTACTCACAAACCTTTGAGAATCAATGAAGGAAGAAAGTCCTTTGTTGGATCTGAAAGTATTGTTAAAAGAAATGCTGATGTTGACGAATTTTTGATCAAGAATTTTGAACCACTTGATTTAAAGCTAAAAGGAGTTGCTAGCAACAATTCCCAAGTTAGCAATACTTATTATTCAACTAAACCTGAATTCCTTCCAAAAGATGATCACGAAGAAGAAGAAGATGCAAAATCTGAAGCTCCTTCTGGATCTGATTTTCCACCTATTGAAACTCCTCCTCCTTTTAAACATTTGCGTGTGATAAATTTGATGGATATGGATGTTGAAACCCCTGCTTTTCAAATTGATATGGTTGCTTTAAGTAATGAATTCTTTTCTAAAGCAAACCGTGATAAAAGAAAGTATTACCAAAGTACTTTTGCTCAGTCTGAGAAAGACAGAATCAAAAGGAAATGGAGAGAAAAAATGAATTTGTTAAAACAACATATTTTGTTTTTTGATTATCTTGAGAATTATTATGTTTCAAGAAATGAGGTTCATACCAATTACTTGAACGTAATAAAAAAGTCTGCTTTTGTTAAACATGATAAAACTGTTGTTAAATCCACTCATCCACCCCTTGAAACTGTTTTGATTACTTGCAAAAGTGATAAAGAAAGCACTGAGGTGAAAGCCTCCCCTTTCAAAATTGCTGATGATAAAACTCATGTTTCTGCCATTATTGAACAAAACAATTTTACTAATGAATCTTTGCATATTATTGGTCAACAGCTTGACCGTATTGAAGAAAAAATTGATGAAAAACCTTCTATTTCAAAACCTGAGAAACCTTTGATTGATTTACCCAGTCAAAGAAAAAATATTGATTTTAAAACTTCTCAGAGTAAGACTTTTGATTTAGTTAATTCCCAAGGATCAACTGTTGAAAAGATTGAAAAAATGCTTGCTGATTTAAAAGTTAAAACCGAGCAAACTTCTACTTCTAGAAGCGCTGCTTGTGCTATTTCAAGAAATGAGAAAGAAGTTGTTTCTGATGCCGACACAAATTCTGACTCATTATCTTCAAAATCTTCTAAAAATGCTTTTGATGATATAAGTTTACCAGAAATTAAAAGATTTGTTGGAAAACCCAACTTCACGTCTTTTACAAAAAACTGGTATACTAAACCTACTCCTCCTGATGTACAGTTTGAAGAAAGATCTTCTCAAACTCAATTTTCTGTTTCTGCTGATAAACTTTATGAATGGAATATTGATGGTTTGTCTGAACAAGAAATTATTAACAAAATGGCTCACATGTCTATGGTTGGTATTGCATACATAAATAACCATGACGAGTCTTGATCATCCCGATATTGTTGATTTGCTTGCATACGGTTTTCTTGGTTGTCTTCGCGGATGGTGGGATTCACATCTCACGGAAGAATCCGAGAGAATCTATTAAACATCTTTGTTAAAAGAGATACTGATGGTATGCCTATTTTTGATCAAAATATTAACCGTGGCGTTCCTGATGGTGTTAATACTTTGGTTTACACCATTCTTAAACACTTTGTTGGTACTCCTTCCAATATTTCGTCTCGAATTTCTGATTATTTGAATAATTTGAGATGCCCTACTATGTCTGATTACAGATGGTACCAAGATGTATTTACTTCCAGAGTCATGCTGAGAAATGACTCTACGAAGCCTTATTGGAAAGAGAAATTTATTGACGGTCTGCCTCCTATTTTTGCTCATAAGGTAAAAAATGAATTAATTGGTAAAAATGATTCTATTGACTTTGATAATTTAACTTATGGTGATATTTTCAGCACTATTAAGAAAATTGGAATTAATATGTGCAATGATGAAAAATGGTTAAAACAACAGTTAAAAGATAAAAAGAAAGCTAAATATGAAATGGGTAATTTCTGTGAACAATATGGTTTACCTCCTATTGCCCCTTCCAGGCAAAAAGGAAAAAGTAAACATGATAAGGTTTACAAAAGTTATTCCCATAAAAAGTATAAAAGACACAGAACCCACTTTATTAAACCCAATGATTTTTATGCTAAAAACAAAAAGCGCTTTTCGAAAACATGATAAACGAGATCGTGTAAAGGTAAGTGCTTTAACTTCGTGGCAAATTTGGCCATTTCAAGTAAAGCTCGTACCCAAAAGCACGGTAAGTTGAGAAATAAGTTGAACTGTTGAACATTAATAATAATGATCAAAATGAATTATTTCGAATTCTTGAATCTTGCTTCAACCGATTCCTTTGAAGATGATTTTTCCTCCTCATCCGATTCGATTATCATTCCCGTAGTGATGTTTCTAAATCTCCTAATATTAAACTTGGCTGTAGAGATTCTTGTTGTAATGTGATTAAATCTCGTTAAAATGTTAACCAAAAGTAAAGAGAATGATGATTTACTATTAACTATGATAAGTAAGATTGATGATCCTAATTTGCGAGAAAGATTATCTTGACAAGTTTTTTGAAAAACTTAACAAAAGAAGATAAGGTTAAAAGACCTAATTCTACGATAAGTTTTGAAGAAACTCGAAAAGATTTAATAAAAATAAATCAAAAGAAATAAGCGTTAATGATCTTCAACATGAGATAAAAACTGTTAAACAAGAAATAATCCAATTAAAGAATGATGTTAAAACTATTAAACATGATAATGATCATCTTAAACAAGAATTGTTAATTCTAAAAATTGATAAAAATATGGATAAGCACCAATCTGATGATGATGAGCAAAAGGAAGGAGATGAATCCGATCAACAAGATTCTCCTTCTAATGTTTCTGATCGTACTTTGATTAATTTGATTGATAATCAATTGTCTCTTGTTAAACATATGCTGCCCAAATGGTACACTAAAGTCAAAATTGTTGTTGCTCATGATTATGCTTTTGATGTTGTTGCTATGATTGATTCTGGTGCTGATGTTAATTGTATTCAAGAAGGACTAATTCCTTCTAAATATTTTGAAAAATCTACTGAAAGATTAGTTTTACGCTAATGGTACAAAAATGAAAATAAAATATGAGTTAAATAATGCTCATGTTTGCCATGATAATGTTTGCTTCAAGATCCCCTCTGTACTTGTTAAGAACATGACTGATAAAGTAATTCTTGGTTTGCCTTTTATTAACTCTTTGTATCCTTTCCTTACTGATGATGATGGAATTACTACTGATCCCTTTGGACAAAAGGTAAAATTCAAATTTTGTACAAAGTGTGAAACCCATAATAAACATCTTAACTTTATTAAACAAAAGGATAGCTTTACTCAATTGTTGCCGACAATTATTGCCGATTGCCACAGTGTCCTGATGGATGATAGACACTATGATAATATGGAAATCTCTCTTGTTGACCACTTACATGATGACAAAATCCTTAGTGAAAGGCATATCTTCACCAAGGCTTTTCATATAATTCCTACGAATGATAAAACTCATGAAAGTCTTTCTTGCATGAGACTTTTGACCAAGTCTTTCCTTTGGTTCATAATCCTCCGCAGAATGATATCCTACTACAATAATGATTCCCATCACCTATCCTACTACAATAATGTTCTCCATCACCCTTTCTACATTATTCCCAAACACAATCATGGTCATCCCAGTATTCATTGTCCGGCACAACTATTACATATTCTTATTAAACTTTGGTTTTTGAAACAAACTTTTCAAAAGAATTTTATTAATACTATTGACTCACACTTTTCAAAAAAATATTCTATTATACTATTAACTTTGGCCAACTGGCTTAACATCCTCTCCCTTACTTGGCAGGACAAAGTAAGATTTAACACTACCACTACTAAGTGGAATATTATGACTTCTTCGGCAGAGAAGAGGGACAAGGGGAAAGCACGCACGGGACTTTCCTCAGACGAAAGGTTGGTTCCCGGCGGATACCCTTTTGTAATGCATGAAGGCGAAACTTATAGAGTAAAATCCGGTAATGCAACATCCCTTCGAGAATTTGTCCCGCCGAGGTGACATATTCCAGTGGTGATATCATATTAACTTTGCGGGAAATATTGAATACCAACTTGCAATTCCATAATGGAATCTATAGTGAATTACCGATTCCATTAAATTCATTCTAGACAATCTTCAAGTCGCTTATTCTTCGAGACCACCACAAATTATTCAACAACACCCTGAGAGCACTTGAAATTCACCTTGTTAACCTTGCAACCCAAATTATTAACCCTAATACTGAAAATGCAGCCTTTGCCGACCAACTTTTTAATTGCCTTGTTTATGCTCAAAACCATCATGATGAATCACACATGATTAGTCAACTCTTTGGCAAAGAGGAAATCCATTCAATGGATAGAAAGACTATAATGGAGTGCGATTTTGCTAGATTGAGTTTAAAAAATCAATCTTTGCTTAAAAGTGTCTTGTTATTGCCAACTTGCCTCCCGAAGTACAAACTTGTATTTTTGAAAGCAAGGCTATGACTAAAGATCTTGATCTTTGGTTAAAATATTTCAAAACTCTTGTTTCAATTGCTCCTACCATTGTTGAACCCGATGGCCCCAACAGAGGCTACACCGAAAGAGAAATGGGGAAAATACTTTGGGAGCAAGTCTCGCAGTACATGAAAAAACCCATCCTTTCCCAGGTCTATTGATTAATTATGAAGATGGTTCTGATGATGATCCTTTTTGGCTTTCTCAAATGTTTGAATTTGGTTTGTTAGACTCATCAAATTAACGAGTCATAATCAAATTAACCAATTCCCCGATATTATCAAAAAGGCATTGCAGATGTTGCAGCAACCCCTTATGTTTCAATCCGATGTTGGAGTACTTTACCCAAATGGGAAAAGAATAATTGGATGAATGTTCAACCTTCCAAGCATCTTGTTCTTATTAACGGATATACTCACCAAGGCCAATGGTATGAAGGCAATGCTTATGTTTCCCATAGACATCCCTATGCTCTTGCTGAATGTTGGAGAAGTTACTTTAATAATCGAATTATTGATGTCTCTGAAGAATTATGGAAAGACTACCATTTCTTTGGCTGTACAAATAGAATTTCTGTTTTTGTTAACAAACCTTATACTTCTGCGGTCAGGCACTTACAATGGGTAGAACATGATGACCCAAGAATATTCCTCACAAGAGATCCTATTTACGAACCATTAATGTATTGTGGTTTCTGTAACCAATATTCAACCTATCATGAACATGAATGCAATGATGATCCCCCATGGGATCCCTTTCCAGAGACCCTTATGCGCTCACCGTCGATGCGGCTTCTACTTCTTAGAAGCATAATGGTCCTGCTAGATGATGCTACTATTTGCCGTCAATACTTTCCTGACAATAATGATCCATTGTTGACTATTCCAAGACAGAATTATTTTGCTGATATAATGCAAGTGTTACAATGTTGACCACTTTTGGCACTACCAGCCAACCTACTTTCGGCTTCAAAAGTTGATCTGATTCCTTCCGGATATTGCGCTCCTATTACCCCTCACGGGTCCTGATGTGAATAGTAAAATGTCACTATTTACTTTAAACTGTTTACTACTTTATCCACTTATATAAGGGGGGTTGTCCCTTATTGTAGATCTCAGAATCTTTTTCTAGGACTTCCCTTAGAACTCTCTCTAGGACTTCCTTAGATCAAGATATCTCACTACAAAGCTTGTAACTAGGAACCAGGACTAGCTTTCAAGCCTTGTACTATTTACCCAATCTGTTGATTACCCAACCTGTTGATCACTGTAATCTTGTTGCTACTACTACCGTAAGTACTTTGATGTATATTCAATAAACAATGCTGTTTTTAATACTTTGAATTATTTTGATATACAAGCACGTTTGGCTGGTTCTACCGCCTTACTTTCAATTATTATTTACTTTGAATTAATCCATATATCTGCTATCTGTTGTGCTTCCGCCTTCTGCGCTGTCGTCGTCCCCCCTTTATGATCTTAATTGGGCTGAAAAAAGTATTTTCTCTGAATATAGAGCTCGAACTGTTGAACAAACTTTTTCTATTTCCAAAACTCATGAAAAATGTTGTTTATTTTCCAAGAAAAATATTAACGAGTTTTTGTCTAAGAAAAATCTTAAATATTTACACATTGGTTTGGTTCAAGTTGCTGTTAAACCTCTAACAAGAAAAGGAATTGATGCTTCTGTGCTTATGTGTTTACGTGATGCTAGATTTAAGAAGTTTAATGATAGCATTCTTGGCATGATTACTGCTTCTTTGTATGATGGTCCTGTTTACTTTGATTGTTACCCTGATCTTGCTCTTGCTCTTGATGATCCTAATATTATTAAAGCTTTAACTTTGAATATATTGACATCTGGATATGATATGGATGATGGTAGTCGACCCTTTACTCTTATTTACCGAATTTTTTATAGATTGCTTGATTCCCAGCTAACTCCTCGGTCTAGAGGACGTGATCCTGCTGGAAAAACTATGTTGATTCAATGTTCCACACCTGATGCTAAGATCCAAGTCCCTAAAATGATTCAATGGCAAGATATTACTCTTCCCAAAGAATGGACTTTGGAACAAGTCGCACCACCTGTTAAACCTGTTTTTGATGAACTTGATCTTACTAAAATTGCACAATATTCTGATGGAACTGTTAAAATATTTTTTGATGATACCAAATGTTTTCCTACTCACAAACCTTTGAGAATCAATGAAGGAAGAAAGTCCTTTGTTGGATCTGAAAGTATTGTTAAAAGAAATGCTGATGTTGACGAATTTTTGATCAAGAATTTTGAACCACTTGATTTAAAGCTAAAAGGAGTTGCTAGCAACAATTCCCAAGTTAGCAATACTTATTATTCAACTAAACCTGAATTCCTTCCAAAAGATGATCACGAAGAAGAAGAAGATGCAAAATCTGAAGCTCCTTCCTCGGATCTGATTTTCCACCTATTGAAACTCCTCCTCCTTTTAAACATTTGCGTGTGATAAATTTGATGGATATGGATGTTGAAACCCCTGCTTTTCAAATTGATATGGTTGCTTTAAGTAATGAATTCTTTTCTAAAGCAAACCGTGATAAAAGAAAGTATTACCAAAGTACTTTTGCTCAGTCTGAGAAAGACAGAATCAAAAGGAAATGGAGAGAAAAAATGAATTTGTTAAAACAACATATTTTGTTTTTTGATTATCTTGAGAATTATTATGTTTCAAGAAATGAGGTTCATACCAATTACTTGAACGTAATAAAAAAATCTGCTTTTGTTAAACATGATAAAACTGTTGTTAAATCCACTCATCCACCCCTTGAAACTGTTTTGATTACTTGCAAAAGTGATAAAGAAAGCACTGAGGTGAAAGCCTCCCCTTTCAAAATTGCTGATGATAAAACTCCTGTTTCTGCCATTATTGAACAAAACAATTTTACTAATGAATCTTTGCATATTATTGGTCAACTTGACAGTATTGAAGAAAAAATTGATGAAAAACCTTCTATTTCAAAACCCGAGAAACCTTTGATTGATTTACCCGGTCAAAGAAAAAATATTGATTTTAAAACTTCTCAGAGTAAGACTTTTGATTTAGTTAATTCCCAAGGATCAACTGTTGAAAAGATTGAAAAAATGCTTGCTGATTTAAAAGTTAAAACCGAGCAAACTTCTACTTCTAGAAGCGCTGCTTGTGCTATTTCAAGAAATGAGAAAGAAGTTGTTTCTGATGCCGACACAAATTCTGACTCATTATCTTCAAAATCTTCTAAAAATGCTTTTGATGATATAAGTTTACCAGAAATTAAAAGATTTGTTGGAAAACCCAACTTCACGTCTTTTACAAAAAACTGGTATACTAAACCTACTCCTCCTGATGTACAGTTGAAGAAAGATCTTCTCAAACTCAATTTTCTGTTCTCGCCGATAAACTTTATGAATGGAATATTGATGGTTTGTCCTGAACAAGAAATTATTAACAAAATGGCTCACATGTCTATGGTTGGTATTGCATACATAAATAACCATGACAATCTTGATCATCCCGATATTGTTGATTTGCTTGCATGCGGTTTTCTTGGTTGTCTTCGCGGATGGTGGGATTCACATCTCACGAGAAGAATCCGGAGAGAATCTATTAAACATGCTGTTAAAAGAATGCGATGGTATGCCTATTTTTGATCAAAATATTAACCGTGGCGTTCCTGATGGTGTTAATACTTTGGTTTACACCATTCTTAAACACTTTGTTGGTACTCCTTCCAATATTTCGTCTCGAATTTCTGATTATTTGAATAATTTGAGATGCCCTACTATGTCTGATTACAGATGGTACCAAGATGTATTTACTTCCAGAGTCATGCTCAGAAAGGACTCTACGAAGCCTTATTGGAAAGAGAAGTTTATTGACGGTCTACCTCCTATTTTTGCTCATAAGGTAAAAAATGAATTAATTGGTAAAAATGATTCTATTGACTTTGATAATTTAACCTATGGTGATATTTTCAGCACTATTAAGAAAATTGGAATTAATATGTGCAATGATGAAAAATGGTTAAAACAACAATTGAAAGATAAAAAGAAAGCTAAATATGAAATGGGTAATTTCTGGGAACAATATGGTTTACCTCCTATTGCCCCTTCCAGGCAAAAAGGAAAAAGTAAACATGATAAGGTTTACAAAAGTTATTCCCATAAAAAATATAAAAGACACAGAACCCACTTTGTTAAACCCAATGATTTTTATGCTAAAAACAAAGCGCTTTTCGAAAACATGATAAACGAGATCGGGTAAAGGTAAGTGCTTTAAGCGTGGCAAATTTGGCCATTTCGGTAAAGAAGCTGTACCCAAAAGCTGGTAAGTTGAAAAATAAGTTGAACTTGTTGAACATTAATAATAATGATCAAAATGAATTATTTCGATTCTTGAATCTACTTTAGCGATTCCTTTGAAGAGGATTTTTCCTCCTCATCTGATTCTGATTATCATTCCCGTAGTGATGTTTCTAAATCTCCTAATATTAAACTTGGCTGTAGAGATTCTTGTTGTAATGTGATTAAATCTGTTAAAATGTTAACCAAAAGTAAAGAGAATGATGACTTACTATTGACAATGATAAGTAAGATTGAAGATCCTAATTTGCAGAAAGATTATCTTGATAAGTTTTTGAAAAACTTAACAAAAGAAGATAAGGTCAAAAGACCTAATTCCACGATAAGTTTTGAAGAAACTCTGAAAAGATTTAATAAAAATAAATCAAATGAGATAACTGTTAATGATCTTCAACATGAGATAAAAACTGTTAAACAAGAAATAATCCAATTAAAAAATGATGTTAAAACTATTAAACATGATAATGATCATCTTAAACAAGAATTGTTAATTCTAAAAATTGATAAAAATATGGATAAGCACCAATCTGATGATGATGAGCAAAAGGACGGAGATGAATCCAATCAACAAGTTTCTCCTTCTGGTAATGTTTCTGATCGTACTTTGATTAATTTGATTGATAATCAATTGTCTCTTGTTAAACATATGCTGCCCAAATGGTACACTAAAGTCAAAATTGTTGTTGCTCATGATTATGCTTTTGATGTTGTTGCTATGATTGATTCTGGTGCTGATGTTAATTGTATTCAAGAAGGACTAATTCCTTCTAAATATTTTGAAAAATCTACTGAAAGATTAGTTTATGCTAATGGTACAAAAATGAAAATAAAATATGAGTTAAATAATGCTCATGTTTGTCATGATAATGTTTGCTTCAAGATCCCCTCTGTACTTGTTAAGAACATGACTGATAAAGTAATTCTTGGTTTGCCTTTTATTAACTCTTTGTATCCTTTCCTTACTGATGATGATGGAATTACTACTGATCCCTTTGGACAAAAAGTAAAATTCAAATTTTGTACAAAGTGTGAAACCCATAATAAACATCTTAACTTTATTAAACAAAAGGATAGCTTTACTCAATTGTTGCCGACAATTATTGCCGATTGCCACAGTGTCCTGATGGATGATAGACACTATGATAATATGGAAATCTCTCTTGTTGACCACTTACATGATGACAAAATCCTTAGTGAAAGGCATATCTTCACCAAGGCTTTTCATATAATTCCTACGAATGATAAAACTCATGAAAGTCTTTCTTGCATGAGACTTTTGACCAAGTCTTTCCTTTGGTTCATAATCCTCCGCAGAATGATATCCTACTACAATAATGATTCCCATCACCTATCCTACTACAATAATGTTCTCCATCACCCTTTCTACATTATTCCCAAACACAATCATGGTCATCCCAGTATTCATTGTCCGGCACAACTATTACATATTCTTATTAAACTTTGGTTTTTGAAACAAACTTTTCAAAAGAATTTTATTGATACTATTGACTCACACTTTTCAAAGAAATATTCTATTATACTATTAACTTTGGCCAACTGGCTTAACATCCTCTCCCTTACTTGGCAGGACAAAGTAAGATTTAATACTACCACTACTAAGTGGAATATTATGACTTCTTCGGCAGAGAAGAGGGACAGGGAAAGCACTCCGCACATAGGGACTTTCCTCAAGACGAAAGGTTCCGGCGGGATACCCTTTTGTAATGCATGAAGGCGCATCTTCTCGAGTAAAATCCGGTAATGCAACATCCCTTCGAGAATTTGTCAGACTGAGGTGACATATTCCAAGGTGATATCATATTAACTTTGCAGAAATATTGAATACCAACTTGCAATTCCATAATGGAATCTATAGTGAATTACCGATTCCATTAAATTCATTCTAGACAATCTTCAAGGCTTTATTCTTCGACCACCACAAATTATTCAACAAAACCATGAGAGCACTTGAAATTCACCTTGTTAACCTTGCAACCCAAATTATTAACCCTAATACCGAAAATGCGACCTTTGCCGACCAACTTTTTAATTGCCTTGTTTATGCTCAAAACCATCATGATGAATCACACATGATTAGTCAACTCTTTGGCAAAGAGGAAATCCATTCAATGGATAGAAAGACTATAATGGGTACTGATTTTGCTAGATTGAGTTTAAAAAATCAATCTTTGCTTAAAAGTGCCTTGTTGCCAACTTGCCTCAGAAGTACAAACTTGTATTTTTGAAAGCAAGGCTATGACTAAAGATCTTGATCTTTGGTTAAAATATTTCAAAACTCTTGTTTCAATTGCTCCTACCATTGTTGAACTTTGATGGCCCCAACAGAGGCTACACGAAAGAGAAATGGGGAAAATACTTTGGGAGCAGCCTCGAGAGTACATGAAAAAACCCATCCTTTCCCGGTCTATTGATTAATTATGAAGATGGTTCGATGATGATCCTTTTTGGCTTTCTCAAATGTTTGAATTTGGTTTTGTTAGACTCATCAAATTAACGAGTCATAATCAAATTAACCAATTCCACGATATTATCAAAAAGGTACATTGCGAGATGTTGCGAGAACCGCATGTTTCAATCCGATGTTGGAGTACTTTACCCTAATGGGAAAAGAATAATTGGATGAATGTTCAACCTTCCAAGCATCTTGTTCTTATTAACGGATATACTCACCAAGGCCAATGGTATGAAGGCAATGCTTATGTTTCCCATAGACATCCCTATGCTCTTGCTGAATGTTGGAGAAGTTACTTTAATAATCGAATTCTTGATGTCTCCGAAGAATTATGGAAAGACTACCATTTCTTTGGCTGTACAAATAGAATTTACGTTTTTGTTAACAAACCTTATACTTCGCTGTGCACTTACAATGGGTAGAACATGATGACCCAAGAATATTCCTCACAAGAGATCCTATTTACGAACCATTAATGTATTGTGGTTTCGTAACCAATATTCAACCTATCATGAACATGAATGCAATGATGATCCCCCATGGGATCCCTTTCAGAGACCCTTATGCTGGCTACCCGTACGATGCAACCTTCTACTTCTTAGAAGCATAATGGTCCTGCTAGATGATGCTACTATTTGCCGTCAATACTTTCCGACAATAATGATCCATTGTTGACTATTCCAAGAACGAATTATTTTGCCGATATAATGCAAGTGTTACAATGTTGACCACTTTTGGCACTACCGACCAACCTACTTTCGGCTTCAAAAGTTGATCGATTCCTTCCGGATATTGCGCTCCTATTACCCCTCACGGGTCCTGATGTGAATAGTAAAATGTCACTATTTACTTTAAACTGTTTACTACTTTATCCACTTATATAAGGGGGGTTGTCCCTTATTGTAGATCTCAGAATCTTTTTCTAGGACTTCCCTTAGAACTCTCTCTAGGACTTCCTTAGATCAAGATATCTCACTACAAAGCTTGTAACTAGGAACCAGGACTAGCTTTCAAGCCTTGTACTATTTACCCAATCTGTTGATTACCCAACCTGTTGATCACTGTAATCTTGTTGCTACTACTACTGTAAGTACTTTGATGTATATTCAATAAACAACTGCTGTTTTTAATACTTTGAATTATTTTGATATACAACTGCTTGGCTGGTTCTACCGCCTTACTTTCAATTATTATTTACTTTGAATTAATCCATATATCTGCTATCTGTTGTGCTTCCGCCTTCTGCGCTGTCGTCGTCCCCCCTTTATGATCTTAATTGGGCTGAAAAAAGTATTTTCTCTGAATATAGAGCTCGAACTGTTGAACAAACTTTTTCTATTTCCAAAACTCATGAAAAATGTTGTTTATTTTCCAAGAAAAATATTAACGAGTTTTTGTCTAAGAAAAATCTTAAATATTTACACATTGGTTTGGTTCAAGTTGCTGTTAAACCTCTAACAAGAAAAGGAATTGATGCTTCTGTGCTTATGTGTTTACGTGATGCTAGATTTAAGAAGTTTAATGATAGCATTCTTGGCATGATTACTGCTTCTTTGTATGATGGTCCTGTTTACTTTGATTGTTACCCTGATCTTGCTCTTGCTCTTGATGATCCTAATATTATTAAAGCTTTAACTTTGAATATATTGACATCTGGATATGATATGGATGATGGTAGTCGACCCTTTACTCTTATTTACCGAATTTTTTATAGATTGCTTGATTCCCAGCTAACTCCTCGGTCTAGAGGACGTGATCCTGCTGGAAAAACTATGTTGATTCAATGTTCCACACCTGATGCTAAGATCCAAGTCCCTAAAATGATTCAATGGCAAGATATTACTCTTGAAAGAATGGACTTTGGAACAAGTCGCAATTACCCTGTTAAACTGTTTTTGATGAACTTGATCTTACTAAAATTGCACAATATTCGATGAGCTGTTAAAATATTTTTTGATGATACCAAATGTTTTCCTACTCACAAACCTTTGAGAATCAATGAAGGAAGAAAGTCCTTTGTTGGATCTGAAAGTATTGTTAAAAGAAATGCTGATGTTGACGAATTTTTGATCAAGAATTTTGAACCACTTGATTTAAAGCTAAAAGGAGTTGCTAGCAACAATTCCCAAGTTAGCAATACTTATTATTCAACTAAACGAATTCCTTCCAAAAGATGATCACGAAGAAGAAGAAGATGCAAAATGCGAAGCTCCTTCGGATCCGATTTTCCACCTATTGAAACTCCTCCTCCTTTTAAACATTTGCGTGTGATAAATTTGATGGATATGGATGTTGAAACCCCGCTTTTCAAATTGATATGGTTGCTTTAAGTAATGAATTCTTTTCTAAAGCAAACCGTGATAAAAGAAAGTATTACCAAAGTACTTTTGCTCGGTACGAGAAAAGACAGAATCAAAAGGAAATGGAGAGAAAAAATGAATTTGTTAAAACAACATATTTTGTTTTTTGATTATCTTGAGAATTATTATGTTTCAAGAAATGAGGTTCATACCAATTACTTGAACGTAATAAAAAAGTCCGTTTTGTTAAACATGATAAAGCATTTGTTAAATCCACTCATCCCACCCCTTGAAACTTTTGATTACTTGCAAAAGTGATAAAGAAAGCACCGAGGTGAAAGCCTCCCCTTTCAAAATCCGATGATAAAACTCCGTTTACTGCCATTATTGAACAAAACAATTTTACTAATGAATCTTTGCATATTATTGGTCAACGCTTGACCATTATTGAAGAAAAAATTGATGAAAAACCTTCTATTTCAAAACACGAGAAACCTTTGATTGATTTACCCGATCAAAGAAAAAATATTGATTTTAAAACTTCTCGGAGTAAGACTTTTGATTTAGTTAATTCCCAAGGATCAACCGTTGAAAAGATTGAAAAAATGCTTGCGATTTAAAAAGTTAAAACCGAGCAAACTTCTACTTCTAGAAGCGCCTTGTGCTATTTCAAGAAATGAGAAAGAAGTTGTTTCGATGCCGACACAAATTCGACTCATTATCTTCAAAATCTTCTAAAAATGCTTTTGATGATATAAGTTTACCGAGAAATTAAAAGATTTGTTGGAAAACCCAACTTCACGTCTTTTACAAAAAGCTGGTATACTAAACCTACTCCTCACGATGTACGGTTTGAAGAAAGATCTTCTCGAACTCAATTTTACGTTTTCGCCGATAAACTTTATGAATGGAATATTGATGGTTTGTCCGAACAAGAAATTATTAACAAAATGGCTCACATGTCTATGGTTGGTATTGCATACATAAATAACCATGACGTCTTGATCATCACGATATTGTTGATTTGCTTGCATTACCGGTTTTCTTGGTTGTCTTCGCGGATGGTGGGATTCACATCTCATAGAAGAATCCAGAGAATCCTATTAAACATCGTGTTAAAGAATGCGATGGTATGCCTATTTTTGATCAAAATATTAGTGGCGTTCCGATGGTGTTAATACTTTGGTTTACACCATTCTTAAAAACTTTGTTGGTACTACTTCCAATATTTCGTCTCGAATTTCTTATTATTAGAATAAATTGAGATGACCTACTATGTCGATTACAGATGGTACCAAGATGTATTTACTTCCAGAGTCATGCTCAGAAAGGACTCTACGAAGCCTTATTGGAAAGAGAAGTTTATTGACGGTCTACCTCCTATTTTTGCTCATAAGGTAAAAAATGAATTAATTGGTAAAAATGATTCTATTGACTTTGATAATTTAACCTATGGTGATATTTTCAGCACTATTAAGAAAATTGGAATTAATATGTGCAATGATGAAAAATGGTTAAAACAACAATTGAAAGATAAAAAGAAAGCTAAATATGAAATGGGTAATTTCTGGGAACAATATGGTTTACCTCCTATTGCCCCTTCTAGGCAAAAAGGAAAAAGTAAACATGATAAGGTTTACAAAAGTTATTCCCATAAAAAATATAAAAGACACAGAACCCACTTTGTTAAACCCAATGATTTTTATGCTAAAAACAAAACTGCTTTTCGAAAACATGATAAACAGAGATCAGGTAAAGGTAAGTGCTTTAACTGTGGCAAATTTGGCCATTTCAGTAAAGACTGTACCCAAAAGCCTGGTAAGTTGAAAAATAAGTTGAACTTGTTGAACATTAATAATAATGATCAAAATGAATTATTTCAGATTCTTGAATCTGCTGCTTCAACTGATTCCTTTGAAGAGGATTTTTCCTCCTCATCTGATTCTGATTATCATTCCCGTAGTGATATTTCTAAATCTCCTAATATTAAACTTGGCTGTAGAGATTCTTGTTGTAATGTGATTAAATCTGTTAAAATGTTAACCAAAAGTAAAGAGAATGATGACTTACTATTGACAATGATAAGTAAGATTGAAGATCCTAATTTGCAGAAAGATTATCTTGATAAGTTTTTGAAAAACTTAACAAAAGAAGATAAGGTCAAAAGACCTAATTCCACGATAAGTTTTGAAGAAACTCTGAAAAGATTTAATAAAAATAAATCAAATGAGATAACTGTTAATGATCTTCAACATGAGATAAAAACTGTTAAACAAGAAATAATCCAATTAAAAAATGATGTTAAAACTATTAAACATGATAATGATCATCTTAAACAAGAATTGTTAATTCTAAAAATTGATAAAAATATGGATAAGCACCAATCTGATGATGATGAGCAAAAGGACGGAGATGAATCCGATCAACAAGTTTCTCCTTCTGGTAATGTTTCTGATCGTACTTTGATTAATTTGATTGATAATCAATTGTCTCTTGTTAAACATATGCTGCCCAAATGGTACACTAAAGTCAAAATTGTTGTTGCTCATGATTATGCTTTTGATGTTGTTGCTATGATTGATTACTCATGTGCGATGTTAATTGTATTCAAGAAGGACTAATTCCTTCTAAATATTTTGAAAAATCTACTGAAAGATTAGTTTCTGCTAATGGTACAAAAATGAAAATAAAATATGAGTTAAATAATGCTCATGTTTGTCATGATAATGTTTGCTTCAAGATCCCCTCTGTACTTGTTAAGAACATGACTGATAAAGTAATTCTTGGTTTGCCTTTTATTAACTCTTTGTATCCTTTCCTTACTGATGATGATGGAATTACTACTGATCCCTTTGGACAAAAAGTAAAATTCAAATTTTGTACAAAGTGTGAAACCCATAATAAACATCTTAACTTTATTAAACAAAAGGATAGCTTTACTCAATTGTTGCCGACAATTATTGCCGATTGCCACGATTAATGCGATGGATGATAGACACTATGATAATATGGAAATCTCTCTTGTTGACCACTTACATGATGACAAAATCCTTAGTGAAAGGCATATCTTCACCAAGGCTTTTCATATAATTCCTACGAATGATAAAACTCATGAAAGTCTTTCTTGCATGAGACTTTTGACCAAGTCTTTCCTTTGGTTCATAATCCTCCGCAGAATGATATCCTACTACAATAATGATTCCCATCACCTATCCTACTACAATAATGTTCTCCATCACCCTTTCTACATTATTCCCAAACACAATCATGGTCATCCCAGTATTCATTGTCCGGCACAACTATTACATATTCTTATTAAACTTTGGTTTTTGAAACAAACTTTTCAAAAGAATTTTATTAATACTATTGACTCACACTTTTCAAAAAAATATTCTATTATACTATTAACTTTGGCCAAGCGGCTTAACATCCTCTCCCTTACTTGGCAGGACAAAGTAAGATTTAACACTACCACTACTAAGTGGAATATTATGACTTCTTCGGCAGAGAAGAGGGACAAGGGGAAAGCACCTGCACAGGACTTTCCTCAAGACGAAAGGTTCCCAGCGGGATACCCTTTTGTAATGCATGAAGGCGCATCTTCTCGGGTAAAATCCGGTAATGCAACATCCCTTCGGGGAATTTGTCCCGGATGAGGTGACATATTCCGGTGGTGATATCATATTAACTTTGCAGAAATATTGAATACCAACTTGCAATTCCATAATGGAATCTATAGTGAATTACCGAGATTCCATTAAATTCATTCTAGACAATCTTCAAGTGCTTATTCTTCGAGACCACCACAAATTATTCAACAAAACCATGAGAGCACTTGAAATTCACCTTGTTAACCTTGCAACCCAAATTATTAACCCTAATACTGAAAATGCAGCCTTTGCTGACCAACTTTTTAATTGCCTTGTTTACGCTCAAAACCATCATGATGAATCACACATGATTAGTCAACTCTTTGGCAAAGAGGAAATCCATTCTATGAATAGAAAGACTATAATGGGTATCGATTTTGCTAGATTGAGTTTAAAAAATCAATCTTTGCTTAAAAAGTCTTTGTTGCCAACTTGCCTTCAGAAAGTACAAACTTGTATTTTTGAAAGCAAGGCTATGACTAAAGATCTTGATCTTTGGTTAAAATATTTCAAAACTCTTGTTTCAATTGCTCCTACCATTGTTGAACACGATGGCCAACAATGAGGCTACACTGAAAGAGAAATGGGGAAAATACTTTGGGAGCAGTTTCAGAGTACATGAAAAAACCCATCCTTTCCCCGGTCTATTGATTAATTATGAAGATGGTTCTGATGATGATCCTTTTTGGCTTTCTCAAATGTTTGAATTTGGTTTTGTTAGACTCATCAAATTAACGAGTCATAATCAAATTAACCAATTCCCTGATATTATCAAAAAGGCCGTGCGTATGTTTGACAACCCCTTATGTTTCAATCCGATGTTGGAGTACTTTACCCAAATGGGAAAAGAATAATTGGATGAATGTTCAACCTTCCAAGCATCTTGTTCTTATTAACGGATATACTCACCAAGGCCAATGGTATGAAGGCAATGCTTATGTTTCCCATAGACATCCCTATGCTCTTGCTGAATGTTGGAGAAGTTACTTTAATAATCGAATTCTTGATGTCTCCGAAGAATTATGGAAAGACTACCATTTCTTTGGCTGTACAAATAGAATTTCTGTTTTTGTTAACAAACCTTATACTTCTGCGGTCAGGCACTTACAATGGGTAGAACATGATGACCCAAGAATATTCCTCACAAGAGATCCTATTTACGAACCATTAATGTATTGTGGTTATATATATATATATATATATATATATAAATTACATTACCACTTTTTTTTTACTAACCACACATAAGTCATTATTAAAAAAAACAATAACGCAATGATACAAAGAGAGAGAGAGGGAGAAGGGGATGAAACATAAATTTGACATAGACCCCAGAAATTAATATAAAAAAATGAAAGCATACTCAGAAACTTCAAACTTCAAAGAGTCTCTCAAGTATATAGAGCCCCTAAAACAATTGTGGTAAAAAACCATTTTGAGAGCGGAATATATTCTTAGATCCCTTCATAAATTAAAAATAATAAATGAAATTCGCCTTTCACAATCATCATTATTATATTTCTGCAAAAACTAAACATGATAATCACAATAACAAACTACAAAATTTGTACTAAAATTATAAACTTTGACACTTTCAATGACAATAACTATCACACTGGTAGCAGGAAAAATTAAATTTGAAATCATAATGGAGATTAAATTATAAGCTTACTATTTCAGTCAAATTTAATAGAAGATTGGAATAAATAAATAAATAAAAAAACCAAAAAGTACCTCTCAAAATATGATTTTGAATAAAAATTTAGCACCAACTTAACAATAAATTAAGGATAATTAACATATAAAAATTAAATAGTAAAGTCATTTTGGAAACATCATATAGCCAAGTTTCAACCAATATAATCAAATCCAACGATACCAACACATACTAGAAATTCATATAAGGTTAGCACAAAATGTTGCTTAGATAAGCATATCAAAGCACTGAGCAAAATAGAAGTTTTAGCAAAGATATGAAAAAGAATGGCATAGTAAATGGGCAAATAATGTCACCAATTTAGGATTATTAGGTTGCTGCCAATTTGATCTACAGAACATAGTAGAATATAAAACATTGCAGAATAAAGCTGAAAGAAGCAATCTTTTTAAACAGAATTTTTTAATGTTACGATGTGCTCATGCTCATTATCTTGAGCATATATTAAGCGTTTCCATTAATAAAATACCACAACTTATTAAACAAAAAAGTAATAATTTTTATGTAATTCTTCAAACTATCTTGTGTGTTATGAACAAAAAAGACTGATTGAAATTGTGAAAATTCAACTAGGTTTCACACTACAAACAATGATGCATGCTTAAAAGCATTGATACAAACACAATATACACACTCATATTAGACGTGTATTGTGCATATTTTGAAAGAAGAATTCTATCAAACAGCTAAACTGCATTCATTTGAGAAGCAAACCTTTTAAAGTTATATAAAATTTAAATAGTCAAGTCATTCTAAAAACATCATATAGCCAAGTTTCAACCAATATAATAAAATCGAATAACACCAATACATATTAGAGATTTCATATAATTCATACACCAAGTTTCAGCTTGTGTGTTTTTTCAAAATAATTGAAAGCCAGAAGGCAGAGAAGAAACTGGGAAGGGAATACCAGAGGTAGGGAAACGTGACCAATACCTAAATAGTGGAGAAGCTACATGACTGGAGTGAAGACAGATAAGGCTGGCATTTTAGGGTTTGAGAAAGGAGCAGAGTGAAGTGTGACTAAGGGTCCGTTTGGTTGGAGGATGGAAAATTGGGAGGATAGATAATATTTGGTTTTCCCTCTTGTGTGTTTGGTTGGAGGGGTGGAAAAGTGGGAGGGTAGAAAACTCTTTTGTTTGGTTGGAGAGAAAAAGGGAATGATGGAAAATGTAATTTATATAAATTGACTATTATACCTTTATTACATAATATGTGAGGGGTAGGTGAGAGGGTATTTGTGTAAAATGGATTTCTCATCACTTTTCTCTCCTCATTTTCCTCCCAATTTGGGAGGATAAAAAAAGTGGGCCCAGGAGGGAAAACTTTCTCCCCTATTTTTTGTCTCTCCTATTTTCCTTCCTCAACCAAACAATGGAAAACAACATTTTCCACCCTATTTTTCTCTCTCTATTTTCCATCCTCTCTGTTTTCATCCCAACCAAACATATCCTAAAAGATAAAAGAAAGAAGCAAATGAGAGAGGGGCTGCGTGAAAGACTGAAAGTTGGCCTTTTAAAATAAAATGTAAAATAAAAAGAAAAAGAAAATAGTGGTGACATGGAAAATTGTGGAAGCTTCAAAGGATTCAATTATATATATATATATATATATATTGATGATGCGAAGAAAATCAGTAGGCTGGATGCTTCGGACTTGAAATGACTACTTGCTCTCTCGATGGCCTGAAAAAGAAAGAAGAGTGATCAAAGGTGATCGGGGTCACCGGCCAGGAACCCTCTGATGGCAAAGTTAGTTTTCTCTCTATATTTTTAGAGTTCCAACTTTTTGGGAGAAGAAAAACCTACATTTGTTTGGTCTGAATGGACGTTTATATAGTGTCCTAAAGACAGTTATCAAACTTGTAACCTCCCCTGGATTTGAGGGGGTGTGAGGGTTCAGGGATAACTTCTTCAACCGCTTAGGAGTTACAATTTTCCTCCTAAAACGGTCACTGGAAGTTATGCATGTGATACGGAGTTGGCATATTCATTTAGGAATTTTTCCGTGTCATGGGCTCGTCTAGGGGTCCTTGTCCAAGGGTCCTCGTCCAGGAAACCTTCAGTTAGACGCATCTTGCTTTCAAGCGGTCTCTTTCCCTTCTAGACGATTTCTCAAGACGAGGTTGATAGTTTTCTTTGGACGACATGGCATGGTGGCAGAACTTTGTCCATGCAAAGCTTCACCCACACCTTACCACGTGGACGGCCTTATCCTGGATGAGGTTCTTACGACCTCTGCCGTCCTAGTTTTGTCTTGGACGACCTTCATAGACAGCTGGAGTTGTATTTTTATACCCCATCAGTTGCCCCCCTTGTCCGTGGGTTGTCCAGGGAGTACATCAACTGGCGTCATCTTTTGGACGTGTGTCATCATTAGCTGTTACATATGCCACGTGTCGCCATTTCGTTGGTAATTTGTCACGTCGATTTAATTTTTCGAGGGAAGTGCCACGTGGCGTGATCTGGTTGGTCACGTAACTCGAGATATCATTTTTCAATGCCTATAAATAGTAGAATTCCTCTCGTACCCTCTGCATTTTCTCAAATTTTCTTATTTGACATCCTCGTCTTAGCACCTCGTCTAGAAGTTTTCCAGCGTCCCTAGTTTTCCACCGTCTAGAGCCAGGTATCTTCTTTACACTCGTCTTTAGGTTTTCCTTAAGTATTCAAGATGTCTGGAATTGTCGTATCTTCGTCTAGTAATAGTGTTGAAAAGGAGATAGACGAGTATCATAACTCTTCTAGCTATAGTGGTTCTAGTTACACTAGTAGTAGTGGGGGAAATACCGCGGACGAGAAGTATACTTCCAGAGTTCCTGGGGTTACTCTAGAAGTCCTTCAAGAAGAACTTAGGATGAGAGCAGCGTCTGGGTCTGGGGCTGGTCCGTCAAGTGCTCCCCCGTTTGTTCCTCAGGACGAGGTAGAAACCATCTACAGTTGTGCTATGGGAGTCCCTTCTAAGATGGATGACAAGAAATTAGAGTCTCTTAAGAGTTGGTATCAGATCCCAGAGGAGCTGAATCCTAGGTTGGTCGTCCGAGAAGAATGGTGCTGCTAACCTCGTTTTGGTGTAGGAGTTTATGAGGCCTATCTTTTAGGAGGTCTTAGGTTGCCTCTTAACTCTTTTGCTAGGGAGCTACTCACTAGGTTAGGTTTAGAGTTGTGTCAATTTAACCCCAATGCATGGAGGTTAGTTGTCTTTATGCAAATTTTGTGGAGAGAGGTGTTTGAAAGGGATCGTCCCCTCATAGTGGACGAGTTCCTTTTTTGTTACAAACCCTCTGAAATTAGTCAATCCCGTGGTTTTTATCAATTTACAGCCAGAGGGAGAAATTGTAGAATTATTAAGTCTTTGGTCACGTCTGATAGGAACTGGAAGACGAAGTTTTTCTTCGTCTCAGGTTTCTAGGCAGGACACCCTGTTGAGGTTGGCAGGGATCCATTTGCCCCTTATACTGGAGAGTTAGGAAACCTTCATCCTGAAGGTATGTTTATTGCTACGCATTGTCCCTTATTGCATGTCACTTTATAATCATTTTAACTCTTAACTCTTCCTTGCAGGTGTTAGATGACCATCCTTGAACAGGTTTTACCTTGGACGAGTGCAAAAGGCTCGTCTTCACCCTGAAAGGGATTTCCATTCCTTGGTTATCCTTCAACGCCTTACTACTTGGGGACTTGAGCTTGAGCCTTCTCCTCAAGCCACAGCCCACGAGCGCACAATCTGTAGACGTAAGTTTTTACTTCTAGTGATCCCTTGTCTCTTTTTTTTTTTTTTTTAAAGTAATTCTAACAAATTTCTCTGCCGGAATGACTACTATGAAAGAGAACAAAGGGAAGGAGGTAGTGGACGAGGTCGTAGGGCCAGAGGTTCAGCCTCAGCCTCGTCTCGCCCTGGGGGAGTCTCAATCCCGTCCTACCCTTGAGGAATCCTAGCCTCGTCTTCCTACTGGGGATAAGAGGAAGAGCTTGCCCAAGGATCTAAACTTGGAAGACCTTCCAAGTTGTTGAGGGCACAAGAAGGCAAAGCATAGGTCGTCTAAGCCCGGGATTGTTAAGCCAAGCACTGCCCCCCTGTCTCTCATGCTCCTCCCGTCCAAATCCTTGACGAGGAAATGCCTGAGTCTGTTGGCGTCACCCGTTCGAAGGTCGTCACTCTTGCCCCGTCTCAGCCTTGTCCTAAGGTTCCTATGAACATAATTGAGAATGAGGACTTAGCCTAGGAGAGGTTTGAAAAATCTGTGACGGAGGAGGATGTGGCCGCTTGCTATGACATGTCCTTAAAGGAATTTGAGCACTCAGCTGTCCATGATCTCTTTAAGGTATGTAATCCTATGTTTTACCTCGTGCTGTCATTTCGTTTTGGCCATTATTTTATTATTATTTTTTTAATTGGACTTTTAATCGTTTGTGTAGGCCATGTCTAAGTTCATAGCAGCGTCCAGACAAGCCACGACAATAGACAAGGAGAGGAGCAAGCTTGAGACGAAGCTGCTGCAGGTTAAGGACGAGTGTAGAAACTGGGCTGAGGTAGCAGGCAAAGCTACAGACGAGGTTAAGGAGTTGAAAATTCTTGTCGAGGAGTTGAGGGCTGACATCGTCGAGAAGGACACTCGTCTAGATCATTTTCAAAAGAGAAATGACGAGCTCAGTACCCCTCTCAAGGACGCCAAAAAGGCAGCTGAGGAGGAATTTAAGGCTTCCAGCCAGTTTACTGATCTGTTGGACAGGAACTATGCTGCTGGCTTCGAAGACTTCAGTATGGAAGCTATTGAACGTTTCCCCAAGGTAGATTTTAGCCTTGTCAAACTTCAACTTGGTGGCTCTGCTAGCTCCCTCCTCCAGGCGAGTTCAGAGGACGTCAATATTGAAGACGATGTCACTACAAAGCCCCCTCAGGACGACCCTAATGCTGACGCCCCCTCCATTTGAAGACGAGATTTTTAACTACAGTGTTTATTTTTTTGTTTCCCTTTGACTTGGTCCATTGTTTTTAGGACCTTTGTTAAAATGTATTTGAAGACAATTCTCTCATCCATCGTACTTTGGACGAGCGCATTAACAATTGCCTTTTGAGGCTTTCTTTGTAAGGGTTTTTGGACGGTGGTCGTCTACCCTTTTTTAAGCTTTAATGAATGTTTATTTTCATCCATTATTTTTATTGCATGGACGAGCTTTACCCTCACTGCTGTTATTGCCTGTTTTAACTTTAGCCTTATTGATAACAAGTATTTGAGGGTCGTCTTCATGATTTTCTTATGGACGATGTTAGAGATTCGTCCACGTTCTTCTCTTTTTGTGGATTGACCTGTTTGCGTATGGACAATCCAAGATAGCAATGATGGTCCTCAGACCTTTATCTCGTCCATGGGTTTGACTTGGCATTTGCCTTTTGTCAAGACGCTAGTGTTTGACTTGTCCTAGAACACTGAGCGTCTTGGTTAGATGCTCGTCCATGGACTAGTGCTTCACTGTATGGCCTTTTATGCCTTAGTTTATTTTATTTATTTATTTATTTTTACTTTATCCTCGTCTCAAGGAAAGCTTATGAACGTTACATCTTTGCGTCCAGAGATTTTCATTCATTTTAGGCTTTTGCCCCCCTTGTGGATATTATTATGGAAGTTAGATTTATGCATTACATACATTAGAAATCCAAACCATATTATTATATGAACATTGTTCACAAATATAGCACATGCTTAGAAGCTAGTGCCTTATTAAAATACTTAAGAAAATATATAACCTCATTTTTCACAAACTGGTTTGTAGACGGTACAAAAGTTTAGGAACTAGTGCACTTTTTATTCTTAATACACACCATAATAATAATAAAAACACAATAGTAAGTATTAGCAAACACCATAGCTGTGACCTCGTCCATATCTGTAACCTCGTCCTTGGTGAATCTCATCCAAGCTCATTACTGATAGTACCTCCTCAGGTGCTTCACGTTCCAGGGGTGCTCTAACTTTTGTCCGTCTAGAGCTTCCAGATAGTATGACCCCTGCCTCTTGCAGTTGATTACCCTGTAGGGTCCCTCCCAATTGGGTCACAATTTTCTATGAGCTGGATTCCTAGTTGCCAAGGAGACTCTTTTGAGAACGAAGTCCCCAACACTGAATCGCCTGGGTTTCACCATGGCATCATGCTGCCTAGCCATAAGATTCTTGTATCTTGCTGTCCTTTGCTCCGCATCCATTCTTACCTCGTCAATGAGATCGAGGTTAAGACGAAGTTGTTCCTCATTTTCTCTCTCCTGATACTTCATCACTCGATGGTTAGCCATATGAACTTTTGCCGGTATGACGGCTTCACTTCCATAGGCTAGCTTGAAAGGGGTTTCTCCTGTCGGAGTTCTTACAGTCGTCCTGTAGGCCCAAAGAACACCTGGTAACTCGTCTAGCCATATCCATTTTGCCCCCTCGAGCCGAGTTTTAATGATTTTCAGCAGGGATCGATTCGCTACTTCTGCAGGGATCGATTCGCTACTTCTGCTTGTCCATTCGCCTGTGGATGGGAGGGTGAGGAATAGTGATTCATGATTCCAAAATATTCGCAAAAGTCCCTGAAGGGTGCGTTGTCAACCTAGCGTCCGTTATCTGATACTAGTACCCTTGGTAAACCAAAATTTTTAACATTTTGCTGAGTGATTTTTGCAAGAGGCTCGGCCTCCACCCACTTGGTAAAGTAATCAATTCCTACTACCAAAAACTTCATTTGTCTGGTTCCCATGGGGAAAGAACCTAGGATATCCAGTCCCCACTGTGCAAAGGGCCATGGGGCCATCATTGGGGTCTGGTACTCTGATGGCTGTCTAGGGACGTTGCTATAGCGCTGACACTGGTCACACACCTTGACATAGGCCTTAGCATCTGCCTGCATTGTAGGCCAATAGTAGCCTGCACGGACGATCTTATGGACAAGCAATCTCGCTCTTGAATGATTCCCACATGCTCCTCCATGAACTTCCCTCAAAACATAGTTTGACTCGTCCGGAGCCAAGCACCTTAGGTAAGGTTGAGAAAAGCCTCGCTTGTATAGCACTTCGTTTATGAGGACGTACTTGGCTGCCCTGACCTTCAACTTCCTAGCTTCATCCTTGTCTTCTGGAAGCCTTCCATCTTTAAGAAAGATTACTATTGGACTCATCCAATTTTCTCCCTCTCCTATTTGCTGTATGTCTGGAAGGTCTATGCTCGGCATATATTGGACTTTGTCGTACTCGTCCATTATTCCTCCTGCCGAAGCTGCCTTCGCCAAGGAATCTGCTTCCATATTTTCCTCCCTAGGGAGTTGAACAAAACTTACTTTTGAAAACTTTCGTGTAAGCCATTTCACTATGCTGCGGTATTTCTTCATCCGATCTTCCTTAGCATCACACATTCCATTTACTTGGTTGATGACTAGCTGAGAATCTCCTTTGACTATTATCGACTCCGCCCCTAGGGACTTAGCCAATTCCAGTCCTTTGAGTAGAGCTTCGTACTCAGCCTCGTTGTTGGTGGTTTGGTACTGTAGACGGGCCGCATACTCCAGCTTATCACCCTCTGGGGACTTGAGTATGATTCCAATTCCTCCTGCATATAGTGTGGATGATCCGTCTACATTGATAACCCACCTTTCAACTCCCTCGTCTTTGTCCAGCTCGTCCTGGTTGGGGGTGAACTCTGCAATGAAATCCGCTAATGCCTGCACCTTTATCGCGCTCCTTGGAAGGTATCTGACATCAAATTCGCAAAGTTCCACAGCCCACTGTATTAATCGTCCAGCAGCTTCCAACTTGTTCATTGCCTTCTTTACGGGATGATCCATTAGGACATTGATAATATGAGCTTGGAAATAATGCCTCAGCTTCCTGGAAGCCGTAATTAAGGCAAAAGCTAGCTTCTCCATCATCGGGTATCGTCCTTCTGCTCCTCTCAACGCACGGCTTGTGTAATAAACTGGTTTCTAGATTCTCCCTTCTTCTCTGACCAACGCTGAACTTACCGCGTGTGGAGACACCGCCAAATACAAATACAGTTCTTTTCCAGGTACAGATGGACTTAGCAATGGCGCTGTCATGAGGTAAGTCTTCAAGTCTTGGAAGGCCCTTTGACACTCATCTGTCCACTCGAATGCCTTCCTAAGGACTTTAAAGAATGGCAAACACTTGTCAGTAGCTTTCGACACAAACCTGTTAAGGGCGGCAACTCATCCGGTAAGAGACTAGACTTCTTTGATGTTCTTCGGTGGCTCTATATTCAGTATCGCCTAGATTTTGTCCAGATTTGCCTCAATTCCCCTGTACGAAACCATGAACCCCAAGAACTTCCCCAACGAGACTCCGAAAGCACACTTGCTTGGATTTAATTTCATGTTATACCGCCGAAGTGTATCAAAAGTCTCTTGAAGGTAGTCTAGATGATTTGCCTCGTCCAGGCTCTTTACCAGCATATCATCCATATAAACCTCCATATTTCGCCCGATTTGAGGACAGAACATGTGGTTAACCAATCTTTGGTAAGTCCCCCATGCATTCTTCAAACCGAAGGGCATTACTTTGTAGCAAAACAACCCTTGGCTTGTAATGAATAAGGTCTTTTCTTGATCCACCTCATCCATCTTTATCTGGTTGTAGCCTGAGAAGGCGTCCATGAAGCTCAACAACCTATGACCTACCGTCGAGTCCACCTGCTGGTCAATGCGTGGCAATGGGTAACTATCCCTGGGGCAAGCTTTGTTTAAGTCAGTAAAGTCCACGCACATCCGCCACTTTCCGTTGGCTTTCTTTACCGTGACTATGTTCGCCAACCAATCTGGATAATAAATTTCTCGGACGAACTCCACAATAATCAACTTCTAGACTTCTTCTTTGATGGCATTGTCTCGCTCAGGAGCAAAAACTCTCTTCTTCTGACGCACTGGCTTGGAATAGGGACACACATTCAGGCTGTGAATAATAACACTTGGATCGATACCAGGCATGTCTTCATGACTCAATGCAAAGACATCGAGACTTTTCTTCAAAAACTGGACCAAAGCATGCTTTGCCTCTTCTTCCATGCTCGCCCCAATTCTAGTGAACTTCTCGGGCCTGCTCTCGTCCAAAGGGACGTCTTCTAACACCTCAGTGGGCTCCGCTACGATCCTTCTATCGTTTATATTCATTGCCTGTATATGCTCGTCCGTCGCCAACATGGCTAGGTAGCACTCTCTGGCGGCCAACTGGTCTCCTTGTACTTGGCCCACTTCGTGATCGGTTAGGAATTTGATGGACAAGTGGTAGGTAGAGGTTACCGCCTTCCAACTATTTAGAGTCGGTCTTCCAATAATAGTATTATATGACGATGCATAATCAACAACAAGGAAATTTACCTCTTTGGTTATCTGCTGTGGATATGCTCCAACCACCACTAGTAATGTGATGGTGCCCACTGGTTGCACCTTCATTCCTCTGAATCCCACCAATGACGAATTCACTGGTCGAAGCTGATCTCATCCTAGCCTCATTTGCTGAAAGGCAGGGTAATACAAAATGTTCGCAGAACTGCCATTGTTTATCAACACCCTCCTGGTCATGTAGTCAGCAATGAGTAGGGTGATGACTATCGTGTCATCATGTGGGTGGTGAAGTCGTCCTGCGTCCTCGTCTGTGAACGTAATGGCCTGCTCATCTGCTTCCCTCGTCCTGGGAGGTCGTCCAGACAGCTGGACATTTTGCACCATCTTCAAGTACGTCTTCCTCGACTTGGATGACTGCACTGTCGAGGTTCCTCCGATAATTACTCTTATTGCTCCAAGTGGGGGTCGTGATGACTCCTTCACCTTAGCCTTCAGTTTCTCGTCTCTCTGGTCTCGTCCAAGGAAATTCCTTAACTTTCCTTGTCTGAGAAGATTCTCTATCTGCTGCTTCAAATCAAAGCACTCGTCCGTGTCATGCCCGTGGTCTTTGTGAAAGCGGCAATACTTGTTCCTATTGCGCTTGTTAGGATCTCCTTTCATCTTATCCGGCCACTTCAAGGACGGATCATCCTTGATCTGCATAAGAACCTACTCTAGTGGCATACTTGTCTTGCTGATTTCTCGCTGAGGAACTTGCCTTCTTACCATCCTTGTCTTTTTTCTCGTCCACCCGAGCCTTCTTTGGATGAGGACCCCGATCTGAGTAACGGGTAACCTGCTTCCGAGCGCTCTGCTCTCTTTCTCTTCTTGGCTATGATAGCGTCCTCAGCATTCATGAAATTCTGGGCCGAATGGACGAGTTCGGCCATAGTCTGTGGTTCCTGCTCGTAGAGCTTGTGGATGAACAAGTCAGAGTTGACCCCATTGTGAAAGGCGGCTAATAACAACTTGTCGTCCATTTCATCCACTGTCAAGGCTTCTCTATTGAATCGGGTAATGAAAGATCGAAAACTTTCATTTTCCCCTTGCTCTATAGTCAGCAAACTAGAAGAGGAATGCTTATGGTGTTGCCCTCCAATAAAATTATTGACGAACAACTTACTCAACTCCTCGAATGAGCCCACAAAATTTGGAGGTATTTTGCTGAACCACACCCGCATTGGTCCCTTAAGTGTGGTAAGGAAAGCTCTACACATAATCTCGTCCGGGACCCCTTGAAGGTGCATAGTCGTCTTAAAGGTAGCAATGTGATACACAGGTCACGATTTCCATCATACGAATCCAAGGAAGGCATTTTGAATTTCGGAGGTAGGGGTGACTGTTGATGCAAGCCGTGAAAGGGGAGTCCGTTAGGTGAACTAAATCATCCACTGGGTTTGCCCGCCTCATATTCTCCCTCATCTCATCCATGGCTTTTCTCATATGGTCCATCTCCCTCTCCAAGTGTGGCACTCTTCTCGAAGCAGTACCCTTGTCTGATTTTCGGACTCAACATTTTCTCCTCCACCTTCCTGACTTTGGGCTCGTCCTTCCGCGTGCCCATTATGGCGCTGCCTCTTTAGATTAATCTCCCTGTTCAACTCCTGATTCTAACGAGTCAACTCTGCCACAGCGGCCGCCATGGACTGTATATGTTGAACAGAAGGCAGTTGCGTGACAGGCACTGATTGACGATCGCAGAGGGGATTACTAGAAGCATCCCTACTCTCCTAGTGGCCTGGGCTGGCAGCCCTTGATCTTGTTCGAACCATTCAGCCTTTTGTCTGGAAAAGGTTAATCGTTGAAAACAGAATAGATAATCGAACGAAAAGAAAACTTTTCCCCACAGACGGCGTCAACTGATGATGCGAAGAAAATCAATAGGCTGGATGCTTCGGACTTGAAAGGACTACTTGCTCTCTCGATGGCCTGAAAAAGAAAGAAGAGCGATCAAAGGTAACCGGGGTCGTCGGCCAGGAACCCTCCGATGGCAAAGTTAGTTTTCTCTCTATATTTTTAGAGTTCCAACTTTTTGGGAGAAGAAAAACCTACATTTGTTTGGTCTGAATAGGCGTTTATATAGTGTCCTAACGACAGTTATCAAACTTGTAACCTCCCCTGGATTTGAGGGGGTGTGAGGGTTCAGGGATAACTTCTTCAACCGCTTAGGAGTTACAATTTTCCTCCTAAAATGGTCACTAGAAGTTATGCATGTGATACGGAGTTGGCATATTCATTTAGGAATTTTTCCATATCATGGGCTCGTCTAGGGGTCCTCGTCCAGGGAACCTCCAGTTAGGCGCATCTTGCTTCCAAGCGGTCTCTTTCCCTTCTAGACGGTTTCGCAGGACGAGGTTGATAGTTTCTTTGGATGACATGGCATGGTGGCAGAACTTTGTCCATGCAAAGCTTCGCCCACACCTTACCACGTGGACGGCCTTATCCTGGACGAGGTTCTTACAACCTCTGCCTTCCTGGTTTTGTCTTGGACAACCTCCATGGACAGTTGGAGTTGTATTTTTATACCCCATCATATATATATATATATATATATATATATATGGATGATTCCCATAAAAATAAATAAATATATTATAGACTAATATGTAAAGTGTACCCTTTAATTTTCACAGCCTTCTAAATTTATTCTTATTCAATTGAGTCCTATAAGTTTTGAAAAAAAAAATTACATAAAAATCTCTAAAATATTCTTATTATTTTTATAGAACATTTTCAAGTGATAATAATTTTTTTAAAGGGCAATTTAAAAAATAAACGGAGAGAATGCCTGGATTGAATAAATTTGAAACTTAGAGGATTCAATTCAATGAAAATAAAGTTAAAGAATTTAAATGAATTTCAACCAAATTTAAAGGGTACAATTTGCATTTTAGCATAAACTATATATATATATAATATGATGACCTCTCTTGTTAGTTTTGGTACAAGAGTTTCAAGCCTTCTGCTCCAAAAAGAAAAAAATTTCAAGGTGGCCATTATGATAAACTATACAAAATTTGATAAAAAATAACTTCATATATTAACGAAAAAATAAAAATACACACACGCAAATATATAGTCTTACAATTTAATTCTATGAATTTTCTTATTTTGAAATCATTGTATGATAATCTCATTATCAATGTTACAAGTTACATCTTTTTCAAAATTTATGTTCAACAAAAATTTTCATGGGCTTTTCCTTTCTGTTTGTAAGGGCTAAATATATTGTTAAGGGAAGCAAATTTTAAGGGAAAAATTTGGTTCTAAACATAGTTGTAGCCTAAGGCTACAACTCTCACTAAACAAATAAACATAACTACGTATTTTGAAAATCTAACTGTCAATTACATACAAGTTCTTTATATTTTTAAAACACCATTTATTGGCCCTTGCTTTGCATGATTTTTTCATTGATTTATTAATTTATAAATATTATAAGTAGACACGTGATAAGAAAAATTATTCTTCATTTAAAAGAAAATATATAATTATGTTTGTACATTTTTAGACCCCTCTAAAACTACCAAATTAACCTAGTTATTTAGCCAAGATATTAACTTAGGTATTATACAGATCTAGGTTAACACATATAAATCATATCATGCAAAGCAGCGGAAATATAAAGAACACAATGATATGATGACCCAAGAAAACCAAACCAGTAAAAAACCTGGGAAGGATTTAACCTAGCTATCCTCAAGGTAAAACTGAATCCACTATGAAAGAATTGAAGTTTACACAATAGCGACTTAGACCACTAATATCCTGTTGCTACCTCGAGTAGGAAACTTACTACCACGATCACGTGACAGTTCCGAGTCCACGGACTACTTCTTTCTTGGATTCCCAGCAAGCACAAGCACTCCCGCTTGTATATCTTTAAGCTCTTGAATCTGCAACTGAATTGATCACTAAGCTCTTCACATCAATCTAGATCTTGATAACCCTAAATGTATGTGAAGGCAAACACCTCTAGATCTCACAAGAGATTCACACACACAGCATAAAGAGCATTAGAGAGCTTTTGGGTACAAAACCCTAGATCCACAAAAGAGGCACAAGATGCACTCTAATCTCTCTAAAAACTCTTTAAAAACGTGCTTAGGGTTTCTTTTATATACTAGAAGAAGTAGATCTAAAACCCTAATCCTTAATGGGCTTGAACTGTTGTTTGGGCCGACTTAAAATTTTGCAGAAAATTCCTAATCCACGATTCTCGATCGATTGAGTCTATTCTTCGATCGATCGAGCCGTGCAAAAATAGAACAGTAACTTCGTACAACTACTCGATTCCAAACTTACATTAAACCAAACTTTGAGCAAGACTAAACGTAGACTAAATGTTTTGATCATGATTTGCCAACACAACACACATTGAAGTTCTAATACATTAGTCCCTAAGGTCTTAGAACCTAACAATGTTATATAAACATTTTGTATTATTTTATGTTTTCCTCTTTTAATTTGTGACTAAATTTGATTACTTTGTTTTTTCTCCCCTTGAAAGCATGAATTGTAAATAATAGAATGAGAAAACTAATTGAGCAATTTCCAGTTAACCACTTACATAAGCTTCTAAAAAAAAGTATATGTTCTGATAGTTAATAACATCAATGGCATCAAATTTGCTATTTAACAAAAAAACAAAAAACAAAAGTACTTGGAAGCTTACCTATTGAGAGCATCAACAAACAATAGAATTTCATTAGTATCAAGAGAAGTGGAATCTCACGGTTTTCATGTCTCTCTCTGTTACTTGACTTCAGGATTTGTTTAATTTCTTGGTGACTTTCTATATATGAAGAACATCATCAACAATAATGTTAAGATTAACTACTTTATTTTTATTTTCTTCATCAAATAAAATAGAAAAATAAACTCAAAAATGAAAAGAAGATTAATAGAATATGGAAATTGTTGTACCTTTGTGAGAATACTTTTGTTGCAATTGGAATTCATAATTTAGTTTGTTATATATAGTGCAATTATCGTTTATTAATGAAATTACTATATATATATATATATATATATATATAGAGAGAGAGAGAGAGAGGGGGGGAGGAGATGAGTAGTTATGAGTTACACAAATGTAAGAAATCGAAGAGTTATGAGTTACAAATGATGACCTCACTAACTTTTTTGTTATATGTAACTACCCATTCACTATACCTATGGATTATACAAATTAGGCCTATCCACGAGTCAAGCTGGGTCGACTTTGGACCCAACGCGGACTCAACTTGCTAGTGTCGGGTGGAGGGCATGTTGATACCGCATTTTGTCCACCCTCAATTTGCGTGCTGAACTCTGAAAAATCCAAAAATATTATTTTCCCTCCATGGGGCCACGAGAACATCCAGAATGACATGATGCAACCCGTTCGGACACCAGAGCACCCAAAGTGCCTTTTTAACTAAAATGACCAAAATGGCCCTAGTCAACCCTGGGTTGACCGAAAGTCAAACAAAGTCAAAATTCCCTCAAAATATCACTTTTCATAATTTTACATCAAACCCAAGTTTCTTAGAGACTTTTGGCAACTTTGACCAAGTTTGACCTGGAGTTAACTCCCAACGGGCCCCAGAAACCCTAATTTTGATCCAGCCGTCAGAACGGGTTGAAACCAACACCATTGAGATAATGATCAAATTCTCAGTCCAACGACTATTCATGGGCCAAAATCGGAGTTAGAATGGCCGAGATATCATGAAACCGGGTTAACGCACCAATTAATGCACCACTAACTTCTGGGAGCCATAACTTTTGATCCGAACGTTAGATTTTCAAGTTCCATACCTTTTTAGAAATAGGAAGTCAAGATCTTTCCAAGAGTGTTAAGATCAACCCGATTCGATGCCTTTTGAAGGTGGCGGCCCTTGAAGGGCCACGACCTTGTAATCTATGCTGGGGCTATAAAAGGCCCCTAGCACCTCCAAACCAAAAAAAAAAAAAAAAAGGAGACTTCCAGGCAACCTACTTACTTCTTGGAAGATTTCTAAGCTTTTCTCCTCTCTTTCAAACACAAAAAACACATCAAAGCCTCTTGATTCCTCCTTCTTCACCAAAAATACAAGCTATTGTTCTTATACCCAATCTTATTCTCCTTAGTTCTACACTTTGGATTTGGGGTTTAGGAGTGTGGATGTAGCTTTTTATCTACTACCCACACCCCTAGCTCTCTAAATCTTTCCCTAGAATTTATCTTGCTTTCTCTTGCTTTAATAACATGATTTATTGTTTTATCTAGCATGTTTCTTGCTTTACCTTGCATCTAGCATGTTCTTGGGTTATATCCATATGCTTCCATATTTGTTTACATGTTAGTTAACTTTTTCTTCATGCTTTATGTCACATTTAGATCCTTCTTTCTCATGTGTTGATGTTTGGGTCTACCTGCGCACATGCTTGATATCATGTCTATGGTTATTCCTTGCTTAGATCTATATGTTTACAGGCATGTTTCTATGCCTATATGCCTAGATCTATATTTTCACATGCTTGCGTGCTTAGGTCTTCTTCTCTATATGCTCTATTTCAAGTGTCAAATCAATATGCTTGCGTGCTTCTTGCCATGTTTATGTGCTTAGGCCTAGACCTTGTTTGTCATGCCATGTGCTATTGTAGCCCTTTTCTTCCTTTTATCGCAATTTCTTGTGTTTTGGCCTAATGGTTAGGACCCGATCTAGACCCTATGGTCTTTGTCATCGTCCACACACCAAGGCCCACATCAAAGGGTTTGGATCATCTTATTTGCATGTCTATGCTTGCTTGCTTCTATGCTTTAGGCTTGTGCTAGCCTTTCTTTTTCTAGGCTTTGCCATGCTTAATGCCCTCCACGGGCCTGATCTTGTTTGGTTACATTCGATGCCCATGAGGCCTTGTTTAAATGTGACCATTTGGGAAGCATCTCTGGATGTTGGGTTGCTTTGTACATACCCTTCCCTTTCCGCTCCGTGCGATGCTATGCTTACCATGTTTGTTCATGCCACCCGTTGGCTTTCTGTGCATCTTTACATGCTTGCTCACACGTCCATGCATAAGTCTTGCTTGCTAGTGTGTCGTCCATGCTTCAACACAATGAAGTTATGGACATTCGATCCAAACCTACATTTTTCCCTCGCGGATACCACCTTTTGTTTGCTTTCTTGGTTGTTTGCTTTCTCACTTATTTGCTTGCTTTCTTGTTTCTTCGCTTGCCATGTCTATCATGCTTATCTGCTTTATGCCTCTTTCATATGCTCTTTGCATCTTTTCCTTCCATTGCTTGTCTGCTGGTTTCTTGTCTTTGCCTTTGCATGTACACACATGGAGCGAGGACGTATGGAGCTAGGGCATGGTCTCCCAGGGACAAGCCAAAAGGGTGAGGATGTGAGCATGTGGAAATAAGCCAAGCAACTATGTTTAGTGGAAATCTAGTACTTTGCTTGAATGCCTTAGGAAACCATAGATTGGGACCACAGCCTTTGAAAAGCCAAACCTCAAAGCCCTTCATGCATGCAAAGCCCCGAAAGCCAATGCCAAAATCATGTTTTTTACTGTCAATCTTCGAAAATTAAGGTTTTATTAAAACAAAGAACTGTCCTTGGACAAGCGTTGTGGGATGCCTAGCACCTTCCCCACAGGTAATCAAACTTCTGGACTCAAGAATCAAGATTTTTTTTTCCATCAACATTAGATTAGGAAAAATGCATTTTTTTTTTTTAGCCTAGGATTGATAATAAAATCAACTAGAAACAAGTGACCAATCACACTGCAGAAAAACCTAATGATTGGTGGCGACTACACTTAACTTTGGTAATCACCTAAAATTTGGCCAAGATTCTTGTCACACCTCCAAAGGTAGACAAATACCTTCCTCCATCGAGAGAGAGAGAGAGCACCCAAAGCTCCGCCCAAACAACACAATTATCGAAAGGGGCCTCCAACGGGCCCCGCGCGCATAGGAGTGTTGCCACGGCGAGTGGTTGAACAAAGGCCCACGGTTCTCAATTTTAGGCCGAGTGTCGACAAACTGGCGACTCCACTGGGGATCAGTGAGAGTTTAGCCTTTAAAGCTTTTGATAAAACCATAATCTTTGGACATTGGCTTTCAAAAACACAGAAATTGGCATTAGCCTCCATGGCTTTCCTTTTTGAAAAAGGCTTCTACTATATCCTAGTAGACTATTTTCAAAAGAGCAAAAACATTTTCCAAAAAGGGGTGTAAGGTATTTTCATGGGGCTTTCCTCACATGCTTTACAGCTTTCCATCACATGCTTTACTGCTTTCCTTCACATACAAACATAAGGTAGAAAATTTAATTTTCGCTACACCTTTATCTGCTTTTATATATATATATATCTCTATTGTGTTTGGAAAAAAGTCTTTCCCCTTCATTAAGGATTGCATGATATATACACCCTTCTTGAGCCGAAACCAAGCTCCGCACTACTGGCATAGTCACATCTCTTTGGGGATTTCATCACCCTATCTGCAAATGCCCAGATACAAACATTGGCAGTGTTACCCATAGTTAGATTCGGTGGCTGACTTTGTAGGCACTTCTGGGTCCATGGGTGGACAGGAGTAGTTTAAAAGGCCCCCTCGATCCTTCCTACCCCACAACTTCCATGAAGGGAAGGGTATGGTGATTGAGTCCCCCTAGGATAAGAACAACCTACCAATTAAGCCTTTGCATACAATTGGCCTAGTTATGTCAAACCCGTGAGGACTAGATCAAGCCCAGAGCCTATGAAGACTAGGCAAAGCCCAAAGAGTGAACATCCAAGCCTAGTAAAGGATACCCTCATAAGGCCAGAGGTCAGGGGAAAGTGTCTTGTAAAAGGTACACCCTTTTTGCTTGAGCTAAAGAAATTGTGCTCTACTCTAGGTTCTTTCTATCTTGCTTGCATAGCATCCATGATTAAATCCCTAGGGAAAGCAACCCCGTTGCTTGTACATGCTAGATCATACCTCATCCCTAAGGGTTTACAACCCTACAAGAGCACTCATGCATACACTAATTGATTCTGTCACCTAATTGTGCAAAGATAAAATTTGTGGCAAGTAGCCGAAACACCATTCAGGAGGAAATGTTGTCAAAAAACTGTCAAGAATTCCAAAGCATCAACAGTCTAAGAGCTTTCTTAGGAAAAATCCAAAAAGATTGCCAAGAGGTCCAAGTTGCCAAAAGGTCCTAGATGTCAAGAATCCAAGGGCTCCCTCAGGAGATCCAAAGGTTCAAGAGATCCATGCTGTCCAAGTTACCAAAAGATCCAAATGTCCAAGAGCTTCCCCGAGAAGTCCACATCGTCAAGAGCCAAGTTTTTCCTTGTAATCGCATTTACTTGCATTGTAAAAGGCCCATTGTTGGAGCCATTGAACTCAGCATTGTAAAAGCAAACCTTGTATAAGCATTTTGTTTCCATGTAATCAAAAGCAAGGCCCGTCCCGCATTGTCTAGCATGTCATGAAAGTTTCGGTTACTTGCTAATCTTGTGCATTAATATTGCATCATACTAGAAACTCACCATGATGAATACCCAATCCAAGGTGTAAAAGCCAAATTTTTCTGAAAATGGTAGGTGCATGTTCAATAGCAAGGGCGTAAATTAACTTGATTTTGGTGTTGTGTTTCCACATTGTCAAATGCACCCCGTTTCTTTCACCTCTTATTCTTTCTCAGGTTCAAAAGATTGCTAAAAAGAAACAGTCTAAGCTACCACCACATCGTGATCCCATCGTCACTAGGTCTCATGCAAGATTTATGTCTACTAGTGGTACTTCTCCCTATGAGGAAAGTGCTTAGGAAATTGCTTTTATGAAGGAGCAAGTGGCAGAAATGATGCGTATGATGCAACAACTAGTTGTAGGAAGAGGACAGAACTCCTCTGGTCATAGTCAAGGAGGCCCCCGAATCGAGAACAAAAATCAACCCCCACCAGGACAGGATCAAGGCCACAACATATAGGCTGAGGGCAATCACCAAGAAACGGATCCTTCTAAGGACAAGAACCTCGAATCTGGGATTGGCCAAGTTAAAAGTCAAGTGGAAACTCTAGCTGAGAAATTTCATATCATAGAGGGCTCCAGCGCCCATGGAAGTGTTGATCTAGATAGTCTAACCAACTTCCCTCAAGTTATTATGCCTCCCAAGTTCAAGGCACCAAAGCTTGTCAAGTATGATGATACTGGAGACCCTTGCGCGCACTTGCGCATGTTCTGTAGGAAATGGCTCCTTATGGGGATAATCACCCTTTGCTTTGCTAGATTTTTCCTGATAGTTTGATCGGCCCCGTAGCCACATAGTATGTGAGATTGGAAAAGACCTCTAGCAGGAGGGAAATGGCCAACTCTTTCCTGGAATACTATCGGTTCAACACCAAGATAGCTCCCAACCGCATGGTCCTTATGAGAACAAAGAAGAAGAATGGGGAATCTTTCCAAGAATATGCCCAAAGGTGGCGAGAGCTAGCCACACAAGTGCAACCCCCCATAATGGAAAATGAGATGATCAAATGGTTCATTGACAACCTCAAGCCTCCTTACTATGAGAAGATGATCACCACCCAAGGCACTCATTTTGCTAGCCTCATCCCTATTGGAGAGCATATTGACAAGGGTATTAGGAGCAACAGGATCATGGAGCCCAAATCCTTGAGTTTCACGGTTGAACAACAAGTCAAGAAAATGACCGGCCATAAGACTAAGGAAGCTGATGTGCACATGGTTGACAATGCATCAGAAAAGGCTTAGGGGTATTACTTCTGCTTATGCAACCCCAGCTGCTAAACCTTATTAGCAACAGGTTCAGTCTACTCAAGCACTTAACTGAGCCTTTAATCAAAGAGGGAGGCCAGACCCATCTCGTCCCCTTAGGAGGGAAAACTGGAAGTACACTCCATTACCCATGCCCATGGCAGATCTCTATGCTTACCTGCTAGAAAGGTAGCTAGTGACCCCGATGTTTGCCAAGCCTAGAAAAGGCCCTCCACCACCTGGCTTTGATCTGTCCAAGAAGTGTGAACACCATTTTGGGGTTGAGAGGCATACTCTGGAAGAATGTTACTACTTAAGAGACCGTGTCCAGGATCTCATTGACAACGAGTTGATACAGTTCGATAATGTAGCCACTCTGAACATCATCACCAACCCTTTGCCTCCCCATCAGGAAGGGAATGTAAATGCCATCATCACAGAGGAAGAAAGGGTTCCATATTTCTCCTCACTGTCATTCCCATGGAAGGCCCTACTCTAAGCCTAGTCCAAAAGAGCCACCTTGATCTTGAAGGTATAAGAACCCCGGGATTTCATTGGGAAATCTGCTCATTTTGTGATAGTGGAGACAGGCATGCCCTATTTGATTGTAAAGTGCTTCGAGCACAGCTTTAGAGTCCAACCGACCATGGTATTATCTGGATCGAAAGAGAGGTTATACGAAGAGATGACTGCATGGCAGTCGGCTTGTGTCCTCCAACTGCCTAGTCAAGAACTACCTGCAATGCTATATCAATTAGGTCAAGGAAAGATTGGTACGAATATCTACAAAAACACCTTGTTAAGGTTACTTCAGTATCTCCCTCTTCAATAGTCATTAGGGTCCGTTCGGTTGGAGAAGTGGAAAAGTGGGAGGATGGAAAATATTTAGTTTTCCCTCTTGTGTGTTTGGTTGGAGGGGTGGAAAAGTGGGAGGGTGGAAAACTCTTTTGTTTGGTTGGAGAGAAAAATGGAAGAATGGAAAATGTAATTTATATAAATTGACCATTATACCCTTGTTACATAATATGTAAGAAATAAATTTATTTGTACCCATTACATAATATAAAATTTATCACATCATATATATATAAATTTATATTATTATTTTTATTATTATAATGTAAAAATTAGATTAGGTCACGTTGAAAAAAAAATCGTTCAGGTCACGTTGAAAAAAAAAAAGAGAGAAGAGAACGTTCAGGTAACAATGAAAAAAAAAAAAGAACGTTGAAGATCAAGTCACTTTGGAAAAAAAAAAGGACAAGAGAACATTTCAGGTCACGATGAAAAAAAAAAAAGAAGAGAACGTTGAAAAAAAATAGGTGGGAAGAGGGTATTTTTGTAAAAGTGCTACCATAACACTTTTCTCTCCAGATTTTCCTTCCAATTTGGAAGGAAAAAAAATGTGGGCTCGGAGAGAAAACTTTCTCCCCGGTTTTCTCTCCTTCCTATTTTCCTTCCCCAAACGAACAGCGAAAAACAATATTTTTCACCCTATTTTCCTTCCTCTATTTTCCATCCTCCCTATTTTCCGCCCAAATGAACAGACCCTTACGGAGATCATAAAATCACCTGCAGATTCAGAGTCATCAGATTCAAGAAAAGGGCAAGCCCCTCTAGCCATTGAGGGATTCACTCATCTAGTTCTTGCATTGCCTGTAGTCGTAATGCCAGCTTCATCATCAATTCAAGAGGGAACCGCCATTGTCCCTGCCATCCGAGATTTCGACCCTCTTACTCTGCTGAAGCCTACCTTAGGAATCTCTAGGGTATCCAATTCAAAGGCCCTCGAAGCCATTCTGCCAAGTATGGTGGTCATTATTCTAAAGACGTTCTCTATAGCTAGGGGTGTCCACGGGTCACGTTGGGTTTGGGCTCAATCCGGTACCGACCCGACTCTATCGAGTTGAAGGATGGCAGACCTGCCGTCGACCGTGAAAAACTATAGGTCTTTAACCGAAAGACAGAAAATGAAGATGAAACTTAGTACGAATTTCACAAATCTTAAGAACAAATCTACAAACCCAAATATCAGTAACCACAAATCCAAAGAACCCAGACAGAAATAGAGAGAAAAGATAGAAAACAAAGACGAAACTTGGTACAAATTTCACAAATCTTAAGAACAAATCTACAAACCCAAATATTAGTAACCACAAATTCGAAGAACCTAGACAAAAATAGAGAGAAATAATAGCAAATCTAAACTTGTATGAGACTAAAACAAAGAGATAAAGAGTGTTACTTGTAGATTGGCAATGGTGTGATGAAGGAGATTCGTAGCTTAGCGATCGTGGAGGTTCGAAGATCTAAAGATTCAAATCGGCAACGGTGCAATGAAGGAGACTCGTAGCTCAACGATGGCGGTGGTTCGAAGATCTAAAGATTCAGATGGGTGATGGTGTTGGCTGGCGATGGTTTTTGTTGTTGAGCGTGAGAGAGATCGAAAGTGTGAGACTGAGAGAGCGAGTGGACAAAGAAACTAACAATGAGTGAGCCGGTAATGGTCTAAACTAGAGTGGAGAATGTAAAATGACTAAGAACTGGGTTATATACATGGTCAGGTTGGGTGGATCAAGTTTTGGATGGGAAGACCCACCACCCAACCCGTTGAAATTGGTTTGGGATGGCAAGGACCCACCGCCAACCGCCAGGTAGTCGGGTCGAGTGGTTGCTGGTTCGAGTCCAATTGGTTTGGCAGGGTGGGTCGGGTCTGCGGTTTTGTTAGACAGGCCTATCCATAGCGCCCAATTTGCAAACTTAGGAGGGCATTATCATTTTCATGCCAAAGCCGTCCCCTTATGAAGATAGCCATCATGTCCCATGGAAATATGATTTGTCCTTAATCTCCATTTGAACTGGAAAAGAAGAGGTCTGCTCCAATATCTCTTCAAGTCTATCTGGGCTTACTAGGAGTGGCCGCTGCTACAAAAGAGAAGGAAAGAGATTGACAAGGGTACAGCCGAGCCCGTCAGGAATAGGGTTACAACCAAATAAGCCAAGGAATTCTTGAAAATTATCATAAACTCATAATACAGTGTAATTCAGCAACTAAACAGGTCATCAGCTTAGATTTCTATCTTAGCACTGTTGCTATCCTCTGATGTCCACCGTGAGGCTCTCTTAAAAGTCTTGAAAGAAACATGTGTTCCTACAGGTGTCACAGAATCTTCCTTTGTGGATATGGTCTCAATGGTGTTGGCCACCAACCACATTTCCTTTACAGATGATGAACTACCACTAGAAGGTAGAAAGCATACTTTGCCCATGCATATTATGGCGAAGTGTGAAAACATGATCGTCTCCAAAGTGTTAATTGACAATGGATCAGCCCCGAATGTGTGCCCAATGTCTACTATATTTGAATGTGGATACTTCTCTTATTCGTCCTACCACCATGATCATCAAAGCCTTTGATGCCACTCTCCGAGAAGTGTAAGGTGAGATTGAATTAGCAATTGGAATTAGCCCCAAGTCTTTCATGGTTAACTTCCAAGTCATCAAGGTTGATTCCCCATATAATATGCTCCTAGAGAGGCCTTGGCTACATGCTGTGAGAGCAGTTGCTTTTACCCTTCACTGGATGCTCAAGTTCCCCTCCGAGGATCGGATAATCACTATTATGGCCGAAAAGCCCCTAACCATCTTTAAGGGTACTTCTATCCCCTACATTGGTGCTAATGCCTTCCCGGAGGCAACTTTCCACAATTTCGAGCTAGTCTCCATGATTTCCAGAGCTTCAGAACTCGAGTCAGCATGGCCTTCCGCTACTTTAATGGCTGTCAAGGAGATGCTCAAATTTAGCTATCAGTTAGGCAAAGGCCTCGATGCCGTAGGACATGGGAATGCTTCTCTGATTGAACTCCTAGACAACAAATGAGGAATCGGTCTAGGCTATGACTCATCTGATGAAGAAATTTTCCAAGCTTCTAGAGGAAAGAAAAGGAAGTGCATTGGCCAAGGGATGTCCATTCCCCACATTAGGGTTGGTTTTTTGGTTTTAGCTGAGGTCATCATCTTGTTGCCATAACGAGGATATTGATGACGTGAATAAGACAATAGAGTTGGATCATGATATTGATGGATTAGAGGAAATTTCGAGTTTGCCTCGTGATATTTTGGAAGCTCTAAACAAAGAAATTGAGGGGTCCAAGCCCAACATAGAAGCAACAGAAGTGGTTAACCTTGCCCCATGAAGGCGAGAATGAAAAACCCATCAACATCGGGGTAAACTTTCCCAAAGACATGAAGCCTAAACTCGTAGCGTTGCTGAAAGAATTCAGAGAGATTTTCACTTGGTCTTACCAAGGTATGCCAGGGTTAGATACTGAGATTGTCATGCATAGAATTCCAGTTAAGCCAGAATGCCCTCCAATGCAGCAAGCCCTTCGAAAAATGAAATCTGAGATCATTTTGAAGATCAAAGAAGAAGTAGAAAAACAGTTGAAAGCAGATTTCCTTACCACAATAGCCTACTCAGATTGGGTCGCCAACATTTTTCCCGTGCCTAAGAAAGATGGGAAAGTATGCATGTGCGTCAACTACAAGGATTTGAACCGGGCCAACCCTAAGGATAACTTTCCATTGCCACATATCGAAACACTGATTGATAATACTGCTACCAACATGTTCTTTTCCTTTATGGATGGATTCTCAGGTTATAATCATATCAAGATGGCCGAGGAAGACAAAACTAAGACAACATTCACCACTATTGGGGAACCTCGGTGCTACTTACCAGCGAGCCATGGTAACCTTATTCCATGATATAAGGCATAAAGAGATCGAAGTCTATGTGGATGACAAGATTGCCAAATCCTGCACACCCAGGGATCATTTGATAGATTTGAGAAAGCTGTTCAAGCACCTTATCAAGTACAAATTAAGACAAAACCCTAACAAGTGCTTCTTTGGAGCTAGTTTAGGGAAATTGCTTGGTTTTATAGTCAGCCAAAGAGAAATTGAAGTGGACCCAGCAAAAGTCCAAGCCATCCGGGACATGCCAACACCGCAAAGCGAGAAACAGATTTGCAACTTCTTAGGAAAGGTCAATTACATAGCTCATTTCATAGGGCAGTTGACTGCCACATGTGATCCATTGTTCAAGCTCTTGAAGAAGGACACAAAGATAGAATGGACAGATGAGTGCCAAACGGCCTTTAACAAGATCAAGCAGTATTTGTTGAATCCTCATGTTTTGGTTCCCCCGATGCTGGGATATCCGTTGATCCTCTACCAAGCGGTACAAGAAACCTCCATGGGCTGCATGTTAGGCCAATTTGCTAAGCCTAATCAGAAAGAAAAGGCGATTTACTATTTAAGCAATAAGTTCACCGATTGTGAGATCAACTACATCGCCATTAAAAAGACATGTTGCGCCTTAGTGTGGGCCTCGAACAAATTGTGGCAATACATGCTCTACTACACCACATGGCTCATTTCACGTATGGATCCCATAAAGTACATCTTTGAAAAGCCAGCTCTTACAGGGAAAATCTCCTGTTGGCAAATGTTGCTCTCTAAATTCAACATTGTGTTTGTGACAAGAAAGGCCATCAAGGGTCAAGCCATAGCCGATCACCTAGTGGACCGGCCACTAAATGATCCAGAACTTTCAGAATCTCTCTTCCCTAATGAGGATGTCATGGCACTAGAGCCAGAACCAAACAGTGTGGAACCGTGGCATTGGAAGCTTTATTTTGATGGAGCCGCCAATTCTACCGGAAATGGAGTGGGAGCAGTCTTAGTTTCCCCTAAGGGCCAACAAATCACAAGTGGCCCTAGAGTTTGGCACCTATGACTTGAGCATCTTTGGAGATTCCCCTTTAATCATCTCCCAAATCAAAGAAAATGGCAAGCCCGAGAAACCAAGTTGATCTCGTATTAGAAATGTGTCAACCACTTGATTCCGAAATTCTAAGACATCACGTTTGCCTATTTGCCCCGAGCACGCAACCAGTTTGCAGACGCCTTGGCTACCTTGTCTAGCATGGTCAAGTTATCAGAAGGAGATGATATGCGGCAATTGCGCATAGAAGTCCATGGCGTTCTAGCCTATTTCACAAACATCGAAAAATGTATGAGTGTCAAAGTTGAAATTGACCAAAAGCCATGGTACCATGATATCAAGGATTATATCAAGAACAGTGACTACTCGTCTGGTGCAACAGACAGTGAAAAGAAGTTTATCTGACGCATGGCCTGCCAATTTTTCTTGAGTGGAGAAGTCCTGTACAAAAGGAACCACGATTAAACCTTGCTTCGATGTGTAGATGCCCCTGAGGCTAATTATCTGACGGAAGAGATGCATGAAGGCTTATTTGGAGCTCATGCTAGTGGACCCCTATTGGCCCGCAAGATTATGAGAGCTGGATACTATTGGCTCACCATGGAAAGCAATTGCATTAAACATATGAGGACATGCCACTGTTGCCAAGCCGGAAGAACACTCCACCTCAGCCTTTGCATTCTTTAGCAGCACCATGGCCCTTCTCAGCTTGGGGGATGGATGTCATCGGACCCATAATTCCGAAAGCTTCAAATGATCATGAGTACATTTTAGTGGCCATTGATTATTTTACAAAGTGGGTGGAAGCCTCTTCGTACAAAAATGTCACTCATGGAGTGGTACTTGGTTCCTAAAACATAACATTATTTGCCGCTACGACGTGCCAGGAGAGCTCATTATAGATAATGGGGTGAACCTAAATGGGAAAATGATCCAGCGACTCTGCTAATAGTTCAAGATCGAGCATAGAAATTCAGTTCCCTATCGCCCACAAATGAATGGTGTTGTCGAAGCCGTTAACAAGAACATAAAGAAAATTTTGGTGAAGATGATAGAAACATATAAAGTTTGGCACGAGTACTTGCCGTTTCCTTTGTGCACATATCGCACTTCTGTTCATACTTCCACGCATGCGACCCCGTATTCATTAGTATACAGCATGAAGTTCGTCCTCCCCGCAGAGGTAAAGATCCCATCTCTCGGGATTTTATCTCAGACAAAGCTGTCAAAAGCTGATTGGGCCCGTTCTCGATATGAACAACTAAACATGACAAATGAAAAGCACATGATTGCAATGTGCCATGGATAGTTGTACTAATGCCGCGTCGAGCGAGCATTCAACAAGAAAGTTAGACCCAGGGTCTTTGAAGAAGGCAACCTAGTCTAAAAGAAGCACAACTAGGCCATGCCTAATCACAGAGGAAAGTTTGCCCCAACTTACAAGGGCCCATATGTAGTAAAGAAGACCTTTTCCGAAGAAGCCTTGATTTTAGTTGACATGGACGAGCATGACTTCAATATGCCCACCAATTCTGACGCCGTCATATGGTACTTTGCATGAAGGAGCCTCTCTGTGCACCTCATTTCTATATTTTTATGTCAACCAAAAACAACAAAAAAAAACAAAAACAAAAAAACAAAAAAATGTAAAAAGGTAGATCAAAAACCCGAAAGGGCAGTCTATGCAAAAGGAGAGCAAAAGAAAGAGTGTGAGAAAGCCTGTTAGATTGAAAACCCAAAAGGGCAGTCTAAGAAAAAATTAAGGCAATCAAAATTCAGTTGAACTACGTGATGACCAAATCCTTCCTAGTGGAGGTACATAGGCAACCATCTTGGTTTGATCACGTCTTAAAAGAAAAATCAGTCAGCTTGGCCTGCTTGAATTCCCGGTCAAGATCAGAAAATTAGATGGATCCAATGTCCAAGACAAGATATGAAGACACCTCCGAGACCGCTCTCTATCTACAATACTGCCATGACCCGGTGGTCTGCTCAAATGTTCTGGCTCACACCAATGGGAAATATACCTCAATGGGAAAAGGAAAAGATCCATCTAGAACAAGATGTATCCTTGGAAAAATAAGATATTGATATGCGTGGATTTTACATCTATCACTTATTTGTATGATCTTGCGTTTTCAAAGCATTTGCCTACATATTCATTAACATGCCTGCATTGTGCCATTCAGTTTCTTTCATGCATTCTAATACCAAAACATGAAATCTCATCTCATAAATATATCCTGAATATCATCATAAAAATCTCTCTCTACCATCTCTATGTTTCTAAGCATGCCTAACAGACTAGACTATGCTTTAAGAACTCAAACAAAAAAAGGAAGGCCTTACACAATTGCCTAGAAATTTACAAAGGACCTTTCCATACATGGTAGGATACTAACTACATAGCTCATGTGCAGAAACAAAATAAGAAGAAAAGAACACCAGCAAGTCAAACATGGCCCAAGCGATCAGACAGGGCCTAGCACAATCTCCCAAAACTAGTACGGAGAATTGGGTCATCATGAGCATGAGTACGAAGTAACCTGGGTGGATCAAAGCCCAAGTCTCTAGCAACCCCTTTGAGTCTGTCATGTGAATGTCAAAGACGAACAAGCTCCCTCTTCATCATGGAATCAAAAGTAGGCACCTGTCTCTCGGTCCCCAACAAAGCGTGCAAGGTGCCCAGCTCTACAATAGCAACTCTCAAAGTCTTCTCCCTCTCAGCCAACTCAGTCTGAAGGTGACGGAAGGCCAACTAAGACTCACTAGGCTCATCGCCCTCCCGCCCATACTCCATGCTTAAAGTGGAATGAATGTAGGCCTTCGCATATACTAGGTCTAATGCTAAGCTATAGGCCCTGCTACTACTCTTGGCCCTGCCGACCTCCAATGCAGCCCTCTCCTCAATCCAAGTATGATCCAAAGTGGCAAACCTCTGAGTAAGATCTGCAAGCTCATCCTCCAAGTAAGATCTACAAGCCAACTCCTTGCAATAGTCTCTATCCCTAACGACCTCCCTCAGGCACTCCCTCATATCCATAAGAGCCCTCTTAACCCTAATCTCAAACTCCAGAGTATAGTCTCTCAAAACATTAGCTAGAAGTGGCAAATCGGCTACGACTGGTGATGATAAGTCAAACACAAAGGTGGGATCTCTGGTGTCTCGCCACACTCTAAACTCAACAAAAAACCACTCCTAGTCATCCCTAGAACAAAGAGGGAAGCCAATGCTTGACTTGCGCGCCTCCCAAAAATCAGAGGCACACCTATCACTGCCACATCAATATCCACAAGCCCGTACTCACAAGTGACAACAAAGAGATCACTAAGTCGAGGGATATGCTGGATACCCCCGAATTGCCACATGGCCATACCTGGAAAGTACCCCATGCACCCCCAGATACCCATTAGGGGAATGCCAAGTAAACCGATGCAATGGATCTACCCCTACCACCTAATGATACCCCACTTGACTCTTCAAGTCCAATCAGTGGGACTTAGGTTGTGCAAGTACCTCAGCCAACCCTCGGTATCCCTAAAGAAGGGAAGATTAAGAACTAAAGTGGCCTGAACTTTACTCCTAATGGCAAAACCCTCAAACTGATCCCTGGCAATAACACCCAGGTGGCTACAAAACCACAGCTGTAGCAGATGAACACAGCAACCTAGCCTACCCCTATCGGTCCCCCGACACAAAGACAAGGACATAATCGTCTTAGAAAGTAGAGCAAGAATGAAAGAGGTACCATAAGGTAGGGCACTCACTAGAGGGAGAACGACAAAGCTAACAACTCCTGACGATGAAGGAAACAGCACCGCACCAAAGAAGGCCACCAGGAAGGCCTGACGCCAGTAGGATGTCCACTGCTCCACTAAGTCCACAAAGTCATCTCGGTAGCCAACAGGACACTCCAATGGGTGGAATCGATCATACAGAAAATCAAAGGACATGCTCCCTCCTATCCGCTGCCATACCAAGTCAACACCTCCACAATGGGCCTCTTTAAGCCCAATAAATCAGTGAGTCTCTTGCAGTAGCATGGCCGCACGATCATACTCCTCCAAGGTGGGCACCATATCAACATCCCAAATGGTGACATATCTCAAGACAAGATCCCAACAAGAGGTAATGGCCTCCAACAAGTGCCAATCCAACGTGATGTGAAGAAGAGCAGTAACATCTCCAAGAAGTTGTCGGATGAATGCCCGATCACCACAAGAAAAGGAGCTCAACCACCTACTAAGCTTCTTTTCATAGTAAGACACCCTCGCAAGCTCAACCAAGGTGTCATAGGAGTGAGCACCAAGAGCATCCATGAACAGATCTAACTAAATCTAATGATCTGATGAGAATCTACGCGAAAAATGATAAAAAATAGTGTTTTCTACACGTTTTGGGTGAAGAAAAGGGTAGAAGAAAACCCCAGGAAATCGCAGACTAGAATGAGTTGGGGCTAGGTTGAACCCAGCCTTTTATGCACAAAAATCGAGACGGTGCACCTTATAGGGCCGCCGACCCTTAGGACACATGCCAGAGTTTTTCAACCCCTAGGCATAAACCCAACTGTATTCTAACTACTACCCCCCCCCCCCAAATTGGGATGTTTTTTACGACCTTGGAGCAAGATTGCTCTATTTTAGCACCCATTGTAGTGTGCGGTTGGCTTGGCAGTAAATCGGATTGTCATGAATTCTCCTTCATGCAACCGAGACTGTACAAATCCTACAATTGGGTAGATTATCTTTGTTCATCTCGATTAGCACCTCTAGACATCTTGAACCTTATTTTTCTAAGCCTGTTTCACCCAGTTCAGGGGTTGATTCAGCCCCCATAATCAGAGCTCACAACAGAAAGACACTAGAGCCCGTTTCACAGCCATACGACAGCTTTTTCAACTTATTTTGAGGACGAAGGGATTCATCTCCCATAAGGTCACCCCAAGAAACTTGTCTTTGAATTGATAGCCGGCCCGGGAAATAACAGGATCAATTAGTGCATATTGCCTCATGGCATGTCTAAGGAGATTTTGTTCAAAATTTTCACAATCATTACCAATATTTGGTATGGTCTATGAAATTGAGGCCATTTTCAGCTAGTTTGCAAGCTTCGAACCCCGCAAAACCCTAAACTGGGGCAGTTTATTTTGCGCGGTTCCCTCCACCTTATCCAAAATACAAGAATGGATCCATCTTGCTGAAGATATGTCCTTCATGTCAAGAATCGCATGAAACCCTAAACTGGGGCAGTTTATTTCATGCGGTCTCTCCATTCTCTCTCCCCCCTAACAAGACGATCATTGTCAAAATCCACTAATAAACCCGTGAAATTGCAGTGCAACTAGTTGAAAACCACCATCTATGATGAAAATGTGATAGTGCATACATACAGTAGCAGCCCTTTGAAAGGCGACATCCAGAATCATACATGTAAGTCCTACCTAGAGGCATTGTTTCTTGCATGGCCCTTTTAAAGGAGACATCCGGAATTGTACATGTAAGTCCTACCTAAAGGCATTGTTTCTTGCACAAATCAAAAACCCTTTTAATCGTGACATCCAGAATCATACATGTAAGTCCTACCTAGAGGCATTATTTCTTGCACACATCAGTAGCCATTTTAAAAGCGACATCCAAAATCATACATGTAAGTCCTACCTAGAGGCATTGTTTCTTGCACACATCAACAACCCTTTTAATGGCAACATCCAGAATCATACATGTAAGTCCTACCTAGAGGCTTTGTTTCTTGCACACATCAACAACCCTTTTAAAGGCGACATCCAGAATCATACATGTAAGTCCTACCTAGAGGCTTTGTTTCTTCCACACATCAGCAACCCTCTCAAAGGCAATTTTTCTATGGTGGTACATGTAAGTCCTAATCAGAGTCATTGTTTCTACTACACCCGTAGCAGCCCTATTAAAGGCAATTTTTCTATGATTGTACATGTAAGTCCTAATCAGAGGCATTGTTTCTCATACGTTAGCAACCATCTCAAAGGCGATTTCCTAGAGTTTTGCATGTAAGCCCTACCAAAAGGCATTGCTTTTCACATATGTCTACAGCCCTCTCAAAGGCGATTTACCTAAAGTTATACATATAAGTACTAACTAGAGACATTGTATTTCATATACATCAGCAGCCCTCTCAAAGGTGATTTCCTAGAACTATGTGTAAGGCCTAATCAGAGCCATTGTTTTTCATATATATCAGTAGCCCTCTCAAAGGCACTTTTCCTAAAATCATACATCAGCCCTCTCAAAGGCAGTTTCCAAAATCATACATGTAAGTCCTAACAAGAGGCATTGTTTTATACATACATCATGAAGCAAAGAGATAATATCATACATCAAGGCTCACTGTGGGGCAATATAATACACACATGTCCAGGCCTATCAAGAGGCGATGCATAATATACATACACAACTGGCCCACCATGGGCAATGTCTACAAGATACATGAAGAATACATACATGCCCATGCAGGGGCTACATCATGCCACAACAAACAGGTGACCCTACTGGGAATCATCATCCCTAAAAAATTGGTTGGTGTCATCATCATCATCATCATAACCATTGCCTACAAGAGGACCAGTGGAAGGACCTGCTCCACCTGAAGTTCCTGGAGTGTATTGTGGATCCTGAGAAGGCCACGGAGCCTGAGCAAAAGAACCCCAACTGCTCGACAGAGCTGGTATGTACTCTATCTCGCCTGGTGGAATAATCCGCCCCCAACCCGACATGTGAGGTAAAGGTAGAATATAGGTCCAAAGTGCCCATAGCTCCCCTATCAAGACCCTGGCGTAACCATGAAGCATGGCTAGCTCACCTTGAAGCTGACTCCGCTCTCTTTCTATGGCAGTAGCACGGGCCTCTCTATCCCTCTACCAAAGCCCCCTTTCCCAAGCTAATGCCCGAGCAGTCTCCTCCTGCATGTGCACCTCCCTAGCCAATAGTCTCAAGTTCTGTCACTCTAGCCTGCAAAGCCTCTGCATGCAATCTCCACTCACAGGAACATCTCCAATGATAGGCCCCGTGGAGGACTCTACGAACGAAGTTGCATAATCCCTGCTAGTATCCATGAATGCATTAAAATAACCTATCGCGTAAGCCGGGTTGTCCATGACAATGGACTCAAATGACAAGTCGAGGGGAGGTGGATCTCTAGGCACCCTGAAAACTAGCATGACCTGATGGAAGGTCCTCTCTGACAAAAAGAACTCCCAGCTCAATAGGGCCTAGAACCAGTGTCATACTCTCGACTGGCCCATGGCAATAGTAAGCTCCGGTCTCCCTAACAGAAAGCCATCGTAAGGACAAACCACTATCTTGCCCCAAGTGACACAATCCAACGCCACAAAGATAGTATCCTGCTGCACCAGGATAACCCTAGTAATCGTGCAGAAAGTCCAAGCATATGCTCAAGGATACACTGTCATAGACAAACCCGCAAACCGTGGTCGCAAAACTGGCCAACCATGTCAAAATTTTCCAACGCCCCTCCAGGCTCCTGAAATCCAGCTGCTATTCAGATATCCTCTGTTTCTACTTGGCAAAAATCAGAACTGCTATTCAGATATCCTTTATTCCAACCTGACACAAATCGAGACTACTGTTCAAATATCCTCTATTCCTACCCGGGCCTAAGACCAAGACTGCTATTCAGATATCCTCTGTTTCTACTTGGCAAATATCAAGACTGTTATTCAAATATCCTCTGTTTCTACTTGACACAAATCGGGTCTGCTTTTCAGGTATCCTTTATTCCTACCCGGGCCTAAAACCAAGACTGTTATTCAGATATCCTCTGTTTTTACTTGGCAAAAATCAAGACTGCTATTCAAATATACTTTGTTTCTACCTGACACAAATTGGTACTACTGTTCAGATATCATCTGTTCCTACCTGGCCTAAGACCAAGACTGCTATTCAAATACCCTCTGTTTCTACTTGGCGAAAATCAGGACTGCTATTCAGATATCCTCTGTTTCTACCTGACATCAATCGAGACTGATGTTCAGATGTCCTTTGTTCCTACCCAACCTAAGACCAAAATTGCTATTCAAACATCCTCTGTTTCTACTTGGTAAAAATCAGGACTGCTATTCAAATATCCCCTGTTTCTACCTGACACTCATCGGGACTGCAATTCAAATATCCTCTGTCTCTACCCGGATCCCCCAAAATTTGAAGGCTAACTAGCAGCCATCCTATAATGACCCAAGGAAAAGCACTAGCCACATCTGCGCTATACCTCAAAAGGACTAGTCACAATTGAGGTTCCTTGTAGTTGTTAATAAAGCATAGATCTACCTAGTAAATACCCGATGTATGACTCATCACACACCCACACACATCACACAATAAATCAAATTGGGGCATCACAATCTCCGCCACTTAAATCTCTAATGTCCTCGTTAGGGCCCACTTTGTGTGGTAGTGTCTCTGAGCCCACACGGGGTTACCAGGCCAGCTCTGATACCATATGTAACGACCCATGGAAAAGCGCTAGTCACATCTGCGCTATACCTCAAAAGGACTAGTCACAATTGAGGTTCCTTGTAGTTGTTAATAAAGCCCAAATCTACCCAGTAAATATCCAATGTAGGACTCATCGCATACCCACACACATCACACAATCAATCAAATCGGGGCATCACACATGTCGTACATCTCACCATTTCCACTATTCTCGACTACCAAGTAAGTCCCCTTACCTATGTCCCGCATTTTATTTTTAGCATTAAAATTCCTGCATATTTGCACACCCATATAACATGGACAAAAAGCAAAAAATATATGCATTTTCCTAAAATAAGCACTAGCAAGCATCCCTAGTAGTATTGCTACTAACATTTTGCTGAAAAAGGAAGAGAAGAGGAAAAATAGACACTAACCTCAAGTGCAGAAAAGGCTACTGCAGCAACAGACTGAAGCTGAAAAGCTGAACCCGCTAAGTTCATAGTCACTCCAGAAAACTTTTTAGAAGTGAGAAGTCAAAGGAAGGAGTTGAAATGAGGTCAAAATGAGCCCAAATGGGGCTTTATAGGCCTTTGCATGGCCTAGGCTGCTCAGCGAACCTTCTTGGCCTGTCGAGTCAGCCCGGCACACCCTGAAGGGTTGCCCATCAACGTTGACCAAGTCAATGTTGACCCATTGACCTGGTCAAACTTCCACACAAAAAAAAGGTGGCCATTTCCTCTCCCAGAGTTTAGAGACAGGTCTAGAAAATGTTTCAGAAGCAGCTGCAGCAGTCTAGTCAAGTAAAATTCGGTCTCAATTTGTGAGTAGTCTTCACACGCAATTTGGGAGTGACAAAATACGAAATCACGTTCTTTATCCGACACCTCTCATTGCACTTGAGATGTCAGATAAAGAAGGGGCAACTGTTGATACCGCATTTTGTTCACCCTCGATTTATGTGCTGGAGCCCAAAAAATTCAAAAATATTATTTTCCCTCCATGGGGCCACAAGAACATCCAGAATGATGTGGTGCAACCCATTCAGATACCAAAGCACCTAAAGTGCTTTTTCAGTTAAAATGACCAAAATGCCTCTAGTCAACCTTGGGATGACCAAAAGTCAAACAAAGTCAAAATCCCTCGAAATATCACTTTTCATAATTTTACATCAAATCCAAGCTTCTCGGAGATTTTTGGCAACATTGACCAAGTTTGACCTGGAGTTAACTCTTAGTAGGCCCTAGAAACCCTAATTTTGATCCAGTCGTTAGAACTGGTTGAAACCAATGCCATTGCAAATATTATCAAATTCTAAGTCCAACAACTATTCATGGGTCAAAGTCAGAGTTAGAATGGCCGAGATATGGACATTCGATCCAAACCTACATTTGTCCTGATGAAAAATTCATATTTGTATTGCATACAAAACATACGCAGTGAAAAATTAACGAATCTACATCATTCGCTATTGATAACATGCACTATCTAAGTTTCAGAATTTAAGAACAAGAGAGAGTACCTTGGTGTGATGAATTTCAAAACAAAGGTTAGAAGTACTCGGGAACACTTTTAATCTTCACTCAATTCCACTAACGCCCAAAAAGTGTGATCTCTCAATCAGTTATATGAATTTGTTCAAGAGAGATTTAGAGAGTGTCCAACACTCACATACACACCATTTCATGTTCATCATCTTGAAATTCTATATGTTTCTCTCATTATAACTGATTATCTAATTGGGCTAGCCTTTAGCGCCTTTCCAATTGGGCTTTAGTATGTGGCTTGGAGTGGGACCAAAAGCGACCAATAAGACACTAGCTCCAATGGGCATTGAAATTTTCCGTCAACTCTTGACAAGTACAAAATTACCATTAATTATATTTAATACCACTATATAAATATAATTGCACTCTTGACAAGAAACAATTCCCCTTCATTAAGCTTTCTAGTCTCCTGGAACCCCTGCAAAGAATTGCAGATATGATAAGTACAACCTGAATCCACACACCAGGAATCTGTGGGATTTTGTACTAAACATATTTTAAGGAGAAATGAACTTTTCATACACTTATTATTGGCAGCCTTGAATTTTGGACAATTCCTCTTCCAATGTCCTTTCTCACCACAATGGAAACACTTTCCTTTGATATTCTTTCCTTTGTTGGCAACCCCTAAGGCAATATGTTTACCCTCTTACTTTGTGAAGTCCTTCTTCTTCTTTTTCATACCCTTGCCTTTCAACTTAGGTTGAAAAGTGGAAGCTTCAACCATATTAGCATCAACACTAAAATTACTAAGAATGCCTTCCACCGCTACCAACTCATTCATTAATTCAAACAATGAATAAATCTTTTTGTTCATATTATAATTGAGACTAAATTCCTTGAATGATTCAGGTAGTGACTGGAGTATCATATCCACTTGGGATTCTCCATCAATATCGGCACCTAAAACTTCCAGTGTATTCAGATTAGAGATCATTGTAAGACAATGTTCCCTCACTAAACTACCTTCAGCCATTTTGGTATTATAAATTTGCCTTGTGGTTTCTTGCCTTGCAGAACGACCTTGCTCACCAAACATCTCCTTCAGACTTAGCATTATGTCCTAGTTCTACATCCTACATTTGATGCTATAGAACATTTGAAATAAATGCTAGAATATAGCACTTGGCCATCTCATTAGATTTCTGCCAACAATTATATCGTTGTTTTTCCTCAAGAGGAGCATCTAATGAAGGAAGGCTAGCACATGGTTGAGTAAACACATATTTGTGCTCTTCAGCCGTAAAAACAATGTCCAAATTTCTTTTCCAATCAACATAATTGGATCCAGTCAGTTTGTTTTGATTAAGAATGGTAACAAATGGGCTAAATGATGCCATGTTCAAATCTGAAAATAATAAACATGAATATAATAAGTAAACTGGACATTATCAATTTAACATATAAACATATAGTATGGAACCTTAATAAAACTATAATATAATATATACAACGACAATCCAATCCCATATTCAATATCCCTCAGCATAGAGTGAACATTAAATACTATGATTGATTGAGAACTGTTAGGACATATGTGTTTCACCTTATTAGAACATATGTCATTCTTTTATGTAATTAGGTAATCCTTTGACAAAACGCACTTTACTTGTAATTGGGTAGAATTAGGATGTGTTTAATGCTTCAAGAAACTAACCTTCAAGATTAAGTGTTGAAGTGATCAAGTCTGTCCAAGAACCAAGCTGAATAGTGCAAGTTCATTAAAGCTTGACAGCTAGCTCGACAGCTAGCATGTGTCGAGGTTTAGAGAGCTATTCCAGCCCCGTGGCTCGATAGCTGCTCGACAACATCTCGATACCTCTATCTGTCGAGGTTTAAGAAAAACAGATTCTGAGTTCTGTTTTGATTCCAATCCGTGGATGTGTCTTTGGGCCTTCTTTTCTCCTAACCCTAGACATATAAAAGGATTATTTTAAGGGCCGTCAAAGTGTGGCAAGTTGCACAAGCATTGAGAAATCTTTGTTCATGCAAATTGTGACTTGAGACAAAGTTCTTGCCCTAGTTCATATCTCTTGTGAAGAAGTTGTTGTGTCTTTACACCGTAGGGTTTTGTAACCAAGCATATTCTTGATCTTCATCGTGTGGATGAATTGAAGAACTTTGCAGCCAAAAATCTTCTCTAGTTGGTAATTGAAGTCGCGTACTGGGATCTGCGTAATTGGTTAGTCACGTACTTGGGAGCCATGCATTGAAAGAAGAAATTGTCACTACAGAACAAGTCCAATTGGGTATTAGGGTAAGGGTTCAACTGTAGGTTGGTAAGGTACTTGGGATTCCTTTACTTGTAACCGCTTGTTGTGATAATAGTGGAATTTCGGGAGTGGTGGCCTTAAATTCACCCGGTGGGGTTTTTGCCAATAGGTTTTTTCCATTCGTAAACAAATCACCGTGTCATTTAGTTTTCGCTGCATACTTTAGTTTATTGGTGATTTATTTGTGCTACCACGCGTTTGCATGTTAATTTGATTAATTAATAACTTGCCTAATTAATCAACATAATTCATCACAATGGGTCAATACATTTTTGGCCTATCAAGTGGTATCAGAGCAAGCACACTCTGATTAGGGTTTAATCTTTGTGTGTGATCCATTGACCCCTGTTTGTCATGGATATATGTCAGTCTCTTATTATACCTTCATTGTTTAATGGTACTAACTATGCATACTGGAAAGTACGCATGAGAGCTTTCTTACAGTCTCTAGATGAGAAGGTGTGGCAAGCTGTGGAGATAGGTTGGACCAAGCCTAAAGAAGCGCTGGCCGATTGGGATGAAGCTAAGATCAAGGCGGCAAACTTTAACAGCAGAGCATTGAATGCCTTATTCAGTGCAGTCACTAATGAGGAGTTTAAGAAGATATCCTCTACTGAAACTGCTAAGGAAGCATGGACCATCCTCCAGACAACCTATGAGGGAACAAAGGCTGTCAAAGATTCGAAGCTACAGAGGCTCACTACAAGCTTCGAAGAAATTAAGATGGTGGAGGATGAGTCATTTAATGAGTTCTATTCCAAGCTCAAGGACATAGTTAACTCAGCTTTCAATCTTGGGGAAACCATTCCTGAACCCAAGATTATGAGAAAAGTGATCAGATCTCTAACTGAGGAATCAAAGGATATTGACAAGATTCCTCTGACTGAGCTGGTTGGCAATCTGCAAACCTATGAGCTAGGGTTGACAAGAATTGGCAAGTCGGGCAAAGGCAAGAGCATGGCACTGAAGGCCAAGAGCAATGAAACAAATGAGTCATCAGACAATGAAGACTCTAAGATGAAGTCTTACATCACCAAGCAATTCAAGAAATTCATGAAAAATGTCAATGGAAAAGGCTTCGACAAGGATTGTAGGCAATCTAGCTCTTCTCAGTTCAAGAGCCAAGATAAAGGGAAGAAGGATGCTAGGGATGGCGGTCAGTACACTATTCCAGCAGGACCTAAGTGTTTCAGGTATCAAGGCTTCGACCACATGAAACAAGAGTGTCCCACATATATCAAGAGCATTGGGAAGAGCAAGGCACTAGCTGCTACTTTAAGCGACACTAAGCCTGAGGATGATTCCGACAATGAGGATGATGGAATTTTGAATGCCTTCACTGCTACTGTCAATCCTACTGAAGGGATTGTTGAAGATGTGGATGAAGAAGAGGAATTTTTGGAATCCAAGTTTGAAAATATGGATGATCAAGATGATATCCATACAGCCTATGAGAAACTGTACAAGCTTTTTGAGAAGCATGAGAAACTCTATAGGCTAGCCACCAAGAAGCTCAGTGATGTGGAACTTGACCGTGAGGAGCTTTCCACTAAGTTTGATGAAGCTAATTAGACTATTGAGGTACTGAGATTTGAAAACAATTTCTTAGCTGAGAAGACCAAGAAGCTTGAAGCGGAGCTGTTTCAAGTTAGAGCTCAATTGGAGAGGACATCAAGTGCAAAGCTGGATGAGATGCTCAACATTTAGAAATCTGCTTCTAATCAAACTGGTTTGGGGTATGAATTCTCTTCCTCTAATATTGCTTCTGCTAGTACTACTGTTTTTGTTCCTCCTGCTAATAACATTAAAATTGAGAACAATGATGTTAAAACTGAATTAGCAAGTGAGAACCTTGACAAGGGTAAATCCATATTAAGAGCACCACCTAAGCCTGAGAAGAAGGAAACTAAAAACCCTAGGGCTAAGAAGGCTAACTCTCAAAAGCCTCAATTGAAGAAGCAACATTTCTGTCATCATTGTGGTATTGCCGGTCATACTAGACCAAATTGCTATAAGTGGTTAGCTACTCAACAGAGCAATGGCATGATAGCATCTGGGAACCAGAATCAGCTTCAAACCTCTCTTGCTTCTCTTGGAGATCTTCTCAAAGCCCTCATGTTCCTTTCGAACTTGAACGATTTCAATCCTTCCCCCTCTTCATCGGTTCAAGGGTTTGCAAAAAGGAAAGGTTCTTCCAAGGTGTAGAAGGAAAAAGGTTCCAAGTGATTTATTCATTTTTTTCTCTCTCTCCCCTTCTTGTTTTTGTTTTTGCATTACTTGTGTGTTTTGCTTTACTGTTTTTGAGTCAGTCTAGTTTTATGCATTGTTTTGCTTTGATTAACATGTTTTTGTTTGCTTACTTTCTTTTTTTTTTTTTTTTTGCTTTTCAGATAAAAATAAAAATATATATATTGAAAAATCAGAAAAATACAAAAACAGTGTGTATATGTGTACATCGGTTCTTGTGAACCTTAAAATGGCCACTGAAATAGAGTTTTCTAAACTTTGTATCTCTTGTAACTTAGATGAGCATCTCTATGCATAAATAAGCCAGTGAGCTTTGTGGCTCTTAGTTTGTGATGAGTAAGGTTAAGTGATTTCTTGTACTTAACACTTGTATCACTCTTTTTGTCTGGTAGGACTAGAAAATCTGAAGAGAAAGGCATAAATAAACATCTCACCACTGTTACCTGCCAATCATGATATGACATTTATATGCTTCAGTATAGCAAAAGTGCAATGTCAATGACATCTGTATGTTTCGGCATAGCAAAAGTGCAATGTCAAAAGCTTAACATAATTTGGTATTTCTTTTCTCTCTTTTATATACCCATGCATAGTTTGCTTAATAAAAAGAAAATATGCAAAGAAAATAAAAGTAAAAAGATCAAAAATGCTTTAAATATGATTGCAAGCGTGTTTTCTAGGAGATGTGGGAGTTATAGGATGTACCTCAAAGGTGATAGTCCCCATCAAACAGTTATGATTGTGTGTGAGTTAAAGTGATTTTCTCATATCTCAAATCGTCATATCTTAGAGACACTTATGCAATCTTGTGATGTTTTCACACAACACGCAATATTCTTCGCTATTTTTGATACTTGTGCAAGTACAAGGTTTACATGTGTTGATGTATGCTCACTAAACTGTCTTGACTTTTTTTGAAATATAAAATTAGTTAGACTTGTTTAGTGTGTGAGTGTGTATTTTGAGATCCCTGTGCTTAAAATTGTTGTTGAGAGATGATTTTGAGAGTCTAATATGTTGATTGGATCATTGGTTGGATTGCATTCATGTTTGTGTTTTTCCCTTATCGAAAAACTGTTTTGAAAAGTTGGCTCGACACCTCCTCGATAGCTCCTCGACACCTAGCTGTTTGTCGAGCTTCTCAACTTTTTCTTATCGCAATCTTGATAGCTTCTTGACACCTTCTGGATCGATCGAGGAACCTCTTGTCCTCTCGATAGCTTCTCGACACCTGGTGGATCGATCGAGCATCTGTTCTCATGTCCTGTCTTGTTCCTCGACATCTTCTCGATAGCTGTATCTATCAGCATTGTATTTCTCAACACCTACCTCGACAGATGTCTCAACACCTCTTGATACCTATATCTATCAGGATTTACTGAACCTCTATTTAAAGGTTCTGTGCGATCCGTTTCTCATTTCTCTCGATCTCTCTCTCGATAGATTTGTCTTTTCATCTTCCAAACCTCTCTTTCTCTCACTCCAAATCCTTTTTCTCAAGGTTTCTTCAAGCTTTTTCAAGTTTTTCTTCACTTGGTAAGATTCTTTTCCCTCATTCTCATGCATTTCATGTTTTGAAACCTAGGTTTTGGGTATTTTGAAAAATGTTTGGGTTTTTCAAAATTGATGAGTTTTTGTTGAAATTTTTGGGATGGGTTTTGTAGATTTGATCTTAAAAACTCCATGCATTGCATCACATTAGCATTTTATCTGTCTTCTCATGCATTTAGACGTGTGCAATATGTTTGTGTGCTGGTAGGATTGGATTGGGCTAAGCCCATGATGTTTTTTTCATATTGCATGTCCCATGTTCATGCATTCCTCATGCATACGTTCTCTTTTCAATATACTTGTTATATTTGAATTGTTTTTAGGACTTTTCTGAGTGTTTCTTTCTTCCCCCTCTCTGTCTGTTTACGTTAGTAGTGTCTATGGCACCAAAACGTAAGTCTATTCCGACCTAGAACCCTTTTTGTTCTAAGGCCTCCTCATCTTCTGATCCTACTCCTCTTTCTGTTCGGTTCCGTGATGAGAAAGCCCATCAAGAGTTCTCGGAGAACTTCTCTAAACGAGGTGTTCATTCGGAACGCCAAGGTGTTCTGGCGGACTTCACCGACATCGACCTTCCCGATGTCTTTCACAAATGGGAATGGGAGTCATTGTGTGACATCCCAGTCACTTGTCCTTCCGTGCTGATCTAGGAGTTCTACTCCAACATGCATGGATTTGATTCTTCTGTACCTCTCTTTCACACTCGCATTCGAGGTACGCACATTGTTGTCACACCGGAGTTGGTATCCGATGTGCTCCATATACCAAGGGTTGCGCATTCTGATTACTCTGGTTGTGAGCGTCTGCAGACTGTGTCCAAAGATGAAATGATCACCACTTTCTGTGAGCGCCCTTATGATTGGGGTAAGCACCAGTTTACTTCATGTCGGCCTTTTGCTAAAGGTCCTCGTTTCTTAAACATGGTTATGACTTTTGTCTTGTATCCTCTCTCTCACTACAACTCTATCACAGAGCCTCGTGCTCTTTTTCTGTTGTCTCTTCTTGAGGATCTTACCATTTACTTTCCTTCACATTTCATCTTTTCTATCATAGATGTGTATAAAGATATGGCTACCTGTGATAAGTTCATCTTTTCTTCCGCTATCACGAGGATTTTACACCATTTTTCTATCTCTTTTCCTGTCTTCAACCCTTTTCATGTCATGGTTTCCATAGACGCCGCTACTGTAAAATGTAGTAAAGCGCAATTTAGGTCGAGACAGACAGGTTCAGCAGCTCCTTCCTCTTGTTCCGCTCCATCTAGATCTGCTCGTGCTTCATCCGCTCCCTCCTCTTCTACGAGCGATGTGTCACTAAGAGACATCATGGCGCAGCTTCAGCACATGGATGCTCGCCTGGATACACTCTCTACAGAGTTGTATCAAGTGAATGTTCGGGTTGGTCGCATTGCTCGGCGACAGGCGATCATGGGTGGTTTTTGTTTTGAGGGTTCTCCTTCACCACCTCCTGTGGCTTCTGAGTCTGAGGTTGATGATGGTGATAACGATGATGCTTCGGATGATGATGATGGAGATGCTAGCTCTATCGATGAGATGTCTACTTGACACTCTACCCTTTGTCACTCGTGACAAAAAGGGGGAGTAGTTTTGGGTTATGAGAGTAGTCATACTTAGGGAGAGAGCTTGTATAGGGACATTTTTTATAGAGGGAGTGTTGAGTGTTGAGGGATGTAGTAAGGATTACTTGTATCTTTTTCTTTTCTCCACTTTAGATACATTTTCTTCTTGTACCTAGGTCTTGTGACCATTATTACATACATTGTGCTTATCCTTGTTATCTATGTGATGATGTATGTTTCTTTCACCTATCTCTACATGTGTTGTTTCTTTTCTCTCTTTATACACATGATTCTCTATTTGTATACAATCTATTATTTCTGTTTCACACTAAGATGCGTTGATGAGTTTTGTTTAAAGTGTTTCAGAAATAAACGTTGTCAAAGTCTACTTGTTATAAACTATCTTCTTGCAAAATTTTTCAAGAGTTTGTATTAGGATAGATTTTATTGTATTCAACAAGTGAGTATGAGTTGAGTGATTTATGACTTCTCTCATATGTTCATTTTTTTGTTGTAGTTTTGTCACGGATTACCAAAGGGGGAGATTGTTAGGACATATGTGTTGCACCTGATTAGAACATATGTCATTCTTTTATGTAATTAGCTAATCCTTTGACAAAACGCACTTTATTTGTAATTGGGTAGAATTAGGATGTGTTTAATACTTCAAGAAACTGAGTTTCAAGATTAAGTGTTGAAGTCATCAAGTCTGTCCAAGAATCAAGCTGAATAGTGCAAGTTCATTAAAGCTCGACAGCTAGCATGTGTCGAGGTTTAAAAAGTTGTTCCAGCCCCGTGGCTCTCCAGCTGCTCGACAGCATCTCGATACCTCTATCTGTCAAGGTTTAAGAAAAACAGATTATGAGTTCTGTTTTGATTCCAATCCGTAGATGTGTCTTTGGGTCTTCTTTTCTCCTAACCTTAGACATATAAAAGGATTATTTTAAGGGTCGTCAAAGTGTGGCAAGTTGCACAAGCATTGAGAAATCCTTATTCATGCAAATTGTGACTTGAGACAAAGTTCTTGCCCTAGTTCATATCTCTTGTGAAGAAGTTGTTGTGTCTTTGCACTGTAGAGTTTTGTAACCAAGCATCTTCTTGATCTTCATCGTGTAGATGAATTGAAGAACTTTGCAACCAACAATCTTCTCTAGTTGGTGATTGAAGTCGCATACTGGGATCCGCACAATTGGTTAGTCACATACTTGGGAGTCGTGCATTGAAAGGAGAAATTGTCACTACAGAACAAGTCCAATTGGGTATTGGGGTAAGGGTTCAACTGTAGGTTGGTAAGGTACTTGGGATTCCTTTACTTGTAACCGCTTGTTGTGATAATAGTGGAATTTCGGGAGTGGTGACCTTAAATTCACCCGGTGAGGTTTTTGCCGTGTAGGTTTTTCCCATTCGTAAACAAATCACCGTGTCATTTAATTTCCGCTACATACTTTAGTTTATTGGTGATTTTTTTGTGCTACCACGCGTTTGCATGTTAATTTAATTAATTAATAACTTGGCTAATTAATCAACATAATTCATCACAAGGGGTCAATACATTTTTGGCCTATCAAGAACTATTCTCATTATTAGTGCTATTATGATAACTCTTATCAAACATTAAGAATATGCCGTTTTAAATTTAGCCTCTAAGTAATAATAGTAAGAACTCAGTATAGAGGATACAATAATACTTAGTCTAGTGTATACCATTGTCTAGAATCATGTGTAGCCACCTTTCATCCTTTTAACAGGCTTATTTTGTAGTACTATGATAGAAACACCCTCCACATGGAATGCAAAACTCAAAGCTAAGACAAGGTGTTTGATCAAATCACTATAAACCAAGAAATTTAATCTTGTAGAACCATGAAATAAATACTCTCCACATGGAATGCTAAGCTCGAGGCAAAGACAAAGTATATATTTCACACTACTATGAACCAAAAATGGAAGCCGTGAGATCCAACCCTTGTATCTCTCTCCCACTAGATGTTTTAAAAGAAAGGTTTTTATTTTGTATACATGTGTAATCTAATCACACACAGCCTTGCTCTTTATACATGTAAAAAAAAAAAACACTTAAAGAAAATTTTGAATCTTCAGTCCTCGATCGATCGAGAATGTACCTCGATCGATCGAGAAAAATTCTACCTGCTCGATCGATTCTCTATAGATGCTCGATCGATCGAGCTTCGTGAATTTTGAATTTTCCAGAATTTTTCTAAGATAGTTTTTTTATGAACAAACAACCATCATATGATCATAATAGACAGAGATTGATATCAAAACTGAATTCCATTGATGCTATAGCCTTAAAGTTCAATTTAACATACTTAAACTCAAATTTAAACAACATCATAACATCAATATCAGTTTGTATCAAACAATAATTTCAACAACTATGTAGAAAATTAATTTCTAACAACATGAAACTATTGTCACTAATTCCAAAACTCACAAAGCATGTTATACAGATACGAAAATGAAGACCACTCTGATACCATTTGATGGAAAATTCATGTTTATATCGCATGCAAAACATATGTAGTGGAAAATTAACGGATCTACTTCATTCGCTGTTGATAACATACACTATATAAGTTTCAGAATTCAAGAACAAGAGAGTGTACCTTAGTGTGATGAATTTTAAAACAAAGGTTAGAAGTACTCAGGAACACTTTTAATATTCACTCCAATTCCACTAACGCCCAAGAAGTGTAGTCTCTCAATCAGTTATATGAATTTGTTCAAGAGAGATTTAGAGTGTCCAACACTCACATACACACCATTTCATATTCATCATCTTGAAATTTTGTATGCTTCTCTCGTTATAACTAATTATCTAATTGGGCTAGCTTTTAGGGCATTTCCAATTGGGCTTTAGTATGTGGCTTAGAGTGGGATCAAAAAGGACCAATAAGACACTAGCTCCAATGGGCATTGGGTCTTTCCGTCAACTCTTGACAAGTACAAAGTTACCATTAATTATATTTAATACCACTATATAAATATAATTGCACTCTAGGCCTTATTAATAAATTATATCCCAAGACTGTATTGTACATGCAACCCCTTCATAAAATATTAATAGTAACACAAAGTCATAAATGTAGACTACCACTTTGTAAATTACTACATCTTAATCCTTGAGTACCCGGTTTAATCCTTTAAGTTATTCATTATATATTTATGAAATCCAATTTCATAAATATATACTTTAGTAATTATTTACTAAAGTAGTTAGGCCTAACATTTTGAATAACAAACCTATTGTAAGTGCACAATTGCACCTGGCCCCAAGAACAGTTACGGGCTCAGGCCCAACGAGCCTTAAACAATGTAATTTGTAGAGTGTGGGCTTGAAACCCAGGTTAGAAGTGTTTGAGGATTAAATGGCAAGCCCAAAGATTATAAACACTTAAAAACAACGAAGAATGCTATAAGTTAATCTGCTCGGACATAAGCCGAGAACTATTCTTATATTATTTCTCTCTCTCTTTTTCTCTTTTCTTTAGGTTACAAAGAGGGGGGATCCCCTTTACTGTCTTAGATTGCTCCTTAAATACTACTCTTTTGAATAATTTGTACACGTGTTGCCTCACCTCCCCTTTAGCCTAGATATTTCTTTTCTCAGTGCCTTTGAATAGTAACCAGAAGTTTCCCTTCCACTGTTCAGGTGTCACTTCCCCATCAATGCGGCCAGGGTGGTAGGTGCAAGGTCTTTAATGTGGAGGTGACAGCCTTAATCTTCGGTGTTTCTATCACATCGGTGCTTCCAGGACATTCAAGGGTCTACCCCTTTTATCCACTGGTTTTAACCATGTCATTGCCTAACGTTTATCATGAAGTCCCAGGTTCTCTGGTGTCCGTCCGAAGAGAAATTCACCCTCGGCTAGATCCTCGGATCCTAGGCGTATGGGCCGACCCGTGATACTAACAAGTTCTAAACTCAAGAGCAGGTCAGCCTTCTTTGGCACGGCCCAAAGGCCCATATCTCCATCAGGGTGCTTTTACTCCCCACAATAGCCCCTCAAAACTCTAATTTTCAACGTCCGAGGAGAAAAATAGGGTTTTGATCCGACAAGAACCTATTCCACACACTTTGTGAGTGACGGCAAGTGTGGAAGTCGTTTCGCGTCCCAGAAGATGCCACTTGGCGGTTTTATTTTTCAACAACGCGCATATTTATTACCGTAAGTTACATTTTGTCTCCCACGTTCAACGGTGAGATGGGCATCCAACGGTCCTCGTTACTCCGCAAAATTTTAGGCGGGACAAATATAATTTCGAGGCCGCCTTTTCGCACGTCGTGACGCTTCGGGAACCTGCGCCTTCATTTAATTCATCAGGGACTAATCCCATCAAAACACCAATAATCATACTTTACCTGCAGAAAACCGTGGAAACCTGTACCTTCAATTTTGTAAGTTCTTGCTCTCTCTACTCTTAACCTTTTCTCCTCAGATACAGTCCTCGGCTGTCTTCGTGAATATTTTCCCTTTTAGAGTTTAGCCTTTCGTTCCTTTCTAATGGGTAGGTTTAAGTGTTTAGTTGATACCGCCGCTGGAATGGAAGGCTTTAGAGCCAAGTATCACATTCCCGGCGATGTAGGTTTGAAATATCGCTCGGCTGCCGTGGCCGGTTCTAGAAAGGAGGGAGAGGTTATCATCCCAATGATAGCCTTCATAGAGGGTGGGATGACCCTCCCAATGAGGCCTGTAACTAGGGAGTACCTTCGCAACCACCGTTTGTGCCCCAATCAATGCCTCCCAAACGTTTTTAGAGTTTTGGGTAGTGTCGATGCTCTAAACGAGCAGATGGGTTTAAACCTCACCTGGCACGATGTGGTCTTTCTGTACGAGTCCCATAAACTTTCCAAAGTAGGTTATTACATTAAGTCTCGCTCCAGTGTCGTTAGGCTAATCTCCCCGTCCGCCCAAATCCAACAAAGGCATGAAGGATGACTACTCGATCGTTTCGGAACCGGCACGACGGCCTCCACTCGCCCGTTGAGTGGGGAGATCCAGGTGCGACACCTTAGGAATAGCCTCCCTTCCCCCGCACAAACTCCTCTAATATTGACAAAAACTCGCACTTACATGCATTCACGTTTATTTAGGTTCATCATGTATTGTATGAATCTGACCATATTAGTCTGATTTGGTATTTTCCTTTGCAGATAAGCGACACGTGCGCCCACGCCTAAGTCACTGCAACGTTGCGGATCTTAACCGGGTACTGCGCTCCGAGGTGTTCGTCAGCGAGGACCTATAACTCAGAGCGGCTCATCTGATCCTTGGATACACTCTCATCTCCTCGGACTTCCAGGAGATAGAAAACGCCATAGTAGCCGGTGACCGAAGGCGAAGGAAGATAAACGTAGCCCGGCCCCATTTTTTGGACGACCACAATCTCCCTGACGCCCCTGACACCGTTCTATACGGACAGCCCATTGCGGCAACCCCCCTCGCTGTGCATTCTCAGGCGACTGTTGTTCCAGAGGAGCAGGTGTCTTCTTCACACACGCTAGACGAAGAGATAGATCAATTCCAACTCGAAGACACCGGAAGACCTCAAGGGACTCAGTTCGTCGTACTCTCTGACGAGGAGGAAGAAGCCACCGAGGCCTCAGGAATTGCAGTGTTAATATTTGCAAGAACAGAAGACGCATCCGAGGAAGATATGGATAGGATGCAGGATCTCCTAACCAAGAGAGGTGCGAAGGTCGCCGGGAAGAAGACGGGGGCGTCCCAAGTTCCTCTATCTTTGCCACCTCCCCCTCCTCCAGCTGAGCCAAAACTTCCAGCCAAGGATCCAAAGAAGAAGAGAAAGGGGGATATTGAGGGGACGATCAGCAAGGACCCCAAAAAACCACGACAACAACCCCCACCGGTTCAGCAGCAGAAGCTAGACAAAGGCAAGGGCTGGGCCCGCTCGCTGAGAGCTGGGAGATCGTGGATGAGGCCGAAGTGCGCCGAGCACCGGTTACCCTGGTCTCCTGACTTAAGATTGGACGATGCTCCCATCTCCTGCCAATCTAGTATAAGGGCGGTTCAACAAGGCCATGCCCACCACTTGGCCGAAGTGTTGGAGCGCCCTCTTCTGCTGCCCGAGGATATGGAGACCTTGGAAAAACGAGCCACCACAACTATTCCTTTCTCTAAAAAGGGACCTAGCGCTGGTAAGTTTCCTCCTTTTTAGGGATATTCCACTTCTAACAATACTCATAAGTTTTTTATTATTTCTAACTCACTCACATTTTGTTATAGGCCATTCAGGAGGTCTTCGTAGCCGAAAAGTTCATAGAAGATACTCGTAAAAAGGCCGTAACCGAGCCGGAGATCAGGATGGAGACTGAGAAGTCCTTGGGCACAGCCCTCGCTGAGAACGAGAAGCTCGTCGCGGAGGTGGCTGATCTGAAGAGAGAAAAGAATGGGGTGGAGTCTAATTTGAAAACCATGAAGACCCGTATAGAAGCGGGCAGCGCAGGCTCCTTCGCGAAAAGATGACGAGCTTTCCCCGAGGCCAAAGTGGAACGCTCGGATTTGGAAAAGGAGCTGCGCTAATGAAAGAAGAAGCCCGCTCATTCCAACACTCTCTGGCGACGCCGTACGAGCTACGAGGAAGGGGTAGCAAATACCGAGGAGCAAATGCGGAGGCTTTCGCGGCTTTGTGCCGGAGTACCGTCGTAAAGTCTCGGGGAAGCCCTAAACGTGGCCGGAGTTCCTCGTCCTCGGATGAGGAAGTCCGAGAACGTTTGGCTCTCCTCTCGAGATACGAGATTGAAGAGCCTCCTCCGCTCGCTACTCCTACCCCCGAGTCAGCTCTCCTCGCCGCTTCGATAGTCCCACAAGCTGACTCAGATCCTCCAGAACCTTCGTGTTCCAACAAAGAGAAGGAAGGAGGAGGATGCAGAAGAAGGATTTCGAGCCGTACGTGGAACTCGGCGTCCTTCCAACGAAGACGTAGACAAAGGAAAGCAAGTCCCGACTTCCTTTGAGCTGAGTTGAAAGAGACGGAGGAACCAGCACTTCTCGCAAGATCCTCCTCCAACAGCTGGGACCTAGTTTAGGGCTTCTTTTTCCTTGTTCAATCTTTATATGTAATGCATGTCCAAATGATTAATGAAGAACGACTTTACTTGATTTTTACTTGTGTTGCATCTATTTTTACTTTATTCTTTTTATATTTATCGCAAAAGTTTCCCATTAATACATAACAAAAGTTTCTCAAAGTAAACAAATCTAACTCCAAGAACTGCATAACCATAATTTCCACATAATCATGCGCACATTATTAAAGATCTGCCAGAAGGTGATATGGTTGAAATACTTAAACAATGCATTGATTAAAAAGAAAAAAAGATCTCAAATAACGATCAAACCCTCGTAATGTATAGCACCATTCTTAGTGAGATACAAGGTCCGAGGACCATTCCTTACACAAATTTACTTAACACTTAAAGATACAAGACTTAAGATCCGAATTAATGACCAGTAAGGCATTAATTTCCAGGCGCAATAAACAATCAATTTTAATTAAATTTGTGATCTGAGGACAAGACTTAAACAATTTCACATTAGTTCTTAAGATTAATAAGCTTAAATGTCAACTTTGTCCAAAGTAGGTGGTTCAAGGACCCGGCATAACTAAGGTTCTGTTTAACAAGTGACAAGACATCAATTTCCACAAGGTTTGTGGTCCGAAGACTGCACTTAACCAAGTTTCTGTTTGATTCTTAAAATCAGTAACTTCAAATGTTAATTTCCCCAAAGTAGGAGGTCCGAAGACCCGGCATAACTAAGGTTCTGTTTAACAAGTGACAAGACATCAATTTCCACAAGGTTTGTGGTCTGAAGACTGCACTTAACCAAGTTTCTGTTTGATTCTTAAAATCGAACTTCAAATGTTAATTTCCCCAAAGTAGGAGGTCCGAAGACCCGGCATAACTAAGGTTCTCGTTTAACACGTGACAAGACATCAATGTCCACACGGTTAGTGGTCCGAAGACTGCACTTAACCAAGTTTCTGTTTGATTCTTAAAATCAGTAACTTCAAATGTTAATTTCCCCAAAGTAGGAGGTCCGAAGACCCGGCATAACTAAGGTTCTGTTTAACAAGTGACAAGACATCAATTTCCACAAGGTTTGTGGTCCGAAGACTGCACTTAACCAAGTTTCTGTTTGATTCTTAAAATCAGTAACTTCAAATGTTAATTTCCCCAAAGTAGGAGGTCCGAAGACCCGGCATAACTAAGGTTCTGTTTAACAAGTGACAAGACATCAATTTCCACAAGGTTTGTGGTCCGAAGACTGCACTTAACCAAGTTTCTGTTTGATTCTTAAAATCGGTAACTTCATGCATCAGAGGTAGTCATAACTTTGAAATATTCACCGATAAAAGCACACTTTATTAATAATAATATCTTCTAAGATTGTTTATATTCCATGGGCGCGGTACAATTCTTTCATCTAGGTCAGCTAGCCGATATGACCCTATGCCTCATCGATACAATGCGGCAGGGCCTTCCTGGGCCGGGTCCTAACTTACCCCAAGCTGGGTTCTTAGAGGTACCCACAACTTTTCTTAGCACGAGATCACCAGGTGCAAGTGGCCTTAGCCTCACGTGGGCGTCGTAACCCCGTTTTAGCTTCTGTTGATAATAAGCTATTTGGACCATCGCTGCCTCGCGCCGTTCCTCAAGCAAATCTAGGCCTTTTTCCAAGAGTCCATTGTTACTCTCAGGGCTAAAGGAGCTGGTCTTTATGGTGGGAAAACCAGATTCTAGAGGTATCACCGCCTCGGCTCCATAAGTCATAGAGAATGGAGTTTCTCCAGTGGACCTGCACGGTGTGGTCCGATACGTCCACAGAACATGAGGGAACTCTTCGACCCATCTGCCTTTCGCATCATCCAACCTTTTCTTTAGCCCGCTGACAATGACTTTGTTGACGGCCTCGGCCTGCCCGTTTCCTCGAGGATAAGCTGGGGTGGAATACCTATTTATAATACCCATGTCACCACAATACTTCCTAAAAGCCTTACTGTCGAACTGGACACCATTGTCCGAGATGAGTGTGTGTGGTATACCGAATCTGGTAACGATGTTTTTCCAGACAAACTTCTTGGAGTCAATATCTCTTATATTTGCTAAGGGCTCGGCCTCAACCCATTTAGTGAAATAGTCTGTTCCCACAAGAAGCCATCTTTTATTGCCAGCAGCTCTCAGAAATGGCCCTACAATATCCAAGCCCCATTGTGCGAAAGGCCAAGGGCTGGAGAGAGGGTTAAGAACCCCTCTAGGTTGGTGAATATTAGGAACAAACCTCTGACACTGATCACATTTCCTGGCATAGTCTTGGGCCTCTCTTTGCATATTGGGCCACCAATAACCCTGAGTCAGAGCTCTGTGGGCCAAGGATCTTCCCCCAGTATGGCTGCCACAAATCCCTTCATGCAGTTCTTCTAGAAGCCCCTCCGTTAAATCAGGGTGTACACACAACAAGTACAGTCCTGAAAAGGATCGTTTGTACAGTTTTTGATCCTCGGACAGCCAGAAACGTGGCGCCTTCGGCGTATCTTATTCGCTTTCGGATTTGTCCTTAGAAGGACATCATCCCTAAGAAAAGATACGACCAGTCGATCCAACTAGGTCCAGCCTTATTAAATGGATACGAGGCGCGTTGGTAATGACAAGAGAGGCTCTAGAAAATCTTCAACGAGGATAACCCTAGGTAAACCTTGAGCCGAGGACGTTGCCGCCGTGGCTAAGGAGTCTGCATGGGTGTTTCCGCTCCGAGAGATACGAGTTAAGGCGAAGGAGCCAAATTGAGTTTGCCGACGCTTAACCCTGGGCCAAATATTCCCTGCATCCTTGGATCTCAGCCTCCATGGTCCCCGTGACTCCGGCCGACCACCCGCCGAGAATCCGAGAAGATGTGGATTTCTCTTCCACCCATCCTATGCACCATTTTCATGCCTACCAAGACCGCTTCGTATTCGGCCCCATTGTTAGTAGCCGAGAACGCCAATCTCAAAAATTTTTCGAAGACAATTCCCTCTGGGGACATAAGGACAAGTCCAACACCAGATCCTCTCTGATTAGCCGCCCCATCCACATACACTTTCCAAATCGGAGGCATGGCAGCTGTAATCACACCAACTGATTTTTCATCCATGTGTGCTTCTTTTAGAGTTTCTTCCGCAATGGCTCGGCAAATTCCACCACCAAGTCAGCGAGGACCTGGCCCTTCGTCGAGGTGCGAGGCTTATACCTTACATCAAAAGCCCCCGTGATGGTCCCCCACTTTGCTATCCTTCCCCGAGTAGTCGCGCTGCCAGAATCGCCTTGAGGGGCAATCGGGTCGTAACAACCACCGTGCGGGACCGAAAATAATGGGGAAGCTTTCGCGTGGCATGAACCACGGCCAGAAGCGCTTTCTCTAAGGGTTGATAGCGCACCTCGGCATCACCCAAAGACTTGCTAACATAATATACCGGTCTTTGCACCCCGCTATCATCTCTTATCGTACCAAACCGACCGCGTGACGGCCACCGCGCATAAGCAAACAAAATCTCATGTGCGTCTGGACGAGAAAGAATGGGTGGCCGAGATAGATATTGCTTACGCTGTTGAAAGGCTAACTCGCAGTCCTCGGTCCATTGAAACCCTTTCCACTTATTCAGCAGTTGGAAGAAAGGACGACACCGGGTCACGACCGAGATATGAACCTCGTTCAAAGCGGCAATCATTCCCCGTCAACTTTTGAATTTCTTTTGGGTTCCGAGGAGGCCGCAAGTCCCGAATAGCCTTGACCCTGCACCGGTTTACTTCTATGCCTCTATGAGTAATCATGTATCCCAAGAACTTCCCTGCACCCCACGCCGAAAGAACATTTTGAGGCGTTGAGGCGCAACTTGTACCTTCTCGCATGTCGAAAAGTGTCGGCCAAATCTTTCACATGTAAGGGGATTGTTTTGCTTTTCACCACCATATCGTCAACGTATACCTCAATGGTTTTCCCCATTTGCTGTTCGAACATCTCCGGTCATCATCCTTTTGATAAGTAGCCCCGCATTCTTCGTACCGAACGGCATGACCTTATAATGGTAATTCCCCGTCGGTGTAATGAATGCGTCTTTTCCCCGATCCTCCAAAGGCCAAGGAATCTCGTGATAACCCCGGAAGGCGTCTAAGAAACTCATCCGAGGATGTCCGACGTGGCATCCACCAGGCCTTGATCAATACGTGGCATCGGGAACGAATCTTTGGGACAGTGCCTTGTTCGGGGATCCAAGAAAGTCCACACATACCCTCGACGTTCCGTTTTGCTTTTTAACGACGACCGTACGGGCTAACCACTCGGGTAGAAAACTTCTTTGATAGCCCCAAGCTCTTTTGAGTTTAAGCACCTCTTCCTTCACAAATTTCGGAATGTTCCCTGGAAGATCGCCGAGGTGGCTGCCTTCTCGGAATGATAGCCGGGTTGACATTTAGGTGATGACAGATGAAACCCGGATCCAGGCCTGGAGCTTCATAAGGATCCCACGCAAAAACATCAACGTTATCCTTCAAGAACTCTAACAACTCCATTTTCTCTGGGTGTGGTAAAAGTATACCGACTTGGAAGAATCTCTCCGGGTTATCGGCCACCGGAAACTTCTCTAATCCCTCGCACTGTGTCTCATCTCCTGTCACCACTCCAGATGAATCAGGAGCCGTTAACTGCTATAAATCCTTGTTGATCAAAGCCGAAGATTCGGCTTCTGTCTGATGCAGCACTGCAGCTGATATGCACTGCCTGGCTACTGATTGGCTGCCGAGGATTTCCTCAACACATTCCCCCGAGGGGAATTTAACTTTAACATGTAAGGTAGAGGAGACGGCTCCAAGCGCATGCAGCCAAGGCCTGGCAAGGATGGCCGTGTATGGAGAGTACGCATCAACCACGATGAAGTCCACCTCAACCGTTTCTGAGCCGGATTGAACGGGCAAACGGATCTGTCCCTTCGGTACAATGGCTCTCCCTTCGAAGCTTATGAGTGGTGAGTCATAAGGAGTAAGGTCTTCCAACTTCAATCTTAACCCCTTAAATAGATCAGGGTACATGATATCTACACCGCTGCCCTGATCTATCATCACCCTTCTCACGTCATAGTTCCCAATTCTGAGGGTAACCACAAGAGCATCGTCATGGGGCTGGATAGTCCCCACCTTATCCTCCTCCGAGAAATCTAGGACGGGCAAAGTGCCCTTCAACCTCTTCGGCCTGTGACCCATGTCCTCGGTCTGTTGATGGGAAACCGCCATCACCCTAGTGGGACCTGAGCCGGTCACCGCTGCAGGGGCAGCGAAGATAACATTAATTGTTCCCAAGGCTGGCCGAGATGTATTGTTCCTCCGGCCGTTTCGAGCCTACTTGGCTGGCCTGCCCAGTGGGCTGACACAGGTGCTGCTTTAACTTTCCCTCACTGACGAGCTGCTCCAGATGGTTCCACAGGGTCCGACAGTTCTCGGTAGTGTGACCCACATCCCGATGGTACTGGCAAAAGAGGTTGTGATTCCTCTTCGCAGTGGTCTCCTCGCCATCTTATCGTGCCATTTCAAGAAGGGTTCCTTGCGAACTTTCTCCCAATAGCGATGTACCGGTTCCCCGGAATACGTGTTTACGGCCGAGGTACCGCCGAGGCGGACTGTCCAACGTAATCTCTCCTCGGCCTGTTATTGTGATATCTGTCCGACCTGAAATCCCTTCTCTCCTGCGGGATAACCTTCTCCTTTCCCTTTCCCTACTGTTGGTCTTCCTCCACTCTCTTATACTCGTCAATACGGTCCATGAGGTGACGTACACTGCGAACAGGCTTTTTAGTCAAAGACTTTCTCAGTCATGATCGCAGGGAGGCCCACCTTAAAGGTATTAAGTGCCACCTCATCAAAGTCACCATCTATTTCATTAAACATCTCCCCAAGAACGATCGGAGTATGCTTTCAACGTCTCCCCCTCCCTCATAGTCATGGATAACAACGAGTCCAATGGCCGAGGTACTCTGCTACACGTGATGAACCGTGAAGCGAATGCCCTAGTAAGCTCCCCAAACGAACTTATAGACCCCGACTTAAGGCCGTTGAACCACCTCATAGCAATGTGTCCTAGCGGGAGGGAAAACTTTGCACATCAGGGTCTCATTGTGAAAGTGCACCGCCATCCTCTGGTTGAAGTGACTCACGTGCTCCACCGGATCAGTCCGGCCATTATAGATGGTGAAAGTGGGCTGGGTAAACCTTCTGGGAAGCCTTCCTTTCTCAATCCTCCATGCAAATGGAGATTTGGAGAGCTGGTGCAACGCCCTACTCATAGCATCGTTACCTAAGCCCCTAGAACGAGGCTTCTTACGTCTGCGAGTTGGTTGGCTGCCCTCCTCACCGGAGGATGTTGCACTGGTGGGAGAGCGCGACCTTGAGCTGTGGCCAGCTCCCCTATCCTCCTCTGAGGAAGAGTTAGATGAGGATGATGAAAACCTACGCTTAGCGCGGCGTAGCTTTCTCTTTAGACGGTTGATTTCCTTCTGCATGGATTTAGAACCCTCATCGTGGGTGGTGCTACCCCTTCATGAATATGGCCGGCACCTGGATATTCTGTATGGACACTCCCCTCACGATCTCTTTGATGTTCAAGACGTTCAAAATGATCTTCCGGCTGTGATCCCTGTGACTCAGCATGGTGAGCACCTAAGCCTACCATAGTACCCCTGTCGCTTCTAGACTAGATTCCCCACAGACGGCGCCAATTGTAAGTGCACAATTGCACCTGGCCCCAAGAACAGTTACGGGCTCAGGCCCAACGAGCCTTAAACAATGTAATTTGTAGAGTGTGGGCTTGAAACCCAGGTTAGAAGTGTTTGAGGATTAAATGGCAAGCCCAAAGATTATAAACACTTAAAAACAACGAAGAATGCTATAAGTTAATCTGCTCGGACATAAGCCGAGAACTGTTCTTATATTATTTCTCTCTCTCTTTTTCTCTTTTCTTTAGGTTACAAAGAGGGGGGATCCCCTTTACTGTCTTAGATTGCTCCTTAAATACTACTCTTTTGAATAATTTGTACACGTGTTGCCTCACCTCCCCTTTAGCCTAGATATTTCTTTTCTCAGTGCCTTTGAATAGTAACCAGAAGTTTCCCTTCCACTGTTCAGGTGTCACTTCCCCATCAATGTGGCCAGGGTGGTAGGTGCAAGGTCTTTAATGTGGAGGTGACAGCCTTAATCTTCGGTGTTTCTATCACATCGGTGCTTCCAGGACATTCAAGGGTCTACCCCTTTTATCCACTGGTTTTAACCATGTCATTGCCTAACGTTTATCATGAAGTCCCAGGTTCTCTGGTGTCCGTCCGAAGAGAAATTCACCCTCGGCTAGATCCTCGGATCCTAGGCGTATGGGCCGACCCGTGATACTAACAAGTTCTAAACTCAAGAGCAGGTCGGCCTTCTTTGGCACGGTCCAAAGGCCCATATCTCCATCAGGGTGCTTTTACTCCCCACACCTATTAAACTTATTTCAAGGGAATATTTTGTATCTCTTTTAAGAGACTATGAATTCCATCTTGAGAATATATGTTCCATCGACACTAAATGTGGTTGCCCAACATATTGAGGTTTTGACCGTAACTTTAGATCTCACTGTTGATATTTCGAAGCAACCTACACATCATGATCAGGTCCATTATTCTCTCAGGATTAAGAGTTCATGTAAATATAAGTCGTAAAATTTATTATTCATTTGACAATCATTAGGAGAATAAAATTTCACAACAGTCTAGTTCAATATGTCTTAACACTTAAACATATCAATATACCAACTAGAAGTCTCCATTTCCATAATCAAGATAAATCATCTTAGTTGATATTTTATAGTCTTCGCAGATGAAATGCTCAATTTCATCACCGATTACGAACTACAATTCTGAGTTTACAAAGAACTTGTGATTTATATCTTGTGTGACTCTTCACATAAATCACATACTATGCATCTCATGGACTATATGATAATGTTCAATACTCATGTTACCATTATTTTAGATTATAATAAAAACAACTTTATTAATACAACATTAAGTCATACATAATGTCATACATAGCATCATACAATAGGATTTAAGGCCATAATCCTAACATGTCCCTCGCGGACACCACTTTTTGTTTGCTTTCTTGTTTGTTTGCCTTCTTGCTTGTTTGCTTGCTTTCTTGTTTCTTTGCTTGCAATGTCTATCATGCTTATTTGCTTTATGCCACTTTCATATGCTCTTTGCATCATTTTCTTCCATTGTTTATCTGCTGGTTTCTTGTCTTTGTCTTTGCATGTACACACATGGAGCGAGGGCGCATGGGCACGGTCTCCCAGGTGCAAGCAGAAAGGGCGAGGATGTGAGCATGTGGATATAAGCCAAGCGAATATGTTCAGTAGATTTAGAGGTCTAGCTTCTCCCATTTGGTTTGTACTCTTTTAAACCCCCTTCCTTCCTCCCTCCTTTCTCTCTTAAATGGGTTGTATTAGGTATATCATGTCATGTACCATTCGTCCTCATCTCTAGAGTATAGCAACCTCTGTTTACTTTCCTGCACCTATATTTTGGGCCATGCTCTAAAGATGTTGGCATTTACTTTCTTGCTCTGTGTGCTAGCATTGTGCATGATGTATGTACATATATACCTACTCACCCCTTCTAGTGTGATTGTCACAATCCATGTCACCTAAGGCAAAGCGATGCCTAATTTCCGCTGCGAAAGTAAGTTGACACATCACCGGATTTTCACCGTGGAAATCTGGTACTTTGCCCAAATGCCTTAGGAAAGCATAGATTGGGACCACACCCTTTCAAAAGCCAAACCTCAAAGCCCTCCATGCATGCAAAGCCTCAAAAGCCAATGCCAAAATCATGTTTTTTATTGCCAATCTCCGAAAACTAAGGTTTTATCAAAACAAAGGAATGTCCTTAGATAGGCATTGTGGGGTACCTAACACCTTCCCCACACGTAACCAAACTTTCGGACTCAAGAATCAAGATTTTTTTTCCATCCACATTAGATTAGGAAAAATGTCATTTTTCTTAGCTTAGGATTGGTAATAAAATCAACTAGAAACAGGTGACCAATCACACCTTAGAAAAACCCAATGATTGGTGGCGACTTCACTTACCTTTGGTAATCACCTAAAATTTGGCTAAGATTCCTGCCACACCTCCAAAGGTAGACAAATACCTTCCTCCATCAAGAGAGAGAGAGAGAGAGAGAGAGAGAGAGAGAGCACCCGAAGCTCCGCGTGAACAACACAATTATCGAGAAGGGCCTTCAACGGGCCCCACGTGCACCCCAAAATTGACCACCAGAAAAATCAGTCAAGTCGGTTTCAGGTGAGAGTGAGCGTCGATTGATTCGGTCAGTCATCGAAATAAATAAATAAAAAGAGAAAAATCAGTCTAGTCGGTTTCGGGTGAGAGTGAGTGTCGATTGATTCGGTCGGTCATCGAAATAAATAAATAAAAAGTCATTGAAATTTAGAAGAAAAAAAATCGTCGAAATTTGGAAAAGTCGCCGAAATCTAGACAATTTCGCCAGAATCTACATTTGTTTCTCTAAAAATTGTTGGAATTTGGCCAGATCTAGCTAAATCCCACCAGATCTAGCCGAATCTAGTCGAGATCTTACTGGATCTGGCTTGTTTTTGCAGGATTTGACCATATGTTTTATATAGCACCAGTCGGGCTCGGGTTGCTCAGGTTTTGGAGAAGTAGACCCGCCACTAGACCCACCGGTGTTGGTTCTTGAGAACGAAAACCCACTACCAATTGACTGGACCTTTGATTCGGGCCGGAATCGAGTTGGCGTCGAGTGGTTTGGCCTGGTTGTTGGGCTCCAGTCAGGTCTGGACAGCCCTGATACAAACTAATAAATTGACAGTTTTTTTGTAATATAAAAGGACATATAACCATGTATTGTATTAATTCATGTATCATATTTAAATGCGTTGATCTTTTTTTTTTTCTTTTGAACACAAAATGACGTAAATCACTCTTCTTCTTTTTTTGTATTCATTTTTCCCCTAAAAGTTAAATAGAAATGGTAATAAATAGGTGTGTGCAACACAAAAGTGTAATTGTAGTGTGTTTATATCTAGAATCCCCCCTAAATGATGTGCAATAGTAATACCCACTTAAATAAAAATGGTAATAATTTTTTTTCGAATGATAATAAATAGGTGTAATTATATATATATATATATATATATATATATATATATATATATATATATATATATTAAGACATCTATGTTTTATTTATTTATTTTTGTTTACAATTAAAAAAGAAATATGTGTACAAATTAATTTTTTAAGACTTGCCTTTTAGGCTACTCACCAACACCCCCCCCCCCCCACCCAAACAAAGCCTTTTAAATAATAAAAGAAAATCTTTGGAAAGTTGTTTCCTAGAGAAAGAAGGAAAAAAAAATAATGGAGTATTTAAAGGAGCTAATAATGGATCTTTAAGTATTTAACTACATATTATTTAAGAATTTATTATAAAGATGGGATTTTTAATGTGTATTTAAGGACAATTTAGAGTATTTAAAGGAACTTGTAGTGGATATTTATTAAAATGGTGAATTTTATTATTTTATGCATTATCAAAACAACACGTGTCACCATTGTGTGTATCCTTTAATTTGAGAATCAAACTTTTATATTCTACTATAGATATATGTGTCATTGTTTTATGCATTGTTAAAAGAACATGAGTCACCATTGTGTGTATCCTCCAATTTGAGGATTTAACTTTTGTATTACCACCGCTCTCCCTTGGTGCGGTGGTCACTCTACAAGTATAAATGCTTGTAGGGTGTGAGGGACAAAGGTTGGGGTTCAAGTCTCTAGGAGAAAGCTTCACACAGATATACACTTAAATTAGGCTATGGTAGAAATTCTATCTTGTATCAAAAAACTTTCGTATTATATTTTTCTCAAAAAAAAACTTTTATGTTATATTATAAATAGATAGATAGATTTGTCAAATTTAATGCTAATTAGATGTTATTTAGTAGTTGACTCATAAACTTATTTTTTATCTATAATTTTAGACTACAAAAATCTGAAATTTAATTATTAAGTAATGGCATAGCTATTGATCTTTGATTTTATTGAAAAATTTTAAGCATGGAAGATATAAGAAGAAAATGTAATTGAATGTTGGATTTGTTAAAATTCACATCTAATAAAAAAAATATTAAGTGAAGTTGTAACTTTCATTTACAACTAATTTTGTTACCAAACTTTGTCCAAAGTTTAATTGTGTTAAGTCTAAAAAAAATTCAGGTGGTCACAAATTTTTTTAAGGTTAAAAAGATCATAAAATTTATATATAATAATTTTTTTTTTCAGGATCAGGATGGTCCCATGGCCATCCTGACTTAAATATACAGTCGCTCCTGCTCTTGTGCATCATTGGGTCACCATTCTCGTGTTTTTGTTTTTCTTATCTAGATGTTATATCCATTTCAGAATTTCTTTTTAAAAAAGTTTGACATCAATTTTATAAAGATTGTATCAAAATTGAAACTAAAGGAAAATAAAAATAAAGGTAAGATAGTTTGACATCAATTTCAGAATTTTTTATTTTTTATAGCGTTATTTTTGTACCAAAGGTCTAGTAGATTTTATTTTTTAATATATGAAAGTTATAAGAAAATTGAATTAATTATATAATGTTTACACAATATAATTATTAATTATAAAATAATTTGCTGTGGTTATAATTATTATTTTTTTGAGGAAATGCTGTGGTTATTATAAACGTAATACGTTCATTAAAAATAAAAACCTTAATACTTGTCAAAAGTTTTTTCGTCATTTAGCATTTCTTCCAACATCACATGCTTACCTTAAAATAAAAAATAAAAATAAAAAATAAAAAGCATCACTATCTTACCTGACCTTTGCCACTCTACTGTTACTCTTTGTCATTCCGAAAAAACATAAGTAATCGGGTTTTGTTTTGTTTTGTTTAGAGGATTTCTTTCCTCTTCTTTTTTCTAATAAAAAAAAATGTACTAAAATAACTTTAGAGAGAGAGAAAAAAAAATTATTCCGTGGCCAACCATTCACTAAAAATTATTATAATGTAACCTGTAACCTAAAAGTGAAAATAGAAAATTCATAATTATGTATAAATTAGCCAGATAAGGACTACATTATTTGTTTTACTAATTTATCTATGCCTTTCTCGCATGACCTACCTTTTTTTTTTTTTTTTGAAAGATCATGACCTACCTTTTATGCTATAAAAAAATTTCAGAAATGGAAAATACACGCATCACCACTCATCTGATAGCCATTCTTCTGCAGCCAATTTTTTTCTTGACTACACGTTATCCCACAACTTGCTTATCAACTTGTAATTGGATTGTAGGTTCTAGTTAACTCAATTAGTAAATTTTCTTATAATTGAATAAGAGATTTAAAATTCAATCTCCACTTATACCAAAAACTGATTTATGTCTTAGTTTCATGATAAAGATCTATTATCAGGAGAGGACACTATAGGTAGAAACTCTCTAAAAAACAAATGTAAGAAAAAAGTTTAGTTACAAAATTGGTTGTAACCTAAGGTTACAACCTTACTCAATAAAATAAATATTACTACATATTTTGAAAAATCTACCGTGGAATTACATATTCTTTACACTCTTAATATACATGTCAATTTTTTTGTCAATCGAATATTATTTACTATATGACTTATAAACTTATATTTTGTGCATAATTTTAAATTACAAAAACATACAATTTAAACAATTTATTAATGATATAACTATTGATTTTTTATTTTTTAGAAATTTTGCAAGCATGAAAAATATAAGAAAAAAATGTAATCCAATGGTAGATTTGTCAAAATTCACCTTGAATAAAAAGATATTGAATAAGGTTTCAGTTTTATGCTATAACAAATTTTGTAGCTAAATTTTGTCTAACTTGTGATTGGATTTCCTCATTTACGGGTCAACCACTGGTACTTGGAATATTCATATTAGCTCATACAAAAATATATGTTTATTTTAGCATTAGAATCTTCTTTAATTTTTATTTTACATAAACACTTTTCAAAAATACTCATATTAGATTATCTATTCTAAACTCTATTTCATTATAAAAATAAAAAATAAAAATTTATTATTTCTTTTTTTTTCACACACAACAACCACTATCTACTCTCTTCCTTTATCATTGGGATGTGTAAAGAAATAATAAAAACAAAATGCAAAATGAATAATGCTAGTGTAATTTTACGTTGTTATTGTAACAACTTTGCAAATTTAAACATATTTAACTTGACTGATGTGTGCAATTTTGGAACTTGGATGTGTAAAATTGAGTCATTTTCCTATTTTGCATTATTTGATGCAAATGCTCTTAATAAAAAATCTAATCATATCTTGACGTACAAGAAAGTTGTCACAAAGTGTGTGTTCCTAGACTTTTAGTTTTTACAATCACATACTTTATCACAATTTGCACATGTATTTGCATCACTTACATATAGATTCACTACATACTTGATGAAAAAGTACGCGGACATACATTTTACTACAACTTAATCACATGTGAAACTATGAGTGGTGGAGAAAAAATTTATTAGTGCATATGTTATGACATTGAAAAGGATATTGCCTCAACCTTTAATTTGGATTTAATTATAAATGATCTATGAGATTTGAACTAACATTGAGTTCACTTTTCATAGATGTTTGTTAATACTAACATTAAGAAAATTTCTTTTTTTTTTTTTAAATTTTATTTGGTTATACTCCTATCATTCCTAAATTGAAATTTTGGTTCCATCTTGACTATATAACATGTTATCAAATCATGAGAAAAGTAACGGCAATTGTTCGCATCTCTTCTTCGCGGATGATTTGGTGCTCTTTGCTAAAGTGGATCGTGTCAATTGTTCAACAATTAGGGATGTGTTGGATGCTTTTTGTGCTATATCTATGCAGTCCATTAGTGCAAGCAAATCAACCAAATGTTGATGTTGATACAAGAGAATCCTCATGTGATATCTTAGGATTTCATTCAACCCCCACCCTTAGTAAGTACCTGGGATTTCCCATAAAGCATTGTGGAACCAACAATGAAGATCTTAGGTTTGTTTTGGATTGGGTAAAGACTAAATTGGCTGGTTGGAAAGCCAATCTTCTTTCCTTGGCAGGTAAGGTTGTTTTGATCCAAGCATCCACTTTTATTATCCCAGCATATGTCATGCAGTGCACGGAACTTCCGAAGAAGTTACTTGACAACATTTATAGGGTCAATTGAAATTTTTTATGGGGGTCGACGGAAGATGCCAAAAAAAACACATTGGGTGAGATGGCATAAAGTGACCAAATCTAAGGAAGAAGGGGGCTTAGGAATTCAATCAGCTAAGGGAAGGAACCAGGTTTTGTTGGCCAAGCTAAATTGGAGATTCTATGTGGAAAAGGATGCCTTGTGGGTTAAAGTTCTTAACAAAAAATACTACTTTACCCGTAGGCTTAAGGCCAAAAATGGTGATAGACTCCCTTGTTATAGGACTTAGAAGGCTACGAAAATGGGGGTGAAGTGTTTAAGAAGGGGATTAGGTGGATTCCAGGGAGAAATAGCAACTTGAGTGTATGGCATGACAATTAGGTCCCCAATGGTTCTTTAAGAACTCTTATTCAAGGCCCTCTCATTGTTGAAGATGAATCTCTTTGGGTTAAGGATGTTTTTGGTCCACAAGGGTGGGATTGGTCTAGGATTTCCATTGAGCTTCCAAGTCAAGTCCCTATGGATATTAATTCCATTCCATGTTCTATTAGAGCTGATCAATAAGGAGATAAATTGTTCTGGGTAGGAGCTAAGAAAGGGAATTTTGATTTGAAACATGCCTACTCTATAACCACAGGTAGGGTTGTTGATGAGAGTTCTTTTTCTAGATGTTGGGTTTGGAAATTAGACACTTTGCCTAGAATAAAGACCTTTATATGGCAGTGCTTACATAATAGTATTGGAGTGGGAGAGTGCCTTGTTAAGAGGTGTATTAGGGACTCGGTTTCCTGACCTTTGTGCCAAAGAGAACCTGAATCCATACTGCATAGATTGAGGGACTGTGAGGCAGCTAGACTTACTTGGTGGCAGATGGGAATCCATGGATCCAGCAACTTCTATGAGGGCAACCTGAGTTCTTGGCTTGAGAAAAATTGCAAGTATAATAGGAATAGAATGAGCAACCAACCCCCATGGAATTGTTTTTCCTTTTGCCATTTGGCTTATGTGGAAGCATAGAAATGATGTGGTTTTTAATAACCAACATGCTCAGTCTTCTATCCATAAGGATGCGCTATTTCAGGCCTTAGAGTTTCAGCATTGTGGGATGTCTCCAAAAGTTGTAGGTAGCAGATAGGTGGTGCATTTCAGGTGGGAGAAGCCTCAAGCCGGATGGTACTGCCTTAATACTAATGGTTCTGCATCAGCTAGCGCTAGCAGAGCTGGTTGTGGTGGCCTGATCAGGAATGAGCAAGGGGAGTGGGTCGAGGGATTCTCCAGGAGGCTTAGGTGCTTGAATAATTTCATAGCGAAAATGTGGGGTCTTAGAGATGGCCTTATGCTCTGTAAAAATATACACCTGAATGCAGTGAACATTCAAATTGATGCCATGGCTGTTGTTCAGCTCCTCACCAGTCCAACTAATTCTAATCTCTCTGTTTTGCCACTTATTGAGGACTACAGGCAGTTCATTTTCCAAATAGCCCAAGTTCGGATCGTGCATTGTTATCGTGAAGCTGATTCGTGTGCTAATTGTTTCGCTAGAATAAGGTCTGATCATGAGAGAACTTTCATTTTGTATCAAGATCCGCTTGTGGATCTTTTGGAGCAATTAAGCTCAAACAGATCTGGCTTGTATCTTAATAGGACCATCTCTGATACTCCCTTCCCCCTTTTGTTTATTTAATGAAAATTCCTTTTTGCCAAAAAAAAAAAAGGGTTATATTTGATGAAAAGTGATAAGGGTAAAACCAATATGACGGTATGGCTGTTATGATTACAATAAGGTGACGGGTAATATGACTTAAAGAGGACGGATGGGTGGTAGACAGACAGGAAGAATTCATGCGTGGCTCTCCAGGCTACCTCAAACCACGCTATGCGATTAGGGCTGACGTGGCCCTGAGTGTGATTCACGCAAACATAAATACGAAGAATTCTTGCACTACACATTAGCCTTAATCAAAGGAATTTCATAAGGAAAGGAATTCTTTAAGGTATGAGAATGGAAAGAGTTTTAATCATAAAAGGAAAGAGCTTGATAGTCAAGGGATGGAAGTCGACTCTACACCCCTATAAATACATCCAAAACCCCCATGACTAAAGGTACACGCATCGGACTCAACTCTAGCACTTTAGCGTTGAAAAGAAATTCTAACTTGACCTTCGGAGGGTTTTTGGCCGGCACCACACCGGTGCTCTCTTTTAGGTCTCTTTGTTTTCTGTTTGCAGGTTTGATTCGGGTTGGAGAGTGCCCGCAACTTATTGGTGATATTTTCGACATCATCAGTTGGCGCCGTCTGTGGGAAACGAGAGTGAAAGGAAAACTAGTTCAACCTTTGCTCTATTCCAAAGACAAAAAGTTGCATGGTACTCACCAGATCAATGGCGACAGTCAACAATCAAGGCGAAGAACCACATGCTACAGCGCTAGAAAGGCAAGTTCAGACGTTTGCTGCTACTGTTGAGCGCCTCACTAAACAGAATCACGATTTAGAAGAGCAACTACGGCAGATGACTGCGCACCAAAGTGCACCAGAGGAGGACCAGGAAGTCGCGAGCCCGGAGGGGAGGAATGCCGTCAGGCCTGAAGGTAGCACCGCACCGACAAGGCCGGAGCGGCCGGAGACAAACCCGCCATCCGCCTCGGACTCCCTGCCACCTCATATCACAGCCGAGATGCAGGAGATGAGGGAACGCATGGATGTAATGATGAACGCCCTTCGAGGACGGGTATCCAGCAACCTGGATGACCTAGTCCATAGAATGGATTCGCCTTTCACAGCGTTGGTGAATCCATGCCCCGTTCCTCCAAAGTTTCGCATGCCCCATGTGGAAAACTACAACGGATCCAAAGACCCGTTGGATCACCTGGAGTCATTCAGAACCCTAATGCATCTTCAGGGTGTACCAGATGAAATCATGTGCAGGGCTTTTCTCACCACCTTGAAAGGGCCTGCAAGGGATTGGTACAGTAGGCTGACGCCTAATTCTATCGGCACTTTTAAGGAACTGGGTGCACAGTTCGTATCACACTTTATTGGAAGTCATCGACACAAGAGGTCTATTGCGTGTATACTGGGCATTAAGCAACAAGAAGACGAGACATTAAGGTCTTATATAGCCCACTTTAACAAGGAATCCCTCTCGATAGACGAAGCAGATGACAAGATACTTGTGGCAGCATTCACGAACGGGCTACAAGAGGGTAAGTTTTTGTTCTCTCTATGCAAGAATGACCCAAAGACTATGTCCGATGTATATTACAGGGCGACGAAGTATATGAACGCGGAGGATGCCTTGGCGGCGAGACGACTATAAACCAATAAAAAGGGAAAGACAGGAAGATACGAAACCAGATAATGGACGAAAAATGGCAAGAACCAGAGATCGACGAGAAGACCGGAGATCTAAACCACCTTCGGGGAGGTTTACAAATTTCACCCCCCTCAGCGGCCCCGATTGACCGAGTGTTAATGCAAATCAAAGATGAAGGAACCTTGACGTTCTAGGGCAAGTTGAAGGGAGATCGAACAAGAGGCCACGAGATAGATACGCCGTTTTCATCGTGACCACGGCCATGATACGACGAGGCGGTATGACCCGAAGCAACGGATCGAGGCCCTTATCGAGGCAAGGAAGGTTGCGGAGGTTCGTGAGGAAGGAGAGAATGGATCAACCCCGGGAGCGAGAATCGTAGACGGGAAAACGAACGTCCCGGACCCGCCGTGCTTGAGACATACGGATGATAATAGGGGGCAGTACTTCAACGGGGTCGTCTAAAAAGGCCAGGAAGACATATTTACGGGCGGTACAAAGTGTCCAGTCGACGGGCTCTTCACTAGAAAGAATACGGCGGAACGGCTCCGTGCTCCGAGTTTTCTAAAGAAGAGGCACAGGCGCCTTCACCACCCCCGTGACGACGCGCTTGTGGTTAGTATACGGGTAGGAGACTTCAACGTCCACCGAGTTCTAGTGGACAACGGGAGCTCGGCGGACATCCTTTACTACCCGCGTTCCGGCGGATGGGGATTGCAAAAGAGCGCTTGGTCCGGCATGCACGCCCCTCGTTGGCTTTGGGGAACCCGGGTCCATCCTTTAGGATCCGTCACATTGGCGGTGACGGTAGGAGACTACCCGCGGCAAATAACCAAGGATGTTTCCTTTCTAGTGGTTGATTGCTCCTCGGCGTATAATGCCATACTCGGACGACCCACTCTCGACGCATGGAAGGCCGTCACTTCTACCTACCATCGATGATCAAGTTTCCCCGCGAACATGGAATTGGAGAAGCTGGCAGCGGAAATCGGGTGAGCGCAGGGAATGTTACGTGGCCATGATGGAGATGGATGACCATGTACAGGCAATAAACATCGAAGAACAGAGAACAGTGGCAGAACCCGTGGAGGAATTGGAAGAGGTACAACTGGACGATTTGAGGCCTGACCGGACCACCAAGATAGGAACCTCGGTCGACCAAACGGTTTGACATGCGCTCCTACTGTTCCTCAAAGAGAACCAAGACATGTTTGCATGGAGCCATGACGACAAGCCAGGAATAGATCCGGCAGTCATCGTCCATAAATTGAACGTGTCACCTTCATTCTCTCCGGTTCGACAAAAGAAACGCGTATTTGCCCCCGAACGGGATCGAGCCGCAGTAGAGGAAGTGCAGAAGCTACGGGAAGCGAACTTCATACGAGAGGTGTACTACCCAGACTGGCTGGCAAACGTGGTAATGGTCAAAAAGTCAAATGGGAAGTGGAGAATGTGCGTCGACTTCAGGGATCTGAATAGAGCGTGCCCTAAAGACAGTTACCCGCTCCCACGCATTGACGCCTTAGTGGACTCCACCGCTAGACATGAGTTATTGAGCTTCATGGACGCCTTCTCAGGGTATAATCAAATTAAGTTGGAGAAAACAGATCAAGAGAAAACATCATTTGTGACAAGCCAAGGGCTTTTTTGCTACAAGGTGATGCCGTTCGGGCTCAAGAATGCAGGAGCCACATACCAGCGATTAATGAACAAAATGTTCGCGCACCAAATTGGCCGGAACATCCAAGTCTACGTAGATGATATGTTGGTGAAAAGCGCAAAGGTGTCAGATCATCTGAGGGACCTCCAGGAGACTTTCAACACTCTTCGAACGTATAAAATGAAGCTGAATCCGAACAACTGCGCATTTGGAGTGACCGCTGGAAAATTCCTAGGATTCATGGTGTCCCAGCGGGGCATTGAGGTCAACCCTGAGAAAGTGAAGGCAATTATGGAGCTATCTCCTCCGAGGACGGTGAAGGAAGTGCAAAGCTTAACAGGAAAGATAGCAGCCCTAAACAGGTTCGTATCAAGAGCAACGGACAAGTGTTTACCTTTCTTCAGAACACTAAGGAGATCTTTCGAGTGGACAGACGAATGCCAAAGGGCATTTGAAGAGTTAAAAGCATATCTCTCTTCCCCGTCATTGCTTAGTTCGTCCACGCCGGGGGAGGAATTGTTCCTGTACCTTGCCGTCTCATCAGCAGCGGTAAGCGCAGCTCTCATCAGAGAGGAAGGAAAGATACAAAAGCCCGTGTACTTTGTAAGCCAGGCGCTAAGAGGCGCAGAGGAGAGATACCCACGGATGGAGAAACTCGCCTTCGCACTTGTAACTGCAGCTCGAAAACTGAAGCCCTATTTTCAAGCGCATACGATAATAGTCCTGACGGATCAACCCTTGCGAAGAGCAATGAACAATCCTGGCTCAGGACGGATGGCTTTGTGGGCTATCGAGCTGAGTGAGTACGATATCCAATACACGGCCACGAACCGTTGTGAAAGGACAAATGCGCGGAGACTTCATCGCGGAATTCACTACACCCGACGGCGGGGGCGGGGAGACGCCCGCGTGGAGAATTCACGTAGACGGATCCTCCAATAAGCATGCGGGAGGGGTCGGGGTTGTACTCCACACCCAGGAAGGAGATAAGATTGAATGCATGATCGTAGGAGTTCCCCACTACAAATAATGAAGCGGAGTATAAGGCCCGGTGGCGAGGATTGGAACTTGCGATAGCGGCGGGGCTAGGAAGGCAATAGTCTACTCCGATTCTCGATCGTAACCAAGCCAAGTTAATGGGAGCTATGATTGCAGGAATGAACGGATGAGAAGGTACCTCGGAGAAGTGAAGGGCCTAACGAGCGACCTCCAATTCACGATAGCTCAGATCCCAAGAGAAGAGAATCAAGAGGCGGACCGACTCGCCAAGGCTGCTTCGGCCGAACCCATGATCGCTCCAGAACAGGTATTGTCCTTCGTCCAAAATTCATCGCTACTAGATAACGTTCGAATGCAGGAATTAAGCACTAAGGACGATTGGACGGTTCCAATCGTGGCGTACCTCAAGGACGGCAAGCTGCCAGACAGTAAGATAAACGCAAGGAAATTGAAGGTTAGGGCTGCCCGATTCATACTAATTAAAGGCATCCTCTACAAAAGAGGATTCTCCCGACCGTATCTAAGATGCCTTGGCCATGATGAAGCGGACTACGTGATGAGGGAAGTTCACGAAGGAATTTGTGGAAACCACTCGGGATCAAGGTCTCTGGTGCACAAGCTACTCCGAGCAGGGTACTACTGGCCAACAATGCAGAAGGATGCCCATATGTACGTTAGAGCCTACGATAAGTGTCAACGGTTTGGCAATCTTATTAGACAGCCAACGGAGGAACTCACACCCATGACGGCCCCATGGCCGTTCGCGCAATGGGGGTTAGACATCATGGGTCCATTTCCAATAGCGGCAAGACAACTGAAGTTCTTGGTGGTTGGTATCGACTACTTCACCAAGTGGGTGGAAGCAGAAGCTCTCGCTACTATCACGGAGAAAAACATTAGCAACTTTGTGTGGAGAAGTATTATTTGCCGATATGGGATCCCGAGAGTACTCGTTTCAGACAATGGGAAGCAATTCGACAACAATGCATTCTGAGATTTTTGTTCTCAGCTGGGGATCAAGAATCCTTTACTCGTCACCCGCCCGCCACGGAGCCAACGGACGGGTTGAAGTCACGAACTGGTCCTTGTTAAAGATTATCAAGACCCGGCTCGAGGGGGCAAAGGGCATATGGCCAGACGAACTACCAAGTGTCCTATGGGCGTACAGGACAACGGCAAGAACGCCAACGGGAGAGACACCGTTTCAATTGGCGTTTGGTGCGAAGCCTCAAATGCAGGCGGAAGTGGGATTGACGAGCTACGCGTGGAAAGCTATGACGAGAGCAAGAATATTAAAGCATTACGTCTAGAGCTTGACCTTGTCGATGAAGTCGGGACGACGGCGGGGCCCGGGTGGGCGCGATACCAAGACATGATGGCGAAACACTACAACTCCAAGGTCCCGACACTTGAGACTTCAAGGTCGGAGATCTAGTGTTACGAAAAGTGCTTGGCGCTACAAAGGATGCATCCACTAGGAAAGCTGGGTCCTAGCGAGGAAGGCCGTACAGAATCATCTCATGGCGCAGGAAAGGAACGTACTACCTGGAGACATTAGACGGAAGGAAGTTGACCCACCCCTGGAACACGGAGCACCTGAAGAAGTACTACCAGTAGTGCAGCAGTCATAAGACGATACCTATTGCCTTATTTTCAGTTTAATTCTAGACAGTCATAGCTTTCACTTTTTAACTCATGTTTTCTTTCCATTGACAATTTGGTTTGTTGAACTTATGAGAGGAATTTTTATTTAGAAAAATTTGAAATGTATGCTGTTGGAAATCCTACAAGTCCACAAAGTGGACGGATCATCCATAGGATGAAAACCTACAAGTCCACAAAGTGGACGGATCATCCAAAGGATGAAAAACCTACGAGTCCACAAAGTAAACGGATCATCCAAAGGATGAAAAACCGACAGGTCCACAAAGTGGTAGGATCATCCAAAGGATGAGAAACCTACGAGTCCACAAAGTGGACGGATCATCCAAAGGATGAGAAACCTACAGGTCCACAAAGTGGACGAATCATCCAAAGGATGAGAAACCTATGGGTCCACAAAGTGGACGGATCATCCAAAGGATGAAAAACCTACGAGTCCACAAAGTAAACGGATCATCCAAAGGATGAAAAACCGACGGGTCCACAAAGTGGATGGATCATCCAAAGGATGAGAAACCTACGGGTCCACAAAGTGGACAGATAATCCAAAGGATGAAAAAACTACAAGTCCACAAAGTGGACGGATAATTGAAAGGATGAAAAAACTACAAGTCCACAAAGTGGACGGATAATTGAAAGGATAAAAACATACAAGTCCACAAAGTAGACGGGTCATACAGAAGGACAAAAACCTTCTGTGGACGGATCCACTAAAGAGTTAAATAAATAAGCAAAATCAAAAGCGAAATTCAATCAAAGTGAACGGATAGTCCAAGGAATACTGAAGATATCATGCAAAGCATAAAACGACGGGTCAAAATATGAACGGATTACCCAAGAAGTATCAAAAATACAGTGCAGTTCAATAACAAAAAGTTGAACAAATACAGAAAGTGAAATTGTTCCCTATTGCTACAAATTACATTAATCTTTAATTGTGACGGGTTCCTCAGGGCCTTCAGGCAACGGCTGGAAAGAGTCAGTGACGGCCGCCTCTTCTGTAGCTTTAGCGACCCCGTCATCACCTGGAACCTCACCAAAGAGTTCCTCCGTCCCTTCAGAGTCGACGGGGTGAGCAGGGGTTCGGGCTTCAGCATCAATGGTTATGTGAGCCAAGTCCAAGTCAGGGAATGACGCCTTCACCTGACGGATGCAGTCATCGAACCCGTCGCTAAAGGAGGAACCAAGCTCCGTCAGAAGGGCGTCGGAATCTCGGTACTCTCTGACGGCATCAATTTTCGCTTGAACAATATTATCGTCATGGGCTTTCACCGTCTTCCGAAGCAGCTCCACCTCCTTCTCTAAGTTTTCGCGAGCCTGCTCGGAGCGCAGCTCGGCTTCTTTTCATGACGGACCCTCCATAGTTTCAACTCGTCCAGCTCTTCCGCCGTCGCCTTTGCCTTAGCACGTACTCGTTCAAGGGCTCTTTCCTGGGCTAGGCAACGGTCGACGGAGCCCTGCCATTGATACACCTGCAACGGTTCGGATAAAAATAAATTCGGGATGGATAAGAACGAAACGAAGTGAAAATGACGGAATGGGCCTATGACGGGAATTAACCAGGCTAAGGCTTGTACAGACATGTCTCCCCCATGGTCTCGGTGGCATGGTTCCCCAGGTCTTCATAATCTTCATCGGTTATGATGGAACCAATACGACGGAGAGCGTATTGGGGGTCTTCACGAAGCAGGACGGGGGGCTTCTTCTGCACGGGGTCCGGGTTGGTCATCAAACCCTTACCCTTGCCAATTCCTAGCTTGGGCGCTGGTTTTGCCATGCCAGACCCCTGACCGGCAGGTAGACCCGTCACAAGTTTTTGCTTCTTGGAGTGACGGTCCCACTTCTCAGAAGATGGCCTTTTAGGAGCCGTCTGTGACGGATCCACCTTTGGAGCATTGCCCCCCTGCTTCTTTTTTGCTGCTTGCTGTTTGATGATAGCCCGTCTCCTGGCATCATCCATTTCTACAGGAGAAGACGGTCAACAAAGGAATAACATAAAAACAGATTATCGACGAAAGGATTCCAGAACTTACGTTTGCGTACGCCTGCATTGTATCGTTTGGCGACGGGTGTAGGTTCAGGACCGTCACAATACCAATGTAACATATCCAATGTGACGAGCTTCGACCAGGTCCGTTCAGACAACTTTGTCTTTTGGAAAATTTTCTCCAGAAAACCGAACTGTTCGGTTGTGATAGGTGGACGGTCCTTCGCTGTAAAAAAAAAAAAAAAAAGATTAAGATAGAATCCATGAAAATGAATGACGGTTAATGAGTAGACGGACTCGTACCAGACGGGGGCATTATACCCCACGTTTTATCAACCGGCATGTAGTCGTCGTCGCTTGGACGACACATCCAGTTATCTCCTCGAAGGAAGAAGTAACGACCCTTCCAGTTACGGTTGGAGTCTGGGGTCTCGGACACTAGCCTAAGTACCGGACTCCTCGGCACAAAGCTGTACATCCCCCTTGACTTTGTAATTTCGGACGGACGGTAACAATGAAAAAATTCTTCCACTGTTAACCATCTAGCTCCGTCAGACATAACACCGTACAGTACCTCGACGCTCAGGAAAACCCTCCATGCGTTCAGAGATACCTAGGTGACGGCCAGACCCAGGTACTGGAGGAGACGACGATGCAATGCACTTAGGGGAAATCGGAGACCCGCTTTTAGCATTTGCTCGTAGACACCGACATCTTCAAGACCGTAGTAATAGCATTTTTCTTATTTGAATGGCAGACAGATGGATATGGTGTCGGGTATTTGGTATTTTTGCCTTAGCGTGTTGAAGTGCGCTGGCTTGATGGTTGACATGAAGTCATTCACCGTCCATAAAGGGAGCAAGACGAACTCCCTGAAGCCGTCAGGACCTATGACGGATTGGACCGGTGGGTCGACACCATCCAGGTTGTCGGTCGAGTCACACTCTAGGCCGTCCCCGTCACCCTCCATCTTCCCCCGTGGGAAGGAGGCTAGAGCGACGGTTCCCTGCTCCCGTGGAGGTGTCTTGGTTACGCTTGACCTGACGAGAACACCTCTTCGTAACCCGCTCCCTCACGGGCATAAGACTGACTACTTGACGCCTCACTAGACATCTGACACCTACATATGACGGGTAAAGGAAACCTAAGGCTCTAGATTTGTGCCGACGACGGGACCAACAAGAAAAATAAATAACGAAACATTGGATAAGAATAACTTACTAGTAAACGGCGAGATAAACACGACGGATAAGTGATCGGCACGATGTTTCCCGGTTACCCAAAGGAGATGGTTGCTCTCTGAACAAGGTCGACGGTAGCGCTCTGAGCAGCAGAAAAATTTCTAAAGAGTGTAAAAGTGGATACTGAGGGTGGTATATATAGAGGTGATAGCGGGGTAAACGAAGTGACGCATCGATTCCAGCAAACAACCATTGAAATCTCCCCACGTGTCCCTGAGCATTTATGACAGCATCCAGCCTGTCCGTCAGAAACTATAACCGTCATTCCATGAAACCGCTTCGTAGAGATGATGGTATCACGGAATGAGGGGGCAACTGATAAGGGTAAAACCAATATGACGGTATGGCTGGTATGATTACAATAAGGTGACGGGTAATATGACTTAAAGAGGATGGATGGGTGGTAGACGAACAGGAAGAATTCATGCATTGCTCTCCAGGCTACCTCAAACCACGCTATGCGATTAGGGCTGACGTGGCCCTGAGTGTGATTCACGCAAACATAAATACGAAGAATTCTTGCACTACACGTTAGCCTTAATCAAAGGAATTTCATAAGGAAATGAATTCTTTAAAGTATGAGAATGAAAAGAGTTTTAATCATAAAAGGAAAGAGCTTGATAGTCAAGGGATGGAAGTCGACTCTACACCCCTATAAATACATCCAAAACCCCCATGACTAAAGGTACGCGCATCGGACTCAACTCTAGCACTTTAGGGTTGAAAAGAAATTCTAACTTGACATTCGGAGGGTTTTTGGCCGGCACCACACCGGTGCTCTCTTTTAGGTCTCTTTGTTTTCTGTTTGCAGGTTTGATTCGGGTTGGAGAGTGCCCGCAACTTATTGGTGATATTTTCGACGTCATCAAAAAGTAATCTACACATATGTGCAACTGCGCAAGTAATGACCAAAGTCGTGACAAATGCATGTGTGCCACTTTTCCAATCTGATAACAAATCACCACCAATAGAGAATGAAGCCGTGAAAGTGGACACGACTCTTATTTATTGTCTCTTTGTTTTCCCACAGTGGACTCCACATTCCCACCACATAATCTCTCCTCGTCTTCAGTCCTTCACAACAAAAAGTCCACAAATACGAATACACCGAACACGAGAGTCTTGCTCTAGCTTCTCTCTCTCTCTCTCTCTCTCTCTCTTAAGAGTTGAATTAATTAGCTGAGAAACTTAGCCATGCCCAAGTGTGTAGTTGCCGCCGATGTTGCTCGAGCCCTAGCGTGCCGGGACTCAGGAGCCGCGGAGCACCTGAAGTGGATATCAATTGTGGTGATATTCATAACCAGTGTCATAGGAATTTCCTCGCCAGTACTATTAGCCCGTTATTTCCAAGGCAAACCCCTTTACGACAAGGCGGTGCTACTAATCAAGTGCTTCGCGGCCGGTGTGATTCTCTCCACCTCATTGGTCCACGTCCTCCCTGACGCCTTTGACGCTCTCTCTGACTGCCAGGTGGCATCTCAACACCCCTGGAAGGACTACCCTTTCTCGGGATTGGTCACTTTGATTGGGGCTCTAACCGCTCTCTTGGTGGACATCACCGCCATGTCACATGTGGAGCACGGTCACGGTCACGGTCACGGTGAGAGCTACGTTCCTGTGGGGACACATGATCAGGAAAACGAAAAGAAATTGTGTGGGGGCGAGTTGAGAAATGAATCGGGGCCGGGGGAGATGGTGGTGCAGGTGGTGAGTGAGCAGGAGCGAGTTGATCAGGAGGTGATGAAGCTGAAGCTGAAGCAGAGACTGGTGTCTCAGGTGTTGGAGATTGGGATTATATTTCACTCGGTCATAATTGGAGTTACCATGGGGATGTCTCAGAATCAGTGTACAATTAAGCCTCTTGTTGCTGCTTTGGCCTTTCATCAGATCTTTGAAGGCATGGGTCTTGGTGGTTGCATTGCTCAGGTAATACCCAAATCCCTAATTTTAACTTTGATAGCTCAAATATATTAGATTGCTTCCAGCCAAAATAATAATAATAATAATAATAGATTAGATTGCATTAGAGACGGTGATCTTTCATTTTACAAAAATTCATCGTAGATATAAAAAATGGTTTAAAAAAATTGATTTTTTTCTTTTTTCATAAAAAAGCTTTTAAAAATATTTAGTAAATTAATTTACTAAGGTATTCGATAACTTTTTTTAAAAAAATTAATTTGTTATTATTAAGTCTGACACCAAAAAAAAAATTAAGATTATTTATGGCAATATCAGTATCTCTACATATACAGATTATGTTTGTGTCTGTAGCAATTTATTTAACTTTTTGTTGAAAATATGCTAAATGATACTTTGTATTGTGAAAAAAATGAAAAGAAAAGTAAGGAAAAATTAGTTTATTAAAAAGCTAGATAAAAAGAATGATAAAATCACATCCTGGTGTAGTCCTAAGGAGGGTGAGTGCGAGTGGTAATTGTGCATTTAGGGGTAGCATTTGATGTCAGTTAGGGCAAAAGTTGTTCCGGTATTATAATAGATTTGGGAAGGAAAAAAATAGGTTAGCAGAACATAGTGAAACACAAATATGTCACTGATGGTCACAGATTTTGTCTTGGCGGTCACAGATTTTGTCTTGGCGTCGGTAAATACCTAATGTAAACTAGAGTGCAGTAATAGGGAAATTTCACTTTTATTGTAAGAATGTGTGATTAGGGAATTAGAGTCCATTAGCTAAGGCTCCGTTTGGGAGTTCATAAAAGAAGAGAATGGAATGGAATGTATATAAGTAAGGAAAATGAATAAAAATGAATGGAATGTAAGTAATCTTGTTTGGAGCAACATGTAGGGAATGGAATGGAATTATTTTATAACAATATTACTATTAGATCTCTATTTTAAAATAAAGAGTTGAATATATAGGGGTATTTTGAGAGTTTTAGTAAAAAAATCATTAAATCTAATTTCATTCCTTCTCATTCCTCCCAATTTCGGGGAGAATAAAAATTTGAAGTTTTAAGGGAATAGAGAGGAATGAGGGTTCCCTCCTACCAATTTTATTCCCTCCCACTTAGGCTCCGTTTAGGAGTTCATAAAGCCTCGTTTAGGAGGAGGGAATGGAATGGAATAGAATGGAAAAGAATGAAAAGAATAATTTTAGAATATTGTTCCCTTTTCTTGATTGGGAGTTTTAATGGGGAGAATGAAAAGTCCATTCCCTTGTTTGGGAGTTTAAGTAGGAGAAAATGAAATGAGTAAAAGGGAACAATCATTCCTCTCTATTCCCTTAAAACCTCAAATTTTCACTCCCCCGAAATTAAGAGGAATGGGAGGTAATGGAATTAGATTTAATGAATTTTTTACTAAAACTCCCAAAATAACCCTATATATTCAACCCCTTATTTTAAAATAGGGGTCTAATAGTAATATTGTTATAAAATGATTTCATTCCATTCCCTCCATGTCACTCCCAAACAAGATTACTTCCATTCCATTCATTTTCATTCATTTCCATTCCTTTATTTTAAAACATCCAATCAATGTTACTTAATTTCATTCCATTCTTTTTCACTCATTTCCCTTACTTTTAAATACATTTCATTTCATTCCATTCCATTCATTTCCATCTCCTTATGATTATTCCATTCTATTTCATTCCCTTCCCATATGAACTCCCAAACGGAGCCTAAGAGAAGGGAAGAGAATGGAATGGAATAGAATGATCATAAGAAAATGGAAAGAAATAGAATGGAATGTATATAAGTAAGGGAAAGAAATGGAAAAGAATGGAATGGAATTAAGCTCCCAAACAAGGGAATGAGTTTTTAATTCCCTCCATTAAAACTCTCATACAAAAGAAGGAAAAAATATTCTAAAATTATTCTTTTCATTCATTTTCATTCTATTTCCTCCTCTCAAACGATGCATAAAAAAAATAAAAAAAATGTATTATCGATGGCATGGACTTTCTGGTGGATAGGATAGGATAGTCAATGTATTGATGTAAAGTACAACGAAAACTCAGCACATGGATACGTGTTTGATTAAATTTCCTGCATATTCACTAGGGACCCCGAGGGAACATTTTCTATTATAGGACCCATCTTTTGAGTTTCTGACACTAGATTATCAGTAAATTGCCTAACAGAATGGTTGATGGTTCTTTCGTAGAAAAAAAGAATTGGTCCCCCCCTGTTTTTTTCTTTATATTGAAAAAAATTAGAGAGGAAAGGAAGTCCGAATGATTCAAAGTCTACCTTGGAATAAATATTTTAAGGGTTGAAATGATTTAGATTCTTTAATTAACATTTTTTTTTGAGAAAGATAATAAACAATTATATTGATCTCCTGTTTGTGAGAAATTATTCCGTATACTATATTTGGTATGATTTAAAGTTTAAACAATTATATTTATCCTTGCTTATGAGAAATCCTTCCGTATATTTGGTATATTATGTCTATTTCTTAAACAAATGTCACATATGAAACTCACTTTTTTTTTTTTTTAATAGGAGGGTGAACAGTGCTATACATAAACTACATTGAATTATTTCACATTGTTTAGGGAATTAGTTTTCTTTAAGAAAATTAAACTAAATATCTCAGAGCATTTCCATCCCGGAGAATGAAAAAATTTTATTTAAAAAAAAAAAAAAAAGAAGCATTTTCCCCAAAACACCATTTTGCCTATTTTACATTCTCAATATCATATCCCACATTCAAATCTTTAATTTACATTCTATCACATTAAAATAATATATTTTATACCCACGCCAATAGTAGCAATTGAACCCAAATGACAAAATCAACCGCCACTTTTCCCCAAATCCACCCACCACAACCCATTAAACTTGATCATCCCATCACAAAACCAAGCCAACCCATCAACAAAAACCCAAATCAAACCCAAACCCAAAACCAAACCCATCACAACAACAAAAATTAAATTCTATCATGAAGCCCATCAACCCAAAATCAAACACCACTACGAAAACCCACCACTACTGGGCAAATCCAATCTTTTACCCCAAAATCGAAGGAAAAAAAAATCGACCTAACAGCCACCGCCAAAATGATCGACCCAACCACCCACAAAAACCCAATGACCACGATGCAAACCCATTGACCTAGCAACCACCACCAAATAAAATTTACAAACCCATATTCATTACAATGCCGCCTCCATAATCTTGGTCTCAGATTCCCAATCGCAGAAGCCCTTAGTTTTGCAAGTTGTAGAGCTTATCTCCTTTATATCTGTGTAATCAGGTGAAAGAGGAAGAGAGAGAGGCTAATAAAAAAAGGCCAGAAATGTTTAGAGCTCCAATAGTTGATTGTTATTTTTAGAGCTTACTGTAGCAAGTTGAAAATTAAGAAAATATGGAAAAAGTTAACAGATATCCTAAAGATATTGATTTCAGAAATATTTTTAGAAAATTTTTTTTGAGAAAAGAAAAAATGAATTAATTTTTGGACGACTTTTTATATTTTTCACAAGAATTGTGTTAAAATTTCCTTAAAATAATTTATTAATAATTGCCTTAAAAGGTGGAACTTGTTAATCGGAACGGCAGAACCAAGAAATATTTAGAAGACAACAAACAAATATTATTGGGGTCAACCAGTTACGCAAATAATTTATTGATCATATACATATTATATTAGTGATCTGATGGTTTATGGTGAAAATTACAGGCGGGATTTAGCTTTGGAACAACGGCCTACATGTGTTTCATGTTCTCGGTGACAACACCCATGGGGATAGTATTGGGAATGATTTTATTCTCTGTGACCGGTTACGATGACAGTAGCCCTAAGGCCTTGATCATGGAGGGCTTGTTGGGGTCTTTCTCTTCGGGTATACTCATATACATGGGTCTAGTGGATCTCATTGCTGTTGATTTCTTCCACAACAAGATGCTAACTTCCAATTTATGGTTGAAAAAGGCATCTTATATAGCATTAATTCTTGGCTCTACTTCAATGTCTATCCTTGCCCTTTGGGCTTGAGCCTCGAAATTCTGTAATTTTTTTTTTAATAAGCATAGAAAAAGTCATATGGGTTCCATGATAGACAATATACATTTCAAAACCATTGGTAGCATGTTAGAGTCTTGGGAACAAACATATAAGGGAAAGTAGACAGTCAAATTATCATTTGAACAAGTGGTAGTGTTAACAATGAGAAATTGCTCAACTTTTCCCTATCTTCGGTTGTAAATTGTAATTAGACATGCCATGACAATTGGTTACATGTTAATTACATAATTATATTATATAGATATAACCCATTGAACTGGAAATTTCCTTTTCGAGTTGATAGCCAGAGCAGGCAAAGCACATTCTTATGAAACCTCTCCACAGATTTTATGAAGGTTGGACCCAAAATAAAAAATAAAAAATAAAACGTCAACAATTGATTTTAGGAAGGTATTGATTTGTGTAATATACGTCAACAATTTCGTCATGTTCACATTTATAATTTTGATTGGGATGAAGATGACAATTCATTTGGTTCTCTCTTCTCATTAAGTTTGACAATAATTTGTCACGTTAACCATCACCAGTTGCATTGCAAAGTGTCTCAGATGTAAATACCAAATAGGTTACATTAATAGGCAGCGAAAGCAACCCAAATAATGCTTTATCTAAAGTTGTTTTAATATTGGCTTTTTATCATTCTTCCGGTCTCTGCCATCTTTGTCATCTCCAACATCTATTTTTTATTTATTTTTAATATGTAATCTCCAATCTCCAACATTAAAAGGAAGTGCACAAACATGCATCATTGCATCAGACACGATAAAAGTCGAAAAAGATTGGCTAAAGCTTTGTGGAGGGTGAGTTGGACGGTGTCTTTTCTCCCTAGGGGTAAGGAGTGTTCAAACTTTAAAAAATAGTTGATGCACATACAAAATCCACTAGTGGGATTTTTTTTTTTTAATCCCATTCAATTCGTGGTATAATTCGAAGAATAGTCTCAAGGTCCATATCTATGATTCAGTTCTCCATTATATCAGTTAGTGTGTAGCATCATGCATATATATAGGTACAATTAAAAATAATCACAATTATACAGTTCAAATATTTTTTTAAAGAAAATCTTCTAATTATATATTGGATTAGCTTACATTTTTTTAAAACCATGCATTTCAAAATTATATAATGGTTTCTCATTATATATTTTATATTTATAATTTAGAATTTAATTGGTTTTAAACTCTTTGGTTTTTACATCCAATAATTCAATTGCCACAAAAATTAAAAATTTAGATGGACATTGTTAGGACAAAAACTAAATATATTCACATGTGTGAGTATGTGAGTCAAATTGTCCACCAAAGTGTGACTTGAGAGAGCTGGATCTTATTTTACATGGCCCAAATAAGCAAACTTGCAAGGCCCATTATAAAAGAAAATAACATAGTACATTTTTTGGAGGTCCACGTAACTGAAGGCTTTTGTAAAAGTGAGCATGTGAGTCAGTTATCCACTAAGTCAGAATACAATAGAAGTTACCAAAATATAAGGAGGGAGCAGTAACTGTTTTTGTCTACTATAAATAAAGATTAAAGATATTATTAGAGGGACACAACAAAAAATCTGACAAACTAGATTCACATACCCGGTCAACGGAAGGATACCTTCATGTTTGTAAGTGCGTTTGCCTCACATGAATTATCTAAGGATAGTTTTTGTTATTTAACTTAGGAGTTTGTGTGATTTGAATCTTTTTTATTTGTATGAACTTGAATTGTGAAATAAAATATCTACATATTGTGATTACATTGCTTGTTCCCTTGTTTTTCTTAGTTGAATATTTTGTACTTTTGAAGTCCTATTAATTTAGGCAGTGGCAGAGCCCATCATTTTGGTGTGAAGTTTTGTCTTCCAAGTACTTATTTTTCAAGATAGTTTGTATTCTCACAAACAGACATATGACGGAAAATTGAACTATAATTGAAATCCAATTTAGAATCTAATTGGATTTTGACTCTTTAATTTATACACTCAATAATTCATGACACAAAATTAAAAATTAAATGGGATACGTGGCACAAAATTGAGAATCAAATTAAAATTTAATTGAATTTTCTGAGTTATGGCTATTAATATATATATATATATTTATTTATTTATTTATAATTTTTTGAACTATAGTTTGGCCATTAGAAAGAATAACTTTTATAAAAGAAAACATTGTGAACAGTTCACAAATTGTTTCTTAGCAAAACGAGAAAAAAATACAAATTTTAGTATTATCTCAATTGATTTGAACTATGAAAAACCAAACAAATAGATTTTTTATTATAAAATTCAGAACTAACGAGTAACTACATCACAAATAATCATTCAAAATTAACCATATTTCAATATTACAAATAATCAATCACAATATGTCAAACAAAATAAACCACTACAACTAATAAGTTTATATACCTAAGTTTTGAAGGGTATATTGGTAAATGACATTTAATTAAACGGGCTAAACAAATTTCTTGGGTTGGACACAAACATAACCCGTTTATTAAACATGTTAGTTGTGTCAACCCAAATATGACACGAACTCATTAAGCTTAAACCTATAACTTATTAACTTCGTGTCGTACTCGTGGGATATGTCAAATTTTGCCACCCCTATTTATTCCACAGTCAAAGTTTAATCCCTAACATATTTTACTTTGAAGTTTTTTATTCACCATGACATTAATATATGAACACATAATTATCGTATAAGGAAAATCTATCAAATATGTTTGGAAGCCATAATGTATTAAGTGATTTCTAAAGCCTCATGATATTCCTAAGATCCTGAATTCAAAATCTCTTATAAGTATCTTGAGATCACCTCTAAGAGATTCCTTCTTATTATAACCTGAGGTGTGTGGGATAGGAATACTGCATTTACTCAAATGAATAGTTAGATAATCAAAAAGATCTAGATACTTTCATTTGTCAAAAGTGAATATGTTTGGGTTAATTCCATAATCGAAAGTTCACACGTGAAATTAGCTAATATTATGAATAAAAGGGGACACATCTAAGTAAATTGAAAAAGAGTTTGAATGTACTTGCAAGTGTGAGCAATTTTTTTTTTTTAAGGAATAATCCTTGAGGAAAAAAAAACCCTCACCAAGGCATTTGGAAATTAATGAAAAATATATATACTAAAGACCTAATGAACTAGCATAGAATAGTTATTTATCAAAAAATTTAGCATGGAGGAGTTTCGTCATGATCAATAAGGTTGATAAGATTCAGGTAAGGAAATGACCTAGAAATATTTATTGTTGGTAGAATTGGATAAATTTCAATTTAGTAGCGGGTTCAACATACATAAAATAATAAAAATAACTAATTAGTATAAGGCAATTGTTTTGTTATGAATATTTAATTAACAAAACTTATTGTTGTCAACAAGGTCCCGTAGCTCAGTTGGTTAGAGCGTTGGTCTTATGAGCCGAAGGTCGCGGGTTCGAGCCCCGCCGGGACCAAATTATTACCTTATTGGGTCCCTTCTTTTTGTTACACTTTAATAATAGGCCGTATGACTCTGGACCATAACAAGCCCAAATCCAACAAAGCAGCATACTTGTGCATTTCGTCCAATTCAGAAAGCAGAGAATCTTTTATACCAATTTTTTTTTTTTTTTGCATTTAGCATTATTTTTGAAACATTTTAATTAGTTGTCAAGTTTGCAAAATTATTTAGCAAACTAATATCTCGAGATTTTAAATTCAAGTTTCTAACACTCGAGTTGCAAGTGATGGTAAACTGATATGGAAAAAATATCCACGTGGAACTCAAGTTCCTGCATGGTTCACGTTCTTCTTCCATCATATGATCCTCTATTTCTTCTTCTTTGGTGGTTTCCATTACCTGCCTTCTCCATCTCGAGATCTTCTTCTTCTTACTTTGGTGTTCTACATCACCTGCATTTTCCATCTCAAGATCTTCTTCTTCTTCAAGTTCTGTTTTCTTCTCCAAGTCTTCTTTTTCTTCTATTTTTGATTTGGATCTTCTTTTCTTCTCCTTTTCTCCTTTTCCTTCTTCAAATCTGCTTCTATAGAACTCAAGTCTCTCCAACTCAAGTTCCATGTGGCTAAATTCTTCTATGTCAGCAATAGAACTCAAGTTTGAGAGTTTCAATTTTTGTCACCAAACTCAAGTCTTTAAAACTCAAGATCCTAGTTTACAACATAGTTTCAAAATCGTGCTTACTAATGAAAATGTTTCATGAAATCATGTTAAATTGCAAATTTCCCCATATTATATCCCTAAAAACAAGAAGGAAAAGAACCCAAAACTCATACTTTTTTTTTAGTGTCGGTCAAGTTATTCAATTAGGAGTTTAGAAATTGAATAGTGCTCAACTTTTAACCAAAAAGACTATAGACCATATAGTGCTAATCTCTTTTTGTCAGAGTTCAAGACATCTTGTGCTAATTTTTGCAGCATTGATTGAAATGCCATGATCAAGCCTCAACCCTCATGTTTCTTGGACCATTATTTGATTATCTCTTGTATTTTTTTAAGTTAAATAATTCAATAGTTATTGTGGGGAACTAACCCACGATGTTATCTAAGTCGTTGGACCTAGACCCTCAATTAAATTGTATACTTTTTAAGGGTATAGCCCACAGTGAGAGGTCTAAAGAGAAGTTTGATCGGTGGTTGGTTAATAGAACTCGTTGTGAGATGGTTGATAGCTAAAAATATGGCTGCTTAAGGAGGATTTTAGGCAACCGAGGTACCCTTTAGGTGTTCCGAGCTGGATCACCTTTCCCTAATAACGATTGATGATTTCTCCGTCCTTCTCTCGTGTTTCTCTCCATTAAAAGATGCTCCAACCCTTAAACCTAACCCCTTCTCACCTTTTTATACCCTTTCATTAGTGGACTTGAAATGATGAGATAATATCCTATTGGCATGTGGGTCCTCACACCCACAGTGACTGGGTAGTCTTTTAAGTCTAGGCTACTGTTCCAGCGTGTTTAATACTATGTTAGAGGTGGGGCCAATTATTCTATTGCTGGCACAATTTTCTTATTACTTGAACCTGATGCTAAATCTTGTGCTCAATTGGCAGACTCCCCCAAGGCAATACATCTCTTCCTCGGGGGATATAGGATGTCTACTCGGGTGCTATAAAGAACAACGGCCTGAGCAGCTTAGCTTGAGATTTTCATTCGTGGGATGAGGCCATGGCTAATGGTGCTCAGCCCAGGTTTGGTATGGGACGAACTTTGTTCTCCCACAGTTACAATAATAGGGGAAGAGAATTGGAACTCTAATTCTTCTTATAAAAGAGAACATGACCATCAAGTTATAAGACTCTTGACGTATCTCTTGTAAGGTTTTTTATTAGAAAATAATAGGATTGTTACAACAACTTGGGTGGGGTGGGGTGGGGTGGGGGGGATTGAGCCATGTTTCTCTTCCCATAAAAGAGATAAAACAATGTTATTAAGGTACAAGATTTTTGGCCATATCTCTTGTAAGTTGAAAGACTATATTGGTACCCATAAAAAAAAAAGATTATATTTATATTGGTGTGTGTGTGTATTAGGGGTATGCAAAAAAACCGATAAACCGAAAAAACCGGCCGAAACTAACCGAACTGAGTCCAATTTTTTGATTCAGTTTCGATTCGGTTTGGTTTCGATTTGAATTTCTTGAAACCAAAATATTTCAATTTCGGTTTCTGTGCTGGATTTTTCACCCCAAAACCGACCGAACCGACCAATATATATGTGTGTGTGTGTGTGTGTGTTTAAAACATAATAGAGTGAGTAGCTTAGAGAAATGACACACGTGTTTCAGCCTTTTAATCTCAAGTTCGAGCCTTCGCGCTACCCTTTTTGAGTTTTTAAATTTTTTTTAAACCCTAGCATCTTATAAACTTATAACCCTAATAGTCATTCCAGCTGCCCCTCATTCCAGCCGCCCTTCCCCAATTTTCTCTCCCTCTCACAAACATATACCTTGCATCTTTTTCTTTTTTTTTTTGATATTCACTGATCATATTTTTCTCATTTCTTCCAGCACCAATTTTCTCTCTTGGTTTCTTGCTATGGGTATGTCTTCTTGATTTTGTTTCTTCTAGCACTGATTCTCTCTCTTGGTTGCTTGCTATGGGTATGTCTTCTTGATTTTGTTTTAAAGAAACTCTACTACCTTTTGTTGGAGATGATGGCTTAATTTTAGTTTGTGTTTTATGTTTTTGGCTGTGTTTCTCTATATTTTGTGTTGAAAACAGGGTTTGTGTTAGTTTTTCTTTTCTTGTTAGTTGTTGTACTATGATTGTGTTTCAATTATATCTCTATTTGATGAAAAAAAAATTCTTTTTTTTAATTGCTTTTGTTTCTCACATTCCAAACACTGAAACCTGATTGAACAAAATCGAAACCAAATGCAATCGGTCAATTCAGTGTCCCTTCCTTACAAATCGGTTTCGGTGCTCAAAAATTAAAACTGAAATTTTCGGTTCGGTGCAAAAATTGCATTCAACACCAACCGAACCGAACCGATTACACCCCTAATATATATTGTAATATACCTTATAATTTGTTTTGGAAAAAAAATCACTATATTGGTATATTATTTACATTGTCAATTCTACACCATTAAAGAAAATATTTTAAAAAATCATTAGTAATATAAAAATTATAAGGTATTATAAATTATGAATAATATACCAATAGTGTCTTTCAACTCATAAGGTATTATAAAAGTGATTTTTTTTTACTAGAAGAGACTTTACATAACTAGAACATAAATATAGGGATTAAAAATGATTTCTTTTTCATAACAAACCTATATATATATATATATAACAAAGACCTCATGTGAGAGAGTATGAGGTTCTGCCAAATGGCATTCTTGACAAAGAGAATTAAAATATTCTCAAGTGCCACAACAGAGATAAGATCAAATTAAGTATTAAATTTTTTTTTATTTGGTTCAATGTTTCAAGACATTTTTAATTAAAAAGTAAATATTCTTTGTATCCTTTAGTTCAATGTTTCAAGACTTTTTCTCTCACACACATATACACAAAATTCTTTTCATTTCAATTCATCATTTTCACCTCTTGCACTTCTACTCCTTTATATATGACTCCACATAGCTCCTCATGACATCTCATGTCAAATACAATAGTCTAAAAATGATTTCATTTATCTACAATCTTTCGACGACACCTATCTCTAACATGTTGTCCCATCTAATCCTAACGTATATGATTTGGCTACAAACAAGGAAGGAGGGCTTGCATTTTATATTGAGTGATGACAACAGTAATTTCGATTTTGATGTTAATTAAGGTCAAATGTTGTAGATTTGTGGGTTTTGTAAAGAATGTGATTGATTGTGGGTGTTTGAAATGTGTATTTTATTTTAGAATTAAGAAGAAAGAGAAAGACACCTTTTATATTAACTTTTATTTTACAATATTTCTCCAAAAAAAAATTTTATTTCTCATTACTCGAATTAAATAATTATAATGGATATGTATGTGTAATCTATAGTTGTTTCTTCTTATGATAAACTCATTACTAAAAAATTCTATAACAATTATGCTATAATATATGTACAACATTTTCTAAAACTATCTTACATAAAATATTACTACATTATCCGTGCATCGCACAAGCAACAAGTTATAATTAAAGAGGTGTTTTGGGACTAGTTCCTCGAGTGCCTTTTGACAACAAGATATTGTAAGGTATTACAAAATATGAATAATCACCAATATAGTCTCTCTCTTTTTTTATTGTGAAGATAGAAATATGTTAAAGTAAAGGGATTGAAGCCCAACGTATTACAAAGCATGTATATGGTGACTATCTATCAGTACGTCAAGTTCCATAGGGAAAAAACAAAAACAAAGTATTACAAAGCAGCATAGCACACTCAAGTGCTTAGGGTCGAGCAAGGCTTTAGTAGTTTAGCCTCTGATAGTCTTTTGATGACAAGATATTTTACCAGTTTAGTTAACTGGAACTCATCACATTGGTCACGTTGTTTTTTCAAATCACAAAAAACTATAAAGGAACTAGTCCTGGACCGCCCACACCACCCCCCACCCCTCCCAAAAAAAAAAAAAAACTAGACTGCTTTTATTAGTACCTTTGATCCTTCTTCACTCAATCATTCTATTGATCTTCCTTCAATTCCTTTGCTCACTGCAGTTGATATTAAGACCCTAATCCACTAGGTTTTATCTTGTTCTTTCACTACCCTTTTAGTCACCTTAGGTAACTCTTCCTAGTTTATTCTGTGCATGTTGCAATCGCATGATATCCAATACGGCAATACCTATTTGTTTTCTTACAAACTATCCTCCTTCAAACCCTACTATATACACTACTGCTAATGGTTCATACATGCCAATTAGTCACCTTGGTTTTGTTCCTTTACTCGCACTATCCATTAGTGATACATACCTTGTTTCGAAGTTATCTCTCAATCTCCGTTCTACTAGATAACTATGTGAACTTGGTCCTGAGGTACACTTTTCTAATCGTGGTTGTGATGTGCAGGGTCGGGTCCATTGATGGGCCTGTTTCTTAAGACAGGTTAGGTAGGACGCCTGTTTGAGCTCTCCTTTTTTGCATGTTCCCTCTCATCCATCATCCTCCACCATTACTGCCACACTCACTTCAGACTTATGGCATTCCGTTTTAGGTAAGGTCATGTGTCTCTAACTTGGCTTTAGTTATTGTCTTCTCGGAGTTATCTAAGTTCAATAAATTTCAAAACTTTGGTTATATCACTTGTCTTCTTGGAAAACGAACTCTTTTACCATTTGATGAAAGTGAATCTATTTCTTCCAAACCATTTGATCTTGTACACTCTAATATTAATGGTCCAATCTCCAACCCCAATTCCCATTTTGAGGGAATCTTGTTACTTTGTCAATTTTGTTAATGACTATTTTTTGATACACTTAGGTCTATCTTTTAAAGTATCGGTCTTAACTTTTGCATATTTATCCCACTTTTCATAAAATTATTGGAACACGTTTTCCCTCCTACTATTAATCTTTCATTCAAAAAGTGTTTAGGAATATAATGACAAATCATTTCTCTTCTTTTTGGACAAAATTGGCATTGTCCCTTACTAGTCCTATCCTTACTCCTCACAACAAAATGATTGCGTCAAATGCAAACACCACCACATCTGCACCCTCCTTATCTCCTCCTCTATACCTGAACTATTATAGGGTGAGGCGCATTCACAACTGTCCATATTATCAACTGTCTCCCTTAAACTACCACTCATAATAAATCCCTTATTGAACTTCTTCATGATCGGGTTTGAAATTACTCATACTTCCTGATGTGCCTATTTTGTTACTCTTCACATGAGAACCTAAAATCACTCACAGCAATGGAGCTAAATAGCACTCAATCTAGCCTTTGTTGTTTTCTTGGTTATAGTGTCTGTAAGGACTAGATTTAGTGCTTGAGCCCAAACGATTGAAGGACTCAGGCCCTAATAACCCAACACAATGAATTTGTTAGAGAGTGGGCTTCTAAACTAGGTTTTCATGGATGAGATAGCGTTTACCATGAGTCAAAGATAACAATGAGACATGGAAAAATAGAAGGCATTCCCCAAATTAAGAAGGATAATTCTCCTCGGATAGATCTGTGGAGGTTTTGTTCTTGAATATATCACTATCAGACTTATTTACTATTTCCTTTCTTTCATGTTACAATGTTTTTCTCTGCTTTTTTTCCCAGTCCCCTTTCTCCGAGGGACCTTCTACCTTATATAGGCCCTTTTGGATGATCCTGTCCTTCCATTTGTTGATCACGCAAGCCACCACTCAAGCGCCAGTCCCATCAACCACCTTCCCTGTACTCCTATGAGATGCGGTAACCAAGACAGCACTGTTCAAGGGTTTTCTCCACATAAATACAGCTAGGAGGTTTGGTATAATGCATTGAATGTGGTGGCAACCTCCAGCTCTTCAGTCACATCAATGCTAGACCCTTTCCCAAAGCTCTTTCCGCACAGTAAGGCCTCCTTTGATGATGGGTTGATGACGCAACCATAGAATTCGAGGGCGTGGATTCCTTGGCGCTATGATTGCCCTCGTCGGCCATGCCATGACACGTTGCGCGATGGCCTTACTCGAAATTCTAGTACACCACTATAGCTCCTCAAAACTCCCATTGGTTTCTTTCCGCCCGAGGAGAGAAATGGGGTTTTGACTTTAGGCGATTAAATTGACACGTGTCTCTGACCCCCATGCATAGGAATGTCACTTCATGTGTCTCGTAACTGTACCTGACGCTTTGTGGTCCACAACACTTCATTAAATGCTTCAGGCGGCGCCTTGTTCCCTGTATCCAATGGTGCGATGGGGATCCTACGGTTGACATTTTCCTTGAATTTTGGGCGGGATAACTCCCACCTAAAATCCACCTCCTATATAAGGCGCTTGGAGAGTTCATTTCACCCACTTTGCAAATTTTCGAACTCTCCTGGCTTCCCACAATTCCAAACTTCCCAAATTTCTCAACTCTTCCCGTTCCCAAGAAGTTCCTCTGGCGTACTTTCTCTCGTTTTTGTAAGTTTTTCATCTTTAGGCTATTTTCTCCTTGGCCAGTCTCCTCGGCCTTTTTGTTTTCGTCATCCTTTTCTTAGACACCCCCTTCGCTTCTCTCTCTAATTTGTTTAAATGGGCAGATTCAAACACCTTGCAGATTCCCCCGCCGGTATGGAGGGATTTAGGGCCAAGTACCACATCCCTCCAAGAGTCTCCTTGCGGAATTGCGCTCCGGGGCAATGGTACACCGATAGAACACAAGGGGGAGGTGGTCATTCCTATGATCGCCTTCATAGAAGGGGGAATGACTCTCCCCATGGGAATGACTCTCCCCATGGGTAGCGCGCCTAACCTATTTAGGGTTCTAAGCAGTGTAAACGCCCTTAATGCACATATGGGTTTGGGCCTCACCTGGCATGACGTAGTTTTCATGTACGAGTGCCATTCACTTAGTGACTCCGGGTACTATCTTAAATCCCAATCTTCTATCGTTAGGCTCGTATCGTGTCTTCCCAAGTTCAACAAGGGCATGAAGGACGACTACTTGATCGCTTTTGGGAAATGGCACGACAGTCTTCACTGCCCAACTCAAAAGAGGGAGCCAGGTGGGGTGTCTTAGGTTTAGGTTCCTCATCACGAGACCTAGTTTTGCGATTCCTCCCCCTCCCCCCCTTTTTCCTTTTTCTTGACTAAGTGTTCACCTTTCTAACTGTGGTTTTCCTTCTCGGTTGTGTTTGCAGATAAGAGATACGTGGCTCCTAACATCCGGTTCATGAATGTCGACGGTCTCAACCGGGTGCTTAGGTTCGAGGTGTTCGTGAGCGAAGATGGGCAGTTAAGGGCTGTACATCTCATTCTCGACTTCCGGCCCCTGTCCGATTCCTTTCAAGAGGTTGGTAACGCGATCTGAGCAGGCGATCCTTGGCTCAATTGTATAGACGTCACTGTGCCAGGTTTTCTTGCCCGAGAAGACATGGTGCAAGTTGTCCGATCTCATCAACGCGCCCCCCAAAGAACAGTGATTCCAAGAGAAGAGACCGCCTCCTCTCGGCTATCACTCGAGGAGGAAATTGACCAGTTCCATCTCAAGGAATAGGAGGATGAAGCAGGAGATCCTGTCATCCACCTCTCAGACGAGGAGGACGAGTTAGATAGGACCTTTGGTGTTCGCCCGGTTTCATTTTTTCTCGTGTAGATAGCAGCACAGAGGAAGAGGAAGAGATGGCCTTGAAAAAAGGGGAAGAGTTTAAGGCCCTTCTGGCAGACAGAAATAAGGGACAGACATCAAAAGATGCTTCACCTCCCCAGCCCTTTCCCATCCTTCCTCCCCCTCCTCCTCCTTAAGAAAGCTTACTTCCCATCCCTAACTTAAGGAAGAAAAGAAAGGAAAAAGACGAGATCGAGGAGGGGGAGTTAGCCTAGCAAGAGGACCCAAAGTAACAAAAAGTGGCCAAGGGCCAAACATGGGCTTCCTTTACCGAGAGCCAGGAAGAGCGTTACGTGGCCGAGGTGCACCACCAAAACCCCTCCTGGGCCCCTCGTTTGGAGTTAGATAGGGCTACCATTCCTTAAAACTCCTTCATCCGGGAGTTTCAGAAAGGGCAAGCCCACTACGTGGCTGAAGCCCTAGAGCAACCTATCCTTCTGCCTAAGGACATGGCTACCTTAAGGAAAATAAGGCAGCAAGAGCTCTTCCTATCCCTGAAGAGGGACCTTACCTTAGTAAGTTCTTAGGCTTTTTCCACTTTTGGTTATCTTTTTCCATTTTGCTCTTCTCTCCCCTCCCCCCCCCCTTTTTTTTTACTGAGTAGCACGTTTGTCTGTTGCCTTCGTGCAAGCCATCTAGGAGGTGTTCGTCACCGAGGAATGGGTGGACAACGCTCGTAATGAGGCTAAAGCCGAGGCCAGCCTTCATGCTGATGCTAACAAGGCCCTAGGAGCGGCTGAGCAGAAAGTCCATGACCTTAACACAAAGCTGGTGGAAGAGGAGAGGGGGAGACAGAGTGCTAAGGCCAAGCTCAAAACTACTGATAGACAAGCTGAGGAGCAGCGCAAAAAGCCTCATTACACTGAAATAGAGCGAGCTACGGCCCAATAGAAGGCTCTGGATCTAAAGGCGGAGCTGGTTAAGGCCAAGGAAGCAGCTCAGACCATCAAAGAAACGGCGGAGGCCTCAGCGCAAGCCTCCTATAACCAAGTGGTAGAGAAGATCGAGATCCAACTGGTAGAGGAGATCACCGAGGTTTGTAGGGACTACTGCCAGATGGTGTGGAAGAAAGCCTTGAATGTGGCAGGAGTCCCAGTTACCTCGGAATGGAGGAAGCCTGAGAACGTGTGGTATCTTCCGATATCCACGCGACTCCAACTGCACTTCTATCTCCAACTGCCCTCGAGCCTTCTCCCCTCGAGCAGCTCTCTGCCGCCCAGAGCTCTCTCTTTCCCCCCAAGGTCTCCACAGGGCCTGAACAAGTCGGTGATCAGGGCCAAGGGGCTGAGAGGGCTCAAAGCAAAGGGGCTGGCCAAGGTGGTGCTCAGGCAGGAAAGAAGTGCAGGGGCAAGGAGGTTGAGTCTCTGACAGGGGTTAAGGGACCAGAAGCTCCTCTCAAGCACAAGGAGACTAAGGCTAAGTCTAAGAAAGATCCCCCTCCCCCTCCCAAGGCCAAGGATGCTGGGGCCAAGTCTAAGGAAGACCCTCCTCCCAAGGCCAAGGATGCTGAGGCCAAGTCCATGGAAGATCCCCTTACCAAGGCCAAGGATATTGTGGACAAGTCCAAGGAAGATCCCCTTCCCAAGGCCAAGGCATAGCTTTAGGGTCCCTTTTATTTTGCTATTGCAAATATGATTGTTTTGTTTTACATTTCTTCTAGGCAATTTGCCTTTATCCGTAATGTAATTATTACTTTAATCAATGGAAAGACTTTAAATTTTTGTTCTGTGCATGTTCCTTTTTATTTGCCATATTCATAGTTGGTTAGCTGTGTAATTAACAAGGGAGGCCTAAGTCTTCAAGAGCAAGCAGAGTACCTAGTAGGAAATGAGTGTCTTACCTTAACAACACCTTAGTATACCCTCAAAGCAGCTTGGCTAAGGCCCTGGGTGGGCCCTTGTTCTCGTGTGATGATGCCCACGCTAAGGCTCCACCTTGGGTAGATTTACTAAGTGTTAATTCCTTTAGGGTAGGCAGTCCGAGGGTTCAAGTAAGTAATGGAGAGTGTTAATTTGACTAAGGCATGGGGTATGGGGGTCAGGCATAGCCAAAGCTTTGCTTGACAGTTAAACAGACAGTAAGAAGTACTAATTCATCCAATGTGCGTGGTCCGAGGAGCCTGACGCCACCAAGGTTTTGTCTAGCACTTAGAAAAAATAATAAGAAGTTTTGACCCTAGTGTTAATTTACCCATGGCAGGGCCAAGATTCTGTTTAACACTTAGAAAATTTGATCAAGGTGTTAATTTTCCCAAGGCATGGCTGAGGTTTTGTTTAACACTTAGAAATTTGATTAAGGTGTTAATTTTCCAAGACATGGCCAAGGTTCTGTTTAACACTTAGGAAATTTGGTTAAGGTGTTAATTTTCCTAAGGCATGGTCGAGGTTCTGTTTAACACTTAGAAAATTTGGTTAAGGTGTTAATTTCCTAACGCATGGCCGAGGCTTTGTTTAACACTTAGGAAATTTGTTTAAGGTGCTAATTTCCCAAGGCATGGCCGAGGTTTTGTTTAATACATAGGAAAATTTGATCAAGGTGTTAAATTTCCTAAGGCATGGCCGAGGTTCTGTTTAACACTTAGAAAATTTGATCAAGGTGTTAATTTTCCCAAGGCATGGCTGAGTTTCTATTTAACACTTAGAAAATTTGATTAAGGTGTTAATTTTCCCAAACCATGACCAAGATTCTGTTTAACACTTAGAAAATTTGTGGGGAGTATCAATTTGCTCGAGATATGTGATCTGAGGAGCCAGACATGACCAATGTTCTGTTCGACACTCGTGTTAAGTGACTCAAAGCATTAAATTATCCAAAAATAGGTGGTCCGAGGGACTAAACATAACTTAAAGCTCTGTTTTCATGCTAAAGGAAAAAGTATGACGCATTATATAATAAACGATATACGACAGCAAAATCTTTCATTAATAATAATACCTTCGCAGGTTATTTACATTCCAGAGGCATGGTACAACATTTTCATCTAAATCTTCAAGATAGTAAGCCCTTATTCCAGTTACAGAAGTGATGCAGTATGGCCCTTCCCAGTTGGGCCCTAACTTTCCCCATGCTGGGTTCTTTATAGTTCCCAAAACCTTTCTTAGCACCAAATCCCCAGGCGCCAATGGCCTTAGCTTAACATTTGAGTTGTACCCCTACTTGAGCTTGTGTTGATAGTAGGCTAGTTGGATCATGACGTTTTCCCTTCGTTCCTCAATTAGATCCAAGCTCCTCTCTAACAGCCCATCATTGTTGCCCAGAGTGAAGGAGCTTGTTCTCAGTGTTGGGAACCCGATCTCGAGAGGAATTACGGCCTTGGCTCCGTAAGTCATTGAAAAATGGGTTTCCCCTGTGGATTTGCAAGGCGTAGTCCAATACGTCCAAAGGACATGCGACAACTCTTCCACCTACTTTCCCTTTGCATCATCCAACCTTTTCTTGAGTCTATTGACTATGACCTTATTGACAGCCTCGGCTTATCCATTCCCCTGCGGGTAAGCTAGGGTGGAGTATCTATTTATAATGCTCAAATCACATCAATACCTTCGAAGGCCTTACTATCAAATTGAAGGCCGTTGCCTGAGATGAGGGTATGAGGAATCCCGAACCGAGTAACAATGTTTTTCCACACAAATCTCTTAGCGTCCACATCCCTGATGTTTGACAGATGTTCAACTTCAACCTTCTTGGTGAAATAATCGGTGCCGACCAAAAGCCATCTCCTGTTCCCTACTGCTTTAGGAAAAGGTCCCACAATATTCAAGCCCCATTGAGCAAAGGGCCAAGGACTTGAGAGGGGTTGAGAACCCCTAGGCTGGTGAATGTTTGAGGTAAACCTCTAGCACTAGTCGCACTTCTTCACATATTCCTGTGCTTCCCTCTGTAGACCCGGCCACCAGTACCCTTGTGTAAGAGCCCTATGAGACAGAGATCTGCTACCTGTGTGACTCCCACAATTTCTTTCGTGCAATTCCTCTAGGAGAGGTTCCACTGCCTCAGGGTGTACGCACAGCAAGTAAGGCCCAAAGAAAGAGCATTTATACAATTTTTGGTCCTCGGATAGCCAAAAAAGGGAGCTTTCCTCAGCACCTTATCAGCCTCCCCCCTCTCTTCAAGAAAGATGTCGTCCTTAAGAAATGACATAATAGGATCCATCCAACTAGGCCCTATCCTAATCTGGTGAAGGAGGACCTTCTCTCTTTTTCCCTCATTCGACCTGTATAGATCTTCAACTAGGATAACCCGAGGCAAATCTTGCGTCGAGGAGGTCGCAAAGGTAGCAAGGGAGTCAGCATGCGTGTTTCTGCTCCTCAAAACTTGCTTCAGGGAGAAAGACTCAAACTCTGCCTGCACGAGTTTAACCCGGTTCACGTAATCCAGCATTCTTACATCTCGGGCTTCCATATCCCCCTTGACTTGGCCAACGACTAGTCTTGAGTTCGGAAACACTCCACTACTCACCCTTCCATCTTATGTACCATTTCCATTCTAGTCAACAGAGCTTCATACTCCACCTCATTGTTTGTGGCCGAGAAGCCCAACCTTAAGGACTTTTCAATGGTGATCCGCTTAGGGGATACAATAACTGGCCCCACTCCTGATCCCCTCTAATTAGATGCACCATCTGCGTACACCTGCCATGGCGGAAGCTCCTATACGGCTACCATCCCAACTGATTTTCCATCCATGTTTGGCTTATCCTTGTTTTCTACTGGCAAAGGTTCAGCAAATTCAACCACCAAATCCGCCAGGATCTAGCCCTTCATGGAAGTGCGTGGCATATACTTGATGTCGAAAGCTCCTAGGATTGTCCCCCACTTTGCAATCCTCCCCGTATAGTCTGCTGCCCAAAACAGCGATCAAAGGGGGAGTTGGGTTAGAACCACAACCGTGTGTGCCTAAAAATAATGTGGGAGCTTTCGCGTAGCATGCACTACTACCAAGATAGCCTTCTCGAGGGGTAGGTAACGGACTTTCACCTCGTGTAGTGATTTACTTACATAGTAGACTGGCTTTTGCACCCCATTGTCGGCTCGCACTAATACCAGACTCACCACATGCAACGCTACTACAATGTAGGTGAACAGAACTTCCTCTTTCTCGTGTTTGGACATAATAGGTGACCGAGAGAGATACTCCTTCAACTACTGGAAGGCCGAGGCGCATTCCTCTAACCATTCAAATCCCTTCCACTTGTGTAGCAGCTGGAAGAAAGGCCGGCACCTATCCGCGGATTGGGAGATGAATCGGTTCAAAGCGACGGCCATTCCTGTCAATTTCTAGACCTCTTTAGGGCTCCGAGAAGGTTGAAGACTACAGATTGCCTTGATCTGATTAGGGTCGACCTCAATCCCCCGATGGGTGACCAGGTATCCTAGAAACTTTTCAAAGCTGACACCAAAAGAACACTTTGAAGCATTAAGGCACAACTTGTGTTTTCTTAATACACCAAAGATACTTCCGAGGTCATTTACGTGCTCGGATTCTACTTTACTCTTTACTACCATGTCGTCTATGTAGATTTCGAGACATTTTCCCAGCTGTGGTTCGAACATCCTGTTCATCATCCTTTGATAAGTAGACCCCGCATTCTTCAGCCCAAATGTCATTACCTTGTAATGGTAATTTCCTGTAAGCGTGACAAAGGAAGTCTTCCCTTGATCCTTCAGGGCCAATAGTATCTAGTGATATCCCTAGAAGGCATCCAGGAAGCTCATCTAAGGATGGCCCACGGTTGCATCTACTAGTTGGTCTATCCGAGGCAAGGGGAAAGGGTCTTTTGGGCAAGCCTTGTTTAAATCTCTGAAGTCCGCACATACCCGCCATTTCCCACTTTTCTTCTTCACCACCACTGTGATGGCCAGCCATTCAGGGTAGAACACTTCATTTATAGCTCCAGCCTGTTTAAGTTTAAGTACCTCTTCCTTGACGGCATCGGAATGTTCCCTACATGAGCGCCAAGGTGGTTGCTTTTTCAGGGCGACAGATGGATTAACGTTTAAAAGGTGGCAGATGAAGTCGGGATCCACCCCTGGAGCCTCGTAAAGGTTCTATGCAAATACATCAACATTCCTTCTGAGAAAATCCACCAGCTCCTCTTTCTCCCGAGGAGGGAGTTGAACGCCGACTTAAAAGAACTTCTCCTCGTCATCCCCAACGATAATCTTTTCCAATTGCTCGCACTCTACCTCACTTCCCACTACATCTGTGGATAACACTGGCGCCTTTAATTCCTATAAACTTTGCCCGCCAGGGGTCGAGGGCTCTATTCCATCTTGTCTGATCGCAACCACTAAGCATTGCCTGGCCATAGATTGGCTTCCCACCAGCTCTTCGATCCAATCCCTTGAGGGATACTTTACTTTCAGGTGCAAGGTGGAGGGGACAGCTCCCATGGCATGGAACCAAGGCCTCACCACAATGGCGATATAAGGAGAGTAGGCATCCATAACGATGAAATCCACCTCTACTATTTCTGATCCCATTTGCATGGGCAGTCTAATTTGCCCCTTTGGGATGACAACCTTTTCATCGAAACCCACCAGGGGGGAGATGTAGCTAGTTAGATCTTCCGGTCTTAGCCTCAGCCCCTTGTACAGATCAGGGTACATAATTTCCGTGCCGCTGCCTTGATCTACCAGCACTCTCATCACATCATATCCCCCAATTCCTAGGGTAACCACTAAGGCGTCATCATGCGGCTGCGAGGTTCCCACTTTATCCTCGTCGAAAAAGCTTAAGGCTGGTTGAACTCCCACTCTACTTCTTTTCAGACCAGGGGTTGGGTCCTCAACAGTTGTCCAATCTATAGACATTATCTTGGAGGGAATGGAGCCGGTTCTGCCCGGAGCGGTGAAGATTACACTAATTATGCCCAATGGGGTTTAAAGAGCATCTCCATGCACTCTTGTCCCGGGCTGGCTGCCTTACTCATTAGGCTGATACAGGAACTACTTCAACTTTCATGCCTACACCAACTGCTCCAGATGGTTCCACAAAGTCCTACAATCCTCGGTGGTGTGCCTACGCTCCTGGTGGTATTGGCAATGGAGACTCTGGTTGCGCTTCGTGGGGTCTCCCGCCATTTTATTTGGCCACTTAAAGTAGGGTTCGTTCCTTATCTTTTCCAAGACCCGGTGCACAGGTCTCGGAACACGGTGCTAATGGCTTGGGCAACAGCCGGGCCCGAGGGCCTCGTGAAGTCCCTTTGAGGCCTGTTGCTATTGTATCGGTCCTACCGAAAATCCCTCATTTCCTAGGGGATAACCTTAACCTTTCCCTTTCCTTGCTACTGGTCTTTCTTGACCCATTTGTACTCATCGATGCGATCCATGAGCTAGCACACAGTACCCATAGGCTTTCTCGTCAGGGACTTCCTCAAGTCGTGCTCGATGGGAAGGCCGGCCTTAAAGGTGCTTATGGCCACATCATCGAAGTTTCCCTCAATCTCGTTGAGCATCTCCCAATGCCAGTCGGAATACGTTTTTAGGGTCTCCCCCTCATGCATCACCATGGACAACAGTGAGTCCAGAAGCCTAGGAACCCTGCTACAAGTGATAAAAGGGCCCCAAATGCATGAGTGAGCTCCCTGAAAGAGCCGATGGAGCATTCCCTTAGGTTGCTAAACCATCTCATCGTCACAGATCCCAAATTGGAGGGGAACACCCTGCACATTAGGGCCTTGTTTTTGGAATGTACAGCCATACTCTGATTGAAGTGGCTCACATGCTACATGGGGTCTGTCCTATTGTCGTACATGGTAAACGTAGGCTGGGTAAACTAGCGAGGAAGTCTTCCTACCTCGATTCTACGCATGAAGGGCGACTTGGAGATCTGGTTTAACGCCCTGCTCATGGCGTCATTTCCCAAGCCTTCACGGGATGAGCCCCTGATTCTGCGCCTATGATGGTGCTCCTCTTCCTTTGAAAAGGACTCGCTAAGGGGGGTCCTAGATCTGGGCCTGTAGCTGCCATCTTGGTCGTCCTCAGAAGAGTGGTCGGAGTGCGTGGGAATCCTTTTTCGCCTCTCCTTTCGCAGCCTCCTGTGGAGGTAGCCAATTTCCCGCTGCATGCTTTTAGTATTTTCCTCGTGGGAGATGTAGCTCCTTCCTCGAGATTGGCTTTTGCTCGTATGTGTAGTATGCACGCTGACCTCTCTATCCCCTCCTCATTCGCGGTTAACGAAGCAGTCCTGGCATTGGGAGCCGACAGACTCCTTCTGGTTTGGCCCTGGCCCTAACCCTACCATAGCTAAACGCTGAATGTCCTAAAAACTCAAGTAAATCCCCACAGACGGCACCAATTGTAAGGACTAGATTTAGTGTTTGAAACCAAACGATTGAACGACCCAGGCCCAAATAGCCCAATACAATGAATTTGTTAGAGAATGGGCTCCTAAACTAGGCTTTCATGGATGAGATAGCGTTTACCATGGGTCAAGGATAATAATGAGACAAGGAAAAATAGAAGGCATTACCCAAATTAAGAAGGATAATTCTCCTCGGATAGATTAAAGGAGGTTTTGTTCTTGAATATATCACTATCAGACTTGTTTACAATTTCCTTTCTTTCATGTTACAGTGTTTTTCTCTGTTGTTTTTCCCTATCCCCTTTCTCCGGGGGACCTTCTACCTTATATAGGCCCTTTTGGATGATCTTGTCCCTCCATTTGTTGATCACGCAGGCCACCACTCAAATACCAGTCCTATCAACCACCTTCCTTGTACCCTTGTGAGATGTGGTAACCAAGGCAGCACTGTTCAAGGGTCTTCTCCATATAAATGTGGCCAGGAGGTTTGGTAGAATGCATTGAATGTGGTGGCAGCCTCCAGCTCTTCAGTCACACCAGTGCTAGACCATTTCCCAAAGCTCTTTCCGCACAGTAAGGCCTCCTTTGATGACAGGTTGATGACGCGACCATAGAATCTGAGGGCGTGGACTCCTCGGTGCTGTGATTGCCCTCCTCAGCCATGCCATGACACGTGGTGCGACAAACTTACTCGGAATTCTAGTACCCCATAATGTCACTCAAAAAGAATATTGTTGTTAGAACCCATCAGACCTTCTCTAGTGTCTCACACTTTTTTCAATCCCCCTCTTCCTTGCCTCCATATGCTCTAATCCTTCTATTTCCCTTTAGCCATAAGTTTGTTTCTAAACTTGCTGTAGATTATAGCTTAACCGTTGTCCCTCCATTTGGCTCATCTGACTTAAATCTAGCTCCTTTACAACTGTTTGAGCCTTCACTAGACCTTGATCTTCAAGGTTCACTTAGGTAAACCTCCTTCCTCCTACCTTTTTTAGTATTGTTCCCTTGCTAATGCTATATATGAGCTTTTGTAGCTTCAATTGCTACTCATTAATAAAGGTGCTCTTCAAACCACCGGCACTCCTCTCTTCTGTGATAATCGTAGTGCTATTCACGTTGCACACAAGGTCTTCCATTAGCAAAGTAAACATAAGATTAAGTACCACTTCATTTGTAGGGATAACGCCAAGTGTTACTCAAGGTGGTCACATGGCCACCCTAACCTAAAATATTTTTTAAAATATCTTTAATAAAAAATTTGAATTTTAAATTAATGTGAGTCGTTGACCATCCTAAAAAAAAAAAAAAAAAAAAAAAAACTTGACCACCCTAAAAAAAATTTGAGCTCATTAAAAATAAAAATTCAATCTCTTCAAAATTTTAGCTCATTGAATATTGAACAAAAAAATTACGAGAAATGCTATGTTTACAACACTTTCATAACAAATATGAGATAGCAGGTTGTTACTAGTGAATAAAAAAATAATTTTAATGGTAGGTTCAAATTAGAACCAGTAAAAATTTACTGAAAGCACTATAACTTGTTTAGACCCCAATTTTAAACTTACGACTAAGTTGCTTTTACTCTACTAACTAAGTGTGAAAAAAGAGCAAATGAAATGCAATAGACCAGAACTACTCTCTAGTGCATAAACATAAACAATAAACAATAAATGTAAAGCACATAGAGTAATGAAAAAAATATGCAAAAACAAGATAACACCAAGAAGTGTTATCGAAGAGGAAAACAAAGTACTCAGCGAAAATCCTCTCCGCGGCCCACTAAGCCAAAATGATTCACTAGTGAATAAAGTTAGAGTACAAGGATATCAAAAAGACCCTCCAAGCCTAATCTACCCAATGTACTTGAACCCTTCAAGTTCTAGCTCCTAACGGACTTCACTAAGTCTTGTCTTCACTAATTATTTGGATCCTACAATTAGCTCCAAATTGCATCCGTCAATCAATGGCTTCTTCCAATGCTTTCCACACGCACCAAAACTTCTCTTAACACTTAGATTGGGTGAGGTAAGTGTTTGGGATAAGAATCTCTCAAGGATTTGTAATTGGAGAGGTAGGAGTAAAGGAAAACTAAGAGAAATTGTGTAGATGATTGTGGGTTTACAATCTCTAACTCTCAAGTGTATTTCTAGGATATTCTCTCTATAAGTCTCCTTACAATTTCGTGAGTAATGTAGGCTTATATAGCGTGGGTAAAAATATGAGGAAAGCACTCTTTAAAATCATCCAGCTAGAGAGTTTCACAAGTCACTCACGAGTTGGCCCAGTCGCGAAGTGACTCGGGAAATACAACCTAGCAAGAGACTGTTCAGTATCTAGCATGTGCTTCTCACGTGACCTTTCGCGGGTTGTCCACTCGCAAGTCAGTCGCAAACTTCACTGTCTTCACAATTCTTCACCAAACTCTCACACTCAACCCTTACATTAAATCCCACAAACATACAGGAAAAGATTGACAAAATACAATCAAATTTGACACAAAATTAAAGCCAATAAAACATAGTTGAAAATCACAACTTTACAATCTCCCCTTTTGGCTATTCCATGACAAAACCCCTAAACAGACTCTGGACTTAAAACGTGAGTTTAGGAATAGAGGCAAAACTCACTCACACCTAAATCTAAAACCTGTGAAGAACTTGTACCATATATACTTGTAACCTAAAACACTTGCACATAACAAATAACTTCATTAAGTTTGAGACAAGTAGAAATCAACGCATGTATATAGAACAAGTAAAATGTGATCAAATAAAAACCAATTGAAATATAAACACATAGCATAACATGATCAAACATGAATAGTCATTTCTTCGAGTAAATGAACATCTGGACACGTAAGCAATTAAGTACAATGCAAAAACTAATTGCATGTCCAACAAGACTATGATGCAAAAAAGAAACTAAAGTAACAGAAAATAGATAACTAAATGCATCATAAAGGTTATAAAAACCAAAGTACAAAAGTACTAAAGAAAATTGAGTTTTCCCCTTTGATTCTTAGGCAATGACTTCCATTTTGCCTTAGATTTTGCCACAATGGCCTTCTTCTCAATGATTGGACTCTCAACCTTGGGCTTCTCCACAACTTTTTCCAATACGAACTTTCTATCCCTTTTTGGTTCAGCGCTTGAACTTCTTTCACTGGTAAAACCCAATCCTGCTTTGTCCAAGAAGGACTTTTGAGATGAAAGTACATTGTCAAACTTCTTGGTTGTGATGCGCTCAACCTTTGCATTTGCTTGGATCACCTCTAGTTCAAGAAATTTGATCTTTGAATAAGCATTCAAAAACTCTTCTTTCAAATTCTCGACTTCATATTTTGCATCTTTAAATTGTACAAGAGTGGATTTAAGATCTTCTTCAACTCTCTCTTCTTCTTCTTAACCGCACTCTTTGCCACTTTGGCATACTTGCCACAGTCCTCAAGCAATGCATCGTATACAACTTGAAGCTTTCTATCACCTTCATCAAGGTATTCTTCTTCATCATCAGTAGCTTCAAATTCTTCAACATCGGTTTGCTCACTAAGTTCCTCATTCAATTCTTCTAATTCTTCCTTTGTGTCCACCGAGGTAATTGCCATAAAGGCAAAATAATTATTATCACCATCATGGCTATCTTCCAAATCTACACTTGAGCTCTTAGAATCACTAAGGGTTTTTGTTAACACCTTACCCTTCCCTCCCAAGTAGTTTGGGCATTCCCTCTTCAAATGTCCATGCCCGTTGCATTCATAGCAAATGATTCCTTGAGATGGTGATGACTCTTTAGCATCCTTCTTCTTGAAATCTTTCTTGTCATTCTTGAAGGATGAAGATTTCCCCTTGCCAAATGACTTCCCATTATTCTTCATTTTTAGAAATTTCTGGAAATTCTTTGCAAGGTAAGCCACCTCTTTATCTACATCATCCTCATCCGAAGACTCATCAGCTCTCTCATTTATGGTCTTAAAAGCAAAAGATTTTCTAGATTTATGAGAAGGCAACTCGGGCTCATAAGTTTGAAGTGACCCAACAAGCTCTTGAATGTTAATGTCATCCAAGTCTTTGCTCTCTTCAATGGCGGTGACTTTGCCCCGGAAGCTTTCAGGGAGCTTAGGACCTTCCTCACAACTTTGGTGTCCTCTATCTTCTCTCCAAGATTAAGTTTGGCATTGAAAATCTCATTGAGTCTTCCATAAAGTGAGTCGAATGACTCGTCTTCACTCATCTTCACTTCTTTAAATCGAGTAGTGAGAATCTGGAGTTTTGTGTCCTTGACCTTCTTGGGCTAAGAACCTCTCAATGATTTGTAACTAGAGAGGTAAGAGTAAATGAAAACTAAGAGAAATTGTGTAGATGATTGTGGGTTTACAATTTCTAACTCTCAAGTGTATTGCTAGAGTTTTCTCTCTGAAAGTCTCCTTACACTTTTGTGGGTAATGTGGGCTTATATAATGTGGGTAATGAAATGAGGAAAGCACCCTTTAAAATCATCCAGGCAGAGAGTTTTGCGGGTCACTCACCAAATGGCCAAGTCGCGAAGTGACTCGCGAAAGTTATCCATTCGTGAGTCAATCGCAAGCAAATCACAAACTTTATTGTCTTCACAATTCTTCACCAAACTCTCACACTCGACCCTTACATTAAATCCCACAAACATATAGGAAAAAGATAGATAGAATACAATCAAATTTGACATGGAATTAAAGCCAACAAAACATAGTTAAAAATCACAATTTTACACTTACTACCTAAGCTTTGTTGTAAAAGTGTTGCGAAAATATTGTAGATGTAGCACTTCTCAAAAATCGTCCAAACAAAAAAATTAGCCTAAAAGCCCATTTAATTGTGATTTTTTAAATTGTTATTTGAAAGTGCATATTTTAAAATTGCTATTTTTTTATTAAAAAAATGCACATTTTTCAAATAGCTAGTCTGATAGTGCTTGTTTTAGTCTTTAGCTGAATTTGTTGAATTTATGTGATACATTTTTTAAAAAAGAGAATGCATTTTGTTTATATTGTTACTTTTTTTTATATAGGTGTTTATATTATTACTTATTTAGGCAATATATTGGTAATTCAATCGGAAATCAGAAGTTTAATGATTGCTTGGTTGTCTTAATTGAAAAAAATGTAGCTAATAGTATCGATAGTGAAGCTATAATACAACAATTTCAAAATATGAAAACTTGTAAAAAGAAATTTTGAAACTTTATGTATTTGCACTTTTTTTTTTACGATGTCAATATATTCAAGTTTTTTTTTTAATTTTATAAAAAATTTAAGTTTTTTAATGACCACTTAAAAAGAAATTCATGGAGCCGCCACCCTTCATTTTGCCTTATAGCTAGGCAATCTCCATCTCCACTCAATTCCTTTTGTTGAACACCTTGTTGAAACCTTTACCAGAATCTTATCCACCCAGTTGTCCTTGTGATTTTGTTTCCAAACTCCACTTGCGATTTTTGAAGGGGGGATGTTAGCATTAATTGTTATACTTAACATACCCGCATTTGACAAACACACTCAAATGTATCTATACCAAGGTAGTCAATACCTTACCGGTACGTATACCGGTATCGAAACGTCAATATTTTGTACCAGTTTAAATACTGGTTGTACTAGCCATACTGGCCAATATCGGCTAGTACCGGGCGTACCGGCCAGTATAGAAAAAAAAATTTTGTTTTAAGTTTTGTAATTTTTGAATTTTTGTTAGAACAAAATGGTAACCTATTTGAATTTTTGAAATGTTTTATGGTAAACTTTTATATTTATTATAATATATACACACACATATATATATATATATATAAATAATAACGATAAACCCGAAACGGTACACCAGTATTGATCAGTACCAAAATATATCATTCCACTGGTCAAATCGGTACAGCCTCTAATACAAGATTGACTCCCTTGATCTATACACAACTCCCTATGTCCTCAATTATCCTTTTACGCATGATAAGGCCCTTTTAAGTCAATTGGCTTTGTATTTTTTTTTTTTTTTTTATAGAAAATATATAGATCATATATGCAGTTTTTTCCACACACTCGCTTTCTGTTTTTTCCTTTCTTTCTTGTAAGATATCTATCCCATGAGAAAGTGAAAAATTACTTTTCATATTGGTCTTCTGCAGCTTGTGTGATGGGTCCCAAAACTTCTTAAATAACTTTTAAAAGATAATAAGAGGTGACTAGTGGACAACACTTTCATATGAACCTATCACATTATTCCTACTATCCATCGCTCACAACATGCTACCTCAATCAAGTGAAAAAAAAAAAATGTTGCTACACTTATTCATGAAAGAAGTGCACATCAAGCTGATGTTAAACTCGACCATTTTAAAGATTGTCAGGATCAGTACTGAAAACAATTTTCAGCAGCCAATCCCTATTTGGGTATTTGCTCTTTGCTAACAGTAGTTTCATCATTTTCCCAGTTTTATATCCCATCACAATAGAAGCAGAAGATATTTAAGGGTATTTAGTACGTGCGCTTATAAATATATATTTTGTTATTTAAAAATATATATAAAAATTAAAAAATATATATAAAAATATTGTTTAAAAACTAAAATTATATATTTAAATAAACGTACAAATGATACGTTATAATTTATTTTTATTTTATATTTTAAATATAAATATTTTTTTTCAGAGGTAGCCACTAGCCACATATATACGGGGACCACATATTGATTGAATGAGACAGAGATACAGGCAAAGGACTGCAATTAAATGTTAAGCACGTCCACCATTGCAGTAGTTATTTGACCATTCACCTTCACATAATTGATGCGATTGCGCGGTTCAAAAACATTGACCAGAAATCATGGAAGTCTGTACAACTGCTTTTGTCCTTCTGTCCAGTCCACGACATTAGTTACATCCTTTTGTATCACAATACAAAATCATAGGCACTGTAAAATACAAACTCATACCAATTTATTGGTACAAACATGTCAATTATTTTTATTTTTATGTTTAGCGCCACGACACCAAAATCTTTTTCTTTCTTTTTTCCCAACTCATCTGGAGAATTAATTGGGTCCCTATGTTGATGACCAATAGCTGATTCAAGATCCGTGTGATTCACCCCAATAATAGATCCCATACCACAGAAGTCAGCATACGTATCACTAACAATAGATCCCATAGCATACACTGATTTTTTTTTGCTAGGTAATAGTGATTTTGTTTCTTTGCTAGGAAATACCTTGGAGTGATTATCTTGACAAAATCTTCTTAGAAAAAAGTGTGCAGAATGCTCTTGAGGGTCAAGTAATTGATCAATGATAATTTCATTTTGGTTCAAAACCCAGCTCCCCATTCTCCCCCTGTTACCTAACAAAAGGGGATGGTCCTACTTCAAAGGACACATAATTTGTATTGCAAATTTGGAATGTGTTCAAATTTGAGCAAATTCGAAATATGTTCAAATTTGAGACATAAAAGTACGATAACGGATTGGCAAAAATGCAAAACTGACTCTCTAACTTTCAGTCTTTTTTATTTCAGTCTTCTAACTTTTAGTTTTATTATTTCAGTCTTCTAACTTTCAATTGTTGTCAATTTGATACACCGTTAAACCCTAGTTATGTCCTATCGTTAATTAAGCCAAAACAAAGTCGTTTTGGCTCTTTTTTTTTTTTAATTTCAAAATTAAAAGAATATTTTAAAAAACTAATATTAAAAAAAAAAACCATTTTAGAACCAACACATCAGAAAATTCAACACAATCAACACAATGCAACTCTAAACTAAACACTATTTCATCAAAAATCAAATCCGAATTAACCAAAACCAAAGAGAGAAATGGTGTTTGGGCAAAAGCCCTACTCCGTGTCAACCTACGGACTCGGCCGCCTAGATGAGCTGGAGGGCACCGCCCTCAGCCACTACGAGCGGCTCCCCATTCAGACTTAGGTTGAGGCCGATGCTGAGGCAAAGGTGGAGGCGGAGGCGTACTATGCGCACTGTAGCTTTGGGGAGGAGTTGTGGGAGAGAGAGAGAGAGAGAGAGAGAGAGAGGCGAGTGGGTTTGTGAGAAGAGAGGATAGGCCTAAGGATCGGAGTTTTGTTGATGAGGTGCGTTTCTTTTTGTCATCTTCCTCTACTCCAAAATGTTGATTCTTTTCAATTTCATCGGGATTGAAGAGCAAGTGGGTATTAAATAAAATTTACGATTAATTGGTTGTTAGTTTTTTATTTTCTGCATTATCTATGTGCTTGAACTGTTTTCGTTGTTAATGTTGTGATGGGTGGATGAGTGTAAAGCTCAAAATGAGTGCTTCACCTTTGTTTTGGTTAATTTGGATTTGATTTTTGATGAAATGGTGTTTAGTTTAGAGCTGCATTACTTTGATTGTGTTAAATTTTCTGATGTGTTGGTTCTAAAATGGTTTTTTTTTTTAATATCATTTTTTTTTAATTTTCTTTTAATTCCGAAATGCATTATTAAAAAAAAAAAGTAAAAACGACGTCCTTTTGACTCAATTAACAGCAGGTCATAACTGAAGTTTAACGAAGTAACAAATTGACAACAATTGAAAGTTAGACGACTGAAATGACAAAACTAAAAGTTGAAGGACTGAAATGAAAAGACTAAAAGTTAGAGGGCCAGTTTTACATTTTTGTCTAACGGATTTTCTTTTGGAAAATGAAAGTTAATGTTACTCATAATGTGTACTATGCCCAAAACGAATTTCAGTGCACAAAATTGATAAGACCCCAATATCCCATGACAATCACGAATTAAGAGTGACCAGTCAAATCGCCAAATTGGCTACTAGCACCATAACCAAATGAGGACTAGTGAAAAATAAACACAAGTATAAGATCTTACTATTAGAACTACCCGAAAGAAAAGTTTCACAAAGGTAGCATCATCTAAAGAGAAAACTGACAAAATATAGTAACTTCCAGGATATCTATACAACTAGAGCTGGCTATTGACATTGGCAATGATCTCTCTCTCTCTCTCTCAAGCACCCAATTGATTCGCATAAGACGATGGGAAAACCTTGCGTTCTGATTTATTTCTGCTCAGCATCCTCTTCAACGAACAACCCAAAGATGAAGATGGAGAAGATACCGATTGAGAATCACCCGTCACTCCAATATTCTCAGTCCGATTATTCTCACAACTTGGAATATCAATTATAATATCCCCCAATGTAGAATGAGAATCCCCATGCTCACTCAAACCCAATTCAACCCTCTCCAAACTAACTTCCACACTTGAATTCCCATGATCTTGATGTGCCTCCAAAACCTTAGCCTCAGACTCAGACACCACTAGAGCCCTACAAATAGGACAATTCGCATGTGAACTCAACCACATATCAATGCACTCCACGTGAAAACCGTGTTGGCACCTAGGCAAGTCCCTCCCTACATCATTTTCCTCGAAAGGGCTTAAACAAATAACACATTCCAACCCATTTTTATGCTCCTCCGACTTGTACACAAACAAAGGAATTGTAGCAATGACCGATGCATCAAGGCCCTTTGTTGAAGAGTTGGAGAGAGAGGTGTCAAAGTTGAATGTGTGGAAATGGTGGAACCGAGAGGGGCCGAGGACATGCGAGACAGTCATGGAGCGTCGTCGTCTTCGGTCCCGGGATTGAGCCAATAACCATTTTGCATAAACATGGAGAAGCAAGACCAAGAGAATTACTAGTAGTAGAGATATCACGGCCGCCAGCATGACATTTCCGTCGTAAGAGAATATGCTCTTGAAGACCCGACTTAGTGAGTTGGTTTGATTTGGAGAGTCAGGAGGGCTCAACATTGTGACTTGTAAATGCAAGTAAAGAGTGGTGGGGGTGCGTGTGTGTTTGTGATGCAAAGGTTGGGGATATAAGAAAGTATAAGAATACCCAATGGAATCTTCTGCTTCTTCTCCTTCTTCTTATTTAGCATGAGACTGAGAGAACGTTTACGTGAAAATAAAGTCGTTGTTAAAAGGGATTAAAATATGGGGATTGTGCCCTGGACTATACTACACATTTGCGTGTCCAGTTAGCAACATCCCCAATAGCTCGCTCTTTTCTCTTTCATGTAATGTGAGTTTGTGTGCAGGTACATTGAAGTCAAAAAAGAATCCCATCATTCAAGGAGGTAATGAGACTCATGCATTTAGAAGAGGAGAGAGAAAGAGATGTGCAGAAATGAAGGACTCGTGAAGGCGACGGCAGACGAGGGTGGGTGGGGTTATTGGATTCATGCGCTGTTTTAAAATATTTGTTTAAATTAGTGGGTTTTGTAGGATCCCAAGGCCTAACATATGGTCATTTTATTTATTCTTTTATTAGGTTCTGGAATTTTTTTTCTCAAAAAAAAAGGTTCTGGTATTTCTTGTGTGGTTCTGGTAGGGTGAGGGGGACCATTTTACTTGTATTAGGAGACTATATTTTGGCCTCGATGCGCCCATTCTAATACCCAATTTTTTGATCTATATGAACATAGTGACTACCACTCATAATACCCAATTTCATAATTTGTTAAATTTGATCTATATGGGCAGATAGTGTCGACCACTCGTAATCACAAAATCACACAAGTGATAAGTCAATCACATAAGTAAACAAATTGTTTAGCGTCTCTAATGTATCAGGGGTCCCATGTGAATCTAACCAGTGACCACACACTTGTCTTCCTTTTGACCCTACAACAAACAGTCAGCTGCTAATACTGTACATCTTTGAATAGCCTCTACCTTTTTTTGATGCATGTTTTAGGCACATTATCAAACTTTAATGTAGGTTACAGGCTCGTGACCTCCAACCCTTGACCCATACAGTGTCAACGTACCATACATGTGACTTGTGACTTGTGACTTGTGACTTGTGACAGACTCAACTGCGTTTCTTCATAGATTCCTCAAATAAAACATTAGCCAATAATGGTTAATCTAAAAAATAAAATAAAACATAAGTCGAAGGAGAGGACAAAAAAATTTGAACTCCAAGTCAGAAGTACGTACACAATGCCACAAACTACAGAAAAAACACTAAAACCATGAGACAGAAACCGCGTTTGCATTGAAAGTAGGAGGATGGCAACAGATCTAGGACCCTCTTCAGAAAGTATTTATCTCATTCATATTAGGATCCCTTTTTTCACATATGAATTGAAACGCTTGGTGGGAAAACAAGTAGTATTTAAACAGCAATAAAACCGCGCATGAAAATTTAAACATTTTTGGATTGATGATTATTATAAATACATGTATCACATTTATGCTGATGTTACATCTTGTTAACAAATGAGAATTAAAAGAATGGAAACTTGCCTCATTTCTGGAGTTAAAAAGTTCAAAAACTAAAAGTGCTTGTTAATCTTAATCAATCCATGAGTTTGTATCGTTTCTCTTGGACGCCTGTAACTCCCATTTGAATCTCTATTATGGTATGAAGTGGCACCTGAAAACCATAATACTAATTCAATTAGGATGTAATTCCAAAATATACACTCAGCAAAGTACAAAGAATAATCCAGCGTATAAGAACAGCTTCTTCATTGTATCAAAATCCAGATTCTGATTGTCGTTCACAATTCTCAGATTTTACCACCAACTAGACAGTTTGAGTCATTTGGTTTTAGTTATGTTTTAATTAAAAATAAAATAAAATCATGTGATTGTAAAACAAATCTTAAGAACTCACACTTTCTTCGTCAAAGGGCAAGGGTGGACCTGAAGAGGGAGATGGGAGGGGTACCACCTCTGAAATCGTGAGTTCAACAATTTCAACTAAAAGGCTGGGATCTCAAACATATTTTTTAATTTTAGAAAATTAAATTAAAATCACCAAACCTTTTCTTTTCTTTCTCTAACCTATCTCCTTTTCCCTTTCTTTCTTCTCTCCCTTTCAGGTTTTTAGACTTGGGCGTCTCAAAAAACGCTCTAAAGTTCCTTCAATGTCTACTCTAGCATTCTCACTCCGGCAGATACCAAAGCCTCAAAGCTATCCCCCATCAATTCACAAACTACAAGATTTCCCAAGTACAAAAATAGGTTTCCCAATCAAGATTTGGTTTTGAGATCACAGGTCTTTTCTTCTCTTGAATCTATACTTGTGGCTCAATGTGTTCAAAGCAGGTTTAAGACCAAGCTTGCTATTGATGTTTAGTAAGATTAAAAAAGCATGCTTTTGTAGCATTATTTTTTATTGGTCCCACTATTGGGACCTAGGTTGCAATGGGTTTGTGCTGTTTGATTTATACTAGTTGCTAACTGATTTTTTTTTTATTTTAGAAAGAAGGTATGAGCCAGATGGTTTAGGGTCGCCACCAGTGAATGCACCTGCCACAACTGCCATCTATTGGTAAAGAATCTCTACCAGTCACATTGTCAGTGAAGGAGACTATCAAGTGGTTCAAAATTCAAATGAGTGGTGGGTGGGAAGGTTTAGAGTGGGAGAAGGGGGGGGAGGGGATTTTTCACATGAATTGAGAGAGAGAGAGAGAGAGAGAGATTTCAAAAATGGCATAAGGAAATGGTAACTGGGAGTTGTTTGAACTGAAATTGTGAGTTGAAGACATTATTTCATGAGTTCAACTCACTATTTCAGAGGTGGCATCCCTTCCCTTTTACTGGTAATGGTAGGTCACCCTTGCCATCTATAAGCATAAAAGCATGAGTAGAATTTACGATTTCAACTTTCAATTCAGCTCACTTTTTTTTAATTTCCCAAAGTTTTGAGATTAGTTTTAGAAACACAGTAATCTGATATATATATATATATATATATATATATATATATATATATATATATATATATATATATATATATATATAAAAGCGAATCCTCTAACTTTTAGTTGAACTCTCCACAATTTTACACACCAACATTTTTTTTTAATTTTTAAATCTGATATATTCCTTTCTATTAAATATATACGCTCCCATCTCTCAAACCCGATACTCTTCCCCTCTTCACTATCAGTTTTCTCTCCACAACCCAGACCACCATCAGTCCTCTCCCACAACTCAACGCCTCCACCTTCTCCAGCACCACCCATCTCCGGCTCCACCTTTGTCAGTGCCACCCATCTCTCACTCACAGCAGTTTATTATTTACTAAAACCCAAATTTGAGACAAATGACTCAACAAATGACTGCAATAAGGATGTAATATTCTTATCATATATCTATCGTAGTGAAGTACCAACATCCTTTTCCCTCTTGCCCCAAAATATATGCACAAGATATGCATAGAACACGCCAAGAGAACTGTAAAAAGAATGCTACATGCCATATTACCTCAATGTGCGGAATTTCTTTCAGAGGCCTATCAGCAAAATAAGCATATAATGCTCTCAATACTGCCTGCAAGAATAAAGCAATAACAAAGTTTAAAAAGATCATAAACCAAAAAAAAAAAAACAGTACAAGCACAAGTTCAAAATGATATAAACCTGGTGAGATATCACTACAACAGGTGCCCGTTGTCGTTCAAGCTCAATAATTACAGGTTCTAGCCTGCATTGTAGTGAAGGATGTTTGGTACTATTCAACAAGTTGGAAAACCATGTATTCAAAGTCAAGAAAACTCATGAATCATTAGAACTGTGAAATACAAACCTTTGAATAACATCCAAATAAGACTCCCCACGAGGATACCGATACCTAAGCTTGTCCTTTTTACGCGCCCTGCTATTGTGAAAATGACATAATTATCCACGGCACACTTTATTGCAAATGCAGTTTACTCACTCATACCAGCAAAAATTTACTGACCAGTTTTCATTTTGAGAGATTAAAAAAGTGTATGCACTCTTTATCTTTACTAATATAGAGAGAGCAAAATTGCAACATACTCATACTCCTCAGGCATGTTCTTCTTTATCTCTTCATATGTCATTCCATCACAAACTCCAGCATTTATCTCATCAAGTGCACGCCATTGTATCTACCAAAAATGTAAAGAAACACAAAATCTCTCTAACATAACTGTAGAATAATTTCTAGATCCATCTATCACCCACCAAAGCCAGCTGAAATTAGATAATTTAAAAGACTGAATAGGCTAAATGACATTCCTACGGATCAATACATACCTTAGGGAATCCAACAATTGGACTAGCTGTCAAAATAGTTCGTTGCAATGTGCTTGTCCAAATCTAAACCACAACAAAGCCAAAAATAAATTAGCACTTAGTTAAGTATAAATAGTCAAAAATTATTAGACATGTTTCATTTTTTAAGTAATAGTTTAATACATTTACTCATACAAGCCCAAGACTATTATCCAGATATTGTCACCTATTTTAGACATTGAAGCCAAAAGTGTACGAATAAAGCTTCCCCAAGGCCTCAACAGTTATATTACCGCGTGATTAATATCTTGGAACAGTAATTACCAATTTGTTTCTTAAAGCAAGAAAACTAATTCCAAAATGTTAACCAAATCATACTTACATTCCTAAATTTATCAGCTGTTAGGACTTAGTGATGAAAGTAGATTATTTGGAGATTTATTGAGCAAAGGGAAGGAAAAGTGGGTAAGATCCTCTATGGTTCTATAAACAAAGAATCAACATACAAGTATTGCTCAGAGTAAAAACCAAAATTTGTAAACATTACAATCATGCTTATGGTTGAAGCTTACAGAAGCAGCCCTTTCTGACTTGAGTCGCTTTTCAATGAAGTTGGTTAGTTTTTTTGCATAAATTTCTCCGGCATCACTGCACAAAAAAGTTACAGTATAGCGTGTAAGACACATTTGAGATATAAAACTAATTGTTTTTGAAGAACCAAGTTCACAACAAAATTATATTACATAACTTAGACAACTGAGTGGATCAAAATCAAATAAACACATCTCAGCATAAAATTAAATGAAACCTAGATTTAGATGGACAGGGGTAGCAGTTATGATGGGCAAAAAGCCAAATAACTAATTAAATGAAAGAAGAAGATAAGGTACACATGAATGGAAGTATATATAATTTAAATTGAATTTAGGGTTAAACAAAACAAGTAACATAACCATTGGCAAAGTCAAGCCATTGTAATAATTCTATACTCAATATTCAGCTGAAACATTGAATAAGAAGCATGCCATATGACTTTCTGGGTTCTGAGCAAGCAGCTGACCAATATGACCTTCAGTTTTTTATGCATTTATGAGTAGCATTTGCCAAATAAGAATGAACCCTAAGACAATCATTATTTTTTCTTGATAAATAAAATTTTATGCAATTAACAGTTTTTACAAGCCCATTGATTTTTTTTTTTTTTTAAACTATGGATTGATGTGTTTTTCTTAGGTGCCATTATTGTCACTAACAGTTGATATATATATATATATAAGCAACGTAAAAATATTATTAAAAATAGAAAAAGTGCCAAACTGAGTACATTGAGGATGTACTATGGGGGCACAAATCAGGAAACCAAAATACAACGATCAAGAAAAATAGAAAAAGAAGAGCAAGAAAAATGAGAAAAGACCACACTCCATTCAAAGAGAGTGTGCAAGAAAAAAGACTTAAGTTCTAGCAAAGAACGTTCACAACCCTCAAAGCTTCTAGCATTCCTTTCACGCCAAATGCACCATATCAAGCAATGAGGCACTAATCTCCAAACATCAAAGTGACAATGTCACGCGAACTTTCCTTGCCAAGTCTCAAACAGTGCAAGAATAGTATGAGGCATAACCCATTGAATACCAAACAAGTAGAAAACCATAGACCACAACTCCCAAGCTATGGGGCAATGAAGTAGAAGATGATCCACCGACTCTCCACATCTCTTACACATATAGCACCAGTCAAGCACTAGCACACATCTTTTACGAAGGTTGTCTGTTGTTAAAATCTTACCTAAAGAAGCAGACCAAGAAAAGAAAGCTATCCTTGGAGGAACCTTCGATTGCCATATCATTCTCCATGGGAAGGAAACAAGAGTAGGAGGGTAGGAGTTATAATATCCTCTAACCTCAAAACCTCTATTCCTTGCAGGCTTCCAACAAACCTTATTTGGACCAAACCCCTGCACTGTCGAAGAATAGACCAACCCCATAAACCGATCAAAGGCTTCTTCTTCCCAATCTTGTGGAGGACGACGAAATTGCATATTCCAGTGAAACCTCCCAGCAGACCAACCCATAACTTCAACCACCAAGGAATCCTTTGACCTACTAAGACAATAAAGCTTCAGAAAGGCCTCTTTGGAAAGTACAATCCCCACACCACACATGCTTCCAAAATTTCACTCTAGTACCATCCCCCACATCATATACAAGGAGTTTAGAAAAGTTCAACCAGCCACTTCTAATGTATCCCCACAGGCTGACCCCATAAGGACTTGTCACCTTTTTCGTACACCAACCACCCCAAATATTCCCATATTTTGCCTCTATAACGCTCCTCCATAAAGCATCTGTCTCCATGCCATACCTCCACAACCATTTTCCTAGCAAGGTAGAATTAAAGGTTCCCAAATGTCTTATACCCAATCCCCTAACCTGCAAAGGCTTAAAGACCTTGGCCCATTTAACTAAATGAATTTTAGGTTCACCACCAATCCCATTCCACAGAAAATCTCTGTGTAATTTCTCCATACGCTTTGCCACCTTACTCGGTAAAGGGAGAAGGGAAATGAAGTATGTAGGTAAAGACGAGCGTGAGCTTTTAATGAGTGTCACCTTACCCCTTTTAGATAAATACAGTCTCTTCCAACCTGCTAATCTCCTCTCCATTCTCTCTAGGATAGGATTCCAAACAAATAAATCCTTAAACTTAGCACCTAATGAAATGCCCAAATATTTCAAGGGTAGAGAAGACTGCCCACACCCCAACATACCCACCAAAGCCTCCATATTGTGCACCACACCAACAGGTACCAACTCAAATTTTCCCAAATTATTACGAAGCCCTGACACCTTCTCAAATCTAGCAAGAATCACCCTCAAATTAGCAATCTGAGAAGGTTCCGCATCACAAAATATCAGGGTATCATCTGCAAATAGAAGGTGAGACACCATCACTTATGGACCAACCGTACTACCCACAGAAAAGTCTAAGAATTGCCCATCGGAGGCAGCAACATCCAACATACAACTTAATGCCTCCATCACAATATCAAACAACAATGGAGATAATGGGTCCCCTTGCCGAAGCCCCTAGAACTTCCAAAGAAATCAGAAAGAAAACTTTACAGTTGAAATGCAATACCGTATCCATTTTCTCCATTTCTCTGAGAAACCACGGCGCTAAAGCATATACATTAAAAAATCCCAACTCACATGATCATACGCCTTCTCCACATCCAATTTACACAACACACCTGGAATTCCCGACTTCAATCTACTATCAATACATTCAAAAGCAATCAAGACAGAGTCCAAAATTTGTCTACCCTTCACAAAGGCATATAGTGAATCCGAAATAAGCCTATGAAATCATCCAAACCCAACCAATTAATTGCACCAATAAATTTCACTCTACTTTTTATCCTCTCTCCATTCATTAGCCAAATTTATGTTCTTGAAAAGTTCTCAGTATCAAAGACAGGCTAGATTTCAGACCTTTGGAAATTGTACTAAGCAAAAAAGGCTTTTTGGTAGCCAAAGATAGATTTCAGCAAAAAGATGGGTTTCCGTGTCCAAGTAGTTCCTAGTGGGAGAGCTAGCATTAAATCCAATCAAGTAAAGAAAAAAGATACCAAACATAATCCTTGTAACCAATTTTCCCATGAAGAAAATTTTTTGCAGAACCTGCTGGTCCCACTATAGCAATATCATCAATCTCTGGTTTCTTGCATGTTCACATAGTTCTGACCTGTTTTTCTAGCATTTATGAAAACTTTTGAAAAAAAAAAAAAACAATATTTGTAGTACAGCTACTAAGAATTTCACATCAATTCCAAAAGCTTTCATTTTCAAAATATTAAGTGTGGAAATTTACTCATGGACTTGAAAATTTTTAGAGAACATTAAAGCTAATAAAAAGATTATCAAACCACTAATACAAAGATATACCTCAATGCAGTGTCACCCCCAATCCTGCCTCTAACATTATCCTTACTCTCCCCATGCCGAGTAAGTAAAATTGGGCGGGGTGTGAGATGAGTATTTACCTGCAACAGATACAAGGAAAACACATTCCAAAATATGAATATTTAATCAAAGATAGTAACAGGGAAAAAAGATCTTACATCTAACAAAGAGAACTCTACACTCAATTAAAACTTATTTTAGTGATGTTAGTCGCTCCTTATTCATAATCTCAAATTGAGTGAAAGAAATCTCATAGAAAATACGTAGGAAGCTTTTAAGAGGTATAGATGTAATACAATTTCTAAATCATCATAGTTTATAAATGTTATTTTCTGCTATTAATACAATTTCCATATATTTGCATCTGTGAGGGTGACTAACACATTTTTGCTCATCATATGATCTTATTCAAACCACATTACTTATCCAAAAAATGATCTTACTCCCAGCCAAATGGTCATCACATGTGGCAGATAATACATGGAAGGTAACATATAGACATGGTGTTCAATACATCCTAAAGCTATCTTGCAACCAAGAGGCGTACAACTTTTTACATGGTCTAACCATTAACACAGATGTTCCTTAAGAGCCTGAAATAAGGACAATTCTTTTCACAGCCATAATTAATCCAAATATCAGCCCTGCCATGTGTTAGATACCTTCTACACATGCAAAGCAACCAAAAGCAAAAGCATGGAAGATTATTATTGCGGGTTTCATATCCACTTTTTTTTTTTTGGTCAATCTGATTTTGTACTACAAATATTAACAAAGATTAGAGTTAGCCTGTAGTAGACCAAATTGCATGCTAAAGAATATATAATATGCTAAGACCATGTCTTTCACAGGACAGCATACCAAGAAAAATACAATTCGCCCGGGAAGATAACCACTGATGTTGTTCACCTGAACAAAAGATAAAAGGTCTTTAGTAGATCAAAAATCGTAAGTCACACTATAAACCAATTACATTAGGAAGAATAAAGAGATGCTTGAAGATCTAAACCAAGGATTTTCAGGGGAAAAAGTTAAAAACAAGAAAAATGACAATGGCAACTTGCAAGAAAGCACAAACATCTTAGTAGACAAGTATTGGTCCATGCCAATCACGCCACTTGGCAAGGAGGCCAATGCAATGAACTAAAGTACTATTTAATTGTATTTAAGTTTAATTAAATACATGACAAAAAGTTATCATGCACAGCTATCATTACAGAAGAGGAAGTGAACACATCAACTACGTCTACCACTAAAACAAACAATACACTACTAATGGTACATCCAAAATTTCTCTATAATCAACAAGGAATTGCAATTAAACATGATTCGGCACACCTGTATGTTATCCTTAGGCAATTCTTAACAGAGAAACATAGTGCCAACTAAAAGCCCAATGTACATTTAGAGGGCATACAAAATTTTGATGTAGTTACTAACAAGGTCAGCAAACTTACTTGTATTTGACCTCCGTGTCCACTGGCCATATCAATCATTTTGATATAAGACCCTTCTTCAACTGTCTCATAAACCTTGTAAAAGGATCACAATGTATATTTAGTATGACAGTTAGCATTCTTACAACCAAATCTTACTACTTCCAATTTGTATTAATTCATTTTGTGGGAGTTACTTTTTCATAATTGGCTAGTCGATCTTTGAAGTCCTGCAATCCAGCCTCAAAATCTGGCCTGTGGGAGGACACAAATTATCAGGCACATAACTTTCAATCAAGATATGAAACAACTGGTTAAAGAGCAATCATACTGTTCCGCATAGTCAGGGCTTTGTTGAATTTTAAGGCGTATATTTCTTTCAATAATGCGTTCATCATTACATAGTGATTCCAGAAAAATAATCTGCATCAAAATGAAAATATGTATCACAAGCCAAATTATTTATATTACATTTCAGATATACATGCTGTGATCATGGTACCTTGCACTTTCCTTCCGCCATTTTCATCAGCATATTCCTTCGTTTCCTGCTACTGTTTGTGGCATCAAATATCCCTACCTAAAACCAAATTAGGATTGTAGAAAAAAAAAAAAAAAAAAAAAAAAGGGATCAGCCAGAAGCCACAAAAAGATCAAAAGAATCTACACCACAGAACTTACCTGGCCACCTTCTTGCATCCAAGATATCATGTCCTCCATAGCCAAGGCTGCTACCTAGTAGCATGTGATACATTAAAACTATGTAGAAAGAAGAGGGTTAATATGGTTTGAACATTACCAATTGTCCAAAATTTATAAAAATAAATTTAAAAAAAATACTAGTAATTGCATTATTATGAAAAATTAGTCTTGGTGGTATGATACACCTAATTACATTAATATGAGCAACTATATATAGTCCCTCTTCACCTTATTCATGTGATGAATCCAAACACCACCTCAACAACATAAGCCAAATAGCTGAATGGTGTAAACATTGCCTCTCACAGCATATTTGCACCTTTCCCTCCCTCCTTGATTATTTTGTTCCTACCATGCCAGTGTTCAAAGCCAATAATTTTGATTTCTTTTTTTCTTTTTTTTTTGGGGGGGGGGGGGGGGGGTTGGGTGTGCATAATTATGGTATTGATAAACCACTCAAGAAACTAACAGACAATACTGTGTGTGTCAATATAAAAAATATACAATTTCTAATATTACATTAGGTCATAACTCATAAATATACTATATACTAGATTATCAACTTTGATATATATATATATATATATGTGTGTGTGTGTGTGTGTATACACGATTACCTTAACTCTAATAAGTATACTAAAAAGCTGTGTACTTCGCTACAAACAATACAAACAAAAATTTTCAAAAAAAGGGAAGCAAGATTCAAACCCAGGTGCTGTCCATGGGGGAGACAAAACAGTACCACTAAACCACAAGGCTCTTGGCTTCTTCTTCTTTTTTTAAATAAAAACATAATACTTTGTGGCCTTAATGGAAATAACAACTATGACAAAGGGAACACTTAAGCAAAAAGGGAACTTTTTTGTTAAAAACTTTCTTTTCTTAGCACTTAGGCCAACTGCTTTTGGAGGCCACTGATCATTGGGTTAATTCAAATTTTTGGGAATGGGGTGCCTCAAATTTTTGGAGGCCCAACCTTTAAAAACTTTGAAAAAAAATTATATATATACACACACATTTTATATATATAAAAATTCAAAAAAAAAAAATTTTGGGGGGGGGGGGGGGGTGTTGGATAGGGGTAACTTGACTCCGCCTCTGTTCACTCAATTAACTCCAAATCATGCCATGCCATTTACAAAATTCAGATTTAAAATATGAAATAGTAAGTAAGGATCTCCACAAACAACCATAGGACACTCTCTTTTTTTTGATAAGTCAACCATAGGACACTCTCCAATGCAACTGATGCCTAAATTCCTTCAATTGGATTCACCCGTTCATATGTGTAATCATATTATACAACATAAGGTTTGTAAAGGAATGTGTGTAGGGATTTAGAAAGAAAGAACAATACAAACCCTAGACTTCATCACCTAGTGGCCAGTTTGGATGGAGGGGGCAGGAGAGGAATAGAGGGGAGTTGACCGGAAATTAGGCTATTTTCCCCTTTACTCCCCCTCCGTCCAAACTGGCCCCTAGAGCTAGCCTAAACCCTAGGCTTCCCCACCTAAGACTGCTTGGAATCACCACCAAGCTAGAGAGAAAAATCTCAATTCAAAAGTATTCATCAAATTCTACATACCCACAATGTTTCCTCTGGGGCCTATAAATAGGATCCCAAATTACATTACATAATCATAGCAAACCAGTAACCAAATCCTTTAAAACCCTCAAAATAAAATTCAAATCCCACAATCTGCACTGACAGAATCAATTAGCATTAATCTGGTGTCCCCACCATCGTAGCTTATTCATGAGATTTGAAAATAACTCATGACCATTGGAATTTCTAACCATTATATCAGTGGCGATATAGATGCTCAAATCCCAGAGAAACTTTTAGAAATTAACCATTCAGTCTAACTAAATAACTCATTCATTCACAGAAAAGGTGGCATATTGTTAATGATCCTGACAGATAAATTTTTTTATTATTATTTTTTGTAAAAAGGCCAGATAATCATATGATCCACCCAAAGCAATAAATCATTCTCATGAATATTCACCTCATTACGTGCTTCCATGCCTTCAGGATTGTCTGCTCTGAAAAAATCTGCAGACTGCACCAAGAAAATGAGTCATCCATCAAGAATAATTCAAGAAATTTCATAAAACTATTGCAATCTTCTTCAGGCTTTTAGAAAGCAAGGAAAAAGGAAAAAAAAATAACACACATTCAAAAAAGAAAAATTGGCTTGATGTCAAAATGACATTTTAAATAGGACAAAAATTAGCTCCAAACTAGTTTAGAGGAATCTCCTCCAACCCACTACATGGAAATTTACAAGACTACCCAAGTGTATTATTTAAACAAGTCACATGACTCATTAAAAAAGTCATATGACTAAAACTACACGTGGAGGGTCTCTTCATTGGCCACATAATGGGTTGGAAGAAGATAGCTCCAAACCGGTTTGGAACTAAACTTCTTCCCTTTAAATGCAAGACAAATTCTTCCAGAAAAAACTAGGTTCCCTCTGCTGATGAATGCAGCAGTTGGAGAAAAATTGGGCTCCCTCTCTCCTAAACTACAAAAACCCTGACATTTCAAGAACATAAGATTCCTTCCTGCATAAAAAATCGGACCAGTTTGGTTTATAGGGCCATAATAATTACAGGCCAGCTCAACTCCCTCTTGTTTTAAATTTATAGATCCTAGTCTTGCAATAAAACAGACCCATAGTTTTCCTAGGTCCAAGCCACCACCCAATTCCCTTTTTCCGTCCTCATTCCTCTGCATATACTTGCAGAGGATTATTCTGAAGTGGACCAGAAACCCAATCAAATTTTGTTGATACCATGTAGAAAATTTTCCACACAGCTCCGTTGGCTATTTGATAAAGAATTCTGAAAGTAGTGTTTCTACCATCATCTATACCTTGCACATACTCACTGTTGTGCAAATGTGTGAAATTAACATATTGTCAGACCCCATTCACTTAAAGTAGAGTATTATAAAACAAGTCTAAGAGAATCGTAGTAAATTCTTTTTTTTTTTTTTAAGGAACAAAGAAATACAGTAGACAGGAAGAGAAGGAAACAGGTTATTATTTATGAACACTATGAGATCAACTATGTCAAATGAGTTCATCTGACCAAAATTAAGCCACAAAACAGATAATAATCACTTCCATTGCCAGAAAATCAGCCTGAAATTAACCACATCCCACTTTATACAACTTAGAAGAAGAATAGGCAAAAGAAATTTTATATTGATGAAGGAAATGTCACTGTGGAAGAAAGGGCAGAAATGTACCTGATTTGCCCCATGCTTAAGCCGCCGATACTATTACAACCCAAAAAAAAAAAATTAGAACAACTTTTGTCTTTATATGTTCCCCCATTAACTTGAGGTCTGAAGGACAAAAAGAGTAGTCATGGTAAGATTAAATGACCTTTCCAACATTGAAATGCTTGGTATCATGACCCAACCAGCGGAGATATCTGGTAAGTTTAGCTGCAGTAAATGTCTTGCCTCGAGCTGGCAAACCGACCTAAAGTACAAGCAACTAGTTAGAATTATTCATTCTCAACGGTACTACTAATTTATTTTTTAATAAGTAGTACTTCTGAAATAATTTTATGAAGCGTCTGAACTGATGATGGCAATTACCACCAAAATCCAATTTTCAGGCTATTTAAGGGTCAACTTTGAATTTCAATCTCACTAAAATATAACTGGGAGAACAGTGATTTATGTTTTCAATGGTTCTAACAAACACACATGCAGGGAAATACCAGAACAATTGCCAAATGCCTATCCTCCTTTGGTCCAAGCATCTGATCAGCTACAGCTGCAGCTGCAACAGCTCCAGCAGCCGCCGGCATTGAATTCTAACAATTTAAAAGGGAAGGGGGGAGAAAAAGCAATTGATTGGATTATACAATCTTCACAGGTGAAAGAAATAATTTTTTTTTTTTAAATACATTTTTTTACAAACCTTCGTTTCTGTATCCATTCTGAGATCTACAGTGAAAGTACTTGCACTAGCAGATTTAACTAGCCTTGGAGATCCAACACCCCTATCCACAAGGAGTCCCCTATGATTATCTTGCTTTTGCGAAGGTGAAAATGTCCCAACTGACTTTGATTCAACTACCCCAGAACCTGAATAAACCCTGGATGAATCAGGGACAATTACCTCCATCTCCTATGTAAAAATGAAGATAAAACATTAGATCCAAAATAAAATATTTTACAGAAGAAAAAAAAAATCTGGAGACATCTTCAAGCTACACAGACATATCAACTGTAAGTGTCTTATCTGACATTAAACAACATCATCATATTGCTATTGAATCAACTAGCCTGTCAAACATAAATATAATAGTTCCATTCAATTATGGTCCAAAGAAATCCTGAAGTTCGAATGTTGATAATATAGCACACTAATACTTCAAAGCCCTTAACTAATTCCAACTTACTTATATGCAAGATAGGTTAACAAGAAAAACCTTTATGGTTGCAGGGCGATCAGTAGAAACACTACCATCCTTAGAGGGATGTAAAACATTCCCTGAGCCATCCATGTTAGAGAAAACCCCAGCAAGAGTTAATGACCTTGGAGTCTCTGTGTTATTGGCTGCATAAAACAAACCTGAATTGGCAGAAGTTGGAGCTGGAACAACATAATGTTCAAGATCAAGTTCCAAACTAGCTGAAGAGCCATTCTGCACAGAATAGGGAACATAAGACGTTTCAAATAATAGCCATAAGCTAACATAAAATAATCTGTTGTAAAAGGAACAAGTTCCAATTTTCCATTGTGTGATTGTAGTTTAACTGAATTCATTGCTCATTGGACATGAATACAACTCTCAAATTTGTTTTGCATCAGAATTCCTCTCCAACAAATTAGAATGGCGAAGCATTAGTGCAGTGGTAAGTCAAAATTGTACCTCGGCACTCATCTCTGGCGCTGAATTAATACTAACATCAGGAATACCACGAACAGCTGAAGGCCGAAGGTTCTCCTGATAAGCCCTCCAACTAGCCGCAAGATCAAATGGCGAAACCCTGTCGGCTTGAATTAACACCCGATACTCTAGAACCTCATCAGCATTAAGCCTAAATAGAGCCAACCTTGCATCCCCTTGCAAGGTACCCCCAATGAGTTGTCGGTTTGGACCTTCCTCAACTATACAAGGCACGTTACTGTACTTGGGCTTCAAAAGGAACTTAAAGTCCAAAGTTTCTACATCCCAAAAAAAAAAAAAATTTATCAAATACACAAGCCAAAACCCCCCTCAAATAAATATTGAATATTGCCTAATTGTTTGTTATAATATTTGAATAATGAAATAAATATATTTCTTCATTCATTCTTTCTATCATTTCCTTTTCACTCATTTTCACCATTGGAAACTGTATTTGTCCAATGGATTGAGGAGGATACTACTATTCTTGATTGGGTACTAATGAATCAGCATATAACAGACATAGAGGTAGTTAATTATTGGTGTATTGTGCAAGCATGCCTTTTTATTCATTCAAAAAAGCAATAAAAGTAAGTAATTCCAAAATGCTTATGCAAAACATTAGTTAGTTACCGTGATTAGGAGGAACAACAAAGCTCAATTCCCACAACGACGCGGATTCGCGTTCCATTGAAAGCTAACCAAAACAATCATCAAAACAATTAAACAAGTAGTACTTTCTTTGTATTGTATTGTATCGTATCGTATTAAACACAGAACAGAAGAGAGAGAGAGAGAGAGATTTACAGCTTTAGAAGAATCCCAAGAGCCAACGAGAGGAACGGAGCCATAGACATGAGGAATGAGGTCTCCTTTGCGCTTGTAATTCTCCATCTTCAACGACACATACAACTGCCCCCCGGCTTGGTTTCGCTCCTCCTCCTCCCCCATTCCCTGCGACCCACCCTCCTCCGTATTCTTCGACGCTCCAGTTCCCATTCTCTCTCTCTCTCTCTCTCTCTCTCTCTCTCAATTCACCAAAACCAAATTAAACCCTGCTGCTTTTGCTTTTGCTTTTGGATATTCCTCTCGGACTCATTGTGATTTTAATTTTATCAGACTGGACTCTATAGACTAAACTAGTCCATGAATTAAAAGATGCATGCCTTTTTCCTTCTTGTTTTGTTTTGGAATTTGGATAGGGAAGAGAGCGAGAGAGAGAGAGAGAGATAGAAATCAAATTGAGCGATGGAAATAAAAAGAGAGAAACAATTTGGATAGTTTTTTTGGTTTGAGATAACGGAACGGTAGGGGGCTGAAAGTGAAAGGATGATGGTTCAGTGGTTGGAGGTCGGGTAGGGTAGGGCGGGCCAGCAATCCCACGCACGCGGCACGAGCCACCACGAACTCCGACTCTTTAATACTCTCGCCTATTTGGGCTTACTCTACTCGCTTGCGGTGGGTCACAACTGTGCATTCGCTTTCTTTATTTCACACGTTGGCCTTCCTTTGTGGACAGCTCAGATTCTGGTAACAAGATGTGTATCGGATTGGATCAGCTACTTTACCCGAATTTTAGCGAATCCTTGCATCGCCTATTGGTCTTTGTCTGCCACGTGTTTTTAAATGTGACACTTATCTTCTTTTTTTCTTTTTCTTTTTCTTTTCTTTTTATCCGGATCTCCAAAATTTATTTATTTAAAAAATCATATATATACGTAAGGACATACACAATCATTCAACACTTCCTATAAAAAAAAAAAATTCGTCAATCTTTTTTGTCCTCTACGAAATTAACATTTCTTGTTATTCAGCGAAAAAAAAGAAGTTAACATTTCTTGTTAAAGAAAGATACGTCAATCTTTTTTTTATTAAAAAAAAAAAAGAAAAAGAAAAAAGAGTTAACATTTCTTGTTATACTCATTTTCCTTAATATTTATCTTAGTTATCTACATAATTACGTGTCCATTGTAGATTTTCCATCACTTATTAATATATTTGCATTATTACGTTCCCTAGTAGATTTACCATCACTTAGTGTGGTTTGGCATATATTTTATTTTTGTCAATTTATTTTCCTATTCAGCTTATTTTTGCTATTATTTATAGGTCTCACTGCTCTTTTTGGTATTATTTATGGATCTCACTATACTATTTTAGCTAACTCTTACATTTATCTACAGTACTTTTAGCAAAAAGTTTTCAGTTTCAGCAAAATAAACAAATCTCAAACGGCAAATCAAAAAAAAAAAAACAAATCTCAAACAGACCCTTAGCATGCGTTTGGATGCGGATGAAAAATTAAAAATATTTCACTATTCAGCTTATTTTGCTACTATTTATGGCCCCACTACACTTTTTGGCACTATTCATGGGTCTTATTGTACTATTTCAACTAACTTTTACCTTTATCTATAATACATTCAGCAATAAATTTTCAGTTTCAGCAAAATAAACGGTATCTAAACACATCCTTATTATGAATGTATTTAGTTTTTAGCTTGGCTAGCCTGATTCTCTCTCTCTCTCTCTCTCTCTCTCTCTCTCAAAAAAAAAAAAAAAACTTGGCTTGACTTAGTGGGAGTTGTGTTAAAGCTTTAGGCACTACTCTGATTTTGATATATTTTGACATGTTGTGTTGTTTTTGCTACATTGCTATTTTTGTACAAAAAATTATATTTAACGCTCCAAGATGAAATCAGGATTTGGAGTTAGGGGCACTTTTGCTATTGTTTGCGTGCATGTGGCTTCAATCTCTTGGCTCTGTTACTGCTTAGTCACTGAGTGTTTTTTTCGTGTTTTTTATGAGTAAAATTGGTTAATTTAATTTAATTTTTTTGAGCTTTGTTATCGGTAATTTTTTTTGTTGGGCTAATTGTTTTGTGCTTGTATATTTTGTTTCTAACTTTTAGATGTATAAATATTTTTTTGGCCTTTAAAAGAAGGAAAAATGTTAGAACTACAAATTTATTTACAAAATCCATATTACTAGTGAACTTTGAATCAAATTATTGCGGAAAATTATTGAGCATTTTTCAATTTTTTTGGTGTTCCTTAAAATCTATCTCTTTCTCAAGTTGTAAAATTTTAATTAAAAGCATTCTAGTTGTGAGTTATTAACATGGAATATTTTGTTTTTATAACTGTAAATAATTTTAGTCATGCTCAAAACTATTAGAATTTGAAAGATATGGAAAACATTATGTTTTTTGGTTTGTTAATAGTAACACAAATAATCTATAATAGGAGTAAGCGCCCACTTAACGAAAAAAATAAAACAAATAGTATTAGGTGCAATTCCTTTTCTTTTTTTTCTTTTTTTGATTGATTTGATTCATTTTCTTTAAAATTTTGGCAAATTTTTTTTTTCTTTTAATGTGAAAAATATAGGTCGGCCAGACTCGGCCCAACCCGCACGCAACCCGATTAACCTAATTTGTTTTCAACTCGTTTAAAATGGCACATTTATAACAACCAGTTTTGGCATGCCACCCAACCCGAGCCAACCCAACCATTTGCCATGTCTAGGGATTAAAAAAAATTATGCAACTATTAAAAAAACCATCCTCAATGTAACCGATCCCTTACATCATGGAATGGAACCCATAGCTTATGACATAAAACGGGTACCAAAAAGACCCTCTCATATGTATAGCGTTATTAATGGAATGGAAGAGCCGACAAGATTGAAAGGGGGTCGATAAGCTGCAACTAAGGTCCGCAATAATTTTCAACTTCAATGGCTACAAGTCAAGGAAACTATTGACCAATTGCATAGGCAACATCTATACCCAACAGGCAAAGAGATTAGGAAAAAATATATTAAAGTTTATTAGAAGCCTACGGAATGGGTGGGACCAATTTAGGAAGAGGAGGAACCCATGAAAAGACGACGGCCCGTTTCCACATCTTACATGACTGTTTTTTTTTTTAGGGATAATTATAGTAAACCCACTTGTGGTATGACTCATTTTCACTTTGCCTACCCGTGGTGTAAAATTTCATACTTTGCCCACCTGAGGTAACTTCCGTTAGGGATTTATTACCCACCTCTTCTTTTTTCGGTTAGGAAAACACATTTTTTGAGAAAAACAAACATAACAAAAATAAAAAAGTGTGTGGGCCTTTTTTGCAAGTGTTGGGCTGGGCCGCCTGCTGCTACACTAGGCCCAAAGTTTTCTTCTGGATTAAGGAGTCAGAACCGGTCCAAGAGCAAACCATCATGGTCCGGCTTGTGCGCAAACAATGCCCTTTGGTAATCAAATCTTTACGGCAGACAGAACTATCACGTTAACTACAACAGACAGATATAATAAAAATAATTGGAATTTAAGCAAAATAGTCAGTGGGCTTTGATGAATGGTGGCCGTTTTACACTATGGTATCAAAATAATGAGTGTTAGATAGAAAGTAATGAACATATTAAAGAAAAACAAATGTCAGCCTGCCGCAACAAGCTATTCCGTGAAGTTTGCGTCAGGAAAGGGAATCACTCCTTCAACGCGACTAATTTCTCTAAGGATGAAATTAGCTGCTTTAAAGGAACGGGCCTAAGTGATTTGGGTTGAATGAAGTTTCCTTCCTTTTGTTACCAGAGAGCATGGGTTGGAAGGGGAGAGGAGGATTAACCTGGTACATGTTGATCACTCTATTAGCTTCGTTTTTTATTTCCCTATCCCTCAATTTCTTTTTAATCTTTTTTTTTTTTTCTAGTTCCCCTGTTTTCGTGATTCTAGCCACTTTCTCCTCCCCAAGTTGCCATTCCTTAGCCGTGCACTGTAGGGCCCCTTATATAGGGCTAGCCGTGCTTGGTTTTTTACCATTTTAGCCTTTAACCGTTTTTGTCTAGCATGGGCTCCTTTATCGACCATCACTGACTGGTCAGTCACCCAGCCAGTGCCGTTCCGCCTCAGTCAGAGAAGGATTTTTCGTTTTGTTTGCTCCTTCTAACATTCTTACCTGCCATGGTGTGAATACTCTCCTTCCCTTTATCTTTCACGGCATGCACCTAGTGGTTCCCACTCAACCTTGCCTCTTTTGGGTCATATGCCTTCTCAGCAGGACATTGCTTTCAAAAGGGCTTGAGCAGGAAACACAAAAATGGGTTTTCCCCCTCCCCACCGCCAGAGCATACCTCCTTACCTCTAACCCATGACCTCACCATTTCCTGTATTGGCTGGGTATAGGCTGGTGGTGCCTAAGCCTTGAGCGCGCCTTGCCTCCATGCTTATTCAAATTCCGCCTACTGCTTATCTGTCTACCGCGGTCTGAAGGTCAAACTGCCCAGTCTGCTGCTCGTTTTTTACTTCTTTTGTCGTGGGCTATTTTCGCCTGACTCATCATTTATGACTTGCATCATCCAAGGGCTGGGTCATGCCTGTTCGTGGGCCATTCCAAGCCTTTATTCCAAGCCCCTATTACTTGCTTCCTGCCACACAATTCTATTATGTCTGCCGTGAGGCCCACTTGACCCGAGCCTACTAAGCCACTTAAGACCTTTTCTGTTTATTCTTTCTCTGAGGGCCTAATGATCTCACTGGGCCATTTGCTACTTGCGGGCTCCCATTGTCCTGCCTGCTTCCACTTGGGCGTCCTCAGCCCGTGTACTTTCTTGGGCGTCCTTGGCCCTTTTCCAATTCTATGTTCCCCATGGGTTTTTACTAACTTCTTGGGCTTCCTCGACCTAAGTATTTCTCACATTTTCTTTGGGGCTCATGGGTTTTCCACAGTCCCTTATTTTCTTTACTTGCACTATTTTGGGCCTGCTGTAGCAGCCGTGACCCATTCTCACTTTTTTTCACATCCATACAGCCCATGGGTTTGTTGTTACTTTCTTCCGAGCCTTTCTAGGCCCACTTACTTCCTCAGGATCCATTTATCTGCTCCTTAGACCCGCTATCCGTTATTCCTACCACTTGCTTAATGGCATTTTCACAATACTTTCTTTTGCCCATGACTTTGGGCCTTCCTTCCTACTGGGCTCGCAAAAAAAAAAAAAAAAAAAAAAAACATCTACAAAAAGCTAGCGTTTTGATTGCTTAAAAACTTCTATAAGAACAAAGTTGAGGAATTCAAAGTGGGTTTGATTGCTTATTCAGGTGCTTTGCTACTGTAGCTGGGATTCAAAGTGAGTTTGAAGTTGGAATTGGGGTGTGTTTGCTACTGTGGTTGGGTTTCATTTGAGCTGCCTTAAATGAAACTCCATGGCCGACCCTCCACGCCACCTCAACAACGAGCTTCTCCTCACCAAAAAACCTTACCAAGCCCTCACCAATCCCGAGCTCTCATTCCAATCTCTGAAGCTTTCCTAGGTCGAGCCTTCATCGGACCTCTATGGCTGACCCTTCAATCTCCCACAATAAATCTTACCAATCCCTCTCTCTCACTCTAAACCCGAGCTTAGTCTCTCTAAGCTCTCGGCTTGAGCTCTCTCTAAACCCCTGTTCTCTCATCTCTAAAACTCTTTCAAACAAACTCCTTGGCCGCCCCTCTCAAGCTCACCCCCTCACATCAATGTCGCCATCTCAGGCACTCTTGCCTCATCAGAACTTCACCGAGCCCTCACCAAACCCGTGCTCCCTCTCTCTAATCTCTGAAACCCTTTCAAGCCGAGCCTCCCTTGGACTTCCAAGGTCACCCATCTCAGTGGATGAGGTTTCACGTAAAGATAATCTCTTGTCTTTTCAGGATTCTGGTCCTTGTTGTTGTTAATGTCCCAATTTCTTCTCTTTTGCAAATTTTTGGGTTTGCCTTAGGTAACACATTAATAGCTTTTCTCTGTTAGGGTATATATGTTGATTTTTTTTGTTGTTGCAATGTTTGGATCTTTTTGGAGGTAGATTGTGTCTTTTGTATACACTAGATAGTAGTTGTAAGTGAACAATTTGTACCTGGTCCAATCCCTAGATGGACTCAGGTCCAAAGAGTCTTATACAATGAAATTTGTAGAGTATGGGTTTGAAACCTAGGTTAGGGATATTGGAGAATTGATAAATAGACTAGAATGTCGCAATCTATGCAAATAATAGATGAATATGACAAAAAACTCTCCTTGGACGTAAGCTGAGGACCACTTGTATGACCTTTCTTTCTCTAAGCAAAAGATTACAATTTTTAGTTTCCAAAAAAGGTCCCCCACTCTTCTTTCCTCTCTCGTCTTCTTATAACCTTCTTCTTTTTCCCTGTTTCATCCATGGGTAACACATATTTTCCTCATAAATACTTACCCCATCTACCACCTTCTTGAAGTCTTCAAATGATAGCCAAAAAGCTGAATATTACTATTCAGAGATCATTTTTCCATTAATGTGGCCAGAGAGGTAGATGCAAGGTCTTTAATGCGGTAGTAACAGCTTTTTCCTTAAATATTTCTCACATGTTCCTCCTTCTAACGAGTGCTTGGATCACGCATTTACCCAACAGATCTTCCAAAATTCTGTCTCTAAACCCTTTAGCACATCCCATAGCCTTTATTGGGCTAGTCTGAGGAGATACTCCTCCTCGGACAACTCCTCTGCTCCTTGTAGCGCGGACTGGCCTGTGGGCCTCGAAGACTCTGATTGAACAGACTTATACCAACCAACCAGGCCCAAGGCCCAAATGTGCATTTAAACATTTCTACCCCCATAGTAGCATAGAGGAAAGACGCCCAGCATGAGTTCAAGGGATAATTGTTTGACTATGTTGAAGAAAGTTGTTGGCAGATTGCCAGTTTCATGAACCCTAGTGGATGAGATTTCAAGTTCAACGTGAGCTATAAAAAAAAAAAAAAAAGTTGCATTGACAGACCAAATTGAAGAGTGATGACCAAATGTGAGGAAGCCATATAACAAAGAGGGGCTTGTACAATGCGTGAACCTCTAAAAGTGATTTTCATTGAGCCCTTTGATTTGTGTGATATTCCTCCACTTTGTTCTTATTGAAGTTCTTAAGCAATCAAAACCATAGCTTTTTTATTTTTGTTATGTTTGTTTTTCTCTAAAACTGTGTTTTCTAACGGCAAAAGGAGATGTGGGTAACAGATTCCTAACGGAAGTTACTTCAAGTGGGCAAAATGTAAAGTTTTAAACCATGGGTAAGCAAAGTGAAAACGGGCCATACCGCAGGTGGGTTTACTGTAATTATCTTATTTTTAAAAAATTCTAAATGGATTAGTTATTTGACTATTTCAAAATTTACACCTATTTATTATTTGTAAAATATATTGTAATGTAATTTGAAATCTGTAGCCTATAAAAGGCTTGTACGTTGAAGAAGAAAGGCAGAACTCAGTATAGAGTCCAACCTTCTATTTAAGTTTTTTGAATGCCTTCCCATATAATAAAGTCTTTGTTATTTGTCTTCTACTTGCTTTATCATTTTAGTCTTTGTTTCAAACTCTTGCTTTCTGTATAATACTAATAGCACTTTTTTTTTTTTTTTGAGAAGGATATTAATAGCACTTGATTATACACAAATAAGCAAAATAAGTTTATATTTAAAAGCTGAAACAAATACTTGAACCTAAGGGCTAAGGCAATATACAATTTTGACCATATTTCTTTCTCAAGCTATTCACAATGTATCATCACAATCTTTGAGATTTTTTTTTTTTTTTTTTTTTTTGAAGATAAGTAAATAGTAAAGAATGAAAAGGTGGGTTGGAGTCATATATTTAATATCACAAAAGATGCCATTACTTTTGAGAGTTTTTTTTTTTGCTCAATTGTCACTTCTCAATAAAAAGGTATATAGTTCAAATTCCCCTCCCCAAAAAAATGAATTATAAATTTGTGAGGGTCCTCCCTAGTGATCCCAGGCTCTTTGAGTGTGATTCCCCAACTAACTATCTGGGTATACCTCACAATGGGAGATCCTAGAAATAAATGGGTCTATAATTGATAGTTTGATGATGGTGTTATAGTGTTCACTTGCTCCAAGTATGTCTATCTGAGAAGGATAGCTTACCACCAAGAACCCCCCCCCCCCCTTTTATGACCAAGTTTGGTCAGCTACCCCAAATGCTATTTCTCTCTCTTCTCTCTTGTTTTCTCTCCTCTAGCCTTTGTTCCAATTCCTTTACCCTGATCCTTTTCTGTTTTTTATACCTTCCTCTTAGTGGACCCATCATGATGATGGAATATTCCACACATGTGTGGATCCCTCCACTCCTGGAACCCAAGTAGCTTTTTAGGTCTAGACCACTGTTCCAATGTGTCTAATCATGTACCAGTAGTGGGACCCATGACCTTGCAATCAAAATAATTTGTTAGTAACTTATGCCCAATGCCGAATCTTATGTTTGGCTGATAGACTTCCCCAAGACACTACTTTGCTTTCTTGGTGGAAATAGATTTTTTTTAGGCATTTCAGTTTGGGTTGTGCCCCTATTGTATAGCAGCTCGACGTTCACTTAATTAGAATTGACCTGGCTTGGGCTGCCCTCAACTTTGGGTGTGCTCCGACTTAGGCTTGTATGGGCTAGGTTGGCTAGGGCTTGGTATGGGCCAGTCTTTTTGCCCTCCTACAAAAAAGAAAAAGAAAAAAAAGACATTACCATTCCACTTAAACCCCAGTTTAAATCAAAATATAAACTTGAAAAATTGAAAATGGAAACGGCTTTCGATTTTGGTAAATCCAAAGCCGCAAAATCGTATAATTGTACTTAAAGAAAAGCCCATGATGTTGAAAGCCCGTTTTTCTGTGGGCCCTATCCAAAGGCAACCCCGGCCCAGATAAAAGTAGGGTTTGCATATAAATGTCACTAAAGCCATTCTCAAAGCCCTAATTCCGCTTGTTCCAGAGCCTTCATTTTTGACGGCTGCGAAGAGCTAAACGAAGAAGCAAGGCTAGGGTTTTTCTCTCACTCCGTCGCCATGAGAGCCAAGGTAAACAAAAATCAGTACCATATTATAACTTTTCCTGCATTGTAATGATTCATTTTCCCTTCGTTCGATTCAAATGTTAATAGCATTTTGATTTGTTTCTTTGTTTAACAGTGGAAGAAGAAGCGTATGAGGAGGTTGAAGAGGAAGCGCCGAAAGATGAGACAGAGATCCAAGTAGAAGCGAGAGTGTAGCACTATCACCATCGCTATGCACAAGCAACTGCCTCGATCAACCTCTTACATCGACGTTTCTGGCTCTTCCTTTGGTTTTTGAAGCTTTATAATTTAGCTTTCGTTTTAGGGTTATTTGTGAAACATTTTGCAACGTTTTGTGGACACCTTAACAACTTTTGTTTGTTAGTGACTCTGTTAACGATTTTGATATTTGCATTATGAGATGGGTTTTATGAATCTACCATATTGATGGAACTGATTTTTATTTTTATTTTTTTAATTTTTATCTTTTGCTTTTAAGTTTGATGGTATTGTTTATGTGAATGCAATTGTGTTATTGTTGCAAATAACAGGTTTTGATTTTATGGGCATAATAAGATGGAATGGGAATTAGAATGCAAAGCCCAATTCTACTATGTTTGTAGTGGAATCTGATCTTATAGATTTGGATTTGAATGTGTTTATAATAAATCTAATTGACAAAACATGCATTGGGCTCTTAGGGTGTTCTAAAGGGTTGTTTGGCAAACCTGAAAATTGTTTCTGAGCGGGATGAACCAATTCATAAATGTATTTCTAGAATTTTTAGATAGTTTGGTTTATTCCTTTCCATGTAAACATTTATACAGTAGTTTAAATATAGCTTTCAGTAATTGGTAACCAGTTTTGAATTCTTGGTAGCTGAGTGAGCTACATGGGCTAGCATAAAAATTTTATGATTTGTCCTAACACTAATGATTCTGTGTGTACAAAGCATTTTTGCACTATGCTTTCCGTTCCAATATATTGTTACCAAAGCATTTTTGTACAAAGCATTTTCATATTTGAAAATGTGAAATGCAAAAGAAAATTTGATTTGATATATATATATTTGAAAATATGAAATGCAATTGAGCTTGCCTGGTGGTTTTGTCTAAATCATTTAGGACATGTTTCACGTGCATTTGTAAATGATTTCCAGTTAGTTTATTCCTTGGTAGCCAAGGAAGGAATGGCTTAGTTGTTTTGTTTGAGTCATTAGTAAATAGATCACATCTTAATATGGATGGTAAGACCTGTGCAGTTGTAATATGTGCATTGGACTTTAGGAAGGACTTGCTTCATCAAGCCTTACAAAGGTTTGCCGTGCTACAGCTTTGAATAAACTTTGAATGCGTCTTAGAATACTAGAACTCAGATTTATCATATTGGAACTTATCCTTGTCTAAATTAATATAACCAAATATTTCCAACATTGAATAGCTAATTTAACTTGTATGGCACTTCACTCACACTGGTAGATTAGTAGTATACCGCTAGACAATTTCCACATTCTTCTAACATCTCTGTGGTGTTTAGCTATGCGTGTAATCATTTGTCACTACCCAAGCCGACTTTCTTTAGCTTTTGAAATACTTGTATGGTCTCCGCATCAAAGCCGCCTGCAAACTGGAGGTTTTGAAGTTTAGTAAGACTACAGATTAATGATTAGCATTAAAAGTTAGGAGTCCATTTTACCTGGTGTATTCGATATGCAAATCGAACTCCTTGAAGCATAAGATTGTCATCATTTGAGCATTCATCAGACTGCAGCTCTTTAGCTATCCTTTTCATATATTCCTTGGCCAGCTTTAGTGAACTTAATTTCATCTGCTAAGAATGAAGTAGGATTTACAGTTATTTTACCATTGCTTAAGTGGAGATCTGGTTTCCACAAAAATACATAAAAGGTTTCGGTTAGTGTTTAATTGCGTTGGTTTAGGGGGTTTGTTTTTATGATAATCAACTTCCCTTTTTCTAATTGGTGTGAGCTTCAGTTTTTTGGTACTCCCCAATGCAATGGGACTGTTAAATTCCTCTTTAATGGCACCTGCTGTTAATTGCAAGCTATATAAAATGATTGGCACCCATTAAAGAGTAGAAAAGCCTATATAAAATGATTGGTCGACTTGGAAACTTTCGTGTAGGTTATTAGGATGAAGATATAGATGTCTACATGGCTGCCTTGTATCAGTTTGTATCAAAGGGTCGATGCTGGCCATTAAGTCATTCTAGCTTTGTCAGCTAGCTATGAAGTCCCAGCATCCTTTGACACTAATCATTTGTCCAGGGGAATTTTTTCCGATTATTAGTCGTGCTTGACCACTAGTTACTGCAATAAATTAGACAATTTCGATTGTCCTCTTTTTTCGTTATAGAGATTATTTTTTATGAGGTTTATTGACTGATAAATGTTGGCAGGGACTACTGCAGTTTCCTATTTATCAAGTGGAAGGACAATTTGGTTTGTACCTTAAAAATTACAGGAACAAAAATAAATAAATAAAAAAGAAAAAGAAAAGAAAAGAAACCCTGATTGATATCTACTAGTTTAATTTGCAATTCCAGTTATTATCAATCATTTTCTTACTGGTAAGGCATTCTTATCAATTGAACCTCAAAGGTTTGGAGTAAAAAAAGATCGGCTATGTGCTGCCTACCTGACCAATTAGGCCTGTGTCCAGCATCCATTCCCAAGGGATTAGGAGATCCCTGTACCTCTTGCTTGTGCTTTCCCTCATCCTTTCTATATTGTCGATGCTTTGTTCCAACCTGTAGTTTGAAATATGATCATGTAATTAATCTATGTGTGGAATGAAACTACTAAGTTGGTATATATAATAGTTTATACATGCTCGCCTGTCTTGCAATGCTTGAATTCTTCTTAGAGCCTGGGTCAAAGGCTCTTTTGGGTTGTCCTCAAAATGTGAAACTTCAGATTCAAGGCTCCTTAGATCTCGGTAGGTGAAAGCAGCCTCCCTTAGTGCATCTGCTTTACGTTCGGGCCACTGTGGGAAATGCCTAAGTACCGCCCTTTCATCAACCAGTGATGATAATTCCTCATCTAGCCATTTCACAAATGACTCTACCTCAGATATATCTCTATGAGCTGCAGACTCTACCTCTTTAACCAAGAACTTGATGAATTCTTCGCGACTTTCCACATCTGATTTTATCTGTCCATGAATTTGCATTGCATATTTAGTGTCAGAATAGTTTTCAGATAAACTAATAAATATGAAGAATAGGCTGGCTAGCGCTACCATACTTACAGCTGAAAGATATGATGAGCGATTTTCTATTTCTCCAATCATGTTCTTAGTAAACGCAACTACTGGAGTTCCTGCAGGATTGGTTCTGTTGTCCTTGTTGGCATCTCTCCTAGTTAGTGAACGGTATAACTCCATAACCTCTGGCACTCGCCGCACTGCTCTTGACCCAGCTAGCAATTTTGATGGCAGTGGTGGTGGTGGGGGTGTTGGTGGTGCTTTGTTTCCTTTCACTACTTCCTTAGGCACGGAAGGAGTGACTGGATGAGGCCTTGGTGGTGGGTTCGGTACCTTTATTGTTTTCTTCTCTGCTATTGCTTCTGGGATATCTGTTCCGGCACTCGTCTTTTCTAGTACTCCTGGACGTTGTTCTGATACACCCATGAAAATTGATGGTTTATGTTGAGATGCATCTGTATAGTTGCTGTCCAAGGAATTCTGTAACTTCTTCCATAGCATGGTCTTCCTCTCATTGTTGTGTGCTCTAAGGGAACTTATTTGTGCTTTTAGACGGCTTACTTCCTGCTTTAGCTCCTGGTTCTCTTTCTCCAACGATTCAATCATGGCCTGAGACACTTCAAGTTCTTTCTTGAGAAGCTTGATCTCTGATTCATCGTCCTCTTGTGGCATTCTGTCTCTGCTAGTCTTTCACTCGAAGGATGACACAGACATAGGACTAGGAGTCACACCCAATTGTTGCTTCTTTCCTCTTTTATTTATGATCTTGCTTTTTAAGTAAGGTTGTCATGTTTACCTAAGCCTCAGGACTCAGGAGTGATATTAAAGAAAATGCCCCTAGATATTCTAGAAATGGCGTTTTGGCTTTGGGTGGTAAACACTAAATAATATAGTGATGTACATTAGTCTACACACACAAGGATGCTTTAGTCATTTGCAATTTTTGGTGTGTTAAACAGGGAATTTTATTTTTCTTGCACAGTTGCACTTCTTTCAATTTGCAGTTTTGGTGAGAAGATTACTTTGGGTGGCTAGCATGTGATTAATTTCTTGAGGAAATCAAGTTAGGTACAACATTAAATTCTTAAGTGGAATTTACCATAACACTCCTTTTGCTTGGATCTATTTTTCATTAATACGTGTTTTGTTAGCTATTAAAATCACGTCATAAAGTACAAAACCATAAGCCTACTATGGTTTATGTTTGACCGGATCATAGGCCCTTACTTTTTAATATTTTACACGTAGTCTTTGAAACATGGCCCAAATAGCAAATGAAATATGATTGATTGCAAAATTCCAACCTCCCATGTGTGAAACCTTCAAATCTGTTTCTCAAAAAAAAAAAAAAAAAAAAAAGAAACCTTCAAATCCTGTGGTCCAAGTGTCAATCCTGGACTGGGATGTTGAAATCATTTGGTCAAACCCGGTTTTGTTTATGATGTTTATTTTAAGGCGATCTTATGTGAACTGATGCACAGTGTTCTCTATGGACTTAAGCGGCATTTGTTATTCTTTGCTTGTGAAGTGAAGCAATGGGAAAAAAAAGAAAGGGTGGTGAGAAACGAATTATATTGAAGGGTGCTGACAGTGAAAAGTTATAAAGAAAAAGCTTTGATGAGTACAGCCTACCAGAATGAGATCCTCCTTATATTTACTTGGTATTTGTTCTCAACCCCCACCCCCATATTTCTTTTTTAATCTCCTTCTTTTCCCATTTGCAACTGTGTAGAGGTTTTTACTAAGGGATCATTATTGAGTCAGAAGGCCTTAAAATATAAACACAACTATTATCTGATACATTATACATTACAAATTGAATGTATTGGTGGGATTACATAACAAAATATGATGAGGAGGCTGTCTATTTAAGGGAGACAATAGAAAGTAATTTGATGGCGAAATTTTGCTTTCTGAGGTAGTTGAATCTGAAACAGAATTCAGCAGCACTATAATTGTAGTGAAGAAGATTAAAATCACTTAAAATGAGAGGTTGCTCAACGGCCCTCAACTCGTGTTACTTAAACATCTAAATTTGAGGTACAATTACTAGGGTCTAGACTCTAACAGCACTAGATCTATCTTTGGAACCTTAAAAAGGACTATATTCAAAGATGTAAAGTAAAAGTGCCTTAAAAATTGAGCAGTAGCTGGTACAGGTTTAGAATTTGGCCTTTACTTTCCAGACTCGAGAGGTCATGTAGCTCTTAATATGATCTCCCTATTGCCTATTGGTAAGGGAACCTTGTAGGGTGATTGACTAACAACCTGTTTTTTGCTAACCGACTAACAACTTGTTGAAGGCTCAAAAATCTTATTAGCATGGTAGGTGCAAATATAAATGTAGCGTGCTTTGGTATTAGCTTAAAAATCAGTTTTTAAAAAAAAAAAAAAAATTTTATTATACTATTTAGCTTATTTTGCTATTATTCATGGGTTTTGTACGGGCCTCACCCCTTGTCAAGCCCAATCGCCCTGAGGCCCATGAAAACTAACTTGTATAAGAGCCCCGCACTGATCACACATGATAACGCACATGCCGTCCGAGGGGTTTGAGCTCGGAGTGCTCGAAGCAGCCTGTGGCGTGCCCCTGTCGAGCACAGAACTTACTGGCGGGGCTGGTCCCAATGCCACTATCGTTTTCTCCCCCTCGTCACCAAACATCCACTTAGGTGAAACGATATTGGACCTCCTTTCTATTGCTAAGGGAACGCCCCTGCCAAGCATCAAATCCAGCGGTGGAGCCAGTTCCAATGCCACTGCCATCTTCCCCACTCACCATTAAACCTCCACCTAGGGGAGAAGGTATTGGACCTCTCATTCCACCTACCAGGGGAATGGTGATGATCACTCCACTAACCTTTGCTATAAATAGGCAAGGGGAACTCAGTTGGGGAGGTTGGTAATTCCAAGGTGGAAATACTAGAGAAAGTAATACTGATCATCCCCAAGGAAGAAAGGGGAGTGTTAGTGAGAAGAGATGGGAGATTCAAGAAACGGGGCAGTCGAGCATAGCGCCACCCGTGGTAGGAAATCCAAAAGCCCACCATACAAATAAATTGTGAGCCCAAACTCCCCTTAGGCCTAGCAGCTTTATTTTGGAACGCACAGGTTTTATTACACTTTTTGGTACTATTCATAAGTCTCATGGTACTATTTTAGCTATCTTTTAGCTTTATTTATAGTACTTTCAACAAAATTTTTTTAATTTTAGTTAAATAAACTGTTTATATATATATCTCAAGCATCATTACTTTGGCAAGATAGAGCGAAAATTTTGTGGTAGGAATTTCATGTATGTGCCATCTATGCCCCAAGACATAGGGAAATTGTCTGTCAAAATTTAATCAGAGAAAAAAACTGTTCATGATGTCGTCCTCCTTCTAATAAAGTTCCGACAATGCAAGGCTGTGATATTTATTGAGGTCGTTGCCTCCAACTCCCCAAGCTTAAGCTTGCCTAGTTCATTATTGATTGCGCTGCTTTTACTAGTCTAAAACTCAGAATCTCAAGCCCGCTATCCCTAAACCTGCATACATGATATATATTGCCCCATAGCATGAAAGTGCAAACCTTGGCATTGTCACATCTAAGCCAATATAGTTTAAAAAGAATCAGGGAGTTAAAATTGGAAATACGAAGAAACTGAAAAAAAATTAGAATCTAAGAAATGCTTCCACAGACAATCATGCCTACCTGTGCCAGTCACGATCATGTGACGTTTTGAACATGCTCACTTCCAATTGTGAGAAACATCCAGCCTGCACGCTTCATTGAATCCTTAGGTTGAAACCTATGCAACATTTCTCCAACCAAGCATGTTAATCCCTTGAATCGTGATCATGCATACACATAAATCTCTATTTAAGTACTATTCCATTGGAAGAGACCTATGGATCCCATAAAATCTGGGCACTCAATTGTGTGTTAGGAGAATCCAAGTAAGATGGACTCCAACACAGCATATATATTAGGATTCCACCACCCCTTACCTGCACCTCCATCACAAAAGCCTCCTTGCTTGCACCTTAGGACTTTTTTTTTTGGTTCAGTCTCGTAACTCTAGGACGTTAATAGCCCGTTTGGTAGGGCATTTTAAGCACACTTTTGAGTATTTTAAACACACTTACACACATTTCTACACACTTTTTCACCCACACATATATTAAAAATACTCAAACAATATTACTCAAACTATTCTACCAAACACCCCCTAAAAATCACAAAAGTCTTACAAAACCTTTTCTAAAGTCATGGACCTGATATAACAGGGCTTAGTGCAAAGCTTGGATTCATTAAAAAGTGTAAGAAACTGGGCTAAGGAGGACGGGCCCGAAACTACTTGGCCCCTCAGCAAGATAACAGAACTTGAGGCAAGAACGCAGAATATACATCAAACAGTATACATTGGTAAAATCTCAGGACAGTCTCTAATGTAAGACTTTATTGTAATTAGGTTCTCAATTCTGATTAGATTCTTAAAAAAGAAAAGGTGTTCTCAATTCCAATTAAAAAGAGCCACAAAAATGATGCAAACGGTTCTCACATTGAATATGCTCAAAATTGAGAAATAACTATACACTATCTCATTCATTCAATAATATTTCAGCATATATTATCTATCCTCAATAAAAGACTTGTTTGTGACAAATTGTTAAAATACTTAACATGCTCTTATTCTAACTCCAAGACTTAAATCAGCTGAAACATAGTTCTCTCACTGAGGAATTGGTGGGCGGCTATTGGCTGCCGAGACCCTGGACCCCATTCAAGCAACTCTTTACTGGTATGAACAATCACTTCTATGAAGCAGAGGCAGTCCTTCTTCTCCCCATTAGCTACTTCAATTGCTTCAGTATGCTCCTCTTCATAACGACTCAATGGCAGATGACTTCCCATGTGACCATTCAAACTTTAACTAAGCCAAACTTGTGACTTGTGAGCATTATTTAAAACACATGCTGAACTCTGTTGTCCAACACTTTCCTTGACCATTGTGGAGTGCATCCACCAACCCAGTCCTAGTGTAGTTCCAGTCTTCCAGTTCTTGATCACATTGTATGGCCCATCGTGGATTTTAACTTCCATGGTGTATCCACCATTGTTTATTAGGAAGGTGATGCTCTTTTGCCCACATTGTAACATTCTTGAGACATCTTGTGCAGTCATCTATCGGCCAGAACATATTGGTTTTGGAACCACCGGTCAACAACATTAGTAGATAATTTATTACGCATATGAATTTCTTAGTACATTGGCCTTAACATAATTCTTTTAAGATTCGGTAAAATAATAGATAGGTAATATTGCTTGTCCTTCTCAAATTTCTACTTAATTGAGAAGCATATTGGAACCATGCTAACCTGGAAACTCCCATCGCCAATGCAAGCAATGACGCGCTTATTTGGTACTGATTGAGCATAGCCAAGGGATGCACCAACTGACCAACCGATTGAGCCATACTGCATCTGGAATTCATACCTGCAACACCAACATTTATTTTATCTTCTGATCGTTTAACTATAATTTAACTAATACAAATATAATATACTATGCTAGAGCTTAACTTTGTTGCTTACCCACGTCCTTCCGGTAATTTGAGTTTCTGGCAATTAAACCAGGACTCTCTTGTTTAAACAATCACAGCAGTGTCACTTGAGAGAATATTCTGTATATGCTGAAAAAGAACATTGACCCTCAATGGTTGTTTAGCCTAGTTTTTTAGGGGAAGTCCATCAGGAATGTGGATGCGGCTGTTGTTTTTGAATGCAGTTGTGTTGCGGTCAAGCCTCTTTGCAAGTGCCTGAAGAAGTCCTTCGTTAGGACCATTAGCGACTATCATACGATCAGGATGCACAATGACTTCCTTCTCCTCACAAGGAGAAGGGAATACTCAACAGAACTGTAGTCATTAAAGATTGAGCCAGCAAACAACTATGCATCAGCACAATGCACAATCTCAGCAGAGAAGGGAGTGCTCACCGCACCCCAGTAAGTCCCAAGACCCGAATGTTCGTATCCTTATCGTAGCTTTGAATAACCATTGGGCGTTGTTTATCAAGACTCCAAGGCTCACTCGATAAAACCTGATCAGTTTCGAGTTTGTTTTCAAATATAAAAAAGGACTATATGATTAACTAAATCATTAGTCTTGAAGCTATTCCTAGAATGCCACAATTGTTTGAAAGTCCTAGCAATCGCCTCAGTACTCAAGGTTCACTTAGTGAAGAATTCAGCAGCAAGAATGAACTCATCCGAACCCAAATCCTTACGAAGACAAAAACCACTACCCTCTTGATTTGAAAGAGACAAGCGGCCCCAATCTCTTGTTAAATCGTCCATGAAAAAAGAAGAAAGTGTTTCCCTAGACCCAACAAATAAACCTACAAGCCCTACAGATGAACAATGTTTATCTAAGGGGACAAAATTGCCTTCAAGAGAAGGAACAAAGATTTTATAGCCTCTAGGAGAAGTTGGTAGCACTGTAAACGCAAAATCTCAGGTTTAGAAATCAAACAATCAAAATAGTTTCACAAATGTATTTTTGTATTAATGAATTTGTAGTATAATTCTTTATATTAAGTGTCTGTTTGACATGATTAATTTTGCCAACTTATTTTAAGTTGGTAGCACTGTAAACGCAAAATTTCAAGTTTAGAAACCAAACAATCAAAATAGTTTTACAAATGTATTTTTGTATTAATGAATTTGTAGTATAATTCTTTATATTAAGTGTCTGTTTGACATGATTAATTTTGCCAACTTATTTTATTATTCAGCTTATTTTTGCTACTATTCATGAATTCCACTGCACTTTTTGGTACTATTCATAGGTCTCTCTGTACTATTTCAGCTAACTTTTACCTTTATCTACAATACTTTTAGCAAAAAGTTTTGAGTTTTAGCAAAATAAGCGAATCCCAAATAGACCCTAAGATTCTAATACAATAGAATAACCTTCTGATTCGATCTCCTTGGAAAAGCCCTCAATTTAAGCATTGCGTCGATGTAATCTTGACTTGAACACAATTTGTCTTCCACTTGGATTGAAAAGTGGATTGAAAGGTGTTTGGAACGAAATTGTGATGAATATTTAGTTGTGTGCTTATTAGAGATTTCTGGTTCTCCACGTTCTTCGTGTTCTTCGAATGTTCTTGATTTTCGAAGATTAGTGGTGAAAGTTCTTCGAATCTTTAGAGCTTGAATTCGATGAAGTTTCGAAAGATCAAAGTCTTTAAAGTTTCTAGAGGCTTTGAAAGCTTGATTCCAGTAAAACTTTGAGACTTGGAAGAATGATTTGGATGAATGTTCTTCAAATATTCTTTGGCTTTGAATATTTGTAATGGAAGTTTTTTGGGGCTTTAAAGGCTTGGATTCATAGAGCTTTACTAATTTGTAGTCTCTTAGTGTTTATGGAGTCTTTTGAGCTTGATACCAGTGAATTTTGAAATATAAAAAGATGACTTGAATGATTTTTTTTCGAATGTTCTTCATATTTGAAGGTTGAAGTTCTTGGGAGGTTTTAGAGCTTGATTTTGGTAGAGTTTCAAAACTCATGAATGTGCTTGAATTTGTTCCGTAGGACTGAGGAGGTCCTTTACTTATAAAAGTCTTGAGGAGGTGTGTTGACACATGATTGGCTATGAGCTGTGACACATGTCATAATTTAAATAGAAGGACTTTATGTCTTGCTCTCCAAGGGAGACATGACATTATTTGATTAGCCAAAGTATTTTAATTTAAAATAACACATGACAGTTTTTATTAGACTACTTATATCATTTAAATTAAAATATCCACACGTGTCGAGGTGTTATTGGTTGCAAAATTCCACTTCTACAAGCACAAACTTTCATTAGCAACAAAGAGACTCTACGTAATGTGATGGAGCAATTAACCCTAATTTATTTAAATATTCTTTCTTTAATAATTTTATTATTATTTCTCTCCATCATCTCATTCTTTCCCAAATCATCTACTTCCACCCATAGTTATTAGAATTGAACCAAAGATTGACCTAGCTAAAAGACAAGTTCAATTAGTCACTTATCATGTTTTCTTTCTCATAACCGTTGCATTTGGTATCACATACCCTAATCAACCCTCTACTTCTCACACCTTAACTCACTTTCACAGGCCTTATGGTTCAGTGATGGGGATAGACTTTAAGAAAAAGGTGGCACCAACGAAGACAAGAAAAAGAAATTTTTTTTTGAAATATAATGGTTTTCTTTTTGTATATCATGCATCATTTCTTTCCACTTTCTTTTTATATGAGACCTTTTTTTTTCGTCAAAAGTAGCATGGTAACATTTTCTTTTTACTTTCAACTTTGCAGATCTATACTCATCATGTAAGGCAACTAAATCGATATTAAATGCTGTGTTTATGACTGTTAATTGAATATAAATAATAGGAGCGGATAAATCAAAAGCATTCCTTATTGTTTAGTTATGAGAATACACTTTAAAGACAAGGGTGGTGTAGACACCACATTTTATACCCCTTACAATTCAAGTCCTCGTTTCCCAATAATGCTGAAATTCTAAGGCCCAAGGCTGGTTTAGGGTCCAATCAAATTCTAAATTTACTTGAGAAATGTTAAAATGAAAAATATAAATTTTTATGAGCAAATAAATCTATTTCTGGAAAATAAAAGCCAAGGAATACCTCGGCCTGCGTACGTAGGTCTAATGCATGTGTACGCAGGCACATACCTATGCATGTTGGTCCAATGCATGTATACGCAGGCACGGACCTGCGCACGCAATTAGGGTTCCAGAAACCTATGAAAGACAAGTTTTCTGCATTAAAGTTAAGGTTTGGAATGAATCCCACATCATTTGGGAGCCATTCCAAACCCTAAATTTTCAACTATATAAAGCCTTATATGGAATATTTCAAAAATACACAGAAAATCTTAAAGAAAAATATAAGTTTCACTAGAAATAGTGAATCAAAGAGGGATTTTTTCACAAAACATCTTCAAGTCAATATTTTCTAATTAGGGCATTTTCTGGCCTTGATCTTTGAGTTTTAAGATTACTAATCGTCTCTTTGTTTGATTGTGAATAGATTTGACTAATGGGAATAGTCAAAATCAAGTCTAGGGGCTTTTGTTTTGAGGTATTGAGTTCTAAACTCTTTTCTTTCATTTCTGCTTTAATCTTGTTTTTAATCCTGTTTCCTTGCTTTGTTTATGTTTAGATATGCTTGTTTAGCCTAGGGTTTAGTTGTTTTCTATTTTAAAGCATGTTAGGTTGCTAGATTTGTTGTTTTAAGTCTTGCTTTGTTTTATGTGTTTTTGAGTTTCTAGGTTAGGGTTCATCAAGTGTGTCTGTGTACGCATGATTCTGTATGTGCATGCATACTCGTGCCCATAAACCCTAATATGAGTTTCCTGCTTTTGTTTCTTTTTTTTTTCTTTTACATCATATGCCTCTGTTTGGTTCCTTTTCATGCTTTTTAAGTCTCTCTTCCTCTATTTAATTACTTGTTTGCCTTTAACATGGTTAGATTAGGGTTTTCCCTTATGTTTTCTTTGTTTTACTATGAACATGCATATAACATGATCATGCATTGGTGTCATGGATGCTATGATGCAGTGAGGTAAGTCATGCATTCACATGAACATGCATTTTTGATGATGATTATGTTTGTTTGATGTTTGATTTCATGTCTAGATGTTTGTGATATATTTGATGATTAATACCTTGTTGCCATGCCTACGTTTCTACTGTGATTTGTTTGCGGCCTTGGATGAGATAATATGATATATATGATTAAAGTATGCTAGGGCTTGTGATGATATGAGAAGCCATGATAGATGTATGTTAGGGTTATAGGACATTTAATGCCATGTTGATTGTTAGATGCATGTTAGTGTGTGTGTGTGTATGTGTGTGTGTGAGTATAGAATACAATGTTGAACATTTCTTTAATGAGATTAACATGTAAGATACAATGAGTGGAAGCTAACCCACCAGTCGAGTGGTTTTAGGTGTCTAACACCTTCCTAAAATTGTACCTAAACTTCAAACCCATACTTTGGTAGTAAGATCAGTTTTTCCAAATAGGACGCTATATTCATGGTTCCTAGACCATAAAACTAGGTGGCGACTCATTTTCTCCACCTTGGTCTACTTAGCCAAGGCATACTCCCTAAAACACACGTGTTGCGCCCATAGGTGGCATCAAAGGAGACAAGAAAAAGACACAACAAAGAAAGAGTTAAATAGTGGAAGAATAATGGACCACAAAATGAATAGAAAAGATAGAGATAGAACAACAATAAGTAGAACGAAGACTTATGGCTTTGATACCAAAGGGGGGGGGGGGGCGGAAGCAAGCAGTATTATAAAAGTAGAGTAAGGGGGAATATATATCAAGGGAGTCAATTTCGTATCGGAGGCTGTACCGATTTGACCAGTGGAACGATATATTTCGGTACTGGTTAATACCGGTGTATCGTTTTGGGTTTACCGTTATTTTTTATATTTATAAATATATGTGTGTGTGTATGTGTGTGTGTGTGTATGTGTATGTGTGTATTATAATAAATATAAAAGTTTATCATAAAACATTACCTCAATTCAGAAAAAATTATTCATAATTTTAGACTTTAGCATCAATTAAAAGAAGAAAAAAAAACACAATATAAAAAATAAAAAGCTTAATTGTTTATTGCATACTAAGAAAAAAATAATATTAATAAGTTAATGCAAATAAGTTACCATTCTACTCTTACAAACATTCAAAAATTACAAAACAAAAAAATAAGATTTTTTTTGTACCGGCCAGTATTGCTTGAAATTGGCTGAAATTTAAACCAGTATGAAACGTTGGCGTTTCGATACCAGTATACATGCCAATATGGTACATACCGGCCAGTACCAATACAATATTGACTTCCTTGATATATATATATATATATATATATATATATATATATATATATATATATATATAAAAGATGAGGCGTAACATTTATTGTTGCTGTTAGTTCATTTAGACCTCTATAAATCAGATTCGTTTAACCTAATTAATTAACCAAGTAGTTGCTTAGGTTGATTTTTTAGATCTAGGTTAAACTCATGCAATCATATTACTTAGTGTGGAAAAGTAAAGAAGATAGTAATATGATGACCCTGGAAAACCATTAAAACCAACATTTTCAAGGTAAACTTGGAGAGGATTTAACTTAATCTATTCTCAAGGTAAACAAATTCACTATGATAGAATGAAAGTTTTACAATAGATTTAAACCCTAAATCTAAAGCTACATCCTTTAGTACTTACTCACACGACCATGTGCAATGCTGAATCCATGGACTCTTCTATCTGAATTTGTCACACGCAAACACCCACGTTTGTGACTCTGAGATTCCACTTAAAACTTTAAATCATCAGCTATGTATGATCTTGTAGCAGCAACTTCACATCTAATGGTTCTAATAATGTGTAGATGGAAATCCGGTAGTTACTTTGAAAGTAGAAGACACACAGTACCTATTACATCTCACAAGAGTACCTCCAAAGTCTCTTTAAAACGTGCCTTATGGTTTTCTTTAAATATTAGGAGAATCAGATTTGAAACCCTAATCATTTGATGGGCTTAATGAGTTGTTGGGCCTAAATTAAATTCTACAGATCCTTATCTTGATCGGTCAAACTTGACATGTTTAGAATTTCTTGAACCTGCAACTTCTTTTTTCTTGTATTCTGACTTGCAATATCTTGAGCATTATCTAATATATCTATAGACTTAGGAATCTATATCTAGACAAGTTTGTGTTTAATCTACTTTAATTTAAATGTTTATATTGAAAATTAAAATAAAAAACCCTTAAAAAATAATAAACTATTTGGTTACTTAATATGGCAAAGTGTTTTCTTATTTATTTTTTATCTCTAATATTTTTAAATATAAAATATATGAATTTTTTTGAGAAGAAATATATGTATTATTTGAATATTCAATAGATAGAAAAGTTCCCACAACATGATAATGAGATTGACTTTACCTATCCATCTTTTGTGGTCTCAAATTTACATATACTTTTGGTTACTCAATATGGTAAAATGCTTTCCTATTTATTTACATCTCTAATTTTTATGAAAATATAAAATATTTAATTATTCAATAGATATTAAAAGTCTCACCCATTATAATGAGAACATATTAACGTAACATATTCATCCTTTTGTGTTCTAATCGCATTTGTATATTTTGCAAATGACAAATTAACCTTTGACTAATAAAAATAGATTAACAAATGAGCCTAACAAATGCATTTTGAGATCTTGAAATGAGTTTACTTAACACCACATTAACAAATTTTTTTTTAAATGATCTTGTATAAAGTTTTTTTAGCGTTCTTTCAACAAAATTTACGAGGATTGATGAACTTAAGAATGAAACATGAGAATATCTACTCAAGTCACAAGTGTGGAAAATTTGTAATCTTTATCTCATTAAGAAAAGCATAACAAATTTGTTATTATAAATATTTCACATAATATATTATGGTAATAACTTTTTTAATCTAGAAGAAAATAAAACTAAAGCTTAGATTTCACACACACATACCACGGAAGCTTATGGTCCCTAACACAGCTGGCTCTAGCATATAAGCAAGAGAGGCGACTCGCCTAAGGCCCCAAGTAAAAAAAGGCCCCCTAATTTTAAACAATAGAGTTATTTTTTTTCATTTTAATATTATTAATTAAGCCCAAATATTAGCCAATAAATAAAATAGTATTTTTTTTCGAAAAAGAAATTCTACGTTCACAATATTTTTTACAATACTTTCACAATAAATTCTAAATAGCAGGATGTTACTGACTGTTATTGGTGGTTAAAAAAATAATTTCAATGGTGGGTTCAAATTAGAACTAGTAACAACTTAACACCTAGAATTTGTTGTGAAAATGTTATGAATTTAGCACTTCTAAAAAAAAAAGGATCAATACACAAAAAATTTCACGAGATTTTTCACAATAATTGAGTCGACAAATTTTCACTAATTCTCATCTAGGACCACCATTAACGTCACTTTTTTACAAACCATTATTAATCTGCCACATCAACAAGTGTGAAATGTTTTGTCAAATTCTTTGCGTCTACAAACAATCTAAAAAAAATATTCTAGGCGGTTCATATTAATCAGTAATTTTGCATCTAACAAGAGAACAGAGTTTAAGCAATATTTAGATTTTTTTTAAAAAAAAAAATCATTTTTAAATATATGAAAGGCCTCAATTCATTTTTCGCCTTAGGCCTCAATGCATCAAGCCGCCCCTGGTCCCTAACCTCTAAATACTTGAACACAACTGAAATTTAAAAAAAAAAAAACTGAAATTATTGCATGTTTTTCATATCTCACATTTCTAAAAACTATTCGTAATGAAAAATCTTACTCTCAAGTATGCACACGAGGTGACCATCACAAGAAATTATTGGAAGATAGATACGTGAAGAGTGACATTAAGATTGAGAGTAGTGGACAAATAAAAAGGTAAAAAAGATATTATGGTTGGAAATAATGGAGATAAATGGTTGGAAATAATGGAGATAAATGTGACTGCTGATGTGGCTCAATAAGAGAGTAGCAAATAGTAACAATAAATGCTATACTTCAGTCAGCTTTTAGATATAGAGAAATGATATGTCCACAACATTTTTACAACATTTTTACAACAAATCCTAAGTGGCAAGTTATTACTGGTTGTTATTGTTGGGACAAAAAAGTAATCTTAGTATTAAATTCAAATTTGAACCTATAACAACTAACCACCTATGATTTTTTGTAAAATTGTTGTAAAAATGTTGTGGACGTAGCACCTCTCATATTGGAAGCCTTTTAAACTACTATATTGACAGTTGTACATTTTCACAAAAGGGGCATGTTTCCTTATTGGTTGACACCCGCATAATAGAAATTTCCTACCCTTCACTGCGACAAAACCTATCCCACCATTAACGTCACTCGCCTTTGCCCCACTCCTATTTTCGCATCTACACTCCAGATAATAGGTTCAGTTCCTGTCTTGTATGTTATATCCTTGTACAAATTTCTACTTTTCCTTTCTTAATATCTTGCCTACAATCGTAACAAGAATGTATGAATTATTGCGCATATTTGGCTACAAAAGTTTTTTTTTTGAAAAATATTAAACTTAAACATGAAGTATAGTATCCCATATATCGTAAATGTTATATCATGCAAATAAGATAGAGTTACATAATTGGTCATGAATAAAATGTTGATTTTTTTAGTAAGATTAAGATGTAATTTTCACAATAAAATTGTTATATAACACAGCGCACTCATTGAAGTTTGGTATGTAATTCAATGTGCTTATAATACTCTAAATTTTCTCTAAAGTTTGTTACTCTTCAGGTCTTCTTAATTTTATCACTTCTCTTTTTCACTAATAGTTTTTTTTCCTTGGTCAATGTCTACCAAAGTATAATCTTGATCATATTAAAATACATACTGTGGGGTGTAAAAGCTATTGAATAAATGTTTGGGCTTTGGGCCTGATCGGTTAGTACCAGCCTGTTTTGATCAGGGCCTCTAGGCCCACAAGTCAATCCGCACTGTAATAGTTCGAGGAGTTGTCTGAGGAGGAGTGTCTCCTCAGACAGATTCAGCAATGACCCTAGGACTTGCTAAATGGGTTAGAGGCAGAACTTTGGAAGAACAGGTGGGTAAGAGGGTGATCCAAACACCCTTTAGAAACAGAGACATGTGAGAAATATCTAAGGAAAAAGCTGCTACCACCACATTAAAGGCCCTGCATCTACCTTCCTAGCCGCATTAATGGGGAAATGACCTCTAAACAGTAGGATTCAGCCTCCCTGCTATTATTTGAAGACTTCAAGAAGGTGGTGGATGTGACAAGTATCCAAGGGGAAGATTTGTATGACACGTGGATGAACTAGTGAAGAAGAAGTATATAAGGAAACGAGAGAGGAAAGAGAAGGGAGATCTGCACTTTCTGCTGAGAAAAATAGGAACTAAGAATTGTAAACATTGGTATAGAAAGAGAATTTTTATACAAATCGTCCTCGGCTTACGTCCGAGGAGGTCCATTTGTCATATTCGTTTACCATTTGCATAGATTGTAGCACTCTAGTCTGTTAGTAAAACTTCCAACATCCCGAACCTAGATTTCAAATCTATACTCTACAAGTTTTATTGTATAAGGCTCATTGGGCCTGAACCCAACACTTGTTTTTGGGTCTGGGTACAATTGTGCACTTACACATACCTAATCATGAGTTCTCTATTTTCATTACTTTGGTTTATTTTGAGATCCGGAAGTGGTTTGAAGTTTCTCATACTATTTGAATATGTATACCAACTATTTGATTAATTACCTTACCAATTATTTCCAAGTATAGTCTCGACTACATTGAAATACATTCTAATTACAAGTTCTCTATTTTCATTTGTAGACACTTCATTTTTCAACCCGCATTGAATATCACATGGAGGGTAAGAGTAATTTCACATTGGAGATAAGTATCTTAATTTTGACCATTGGATCCTTAATTTCATATCATCAAAGTGGTCTTGATGTTGCAACGATCAAAATGAGTGGTCACAAGACCAATCGGACCATTAGATTGAAAGGTATAGTTAAATCAATTTTTAATGGCCAAAATACATTCTAATAAATTGAATCTAATCACATGAGATGAAGAATAATTAATTTAAATTTGCTCGACTATTGATTAAGTTAAAATTATTGACATGTCATTTTTCTTATTAGTTTGGACCACAATTTACCATAGGATTTCCTGCATAGAATTATTTCAATTAGCCATAATTGATGACTTTGCATGATTAGGGGTGTTAATTGATGTTAATTGGAGGAAATTAATGTCAAGGGCTGACCTTGGAGACCAAGAACATCTATTTACAGCAAGAATGAGTTAGAAAATTGGCATTTATTGCAAAAATCATGGAAAAAAGGAAAGAAAAATCTGGTTGACTACTTATTTGGTATTTTAACTATCGAATAGGTAGGCAGATTTAAATTTTCTTTCCTTTTCGGCCGTCTACTTGCTCCCCACACCGATCAGACCTCCTAAGCATGAAATTGAGTCTAGATTCAGTCCCTACCAACCTCCCTTTAAATGATTTCCTTCATTTCAAGACAAACAAAAATATCCTCTTCTCCCATTCTTGAGTTCTAGTGAAGTAGAGTTAGTAGTGTCATATCTTGGTCTTCTTGATGCTTAAGATATTGAGTGATCCTCTCTCTCTCCCTCTCTCTCCTGGTTTTATTTATACAACCCCACCCTTAGGACCTCCACCAAAAGCCTCTTTCACCTTGTGGATCTTGCATGCTTTAATGTAAGATTAAAGCATGCTAGTTGATGATTTAAATTTATTGAATATGTTTGATATTCTTGAATTTTGTTCATATGTGTTCTTTGCATTTCTTGGTTGTTTATTATATATTCATGTATAACACTAGCTTTGATCTTAAATTCATATCCAAAATATGAAAAACTTGTCAATTATTTTCATAATTCTCTCAAATCCTTGATCTAGGATATCACCATTCGTACACATTCTTTAGAATTTATTTTTCATTCCAAGTATGATGATGAATAAATGAAATTAGGGTTTATCACATGCACATACATTTATATTAAAGTAATAAACATGCAATTAATTGATAATATGTCGATTGATTGGATGATGTAACATGAACATTGTCTAACATAGTCTAAAAGACTGGTTTCACAGGGTATGGTCGGTGCCTAACAATTTCTCATCTTGTTACATTGCCTTCGAGATTAGATCAAGGATTAGTAGATCGAATACTTATACATGTAATTTTCAATCTCTAGATTGTAACTAAGAAACAAGTAATGTATTTTATCTTAAGTTTTATCTAAGACCAAAGCCGTGTAATTTCTTGTGATCAATGTACATTCATTCTCAAATCAACAAAATAATGAATTTTTCAATTGTTGTGTTTTTATTTTTTCCAATAATTAAATAAATGATGACTCTATTTTAAAACCCTTAATATAGGGGGAAATGTAATTAGTCGAACCACCATTTTGAGAGACACCAATATGAACCCACCCATTCACATTAGTTTAGCCCAAACTAATGAATTCAAATGGGTCAGGTTTGAGTAGTGAGCACACCATCTCACACTCTCACGAGTGATTCATGCCTCCTATGGGAAGTATGTCTCAACCGAATGGACCGAAGGTGGGGATTTGGGAGTCGCCACCTAGTTTAGGTCCAGGAACCAAATTAGGCCTTTTAGGCTCTTACTTGCATAGGTCTACATACTAGATTATGAATTCGGAGTTAAGGTACAACTTGTAAAGGTGTTAGACACCCAAGACCGCCTGGCTTGTGGATTGGCCTCTATTAAATGTTGATAACCATATTTAATAAAAGAGTTTATTAAGTGAGTCATAATCCTAAACCTAAACATGCATCATGTACTAAATGAAAAAAGCACACACACATGTTAAATATCACATCATAATATAAAAGGAAACACATTAAAATGGAGAAGGAAATATATTAAAATAGATAGTATTAAAAAGGAAAAAATAACACCAAATCAAACACATAAGGAAATATATCAAATTAAACCTAACATGGCAAAAAGACTCAAATAAATATGGGAAATAGTTAAAAACAATTAATTAGCCTAAAACATAATCATACAGCATGTGAAAATTGATTAAAACAATAAAAACAAGATTTTTGTCAAATCTGGGTTTGGAGTGCATACACATACTCAACCATGTATGTGCAGGGTCGTAACCTTGCATGCGCATGCTCGATGTTGCATGTGCATCCTTTAGCACAAAATCTGAAAACTCACATTTTATTGCATCTAATCAAACAACTTAATACAAAAAACTAAAGAAACATGTTAGAAACGCTAAGTACTAAACTAAGATCCAAATATAACTAATTTGTAAACATGTTAAGACATCAAACAAAGATCATAACAATCATTAAACAAAACAAATATGAATATTCAAACTAACATCACACTGAGAACATGTTAATCTAACATAAGAACAAAATAAAGACACAAGAACAATAAAACAAATTATATTAACCCAAAATCATTTTAATACATATCAAAATGAATTAAAAAAAAAACATCAAGCATATCAAATATAATAATTAAGAAAATTATGTTAAGAAATTCATGTGAATCTTATTAAATAAAGAAATAATTCATGTGATGATGGGAAGAATACTCACCTTACTTAGGATCACGAGTTTGAGATTGTTTAACCTACCACTTAGTGCCTACAATATTGAGATTAGATTGAAATTATAAGAGAAAATAAAGAACACAATAGAATTTAGTTAATCACAACTTAAGAACAAGATTATAATTGAAAAGGTTCTAAAAAACGAATAAAAAAAAAAAAAAACAAGTTTCTGCCTTAGAATACTACTTGAGAGAGGTTTTGAATACATTAACGTGCAAGTGTGTTGTGTTGGTGTTTTGAAAAGATGAACTAGAGTTTTAGAAAACATGGAGGAAAAAAATAAACTCTATCTAACTAGGGTTTAGATTGGAGATATAAGATGAGTATTTATATGAGTAAATTTGAGTTTTTTTTTAAAGCTTTTTTAAAGATTTTTGGACATTCCTAAGAGTCTAGGGTGGCAGCCCAACCTGAGTATTGAAGCTTTGGCCCCCTAAAAATGAAGATATAAAGTTATGGAACACACAATGCATGTGCTTGGTCGTGGGTGCACGCGAATGGTTCCTAACACGCGCACGTAAAACCCTAAATTTGACTGCATTGTTGGTTCGACTTAAAACAACAATAACTCACTCATTTTCAATCCAAAATGCACATAATTTAAATTCAAATTGAATCCCAGGATATTTACTTTCCAATGCAACAAACGTCACTCAATTCATTGTAGATCAAAATTTATGATCAAAACAATGAGAAAATGTTATTTTCAGCATCGTTTTCAAAGCCATTTAAGCACTTTTAAGTTGTGATTATCTCCAAACTAATGAGTAGTCTTTAATTACCCTTGATTGACATCTTCAAGCTCATCATTGGGGTCAAGAACCAAAGGTTATTAATGGCTACAAAATAAACTATCTACACCGGGAGCGTAGTCTCTCACATCATTACTTTGGTTTATTTTGAGTTTTGGAAGTCGCTTGGAGTTTCTCACACTATTTGAATATGTATTTCGCTGTACATACCAATTATTTGATTAACTACGTAATACAATCAAGAGCCTTTATAGATTGTACTAAAGTTATTTAAATTTTTTGAATATTAAAACCACACCACTGTATGAACATATGAGTACAACAATCATTAGGACATAAAGTAAAGAAACTGATGGGAATGACGAGAATGGCTCACAGACGGGTATAATGCTACAGACGACCTATACCCCCATGACGAGAGAAATATTGCCACGTCACTGACGAAGGCACCAAAACGATTCAATGCCAGCAATAATACCTCGAGCGGTTACGACGCTAGTTGGGTAGACCGTTGGAAACATATTAAAGAACCATTACTCGGCCAGGAGCACCATTAAGCCAGGAATTAATGCCACAACGGCTAGACATCAAAAAAAAAGGTATATAAAGGAGAAGCACCACCCACATAAAGGGGACACAATTGCATGAAGAACAAAGTAATTCCTTTATAAAAACTCTATTTTCCTTTTGTGCTAACTTTGGCATCGGAGGTGTTGTGGCAGGCACCACACCGGTGACCAAGTAAAGAAACTTGTCTTATTCGCAGGAGTGATATAGTCATCACCTGGACGGACTACCACCGACTGGAGTGATACAGTCATCACCTGGACGGACTCCCACCAACTGGTACTCATCTGGACGAACCTTCCTCAACTGACGATATTCTGCTTCAACAGTTTGGCGCCGTCTGTGGGAACGACGTTCTCAAAGCGCAGTTCCTACCAACTTCAATATCCAGATGGAGTCCAACCAAGATCCAGCAGCTTTGGCTCAGCAAGTTCAAGCTCTTGTGGCCACTGTGGAAGAGCTCACCAGACAGAATGAAGAAATGAGGCAAAAGCTTCAGCAGGAAGAGAACCGATCGAGAGCGGTCCAAGAAGACGAAGGAGATAGCCACGGGAGAATTGACCGACGAAGGACCATCACTCCGGAAGAACAGCATTCTGATCTCCTCCAGGAGATGAGAAAGGAGATGAACGAGCTGAAAAATGCCATCAAGGAGAAGACAGATCGGAGCTTAGATAAGATGGTTAGGGCAACAGATTCACCCTTTACCATGGCAGTTTTAGAACGGCCAGTGCCACCAAAGTTTCGGTTACCTCAACTCGAACCCTTCGACGGACTCAAGGACCCCCAAGACCACCTTAATACCTTCAAGACGACATTGGGTCTTCAACAGCCCCCTGACGAGATAATGTGTCGTTCCTTCCCTACCATGCTAAAGGGGGCTGGTAGGGAATGGTTCACGAGGCTGCCCACCTCATCTATTGACAGCTTCGAACAGTTAAGTAGCGCCTTTCTGCGCCATTTTGTCGGAGGGCAACGTCCTAAGAGACCCGCGGATCACCTGCTCTATTAAACAAGGTGAGAAGGAGACCTTGCGCTCGTACGTGAAGCGCTTCACTCGAGAGACCTTAGAAGTGGACGATGCAGACGACAAAGTACAGCTGACGACATTTAAGGCCGGGCTTAGGTCTCGGGAATTCGTTGTCTCACTGGCAAAGAATCCGCCCCGGACGATGGCAGAGATGCTCCTGAAAGCGCAAAAATACATGAATGCCGAGGACGCACTGGCAGCCATTATTGACGAGGGTAGATCAAAAAAGGAGGGAAGGCACGAAGACGAACGTAGGGGGCAAAAGAGGGAGCGTCCAAACCGTCGGGGAAGTGAAGTAGACAAATGAAAGGAAGAGAAGACGCCACGAACGGTAAAATTTACCCCTCTGATTATGCCTATTGACAAAATTTTGACACAGATCCAGGATCAACACTACCTTCAGTGGCCAAAGCCTTTACATTCATCCCCTAACGTGCGGGACAAGAACAAATACTGCCAATTCCACAAGGATCACGGCCATTACACGGAGGATTGCCGAGACCTGAAAGGACAAATAGAAGAGTTGATACAAAAAGGAAAATTGCAGAAGTATGTCAAGAAGGGAGAACCCAGCAGGTTCAAAGACGAAGGCAAGGGCCAGCGCGAGTCTTCGGTAAAGAATGGGGCCAGCACTCCTCAACTACCACAAGACGTGATTGGAGAAATACACACGATTGCAGGAGGGCCACCAACGAGAGGGTCGTGCAAGTCCCTCAAGAAAACATGCCAGAGGCAAGTGAATAGCGTCCATATGCAGCCCCCATTCAAGCAGAGACAAACAGACCATGACATATCTTTCAACGAAGAAGATGCGCGAGGAGTAAGGCAGCCACACAACGACCCCCTAGTTATAACACTCACGATCGAGGGATTTAACACCAAGAGGATACTTATAGATAATGGTAGTTCCGCAGACATTATGTACCTGCCAGCCTTCCAGCAGAACAAACTTGATCCCAAGAGGCTACGCCCCTTCGACTCTCCTCTCGTTAGCTTCAGTGGTGACAAAGTATACCCTAGGGGCATAGTAACATTAAAAGTCACGATAGGAACATACCCAAAGCAGCAAACACGTCAGCTGGACTTTCTGGTAGTAGACTGCCCGTCGACGTACAATGTAATCATTGGTAGACCTACGCTCAATAGATGGAAGGCGGTCACGTCCACATATTGTTTGAAGGTGAAATTCCCAACTGAGGACGGTGTTGGCGAAGTTAAAGGAGATCAAGTCCTGGCTAGGGAATGCTACCAGGCTGTGGTGGCCACAAAGGAGAGCCACACATGGACGATAGAAAAGGAGAAAGAAGACAAAGCAGAGGCTTTGGAAGCCGTCGAGCTCGTGGAGGGGGAAACCGTGAAGATGACGAGGATAGGGACAGCACTAAGCCCCGAAATGAGAACGAAGCTCGTTCAATTCCTCAGGAAAAACCAGGACGTCTTCGCATGGAGTCATGAGGATATGCCCGGCATATCGCGACAAGTGATTCAGCACAAATTAAACGTAGATCCCGAAAAGAAACCCGTCCAACAGAGGCGCCGCGTCTTTGCCCCCGAACGAAGCCAGGCGATCAACGACGAAGTTAACAAGTTGTTGCAGGCAGACTTCATCAGGGAAGTGTATTATCCCGAGTGGGTTGCCAACGTCGTGCTGGTAAAGAAAGAAAACGGAAAATGGAGAATGTGTGTAGATTTCACGGACCTAAACAAGGCATGCCCAAAGGATAGTTTCCCTTTGCCTAGGATAGACCAGCTGGTGGATTCCACGGCCGGGCATAAAGTCCTGACGTTCATGGACGCCTTTTCAGGATACAACCAAATAAAGATGGCTGAGGAAGATCAAGAAAAAATCGCCTTCATCACGAGCCAAAGGCTCTACTGCTATAAGGTAATGCCTTTTGGACTGAAGAACGCGGGGGCAACGTACCAAAGGTTAGTAAACAAAATGTTCGGCAAGCAAATCGGCAGAAACATGGAGGTATATGTGGACGACATGCTCGTCAAGAGCAAAAAAGAACTGGCACACCTGGACGACCTGGAAGAAACATTCCACACCCTCAGGAGATATCAGATGAAGTTGAATCCCAGCAAGTGTGTTTTCGGGGTAGCATCAGGGAAGTTCTTGGGATTCATGGTGTCCCAAAGAGGGATAGAGGCCAATCCGGAGAAGGTGCAAGCAATACTAGACATGACGTCACCGAAGTCCGTCAAAGATGTCCAGAAACTCACAGGGCGGATCGCTGCACTGAATAGGTTCGTCTCCAAAGCAACGGACAAATGCCTCCCCTTTTTTAAGACTTTGAAGCAAGCTTTCGCCTGGACCGACGAATGTGAAGCCGCGTTTCAAGAGCTCAAACGCTACCTAAGCAATCCACCCCTACTAAGTCCGTCAAAGGAAGGGGAAAGCCTCTACCTATATCTGGCAGCGTCAGAATCAGCCGTCAGCGCGGCCCTGATTAGGGAAGAAGACAAGAAACAGCTGCCAGTTTATTACATAAGCCAGGCCCTCCAGGGGGTAGAAGCCAAGTACCCCAGGATTGAAAAAATTGCATTCGCTTTGATAGTAGCCTCACGGAAGCTGCGACCATACTTCGAAGCACACCCAATATTGGTAATGACGGACCAACCGATCAGGAAGTCCATGAACAAGCCAGAGGCAGCCGGGAGAATGGTTCAGTGGGCAGTGGAACTTAGCCAGTTTGATATCGAATACCTTCCCAGAACTGCCATCAAAGCCCAAGCGTTAGCGGATTTCATTGCTGAGTTCACCCCTAACGATGATGACAACTACAAAGATGCTGCAGAACGATGGACGATCCAGACTGACGGATCATCAGCCCAAAAAAGGGGAGGAGTAGGGATCGTTATAACAACTCCCGACGGGGAAAAACTTAGGTATGGGGTTCGACTTAAGTTCCCAGCCACCAATAACGAAGCCGAGTACGAAGGAATACTGACAGGGCTGAGACTAGGGAAGGCAATCGGAGCAAAAAACCTGGTCGTCCAAAGTGACTTGAAGCTAGTAGTAGCACAGATCAAGGAGGAGTACGAAGCAAAGGAGGAAAGAATGCAGAAATACCTCAAGATAGCAAAGCATTTGGCCCGGGAATTCGAAAAACTGGAGTTCATGCAGATCTCGAGAGGCCAGAATATGGAAGCAGACGAGATTGCAAAGATAGCCTCGTCAGAAGATGAACCATCATGCACGGAGCTGACCATGGAGATACAAGAATGCCCCAGCATTGAAGAAATCTCGATATTCGCAGTCCAGGGAATAAACAGCTGGATGGCGCCAATCATATCCTTCCTCCAAGACGGGCACCTCCCCCAGGACCCCAAAGAAGCTAGGAAAATCAAGCAAAGAGCAACCAAATTCACCATTCTGAATGACCGACTATACAAAAGAGGTTATTCCCTACCATACTTGAAATGTGTCGACGAGGACGAAGCCAGGTACATCTTAGAAGAAATACACGAAGGCGTGTGCGGGAACCACGCTGGCCCCAGATCCCTGGCGAGCAAAGTCATCCGAACAGGTTACTTCTGGCCAACTGTCCAAACAGACGCAGCGCAACTCGTCAAAAATTGTGACAAGTGTCAGAGATTTAGGAACATCCAACGACTCCCGGCGGAGAAGTTGACGACCATATCATCCCCGTGGCCATTTGCACAATGGGGAATCGACATCGTCGGACCGCTACCCCCGGGAAAAGGACAGGTAAGATTCCTCCTCGTCGCAATTGATTACTTTACAAAGTGGGTCGAAGCCGAGGCAACGACATCCATCACCGAAGCACGAGTCCGAAGCTTCGTGTGGAAAAGTATCATCTGCAGGTTCGGGATCCCACGGACGATTGTCACGGACAATGGGCGACAGTTTGATAACCAAGGCTTCAGAGATTTCTGCTCCGGCCTCGGTATCAAAAATCAGTTCTCATCCCCTGGGCATCCACAGGCAAACGGGCAGACGGAAGTAACGAATCGGACATTGCTCCAGATGATCAAAACCAAGCTGGATGATGCGAAGGGTGCCTGGCCTGAAGAATTACCCAACGTGTTGTGGGCCTACAGAACCACGGCAAGAACTCCGACGGGCGAAACTCCATTCAGGCTTACATATGGCACTAAAGCAGTAATCCCGGTCGAAGTGGGAGTAACTAGCATCAGGCGAGAAGCATTCCACGATGAAAGCAATAACCAACAGTTACGAGTAAACCTGGACTGCCTGGACGAGGTAAGAGACAGAGCCTCGGACAGGATAGCGGAATATCAAAAGAAAATGACCGAATACTACAATAGAAGGGTGAGGCTCAGGCGACTCCATATTGGTGACCTCGTCCTGCGGAAGGTGACGACAGCAACTAGAAACTCCACCCAAGGAAAGCTCGGCCCCACATGGGAAGGACCTTACCGAGTCACTCATTACTCTAGGCAAGGCAGCTATCACCTGGAAACCTTGGACGGGAAAACGCTTCCTCGACCATGGAACATTGAGCATTTAAAGAAGTACCATCAAAAGGTGTAACAAGCTAATGTATTCATTTTTCTGAAATTAATAAAAGCATTGCCTACAGTCGTGCTAACAGACCAGTCCACATTACTGACGAGGCATAAAGAATGTCTCCCAAAAATCTAAGTAATAAAATTCCGCATCGACGGATGTATATTACTGACGAGGCACAAAGAATGTCTCCCAAAAATCTAAGTAATAAAATTCCGCATCGACAGATGTATATTACTGACGAGGCACAAAGAATGTCTCCAAAAATCTAAGTAATAAAATTCCGCATCGACGGATGTATATTACTAACGAGGCACAAAGAATGTCTCCAAAAATCTAAGTAATAAAATTCCGCATCGACGGATGTATATTACTGACGAGGCACAAAGAATGTCTCCAAAAATCTAAGTAATGAAATTCCGCATCGACGGATGTATATTACTGACGAGGCACAAAGAATGCCCCCAAAAATCTCTAAGTAATGGGATCCTGCACCGACGGATGTACATTACTGACGAGACACAAAGAATGTCTCCAAAAAAAAAAAAAACTAAGTAATGACAGATATGCATTACTGACGAGACATAGAGATTGTCCCTAAAAGTCTAGGTGAAAGAATTCCGCAATAACGGATGTATATTCTAAGTGAAAGTAGCAAAACATGTAGTATCCTCAAAGTACGAATAAAATTTGAGATAACAAAACAAGTAACTACGAAACCAAGAGCAGTAAGCGATTACTTTGAAACAAAAATAGTATTGTCAAAATATGAGTAAAATTGTTCTCAAATTAAAGCCCAATATACAAAGGGCACATCCAAAAAAAAAAAAACAACACAAACAAAAATTATCACAAATTTTCATTTGTCATCTCTTTCATTAGCAGGAGGAACTTCAGCCGGGGTACTAGCATCAGGAACCGATTGCTGCGCGGCCTCGTCAGCAGACATCTCTTTATCTACCTCCTCCATATCTAGTGTCTCCAAGTTCACTCCAGAGGGGTGCTTGATCAGGTATCTCCGCAGCAGCTCAAATCCCTTGAAGTACCAGCTGAAGAGGACAGAGTTGTACTCTTCAGTTTGCTGGCCTTGTCGGAAGCCCTACATGGCCCTTGCAAAGAACTCCCTTCAGTCTCTCCCGAGCAGAAGCAAGCTGTTCGTCCTTCTCTAGAACCAACTGCCGCTCAGTTCTGAGGTCATCCTGAAGCTTCCTGGCCTCTTCCTTTGCAGTATTGGCCTCACCCATAACAGTAATAAGCTCCTTCTTCAGCTTTGAATTATCCATCTCCAAGACCGATATCTGCGATAAAGCAGACTCGACCTTGGCCTCCTGAGCTAAATACTCGGAGGAAAGATGAATACTCTCCCCCAACACCTGTAAAACACATAGGGAGGTCACATTCAAAAAAAAAAAAAAAGGGAGAAGGGGGAAGTGGACGAGCATATGAAGCAAAAATAACGCAAGGGCATTACCTAGACTAGCTTGTGCAAATGACGATCCACAAGGTCCTTTGTTGATGAGCCTGAGAAGACCCTCAAGTCCTTTGCCGTCACCACCTCACGAGCTCTGTCCACAGCAAGTTTCTTGTCGTCCCAGATTGATGACGAACGGGAATCAACTTTCTCCTTCCCCTTATCTAAAGTTCGCTGCTTCTTAGAAGCAGGAGTGGGGATCTCCTCGATAGAGGCAGCAGGAGAGGCTGACCTCGTCGTGTCAGTCCCGGAGGTAAGATGCGTGACAGAAGCCGCAGAAGTAACCAGAGGGCCCTTCCCGGTAATGCGTACCACCTTCTTCCCGAGGTGGGACAGAGGTTCGTCCTTTTTTGCTCTCATCTTGTCATACATGCCTTTGTTAAATTTGGTCGTCATCTCTGAAAAAAACATACATGTGAAAAAAAACATACATGTGAAAGAAACATACATGAGAAAGAAATACACGAGGCAAAAATTACTTTTTTTGCCCTCAATCCTGAGGTTACGCAAGATGAAAGCAGAAGGTTCTGGGCCGAGGCAATAGAACGCGAGAGTGTGCGGATCTACAAGGTCGTCCCAATACTCAATTGTCCGCGCATACTCGATCGCCTTCTCCACACGTTCCTTATATTTGCTCTTAAGCTTAGGACGCCTTTTTATTGCGCAAAACAATGAACAGAGAAGTTTAAAAAAAAAAAAGAGAAAGTCAAGTTCAACGAAACTCGGGTGACGGGAATAAGTAATGACGCACCTAAGTTTGGGGTCCTCCACTGACGAGATAGCCTCGGGAGTTCACCCCAAACCCCTCCAGAGGGGGTTTCAAAATCGTCCCCCGACACAAAGAAGAACCGGGATTTCCAGTACCCGAAAGACGAGGGTAGATTTCGGACGATCCTGGTCCTCTTTTCCCATAGGACTAACTCATAGTACCCGAACTCTTTAGACTCCTTTAGACGGTACAAATAGGTTAGCTCGTCCACCCTAAGCTCTCCACCGTCCGTAGCGGCCAGCCATATTCCCATACAGCTAACCAGTATTCTCCAGGAGTTAGGCATAAGTTGCCCCGGAGCAATGCCGTAACGATCTAACAACTCCATAAAAAAGGGATGGACCGGGAGCCTCAACCCACAAATAAAGGAAGACTCATAAAAACAGACCTCCCCAGGGAAAGAATGACAAGCCCGATCCTCCTTGGTAGGCAAACAAACCCTAACCCGCTCCGGGAACTGAAATATTTCCCTAAATCGACCTAGAGTCTCAGAATCCAGCCCACATACCTCTCTAAGGGCGTGGAAAGCCCTGACCTCCCGGAAGGAAGAGACGGCGGTATCTCCCCCCACTGGGTCGTCACTAGATGACAACCCGGTCTCAAGCTCACTAGTCCTCACCTCAGACATCTCTACCCACTCCCTTAACAAATTCCCCAACCACTACTCCCAAACCGTTACCCTCTGAGACAAAACCCTCAAGGTTTGGGGAAACTCCTACAAACCCTCCTAAGCGCACGAAAAGGAAAGAAACCGAAGGACAAATAACCCAAACCTCAGAACTATCTATCATAGAAAGACCAAAGAAGCTAAAAAAAAAAAAAAAGGGAAAGAGGGAAAAAGGGGGCATCAGAATCTCATTATTAAAAAAAAAAAAAGGGGGAAGAAGAAAAGAAAAGGAAAAAGAGAGAAAAAATCAAGAATGGAAGAACATACCTCGAATAGAGAAGCTAAAGAACCCTGCCTTGCACCAGCTTTGGAGAAATGGAGAATACGCACTAGTTCACAGAGAAAATCGAAGAAATAGGAAAGAGCACAAACAGGAAATTTTAGAAGATGAGAAACAAAAAAGAAAAGGAAAATAGGAAGTTTTTAAACGAAGCCCAGAAAAAAACCGCAAATTAGCGGGAAACCCAAGGGTCGCACAAAAAAAAACAGTAACTGCACCCACCAGTAAGCGCCACGTGGTAACAACCAGAATGGTGCCGCCACTACGCCTTTATTACAGCACGAAACCCCAAAAGCCATCTGCAGCTCAAACGATGCGCATTCTGTGGACGACGTATTCGAATGATTTGCATTCTGTGGACGACGTGACGTGTCACGTCGACCACATGATCCGGGGGCATCTGATGGGAATGACGAGAATGGCTCACAGACGGGTATAATGCTACAGACGACCTATACCCCCATGACGAGAGAAATATTGCCACGTCACTGACGAAGGCACCAAAACGATTCAATGCCAGCAATAATACCTCGAGCGGTTACGACGCCAGCTGGGTAGACCGTTGGAAACATATTAAAGAACCATTACTCGGCCAGGAGCACCATTAAGCCAGGAATTAATGGTGCAACGGCTAGACAAAAAAAAAAAAAAGGTATATAAAGGAGAAGCACCACCCACATAAAGGGGACACAATTGCATAAAGAACAAAGTAATTCCTTTATAAAAACTCTATTTTCTTTTTGTGCTAACTTTGGCATCGAAGGTGTTGTGGCAGGCACCACACCGGTGACCGAGTAAAGAAACTTGTCTTATTCGCAGGAGTGATATAGTCATCACCTGGACGGACTACCACCGACTGGAGTGACACAGTCATCGCCTGGACGGACTCCCATCGACTGGTATTCATCTGAACGAACCTTCCTCAACTGACGATATTCTGCTTCAACAGAAACAATGGCCTTTATAGACTATGTTGATGGATATTTTTGTTAGTGTTTTTATTTTTTATTGCTGCATTTAATTTGATTTGTAAAGAATATAGTGTTACCAAAAATTACCATTAATTTTAACATGATATACAATTCAATATATTTTGGGCCGATTTTTTTTGACAGATCTGTATTGGTTTATGTGGATTGGTGGTTTTCTATTTAATTCCCACTGCTCTCTTTTCATCACTTTAGTTTAATTTGGTTTAATGGATATTTTGGGCCAAAATGGGCAAATGCCCTTTTCGCGCAAAAAAAAAAAAAAGCATTATGTCCAATTTCCCAAACTAATTAGGGAAATGCCCCTCTTTTGAAATTTAATTTTCTCAAAATCGAGTTAAGTCCTATAGCGATGTTTTAAGGAGCCTATAGTGGCGTTTTGAAACTCGAGCTTCATGAAATTGAGTTATAGGTAAAAAAAAAAAACTTGCATGGAACTCGAGTTCATGGAGCTCGAGTTACAAAACGCCGCTATAGGTCCTTAAAACGTTGCTATAGACTCCTTAAAACATCGCTATAGGGCTCTAGAAATTTTTTTTTTTTTTTAAACTCGATTTTGAGAAAATTAAGTTTCAAAAGAGGGGCATTTCCCTAATTAGTTTGGAAAATGAGGCATTTGCTTTTTTTTTTTGCGCGAAATGGGCATTTGCCAATTTTCGCCGGATATTTTGATGGATATTTTTGTCAGTGTTTTTTGGTTGCCACATCAATTTTGATTTTTAAACGATAGTGTTACAAAAAATTACCATCAATTCTAATATGTTATACAATTCCATTATGTTTTGGGCTAATGTTTTTTCTTTATTTTGGTAGATCTGTATTAATTTATGTGGTTTGGTGGTTTTCTGTTTTAATTCCCGATACTCTCTTTTCATCACTTTAGTTTAATTTGGTTTAATCAATTTATTTAACACTCTTGAAAAGTTTATTTTTTATATTAAAAAACTATCCAAACATATTTTCGCTTTTTTATTTTTAAAGTATATATTTTCTCATAATAACTACCCAACAACATATTTATAGGGATAGTAGAAACTTTCCACTATTCACTCTATTTTTCTCTAAAAAAACTATGTATGATTCATAAATCCATTGGTAGGCATAGTTTGTAGGTTATTGTAATAATGATCACGTAAGGTTAGAGGAGACCCAAGCATTCCTTAGTGATGTTGTATAAACGATATGTATATATATATTTGGATAAAATTTAGTTACAAAATTGGTTATAGCCTTAGGCTACAACCTTACTCAATAAAATAAACATTACTACATATCTTGAAAATATAACTGTTAAATTACATATTCTTTAGTCTCTTAATACACATGTCAAATTTTGTGTCAATCAGATATTATTTACTGTATGATTTATAAGCTAATATTTTATGCATAATTTTAAATTACAAAAATTTGCAATTTAAACAATTTATTGATGACATAGCTATTGATCTTTATTTTTTTTCGAAATTTTGCAAGCATGTAGGATATAATAAGAAGGTGTGATCTGATGGTGGATTTGTCATAATTCACTTCTAATAAAAAGATATTAAGTAAGGTTGTAGTCTAATGTTACAACTAATTTTGTAACTAAATTTTGTCATTTTTTTTATCAATAAAATTTCTAATTGATTAATAAAAAAATAAAAATAAAAATAAAAATAAAAATTCTAACATATCTTTGACTTTTTGAGATTGATATAAGTTGGTTAATTTCATATTAATGGTGATTACTATGTATTTGAATGTACCAATAAATTTTTTGGGTAATAAATTAAAGTAATTTTGTGATGCAAAATTTGTACCTTAAGAGAAATAAAAATTTGAAACTTAAATTTTTTTTTTTTGAGAAAAAAACTTAAAAATTTTAGTTGTACTAACAAAAATTTCGGAAAACATTATGCAATATAGTAGAAGTTAGAAAAAAAATAAATTAAAGATAAAGTTTAGCTACAAAATTGGTTGTGGCTTAAAGTTACAATCTTATTCAATATATTTTTATTGGAGGTGAATTTTGACAAATCCATCATTGGATTACACCTTCATCTTATATTTTCAATTCTTGCAAAATTTCTAGAAAATTAAAGATCAATAGATATCTTATCAATAAATTGTTTAAATTGCAAATTTTTGTAATTTAAAATTATGCATAAAATATAAATTTATAGATCATATAGTAAATAATATCCAATTGATACAAAGTTTGACTTGTGTATTAAGAACGCAAAAAAAACATACAATTCAACAGTTAGATTTTCAAAATATGTAATAATATTTATTTTATTAAGTAAAGTTGTTGCCTTAGGCTACAACTAATTTTATAGCTAAACTTTGTCCTAATATTAATAAATAAATAAATAAAAAGGAGGGAGGGGGGGGGGGGGGGGGGGGGGATTTCTAGAGAATATCAAAAACTAAACCTATGATTTGTGTAAATTGTCCACTATCCAAATCATATATTGGTTGATTGTGCTCCATGTAGACCAATGAAGTCCATAAAGTTATCTCCATCTTAAGCACTCAGTGTCAGTAACCATTCTTGAAGGAGTAGGTTAAGTTGTATCACCTTCGCCACAAACTCTTCCAAAATTGCAGTTGTCATCTACATTAATTCCCTTACTACCTCCCTTAATTTTATTTTCCCATTCTGCTATATGTATGACTTAATAAAAGTTCGAGGAATTTTCATGTATTTTTCTCCCTTTCGAGGTGGCACCTTTGGGTATTTCTTTGTGATGCACCACTAGCTTCTAATCAGTAAGTAATGTGAATTTTGGGCATGACTCTCTTATTCTTTACATTTATTGAACCTGGGGCTGATTGGACCAATTTCTGCTTTACTTAGCCTTTCCAAAACTTGACCCCTACAACCCTCACTACGGGACTACTTCGTTTCTGTTTCCCTGTCCCTAAAAGAATCATGTACAATTTTTTCTTAAGTGCCAGTTCTGCTATGTGGTGTTCATTTATCAAAAAGATAAAATTATATACATAATTTACATCCTGAGAGACAGTGTAGCATGTCAACCTAAAGATCAGTAACAGATAATCTAACAGAAAAGAAATAACACTTGTGGGGAAGATCCTCTGGCAAGAAGTGAACTTTTTCTTTAGCACTTAGATGTTAGACATAGTAAATCATACCAACTTCCAACAAAGAAGTAGGGGACACCTTCATGAGAATATTAGGCTCTGTACTATTCTTGCTTAAAAAAGCATATGCTACATCAATGGCAAATTTCTTAAAAATGGAAGATGGTTTCTTTGACTTTGCATAGGAATGCCCCAACACATAAGTGACGCCAGATTCTTTGGCTTTTAAAATCTGCAGGGACTCATCTTTAAGAAGAAAACTTTCCACACGACCAATATCTGATGTCATCACTTGAATATCGCATGAACACCTCGCTCTGTCCTCTTCAGGATATGAAATTGTGGTGGTATGCACTGAAGAATCGAAGGCTTCAATATCTGAGTTTCCAAACTCTCCACAAAAATCAGTTGCTTTTGGTGCAGTTTGTTCCTCAGTTTCTACAAATTGTACTAGTCCAGACACCAATCTATTCTCAAAATTGTAATTTTCTTGTTGCAGATCCTTGTAACCATACCTCAGAATGCATCTGAACATGCCACACTCCTTTGGGCCTACCCTACTAATGAGAATTCGTTCCTTTTCACAAACATAGGGAACTTGAACAGATTTTATGCAAACAAAAACAAGCACTTGATGGAATGCAGGTAAATTAGTCACAAAATGTCCAAAAACAGCTGGTACCCCTGTTACCAGATTAGTGTATACAAGTCCAATTCCAGGGACCCGGACCATTCCTAAGCTTGGCCCTAAAGACACTATCCTATTCATCGAAACCTTGTTCTCCACATCAAACTGGTGTTTCTTCATTGTTCCATAATTCCATATGTACATTACAGCCATAAAAATAGAAGACACTGTAAGTGCAATCCATGCACCCTCGGGTACCTTGAAAATACATGCAGAGATGTAAAGCAGTTCCATTGATCCAAACACCAACAGAAATGCAACAGCAGTAAATGTATTTTGCTTCCACACTATTATCATCACCATTGCCATCAAGCAAGTTGTCACAAACATAACAGTAGTCACTGCTAGCCCTGTATAGTCAGGAAAACAACCACATTCATTCATGTACACAAAAAGGCCTAAAGAGCATCAGCCCTTTTTATACTCAATGGTTTAGGTTTATACCATATGCATGACCCATCATGCTTGTGTCCCTCAATCCGATTGTCACAGCTAAAGAAAGGCACATTAGCATCCAATTGACCTCAGGTATGTAAATTTGCCCATATATTTTACTGGAAGTATGGATGATTCTAACATGGGGAAAGCAATTCAATGCACAGCACTGGCTTATAATGGAGAAAGTAGCTGATATTACAGCCTGACTCCCTATCACGGCCGCAAAAGTAGCTACTATGAACACCGGCCAAAAGACAGTTTCTGCATAGAAGATAATGGTATTTACACAAGAGATGGGGAAAGAATCACATTAAACCAATTGGCACATTAAGATGTTCTTGCCTGGTATGGCTTTATAGAAGCTTCTCTCAATATCTTCATGGTGCTTAGAAAGGAATGCAGCCTCACCCATATACGTAAGAAGCAAAGAGGGATATACTAGAAATGTGAAGGCTATCTGGGATTAGAAAACCAAATGTTAAGACAATGAGTTTCACAATAACTTAATAAGCAAAGGTGTTCGTGTCCTATACAATAATTAGAGTTTGGATTTACCCTAATAGAGAGTGGAGAGAAATGGCCCAAATTAGCAAACATTGTCTCCACACCTGAGATGATATTCCAAGTAAAAGTTTAAAAATAGTTCCAGTAGTTCTTTTCGCTACAAATACATGGCAATAGCCATATTTGAAGTGTGAAAGAGTTACCTGTGATGGCAAGAACCACTCCTCCTAATGATATCCATCCTTCAACGCCTGTGCTTTTAAGGAACTTTAACATGTAAATGGGAGAAAGTGCATGAAATATATGAGAATTCCACCAAAATATGTTGTATACCCCAATGCCAGTAAGACAAAGAAGCCACGCTGTGACAATTGGAGCAAACATGAAAGCAACTTTGTGTGTTCCATAGTGCTGAAGGGAGAAAAGCCCCACTAAAATGACACACGAGATAATAACAATGTGATCTGAAAGAAAAGAAATTCAAAAAGAATTGATAGACAGTGAAAGTTTTTAAAGGGAACAGGAAGATAGCAATGTATTGAGCTGGACTCACTCTCATGGAGTTCTGTGATCTTCAGTTTGACGCCTGAAACTGCTGAAAGAACTGAAAGGGGAAACACACACAAATCTCTATAAGAGCATTTATGGAAAGTAAAGAAGAAATGAAACTGAAAGACCTACACATATTTGACTCTCATATAAAATGTATTTCAAGATGTAGGTTCCCCCCCCCCCCCCCAAAAAAAAAAAGAAAAGAAAGAAAAGTCAAAAGGAAAATGCTCTCATGGTGTTCATTCATGCTTTACAGCACTTTGCCTTTAGCATGAAGAATCATCTTCAACCAAGTTTCTTTTTAAATTATTATCTAGGTTTCTGCATGATAAAATCTTCGCTTTTCCAATATCATTTGAAGAATTTTCCTATGAAATTTAAAATCAGCAGAAAAAAAAAAAAAAAAGATTTTTCTGATTATAATAAGTGCAGAAGCTACAAAATATCACACAATAAAATATAGTAGCAAGATCTATCACAGTTATACATGTTTTAGAAAGAAGTATGTGCTTTAGAGCTGGGTTTATTAAGAGCGCACATGCACGTTTTATTTAATGAAATGAAGATATCATGCAGTCTTAAAACAAAGCAACAATAAAATTGGTACACGAAAAGCTAATAAATTCATTACTCAAAATCTGGAACATATTTACGATATGCAACTAAGAATAATCCACATATTAAAGAATTGATATGAATATGGATAAAAAAAATTGAAGAATTGATATGAATAATGCTGGGTAGTCAGAAAGTTCAAATGATGGAGCAAATAACAGTAATGCAGTAAACAGCACTAGAGGCTGAGCAGCCACACTAAATCCAGCTACCTGATATTGCAGGAGTGAGTACTCCGTCAGCAATAGCCATGCAGGTTCCAAGCAGTACAAAAATCAACAGCCCTTTGCGAAACCTTGGGTGCTTCTCAAAGAATGACTTCAGAGCAGAACTCCGCCAGGTGTCTGCAGATCCTTCTGTTACATACTCAGACAACTTCTCATCTGCGGCTTGTTGATTGGGTAGAATGCTTAGTCCTGCATGTCGGCAGAGAAGAGAGTACAATGCAAATGTACCACCTGCATCATTAGTTAAAAGTTAACAAAGATAAACTTTCTTTTTTGCCTAAACATTGCAATCATGTTTCAAACAATAATATCTAACTGATTACAGCTTTCCTTATTGAGGTCTAAACATACAGGAGGAATTCTCAGCCACAATTTTTTGGTAAAGCATCAAAAGCACATGGTGCTTCTGTTCAGTGTTGAGAAGGCTGTCATATAAATAAGCAGCAGTTAGCTTGCTATATATCCATTTTAATAGCATGCTATGTACCACCCCAAATTTATAAGAGAAAAAAGATCAAAGAAAAATTAGAAGATTAAAGTAAATCACTCATTTTCAGGGCTTGGCAAAGCAATATGCAAGTTCTCCATACATGCAGCGGTCTCCAGAATCAGGTCCAGAAGTGAACCTTCCCAGATAATGGTGTCATAACATCTTTTATATCCTTCAGTCCTTGACAATTGTTGGTATGTGAGGTAAAGTTGAGGGACTAGGAGTAAATTTTTGAGTCATGAATTCAATCGTATTATCAAATTTAAGCAATCGGTTATTGAACGAGTGACAAATCTATACCTTCACCATTGTCATCAGCCAACATCACTATGAATACATATTTGAAGAGAGCAATAAGTGTAATTGTCCAGAAGATAAAGGAAAGCACCCCATAAATCTCTTCATCGTCCTCATGAAGGCTTAATTTCCCAGAGAATGTGGTCTTGTAAACATAGAGAGGGGAGATACAGAGATCGCCATATACCACTCCAAGACTTTGATAAGCCAATGTAAGCACTGTTGTAGAGGACACCGTTCTTAAGTTCTGGTTCAAGACATTCAATTCATTAAAATATAAGTGATAAACTTAGCTAGAAGAAAGAAAATGATTAGGCAATAGTGTTCACATCAAATTTTCTTCTTTATGGATCAGCATCATCAGATATTAACTATCCTACTTTGGTTTATCATTCAAGCTTGACTCAAATTATATTATAATTATTTTTCATGTTCAATATCTTTCTAATGATTGCACATTTTGAGTACTGTCTGACGTTGTTTAGGCAGCAATTAAGATTAAAACATGAGTTGCCTTCAGGGATGAATCATATGAAACAGTCATACACTTCACACACCATTATGTCCAAAATAAACTGAAACAGCCAACAACGTCCTAAAATCCTGAACTAAGTTCAGTAAATGCTGCAGAATACAGTATTCCTCCTTCTACATTCACCAGTTCATACTATATAACTCCGCAATTAAACTCTTTCTAGAACCCCATTTAAAATAGGACTCAATTTTAATATGATAATCCCATTCTTCTATTAGTTTTCCACTCACATTATCCATAAACATGATCATATCAAACAACCCCATTAATTCTAGCATACAAGCATTTGACCCGGAAACTCTTTCCAAGAGTTCAAAGTTTCCAGAAATAACCACCAATCATAAGGTCCGCTAAATGCCAAACTCATAAGAATAATAATAATAAATAAACCCAAGCTATTAGATAGTAACTATATAGTTTTTCAACCCCAAAAAAGAAAAGATCCCAGAGGAAAAAAAAAAATTGACACTAAAATAGAAATACCATTACTGCTTTAATAGCTCAGTGGGCACGAAAAGATGCATACCTGTTGAGATATTCCCTGTTCTACAAATTCTTCAGAGGGGTTCATGGCTTTTAGAGAGATATGGAGAGAATAATGGCAAAGAAGAAGGATGAGAATGAGAATATAAACAGTGATGAGAGAGAGAAGAAGTAGAGAATGTAGGAAGTGAGGGGCAGTGAGTAGTAAAGAGGCAAGTGATGTGTGTGCGCGAGTCTGTGACTGACCAAGACCAAGAGGTTGCTAAACGCATTCAATGCCTTTTTATTCTTGGAAATTGTAGTAGTTTTAGCAGTGGCATATGACTTTTTTTTTTTTTTTGGTGTAAATCTGGTTGCATACATATATGACTGTATATTTCTTGTCAAATAGTATTTTTAATACACGATTTCAATTAAAATTGTAAAATTATGCTCTTTTTTGTTTTAATAGAATGATATATATATATATATATATGTAATAACTCCTATCTTTTTACCATGTGAAAATTTTATTAGTACTGCAGCTTTTTAAGACCAAAATCTACCTATATGAGCGGCAGGAGCTTTCTCCTACATTTCATTTGTTGTGTTTTATTTATTTATTAATAGCCCTTACAAAAATGATTGAAAAACAATCGCATCATAAAGTTAAAAGCCTTCTTTTTTTTTTTTCTTGAGGGAAAAGTTAAAAACCTTCTATAAAGTATAAAGTGATAATAAGAATTTTATAAAAAAAAAAAAAAGAAGTGATAATAAGAGGAATCCTCCTAAAATGAGAACACGAGTTAATAATTAATTTGATCAAAATGAGAACATACTTTATAATTTTTTTTAAAAAAAAACATGATATCATTAGCTCTCATATCCATAAATTGTGAATGACTCATTCATCCTTTTTTGTTGTGCATTTACACCTGTTTCATATGCTTCTTTAATTTTTTAGGAGAAATTGGGCTTTTGCCCCTATTTAGCAAAAAAACCAGTAATATGTCCCTGTTTCCAAATTATTTAGGAGCGTGTCTCTGTTTCAATACTTGATCGTCCAATAATCGAATTATATAAGGAACTTGATTATGCTAAAACCGAGTTCCTCTCACGTTTTTGCCACACGGGATGGTCACCATGACTATTCTGCAATAAAATATTCTAGCTGGACGGTTCAAAACTCAGTAATAATGAAATCGTGTTACATGCAGAATAAAATGAAATTTTGAATATAAAGTCTCCAAAACAATTTCTCTCCCTTAGTTCGATCAGTAGCCACCATTGTCTCCCTTAGTCCGTTCTGGTTCCCTCCGTCCGTTCAGTACACCCTTTCCAAGTTCAATCCATCTTCAAGTTGTCTTCTTTCTACCCATAGGCCGAAGCTCAACCCAAACCCACACCCTAACCTAACCGTGACCTGCAACTCTCACCATAATCCTCACCATAGCCGAAACTCAACCCAATCCATCTTTAGAGTTAAAGGATTAGAAACGCATTAAGGTAATTTCAAAATTCTGAGTTCAATTTTTTTTGCCTTTGCACTTAATCCGAGTTAAGTTTGGGTTGTGCATTTAAGTTTGGGTTGTGCATGTACTCTGATTTGAGTTTGGGTTCTTGAGGTTAAAGAGTTCTTAATTTTTCTCTATTAGATTTTGCCTAATTTGCATTGATTTGGGTTTGCCTAAATTCCTAATTTCCAATGAAAAAGGTAAAATGAAACCCAATGTGTGTTTGCCCGAGTTTTAATGTAAAGGTAAAAGGATAAAGGTAAAACATCCTGAAACATGTATGTTTTTCCAAGTAAATCCTTTATTGGCTTTGGAACAATATCCTCATCATCATCCTCATCCTGTCATGGGTAAATTTATTTTTATTTTGTTAAAGAAATGAGTTCTTGTAATATATATTGTGGTGATTAAGGATATGTAATGACGGAATTGTAACTAGTGTCAGAACAAGTGGAGGTATCTTACATCTTTGCTCAATCAAAATAAAAAAGCATTCATTTAGGAATTAAGGATGTGGATGCCAAATAGTTGTAGTTCATTCCTATTTTTTGCGTATCTAATCCTTCCGTTTTTTGCTATCACCGCTACATGCTGAGGAATTAAGGATGTAACACCTACTAATGAGGGAGATAGTTGCTTCACATTCTTGTACAATATATAGGATAGAAGGTTATCTTTTTGGTATAACAAGTTTTAGGCTTTTAGTACCCCCCTTTCATCCATTCTTTGCGTTCCTCTCATATCATGGATTATCTTTATCTCTTTATTTTCCAGTTCTAGCTCTATATAAGACTCTAGTTTATTTGCATTTGGAGAATAGATCTGATTAATGAAATTCAAATTGGAGATTTTTTCCAGTTGTTAGGTGCTAACTCCTAAGGGTCCTTAGGTGCTGATTCCTAAGGATTTAGCTTGGTGTTGATTCCAAGTGATCTAAGTGCTGATTCTTAGGTTTATCCTTTACTTTTCTTGTTCTTTTATTTTTCTACTAATTGTCCTGCACCAATAGTATTCTGATAGCAATAAACTATTCAATTAGAGAATTTCCTAAGAGAGGAAGACAAACACACACACACACACACTACTCCTCTTTTGTTCCATAGATCATGCTCCATAGATTGTCCATACTTATGTTACGACTGTTAAAAGTCTGATTAAGTGGGTTGCTTTTTTTTACTTTTCAAAAAGTAATTGGAAACATTGACTGAACAAAGAGATTCAAAGAATCAGTAAAATTATGTTCATCAATAGAAGAAGTTGAATATTACTTTTTTACTAAAGATTAAACTGATTGTTCCCCTAAAGATGTAAAATGGGTTAAATTGAAATAATCCAGGACTCTTAGGGGTCCACATGATATTGTATTCACAGTGATTGAACCCAAAACCAATACTCATTGTGCTGTGCAATATACTACATATTTTAGTGGATGCTCCTGTTTGCTAATTTTAATTATGTGCTTTTATGCATAGACTAAGAAATAAGTAAAGAGCTAACTGTAGTTCCATTCCTTTATCAGGGAAAAAAACATTATACTAGGTGGAGCTCACTTGAGTTGAATCCCTAAAAGTCTAGGTACCTTATCTGGATGCTTCTTAACTTTTAAGCAACCTGATGAGTCAGTTACCTCAACTTGTTTTGACACTCAGTTTTACACCTCTCAAAATAAAGGGGGAAAAGAGAGAGAGGTAGAGGCAATTTTCTTAATAAAGGACTTGCCTGAATCTGTGTTGTGTTATTATTGGTTGCCTGGTCCTATGATGGTGATGCAAACCCTTTGGCCATTTATTGGAACCCATCAAAGCTTCTGTACACAATGACATGGAAACTCGTTTTTCCCTATTACAAATCCACTGTGTTGGATATTACAGTTCTTGAGTCTGGCTTATAATGTACCCAAAATTGCAAATTCTATGTTTATTTTCTGAATGAGTTCAAATTTAAGATGATATTTTGATATTTATGAAGTGCCTACATAAAATATGCCATATTAGATGGATGTTAAGTTTACCATGATGTATAAAAGAAGAATAATGATGTATAAAAGAAGAATAATAAATACTTCGTATATTAGCCATGTTCCTGTATCCTAGGTCTTGCAGGTTGTGCAGTTTGTTGCCTTGACACACCTCTACTCAGTAAGCAACCAAAGATTATGTGACATATATTTGTTAGACATGCTCTAGCCACAGTGGAGTACGAAGATTGCCAACACTATTTCTAACTTTTTGGCCTGTGTCATGGATCCTTTAACTTGAAATTTCTCACAAATCGGAGGTGGCAGTTTTCAATAATCTAAACCCCAAATTTGTCACTTTTTTGGCCCTAGGGTAATTTTCTATGATTGGTTCATAAACATTTTTCCATGTTTTCACTCACTGCATGCAACCAAGCTGTGTGTGATCTGTGTCACCAAGTTCTTATGCTCGCCATTGTGTTGGTTTGCATGTGAAGGAAAATGATAGGCTAACTCCTCATGTGTTCGTAGCTTATGGTATCATATTTTCAACAAAGTGAATTGGAGAATTCTTTTAATTTCAAATCAAGGTCCATATCAAGTTTCAGATTGATACTTCCCATGAGAAAAAGCATCTTGACAACTCAATTCCTTCCACCATTGCATTGTGACATCTCTACCAGTCTACCTTATTGGCACTGAGGTCATTAATGCTTGTCAAAATGATGACTTACTACATGCTCTAGAGAGGAATTTTTACTGCATTTCAGTGTTTTTTTATCAGCCATGCATACATCATTAACATGTTCACTGTTGCTGGATCAGCATTCTATGTTGAAAGGCATAGTTTGTCCAATATGCGTTTTTGTGTGTGTGTTTGGGTACACAATTTGTCCCTCTTGGAACTATGTGATATTGTAGTTGCTTGTTTGAACTTTTACAAATTTAGAGATATGAACCATCAAATAACTCGGGAAGATTTATTGAAGAGATCCTTAGACTAGATATGGGAGAGGTTGGTTTCCAATGGGAAGTTAGGGCATTATTCTTGGATGGAAATAATGCTTGAACTACATGATGTTAATAAACACCCCCTGGAATGTTCTCAAAAAGAATCCACTCTGAAGAGAGGGCTGAGGGGAGGTTGGTTTCCTTGTGGAAAGCAATGAGATGTATCCCTAAGTGGCTAGAAGTATTTATTTTGATCATGCTCCATAGATTGCCAGACACACACTACTCCTCTTTTGCTTTCACTTTTAAACTACATGAGAATATTAATTGATAGAATTATCTGAGAAGAGTAGATCACTATCATGGATTAAGGTTGGAGCAACTGTGTTCTATATGTTTGCATGAGGTGTGTGGCATAAGTGATTATGCATAAGTTTAAGGATGCTTAAACGGTTCTTTCATCCATTCTTTGCGCTCCTCTCATATCAACCTAATGACTGGGGCTCATGCCCTTCCCTTTCCCCTTGACAACTAATGTCCTTTGCCTACTTTTTGTGCCGTCATCCCAGAAGTAGGAATTTGTGGGGAAGCTAGGGATAACATCGCGGCTAAACCCACCCACCCCTCTTCTTTTTTTTGGGGTATATTTCATGGATACCGTTGATAGCTAGGGAGGATGGTTTATGTGAATTCAATCAATTTTTATTTTACTACGTCATGGTCAATAACATTATGATTGTAAAGGCTATCTTGTTAAAACCAAGTTAGATGATTTTCCCTTTTTCTTTATAATGAATGGTGTGTCAAACATTATTTGAGTTGGAATATGATTTATTTGTTTGATACTTGTATTGGGCTTGTTGCCATTATGTGGTTGAAGAACGTTCTACTAGAGCATAAGGGAAAAACTAACAAAGCATGTGATCTTGAGACATTTCATACTAGAGCATAATAACTTGTAAGTTCCCTGCCCATAGATTCTTCAAAACTAAGCTACTTAAAAAATATGAAGCAGATTGCAGCATAGTGAAGTGCTTCAACCTGCGTAACTTAACTCACTGACCAAAATCCAAAAACTTCCTAAGTAATATATGGCTACAAACAAAACTAATTAGTCATATCCAATCTAGGTTAAAATAATTGCAGTACAAAAGTGTCCCATAATAGACCTCCATTTGCATGGACATGCCCTGCAAGCATGGCTTATGTCTGCGTGTAGGTTAAGCATATACTAAGGACCTATTTGGAAAGCTAAAAAGTAGGACTAGGAAATTCAATATCAGATCTAACAGGCAGTCTAGTAAATATCAAAGCAACCTTGACAAGTTCTATTTGAAACAAATTATGCATCTTGGACTTTCCCAAACGCAATCTACTTGAATTGACAAAGATTGAAAAATGTCTAAAGAGATAGTCCATAATATAATACAAAGAATTTAATATTACAACTTAATCAGTAAGAATGTTGCTACCTTTTAAACCAAATCAGTCATATCTATTACTGAAATCCTAGCTAAGTCAAGCAAAGACCAAAGTGAATATACCTCACTGAAAGGTTCCTTAATATCATCTCGTTCAACACTGCTCTCCTGAAACAAATCATATGCCATCATAAAAAAGCAATAGTGGTTTACGCTAAACAGTAGTCTTTCTCCCATCTTTTTTTTGTTTTTTGTTTTAGATTTTTGTACTTTTGCTTAATGGTTTATTAACATGATTGCATGCGTGTCAAATATGTAGCGATTGTCAGATGTGGATCCTGGACCCATGGTTCGTACACAGTTGACGCAGCAGTCGGCTCATCGATCCACGGCACTGTGGGAGACGCCCGCCGTTGGTCAGATACGTAGTTGTACTGAACTTCGGACATTTCGAAATCATATCTTTTTTCTTTCTGTAGGGTTCTTTGATAATTTGTAAATAGATGTTGGAAATGGTATCATTTGATTCATTTCTCTTTTGGTTTAGGCAGAATTTTATTTAATCCAAATTAAATTTTGCATAGATTTATTTGAGCATGAAGTGTCCACAGACATTTTATGGGACAATATCCCAATTTGGATTGATTGATTGATCCCAAATATCATTGTTTAAGTTTAATCCTCTTAAACTTAAACAATGATTTTTTTTACCAGGTAAAAAATATATATAATGAGCACCTTTATACGAGGCTTGATGCTAGTAAAAGTACTGTTCTTAATATTCAAAATGTTTTGGTTCTTTCATGGTTTATGAAACATACTTCAGTAAATGAATGATGCAAGTTCATTATCGAAATATACCTAGTTCTCTCAACTAGCACTGAAGGCTACATATTTGGTTAACTTCAAACTTACTGATTACAATAGGAGGGTAAATGCCTATTTATACAGGCTGTATCAAAGTGCAGGCATAAAATCAACCTGAATTGATCTTATCTGCTATTGAGCTAGAGTGAATAACCAGTTAACATTGTAATTAACATATTGCAAAATGTTCGTAATATTTACTGCTTTCTAGCAACCGTTAGCCTACTGTTTCTTGCATATTATTATTATGTAGCATTCTTATAGTTATTTCGTGTGCACTATCCTAACACAATGCTCTTTCATGTGCAGGTAGTGCCAGGCGTGCTAAAGTGTAGATGCCGATCTTGTGAGTTACCCTAGGGTGGGCTAGACCAACGGATCACCCGTTACATAACTGAGGCGGGTTTCAAAGGGTTATTCAAGGTTCCAGACATGGAAGTTGATCATGCGTTGATCACGGCACTGGTCGAGCGTTGGCGTCCGGAGATGCACATGTTCCACTTATCTCATGGAGAGATGGGTATCACCTTACAAGATATTGAGGTGATGCTAGGGGTTCCTGTTGATGGGTCGCCCGTGACTAGGAGTGTGAGGATGGATTGGTTGACAATGCTTTTTGATTTACTGGGTCATCGACCTCTAGACCCGGTACCGCATCCCCATGAAAACAAGTCTATCCTTACTGGGCGAGGATAAGAGTCAGCTGGCTTGAGACACAGTTTAGAGGTCCCCTAGCTGCAGATGCTACTGACGATGTAGTGCAGCAACATGCCCGCTATCACATACTCGTGTGGTTGGGGTCCATTTTGTTTATGGACAAGTCTGTAGACTGGGTGTCGGTGATGCCTCTACACCTCAACATCAAATTGTACAATGCGAAACAAGTTTGGATCTACTTCAACAAATGGATTATCACAAGTTCTAGCAAATCAACAACTACAGACATACACAGACCACTATGGAGGGAAATGGGTTAGAAAGAAGAGAGATTTTGTTAATATTCCAATATACACGTACGAGAGTCTTGAAAGTGTTGGGCACATCATCATCGTCAAACCTACAAAACTAAGTACAGATACCACCATAATAGAGTTCACCGTAGTAGAACCACCATGGTCAACCCTATACAAGAAGAGGTATGAGTTAGAAGTGTATTGTCGAGAGCACGGGTTACGAGTTCCTAAGGCACGCTCAGTCGAGTAACCTAGAGACGAACCTAGCAACATACTTGCTGGTCTTGAACAAGAGAACAATCAAATGCAAAGGCAACTAGACCATTTTCACGCAATCCAAAAAGCTAGAAAGCATCTAAAGGGGAAGGCGCAAGAGCAAGTCATCAAATCTATTAATGAAGTTACTTCGTTAGATGATGAAAGAGATATTTCAGACTTCTCAGATTCAAGCAATGATGATTTTCAAAAATTTCTATCTACAAACATTAGACGTTGTTGTTAATGTCTACACGTTGTGTGCAATACAGAATATTTTTGTTAATGTCTGACAAATGATGAGTATGTACGTTCAACTTTTACAAATCTAAAGATTAATTGTTCATTAGTTTTGACTAAGTTTATATGAAACCACTTGCTCTTTTTTCCCTGCTGTTCTTTGTTGCTACATATGATTCTTGTGCTCTTGTTGGACAATGTCCTCTGCTTTGTAATGTAGGAAATACCTTAAGATGTGAAATGCCTCCTGTTAGATATGTTGTTGTTTCCAATATTTTGTTTGTGTAATTTGAAATGTTACGATGGTTAGGAGTTATTTTTTTTCATTTAAAGTGAGTTGCAATAAGAACCAAGTTTCTTGACTTGTCGCAAGGAAAGTTTATTCTCACACAACATACTGTCATAAGGATATTTGGTTTACTTAGAAATAGGGTATCATATATTATATATAATAGCATAAGTCTTTTCGTGCAATTAAGGTGGTGCAGCCATGTAGGAAAAATGCCAATCTAACTTTCAACCACGTTTTACCTTCAAAAAAACTTTCAACCACGTTTTAGTTAAAAAACGATAAATTACATTATTTGGTACACCATTTGAAAACCTCTCATTGTAAGTAAAAAAAACTAACTGATTAAACTTAGTGCCCGTTTAGTTCAACGTTTTGAGCCCAAAACGCCACTTTTTCAAAAAATCAGACCTTTATGCGTGTTTGGTTCAGCCCAAAACGCAACTTTTTTCAAAAGTTGCGTTTTCAGTTAAGGCATAAAACGCGCAATCCCTTATGGAGCTCTGGAGGTCCATTTTGCCAAAAGCCAGTGCGCGTTCTAAGGTATCCGTTGAACAATCTTGGACAATTACCAAATTCTCCTTTCTTCGTCTTCTTCAACACCTCTCATCAAGTTCACTCACGCCTCTACCTCTTCCTCAGTTTTTTTTTTTTTTTTTAAATTTATTTCTCTAATCTGATCAACACAAAATCACTTAAAATCAACTCAAATCCCATTAGAAAACCCATCCCAAACCCAACTCAAAATCAAACCCAAAATCCACAACAAAAAAAAAATCAACTCAAAATCCAAAATCAAACCCAAAATCAACTAAAAAAAAATCAACTCAAAATCAAACCCAAAATCCCAAAATCCTTATGTTTCAATCATCTTCATCTTCTTCATCATCATCTTCTATGGAGTGTGAAAAAAAAAAGAATAAAGAAGGAAATACGAAATAAAGAAATAAAGAAAAAAGATGAAAAAAGAGATGGGAGTACCTCTGTGGACGGATGAGTTCTTGCAGAAGAAGAAGAAGAAGAAAAAAAAAAAAAAACACAAGAGGAAGTTGGAGAGCTCTGTGGAATGCTCTAGAGAATGGGAGAAGTGGCTGGGAAAAGTGAGGAAAGAAGGAAATAAAGGAAAGGAGTTATACGTGGGTGGAGGAGAAAAAAAGAGTGGAAAAAAAAAAAAAGGGGGAAAGATAAGGAAATGCAATAACGTGTGGAGGAGAAAAAAAAGATTAAAAAAAAAAAAAAGGAAAGAAAAAGAAGAGAATGTTATTACAATATTTTTACAATAAATTTTAAGTGGTAAATTATTATTAGTAAATATTGGTGAGAAAAAAATAATTTTTATAGAAAGAAAAAATAATAATTTTAATAGTACGTTCAAATTTTAATCAGTATTAATTTTTATCACAATATTTTCACAATAAATCTTAAGTGGTAAGTTATTATTAAATAATATTGGTGAGAAAAAAATAATTTTTATAGAAAGAGAAAAAAATAATTTTAATAGTACGTTCAAATTTTAATCAGTATTAATTTTTATCACAATATTTTCACAATACTTTCACAATAAATCTTAAGTGGTAGGTTATTATTAGCTAATATTGATGAGAAATTTTTTTTTTTTTTAGAAAGAGTAAAATTGATTTAAGTATATGAAGTAGTTGATTTAAGTATGAAATAAACTCCCTTATATATACATTGTCCTTTTTGGTAATTTATCTCTTAAACTGTAACTTTTATAAATGCTAGCCAAACACTCAGCTTTTTTAAAAAGCACTTTTTAACAGCTTTTACCAAACACTCAGTTTTTTGAAAAATCACTTTTTCATTATGCACTTTTTAAAAACTCAACTTTTTCATTATGCACTTTTTCAAAAAGCCCAACCAAACTCACCCTTAGTTGTACACCAAGATAGAAATAGAGAGAAGCGATGAAATAGAGAGAGAAGTAGAGAAAGAAAGAGGCGACGAAATCAAAAAGTTTCAAAAAACGATTTTGCAAACCCAAAACCTTGGTAGAACGGTAAACAGAGAAGGCACAGAGTGGGGACTGGGAGAGAGAAAAATCTGCCACCATCAGAGAGACAGGCCGTGTACCCATAACCGGTAAAATTATTGTTTTCTTTTTCGTTTTTGTTTTTTTCCTTTTCGTGCTCAAATCTGGGAATTGAATATAATTTAGGTTTGAATTTCTTGGTTGGATTGGTTTAGATTTAGATTAACATATACGCTGCACATACCCTATCGTTTTTTTTTTCATTGTTAAAATTTATGGATTAATTTTTATTTAGATTTGGTTATTTTGGTTAGATTGATATCAATTTGGGTGTTTGGATTAAATTTGATTTTGATGAAGGAATCTGGGTAATAATGCTTTCGTTTGGGGTATTCAAGTTAAATTAGGGATTGGGTCTTTATAGTTTTTTCAATAAAAAGAAAACTAACCGCTTGAAATACAAGGCAAAGGCTTGCAACACTCCAAAAGAAAAAAAAAAACTTGCGATACAGAGATAGAGAAGAAAAAAAAAACCTGCGATACAGAGATAGAAAGGAGGAAAAAAAAAACTTACGACACAAATATAGACCAACGTTTGTTCCCTCACCGGACATAGACAACCGGAACCACAAGCACATAGAGAAAGAAAATCTTCCACCATCAGATCGTTGGAACCAGCACCGGGACATTTTTCTCTCTCTCTTTTTATTTTTATTTTTATTTTTCAGATTTGGGTATGCAATTTTACTTTTTATTTAGTTTTTTTTTTGTATAGGTTTAGATTTGATTTTGACTTTCATTCGTTTTTGTTTCGATTTTTTGAGTTCTCCATGAAATTTTCATTGGGATCAAATAAGTATAGAATTGAATATTACGCTGATATTTCTTTTTTCTTTTTCAATCTTATTTGAGGTTTTTTTTTTTTTTTGGTCAGAACCACATGCACACAGAGATATAGTTTGGAAGGCACAAAGAGAGAGGCCACATACCCATTACCCCATAATCGGTAAAGTTATTGCTTTTTTTATTTTTTATTTTTTTCAAATTTGGGGATTGAATATGATTTAGGTTTGAATTTCTTGGTTGGATTGATTTAGATTTGGTTGTTCTGCCATGTAGGAAAAATACACACTTAAAAAACAAACACGCGTAAAACAAACTTGAAATGCCACACTCAAAGAAAATCGATGCATCTATTCGGACCCAAAGAAAAACAATGTATCTGTTGTTGTTTCTGTGATGTATATCCATGGGTTGTATTTCTGTTGCTGCTTATTTTGTTTTCTGCAGAACAGGTTCAAGATTTTCTACATAATCTGTGCTTACAGGCGGGCTGAGTGTAATATCTGTTGCTATTTCTATGATGTATGTCCATGGACTGTATTTTTGCTGTTGCATATTTTGTTTTCTGCAGAACAAGTTCAGGATTTTCTGCATAATCTGTGCTTATAGGGGGGCTGAGTGTAATATCTGTTGTTGTTTCTTTGATGTATGTCCATAGGCTGTATTTTTGTTGCTACATATTTTGTTTTCTATAGAACAAGTTCAGGATTATTTGCATAATCTGTGCTTGCAGGGGGGTAATTGTAATATCTGTTGTTGTTTCTGTTTCTGTATTGTATGTCCATGGGCTGTATTTATTTTGTTGCATATTTTGTTCTCTGCAGAACACATCTTTGTTCGCCCGTATTTATGCTTACAGGGTTGTTATGTGTTTGTGCATATTTCCCTTTTATCAAATATTTACTTTAAAGCATATGTATCCAATTACAAAATGATATGTATCCACTAGGCTTTTATTTTATTTTTATGAGTGCCTCTTCTTGCATGTATGGCAGTAAGGAATGATTTTGTAATGAGTCTCCTATCATTTATCCTCTAGATCATACAAACATGTATATTCATGTCCCTGTGTTGATTCTCTAAAATCATATTTTAGAAGTGATACAAATTCTATTTTCATGTTTTTAAAAAAGGTCGTAATTGGATATATTTGTAATTAAAGGAATAAAGTAAACATACAACAATGACGCAACAAGTAAATTTCACCGATTAGAGACGTAGGGAGAAGAGTGACATTCTAAAATATTGCAAAAATCATTCTCAACTTACATCCTTATTGGTATAGTTTTTTACTCAAATCTATAGCACTGCCTCTAAAAGGCTTCTATTCTTCCTACTAAAATTGATTGATTTTTAAAAAAATTATTAATATACATCACAACTGAAAGCAAAATACAACTATTGTGTTTATGCTTTGATTGCATCACACGACAGAAATTCAATAAACAAAACATAAAGCAAAAACCCTAGAAAATAGCTGACCTCTCAAATTAGTTGGATTGAACTAAGGGTGTCTACGAAGCAAATACCTACTCTTTTTACTTGGTAACACTATATGAATATTATATTGTTTGTGGCCAAAATGAGACCTTGATATCTAATATTTTTTGGATACTATTGATGAAATTTTAAGAGTTCATTCTTATTTGTGAATTTTTAGAAAGTAAGATGACTTTAGAATCCAAATGGATCTCCATAGACTTATGGGGGATAAACTTGGTAATAGATGTGCTATCTCATATAGATTGTGTATTCATTTATTTACGTTTTGTATACAGGTGCAACTCCTACAAGAGCTTGGAAGAGCTTATATATATATATATTACAAATAAAATCGCTTGATGTTGGTGTATAATCTTACTTATGATGAGTACTTTTCATTTCAATGACAAATGGCCATCTCATTCTCATTTATTTTAATGTATCAGTAATTTCTTGCTTAATGCTATATGATAGAAGTAGAACATGAAAAGGATGTGAAATGAAGTGTGGAACAGTTTACTATTCTCTGGTGTAGCAGAGATCATGCTGAAACCATGACTTGTGATCTATATCAAAAACTTTGGCATGTAACAGAACCGGTTCAAATTATTTTGGGCATTTTTCATCTAAAATTTTTTGCAATTTGGTGGAAACATTAGAATGGTTAAATTTTCTTTTCTTATTCTGGAGTTTGGAGAAAGAGCCAACTTCCCGGGAAGGAAAAGAAAACAATTATCTTTTGAGTTCTTAGCTCTATGTTCCATTCAGTTTAGGAACTCTAGTTAAATTTGACTGACCAAGCTGTATGCAAAGGCACGTGTCTTTGGCCCACACAGCACGAGTATTTGGCCGTGAAGATGAAAAGGCACGTGTCCTAGTATGACTACTAAAGGACATAGAGGAATTGAAATTCCCCTGAAATTGAGTTAAAAAGCTCAAAGCTTTAAATAACTCACCAAGAATAAGTACAGAGCCTTTAGAAAAAGGATGAGACCTATTTGACACTCGCTTATGAGGAACCAACTTGAAACAATTAGACCGAGTGTGACCGGAAGCACCACAATAGTGACAAACATGAGTAGTTTTAGAGCTACTCGGCTTCCTAGAAGGAGGTCTAACCTTAGAGGTTGACAGAGACCTCAACTTCGAACAATTTGGCCTAATATGACCAACAATATGACAATGATGACAAGTGGGGACAAATTTAGAATTTTTATTCAACCTAGGAGTTTTAGACATAGGTTTAGAAACTTCAGCGTTAACATCAAATTGTTTACCTTTGTCTATCCTAACAATATTAGCCTTCAACTCTTCATTATTCCTTTTAAATGGGGGAATATAAAAATCTTTTTCTTTTGAGTTAGACTCAACAACAAGTTTGGCACTAGTTAATTTTTCAACTTCAGTTTTAAATTCAACTAGTTGCTCTTCCAAACTCTTAATTTTGTCCACCTGAGATGAAATTTGATTTTTAAAATTCTCATTCAAATTATTAGCTTCATCTAATTTTGCAATCAAATCATCTTTTTCAAGCTTAACCTTTTTAAATTTAGCTTTTAATTTTGTAGAACATTCAAGAGATTTCATACAAAAATTATAAAGCTTGCAATAGGCATCATGAATATCATCATCATCATTCAACACAAGATCATGCAAATCAAAACAATCAAGAGTTTCCATGACAACAGGGGTCAATGGATCACACAGTAAAGATTAAAACATAATCAGAGTGTGTCTGCTCTGATACCACTTGATAAGCCAAAAACGTTTTGACCCCTTGTGATGGATAAATTGATTAATTAGTCAACTTTATTAATTAATCAAATTAACATGCAAACGCGTGGTAGCACAAACAAATCACAAATAAACTAAAGTATGCAGCGGAAAATAAATAACACGGTGATTTGTTTACGAATGGGGAAAATCAACACGGCAAAAATCCCACCGGGTGAATTTAAGGTCATCACTCCCGAAACTCCACTATTATCACAACAAGCGGTTACAAATAAAGGAATCTCAAGTACCTTACCAACCTACAGTTGAACATTTACCCCAATACTTAATTGGACTTGTTTTGTAGTAACAATTTCTCCTTTCAATGCACGGCTCCCAAGTACGTGACTAACAAATTTGATGTGCGGATCCCAGTACGCAGCTTACTCCTTTGCACGAATCCCAGTACGTGACTAACTCCACAGCAACCCTTTGATTGTTGTAGTTGATTTGCAGCAGCTTCACATAGAAACACCAATAAGATTTTCAATGTTAGTGCAAAAGACTTTGCTTGGTTACAAAATCCAAAGGCGTACAAGAAACGCAGCAAGAACTCTTTCTTCTGTAAGAGGAGACTAAGGTTTCAAAAAGAAAACCTAATGAAGCTTTCTAGGGTTAGGTTTTTCTTTTTCCATCTCCTTTAAATAGGAGCTTAATGGGCTCTCCTATTCCAAATAGGTTTACACAAATTTTGGGTTTTCCTAGTCCAATAAGAATTATACAAACCCATAAACAAATAGCCTTTTAGAGTAAAAATATTGCTAGCTATAATCTGAAACCTGTAAACTCGATTGATCGGGACATCTGTCGAGCTTTAATGAATCTCGACAGATCGAGCTTCTATCGAGGAGGTATCGAGACCTACAGTTTGCACTTTTCTTGAGCAGTTCTTGAGTAATCTTCATGTCTTCAATTTAACCACTTGTAATGATCATCTTGAACCTACTTAGATTTACCCAAATACAAGTAAAGTGCGTTTTGTCAAAAAATATGCCAATTACATAAAAATATGTCCCCAACAGAAAATTATACCAAACTAGAGATGCCAAAAGATTGTACATGGCAATATCACACTCATGCACAAGTTCACAAACAAAGTAGGTAAAGTTTGGCATTCTTAACTCAGATCTCTACTACTTTTGTGGACATTCTTGATTAGTTTATGTTTAATTTTGAATTATTTTGGAAAATAAATTTTTTTTGAAACAAAAAATAAAATTTTTAAAGTAAACTAAAAAATACAATTATAATATCGTATTCTTTTTTGCAGTGAAGAGCCAGGGATTAAGAAGAAAATTAAAGGGAACAAAAATAAAGGATTAGTTATTAAGAGTGATGATGCCGAAAAAATCACCAGTAAGCTGCACACACTCCCAAATCGAAACAACACCTATAAAACGAAAAGAGAAGACCTAACAGAGAGCACCGGTGTGGTGCCGGCCAAAAACCCTCCGAATGTCAAGTTAGAGTTTTTTCACAACCCTAAAGTGCCAGAGTCGAGTTAATAATGCGTACCTTGATTTATGAGGGTTTTGGAGTATTTATAGTGGTGTAGGGTTAGCATCCATGCCTTGACCATGAAGTCCTTTCCTTCTAGAATTGGAACTCTTTCCTTTTAGATACCTTCTAGAGTTCTTTTCCTCATAGGAGTCCTTTGATCAAGTCTAAACGTGTGATGCAAGAATTCTTCTTATACATGTTCACGTGGAGATCAAGCAAGGCCACATCAACCCTAATTACATAGCGTGAATCCTATTTAAGGTTTCTTGGAAACAATCCTGGAAGGATGACCACTGTATCATACTCGATCCGTCCACTGTGGATCCGTCCTCCTTGGCCATGTTAAGTATGAACCGTCATCTTTATGTCGTCATATCAACCATGTAGATCCGTTTTGTTCATTTTCATTCCCCTTCAAAGAGGGAGTTACAAGTTACAAGTGTCTTGCTCAACTCTTGGTGAAAGAAATAAAATTATTAGGGTTTTTTTTTTTTCCTAACTGAGAGAAAATTATTTGTTAACTAAACGTAAGGACCACCAGATCGATCTGTCGTCTCTCCTAAAGTTACAGCGAAGTGCCCTTGTCCCTCCTCATCTTCAATTGCTTGGGATCTTATGGCCAAAAAGAAACAAACAAAAATCCTTAGGATGTTGCAGACATATAATAATTAACCCTTTCTAAATTGCTTGAAACTATTTTTAGCTGAATGTTTTTGTGTATTATTATTATTATTATTATTACTATTATTATTATTATTAATGTTGTTATCATTTAGTTAGTATTATTTTGAGGTGAGCTAAGCTAAATTTTCACTTCATGTATCAATCTTTTAGACTCTTACTTTTACATTGCTGGTGATTATATGTGTTTGGACATTTGTTACAAGGAATAACACACATAATATTAACCTCCTCTTCATTTCACTTAAATTTGAGAGAACAGAGTTCATTTCACATTTAAAGTTTTATTTCCTGTTAGTGATATGTCATTTAAAATTAAAATTTTAAATTTTAGATTCAATTTTAAATTTATAGTATTTAATCCGAATTATATGGAATAGAATTAGAATCTGTGTCAGAGTTAGGACTTTAGTTTACGGAGAAAAAAGTAAAAGAAAAAATTGAAAGTGAAATTAAACTTAAGATAATTCATGTGTGATAATAAAAAATAATGTAATTAATATACAAAATAAAATATAAATCGTAATTGTAATTGTAATTTTTTTTTCATACCTAATTTGATTTACTTCATTGCCCTTGGTGATTTTACATATTTTTAAATTCATTTTATATTTTTTCATTCTCAATAATTTGATTATTCTAAATAAATTAGGAAAATAAATCAATGTAAAAGTTTTAAAAGCATCACAATATGCTTTGAAAGATGCATACTTGGTGCCTCGATTGCTTTAAAAACTATGTAGAATTCAATCTTTCTTTTTGTATTTTTTATAATTATTTAAAATTTGGATTTATAGCAAAAACCTAAAATTTGAAATAGTGAAAAAGTCAACAAATTAATTGAAAAAAGGTTAGTGTAGGGCTGGACGCAATAGGGATCTTGTGCCATAAGAAATAAGACAAAATAGTACGCTCTGTTTGTTTCAGCATCAATATTTTCTAGAAAATGGTTCATTTTCCAAAAAATATTTTCTAGAAAACTATATCATTTTCCAGTGTTTGGTAATGAGCTTGAGAATATTTTTTGGTGTTTGGTATGCAAATTTTTATTTTTATTTTTATTTTTTATATTTCTTGTATAATTTAAAACATGCGTATTATGTAAACTAACTAATGTAATCAATATTAAAAAAAAAACCAAGAATGAATTTGGTTTTCATACTAAAATTTTGACAATAGATACAATAAAAATTAGTTGTCAAATTTTCATGATCTCTACCACTCATTTTACTTATATATAGGGACATGAACGTCCACACACACATACACATTTATATATATATATATATATATATATATATATATATATATATATATATATATATATATATATATATATATATATTTATATTAACCATTTGTCTATATACATAAAATTGACAGAAGAATACATCTTTAATAAGTACAAAATAACAATAACTTTTCATTGTCTACTTTTTTTGCTAGTACACTAATTGTCTACTATGGTCAACCAGAAGTCTTTAATATTACTCAAAATTATGTATTTATATAAGATATCTACATAATATATCATCACTACATAATATCTGCATAATGTATCTATCAACAAAAAAGATTATGCTATGTAAAAGTAATTTAGAGTCATATAGGCACTATGTTTAAAATTTTCGTCTTTTACTTCATTCATTCATTCTTTCTTCTTTTTTATTTTTTATATATTTTTTTTAGCACTTTTATGTGCAAAAAAAAAACTTATACATGGAATCCATCAAACCAAAAGTTTCTTAGAGAAAAAAATAAAATCAAGTTTGAATTTCAAATAAAAGAATTGAGATTTTAGTAGAGATGAATGAATAATTACCGCAGCAAATATGTTCTCTTTTGCAAGTTGGTAGAGAGGAATGAAATAATTACTGAGCAATGAGAGAAAAAAAATCTACTCAAAGAATTGTGTTATAAAGGGGAAGAGAAATATGGAGAGAGAGTGAGGGAGAGAGATCTATGGAAGAGGAGAGACCAGAGTGAGTGATAGTGAGGGTGTGAGAAAAGAAAAAGAAAAGGGAAAAGAGAAAGAGTGAGAGTGAGAGAGCGTACTGTGAGATAGAGATTGTTTTCCAATTTTTTTTTTTTGGAAAACAAGCTATAAAAAACAAGCCTTATTTTTATTAGGATTTTCCATTGACTAAAGATAGTTTTCCGTTGACCATTTTTTTTTGGTGCTACCAAACACTGAAAAATGTGGAAAACTATTTTTACAGAAAGTTTTCCAGCAAAACAAACAGAGCGGTAATTTTTTATATAATTATTTTGAGTTTTAAAATATAGAATCCACTATTTTGAGTTTCAAGTGAGGAGGAAAAAATGATTTGCTTTGGATTGAAAAAGTGCTATGATATATGATATGGTATATGGAACATTGGATTTCAATTAAAATGAAAGACTTTGATTCTTAATAGAAATAATATTAAAAAAAAAAAGACTATCATTTCTATTGTAGAATTTTCTACTTATTGATGTGGCAACCTAAAATAATAATTATATATGAGAGACAATTGCCCCTCCTTGGTTCGGCCTATGAATAAAACAATTTCAAAAGAAGAGCATTATTTTTTGTATATCACATACATTTTATACATTATAACTTCTGAATAGAGTTTGTGGCGTGACTTTGTGCTAGAACTACATCCCCTCTTCCCATGTCTGTGTTTCTTTCAATATTTTTCTTTCAAAAATACAATAATGGAAATTAAAGAAGGCTTAGAAAGTTCTGGTGTGGACTTCTAACCTCCTGATTTGGTCATTAAACTCTAAAAGCAACTTCAAAATGCAAAGGTGATTGATATGCATTATTTGGCATAGTATTAGATGCTAGAATTTGATGTTACCTACCAAATTAGAATGAAAGAAAGAGAAAGATACGGTGTCAACTTGTCCTAAAGATATGATGTTAACTTATGACTAATTGTCCGCTGTTTATAACCCCAGTCTACAACAACAAAAGTTAGGTCATTTTATAGTTGTACTCTAGTTATGTAATGTATTATATAAACCCGATTTAAAATACTAATGTAACTATTTTCGTGTGTGTTCTAATAAGTATTACTGTTTACTAAAAAAAACTTATGACTAATCTCTCTCTCTCTCTCTCTCTCTCTCTCTCTCAATGGTGTCTTCTCTTCTCAATAAAATTTTTCATCAGCCTAACAAATTTTGGAAGCTGGTCAGGCAGGAGTTTACATAACAATATATGAGCAAAATATATAATTGTTTTGAACTTGGATTATAATAAGAAGATATATATATATATATTAGAGCATCCACATCAGTTGGTGGATACTCTTCTATAATAGAAAAACTACTTCATTTTACACATTTTGGCCAAAAAAACACCCACATCAGTGGGTGCAAAGCTATGTAAAATTGTGCAAATTCATCCACGGGCTACAGTAACCGTGTAAATATACACGGCTACTGTAACTCGTCTATTTATTATTTTATCAATTTCCCGTTCGCTCCTTTTTTCTCTCTTCTCCGTGCTCAACAAATTCAGTAACTTTTCTCCTCATCTTCTTCTTTTTCCTCAGATGAACACAAACACACCCACACACAAACACATCCACACAGACAAATCAACACAGAGATACACTTGCTCAAAAAAAAAAAAAACACAGAGATACACAAACACAAATCGGTGCTTGATCGGTGCTTATGGAACGATCGATGCTTGACTGGATCGGAGCTCGTGGGTCTTGCCTGATCGGAGCTAGGGAGATTTGATCGAAATGGGTCTTGCTTGATCGGTGCCTGATCGAAGCTAGGGAGATCTCAGATTTGATCGGTGCTTGTGGATCGGAGCTAGGGAGATCGGTGCTTGTTGGGTCTGGCTTGATCAAAGCTAAGGAGATTGGTGCTTGTCAGGTCTTGCTTGATCGGAGCTGTGGATTGATGCTTGTGGCCGAGATGATGTGGATTAGACTGAGAGGGAGAGTTGATCTGAGAGGGAGAGTTGATCTGAAAAATGGGTAGAGATAGGTAGAGAGAGAAAGCAACAAATAATAAAAAATTTGAGAAAATTGATTATTTAATTAAAAGAGGTGATAAAATAGATGAACTGATGTGGGTATTTTGTAAAAATGAATGTGTAAAATAGAAAAAGTAGGTTTTTAGTGTAAAAATGGATGTGTAAAATAAAAGAACTGATGTGGTTGCTCTTAGGAGCTCAAAAAAATCATCCTTAACAACCAAGTTTTACGTATCATTGGGTTCCAGCAGTCGTACAATTGTCGCATATCATTATGGGCATAATGATTGGTGATGAGATTGAACTACAAGATGCATAATTAGAATAAGGTAAGGTTATCTATCTTAAGGTTTAACAACCATTCGGTCTATGTTTATTCCTCTAAACTCCCGGTATTATTATAAGAATTTGATGATTAAATATTTTGCATTGATTAGAAAACTAAATGTACATCAATGTATTTATACAAGAAGAAAATAACTAAATCCCTAAAAACTAACTCCAAACTATACGAATTTTCCCTCCAAAATTATGTTATGAACCATCTTAATCAACAACAGACACGTGTCAATAATTACAACTAACTCACTATTACAAAGCCTAAACTACAAGTAGTATTACAAAGATACAAGCTGAGCTATTGCCGTTTATGCAAAAGAAATTATTCTAGTGCTATTTTTCAAATCCTTAGTTTTCTGCAAAAGCTCTAGCATAGGTTCTTTGATTAGCTCCAATTCAAGTCCTTGGCTCACCTTTAATATGATCTTTCTGATACGCCCCCTCAAGAAGAAGAGGGGAATGTATATTCACCATATTCATCTTGGTCAACAAATGAGAGAATTGTTGTGAGCCAAGTGCCTTTGTTAAAAGATCTCCAACTTGAGACTTAGTTCTAATATGCAACAATCGTATAACTTTGGCCTAAACCTTATCTCTAACAACGTGGCAGTCTATTTTTATGTGCTTAGTCCTCTCATGGAACACACGATTAGTCCCAATATGCAATGCAACTTGGCTATCATTAAAGAGCAGAGCTAATTTAGGATAAGGAACTTGAATATCCTTGAGAAAACTAATCAACCAAACAATTTCACACACTGCCACAGCCATTGCCCTATACTCAGATTCTGCTGATGATCTGGAAACCAGTTTGCTACTTTTTAGACTTCCAAGAAACCAAGGATTCATCAATGAAAACACAATATCTTGTGGTTGATCTTCAGGTCTCAAGGCATGCTGCCAATTTGCATCAGCAAATGCTTTAATATGCAGCTCAGATTGGCTAGAAAACAACAAACCCTGACCAAGAGTGCCCTTAATATACTATAAAATTCTATTTTCATCTTGAAGGTGTGGCATCCTAGGCTTGGCCATGAACTGACTGAGCTTATTAACTGCAAATGTGATGTCTGGTCTTGTGATAGTTAAGTACAACAATCTACCAATCAGTCTTCTATAGATGCCAGGAGCTTTTAACTCCTTTCCTTCATACTTGCTTAGTTTCAGATTTTGATCCATAGGTGTTTTTGCTAGTCAACAACCTAACAAGCCTACATCATTTAAGAGCTCTAAAGCATACTTCCTTTGACATAGATTTATGCCTTCTTTAGACCTTACAACTTCTAAGCCCAAAAAGAGCTTCAAGTCTCCTGGATCTTTATGCTTAAATTGCTTGTCTAGCAACACTTTAAGATCTGAAACATCTTGTACATTGTTACTAGCTATGAGGACATCATCCACATAGACAAGTAAAGCAATAAAGATCAGTTCCTTGTAAGGAGAGAGTAATCTACCTTGGACTGTTGAAATCCCAACTAAATCAAAGCATTAGAATATACTTGGAAAACCTCTATCTAGTGCCTTGCTTTAGACCATTTAAAGACTTATTAAGCTTACAAAGAACCTCCCCCTTGCTGTGAAAGCCTGGAGGTAAAACCATGTGTACTTCTTCCTCAAGATCTCCATGAAGGAAGGCATTGTTTACATCAATTTGAGACAAATGCCAACCTTTCACAGTAGCCACTGCAAGCAAAGTCTTGACAGAAACCATCTTAGCTACAAGAGAAAAAGTCTTTGTGTAATCTAAACCCTCTCTTTGAGTGAAACCCTTGGCAACCAACCGAGTTTTATACCTCACTATAGAACAATCTGCCTTATGTTTGATTTTATACACCCATTTGCAACCTATAGGCTTATTGTGGACAAGTAAAGAAGTGAGAGACCAAGTATTGTTAGCTTCCAAGGTAGCAACCTCAGCTGCCATAGTATCTCTCCACTTAGGGTTGTTAATTGCCTGGGAATAAGAAATAGGCTTCACAACAGAAGAAATAGAATTGCAGAAGTGTCTATGGTTGGGAGAGATGTTAGAGTAAGAAAGGAAGTTATGAAGAGGATGAGCAGTACCTTTCTTAGGAAGTTGTTAGGACATATGTGATTCATGTTAGGAACATATGGCATTTAGAATTGGCTAATCCTTTGACAAAACGCACTTTACTTGTATTTAGGTAGATCTAGGATGTGTTTAATACTTCAAAGAACAAGAGTTCAAATCTAGTATTGAATCCATGCAAATCTGTCCAAGAAACAAGTGAAGAAGTATTAACTCATTAAAGCTTAACAACTGCTCGACAAATACTATCTATCGAGGTTTGACAAATAGCTCAACAGATACTATCTATCGAGAATTACGAAATCAAAATTTTCAGATCTAATTTTCGGCCCATTCTGACATGTATGTGTAGGGTTTCTTTTCTTACAACCCTAAACATATATAAGGCTTATTTTAAAGGCCGTCATACAAGAGAATACAAGAAAAACATATGCAAAAGGTGACCGATGCCTTATTCTCTACGAAAGAAGCTACTGCGTCCTTGTACCTTAGGGTTTTGTAACCAAGTGCTTCTTGATCTTCATTGTTAATGAAGTGAAGAATTTTGCACCCAACATCTTCTTCAAGTTGATGAGTTAGTCACATACTGGGAGCCGTGCATCATTGGTTAGTCATGTACTAGGATTCATGCATCAAAAGGATGGCGTTCATATATTGAAGAGTTTAGAGCTTTTGAAGCGATAGAAGGTTTCTGCTGTGAGTTCATCTACAGGGATTGTAGAGTCTAGGGACAAAGGTTTTGTATTAGATCTGGAACTTCACTTTACTTTAGTGAATTGCTTTTCGGGAAGGGATCCCCCTAGGTTTTTTACTGTGAAACTAGTTTGTTTCATTGGTTTTCCTGGGTCATCATATCTTGTCTTATTTAATTTTCCGTTGTGCATGATATTGATGTTAGTTTGTTTTAACAAGGTTTATTCATAATAAATCTAATTAATAAGTTGGGTTTAAAACTTGTTAATTCTATCAACCGGGATCTAAATTTCCCAACAGAAGTGTTAGAGTAAAAGGTGAAGATGAAGTACTGACTTGACTACAATGACAAGATTGTAAGTAAGAGGGGGGGCTGTGACACTCTAGTGGACCTCCTAAGAACAAGAGTTGGGGCAACGGGCTGAGGTTATGCAACAGGTTGTGATTGTGCATCAGGTTGAGGTTGGGCAACAAGTTGAGGTTGTGCATCAGGTTGAACAGTAGGATGTGTGGTAGATGGTATAACTGGGTCAATAGATGGAACCTCAAGTGGAACAACAGTTAGAGAAGGATGTGAGGCTACAGATTGGGAAGGGAACAATATTTGATTCAAAAGCATGGCGGACATCTTAAGATAAAATAGATTGAGGGGAACCAGTAAAAGGAACATTTGGAATTTAATCAGATTGAGGTGGACCATCAACCTCATCATCAGAATCTAAATCAATATCAGGAGCCAAATGCTGGGCATGAAAAAAAATTGTCATGGTAAACAAATGAATTAGTAGGAAAAGAGGAAAGACTTGAGGTGAGATCAGATGTAAAATTAGGAGGATTAGCTGCAGAAGATGGTTACACAGGATTATGAGAAATGAAAGGAAATATATGCTCATGAAAAACCACATCTCTAGAAATGAAAATTTTTCTAGAGTTGAGATTAAGAAGTCTATACCCATTAGTTGCAGGAGGATAAGCTAGCAAAGCACAAGCTTGGGCTCTAGGTTAGAACTTGTCCCCATGAAAAAATATGGTGGAAGCATAACACAAGCATCCAAGAAGGCTTGAATGAAAAAGAAGTTCAAAAGGACTTTTATTTTGTAAAACAGGAGAAGGTAGCCTGTTGATAATGTGAGCTACAGTAAGAATACAGTCACCCCAATAACATGAAGGTATATTGGATTGAAGTCTTAATGCTCTAGCAACAGAAAAAAGGTACTGATGTTTCATTTCCATCACAGAATTTTGTTAAGGAGTGTAAACACAAATCTTTTGATGTATGATACCATGAGTAGAATAGAAATCAACCATTGCAAATTCTTGTCCATTATTAGATCCAATAGATTTTATGTTAGTCTTAAACTGTGTTTGAATCATTTTATAAAAAGAGATAAGTAGACCTCTAACATCTGACTTAGTTTTTAAAAGATAAACCCAAGTACTTCTAGTAGCATCATCAACAATGGACAAGAAATATCTAAAGCCTTCATGCGTAGGGATAGAATAAGGTCCCCATATATCAACATGCACAAGATCAAATGGAGAATCACAGAAATTTTTATTAAAAGGAAAAGGTAACCTTCTCTGTTTTTCCAAGGGACAGACATGGCAAACATCAGTAAAAGAATTGAAATCAACAAAAAAAGTTTCTTGTAAATGTAGCAATTTATTCATGGATGGATGACCTAGCTTAAAATGCCAAATTTTAGGCCTACTAGTTATAGAATTGACAAAAGACAAAGAATTAGCAGACTTGTGTTTGGTGAGGTGATCTATCAAAGAAGAAGGTCTGATACAATCTGATTTTTGCAGCAAATAGAGTCCATGATGCACTTCACCTATTCCAATCATCTTCCAAGAGAAAATGTCATGTATGGAACAAAATTGGGAAAAAAACAAGGCAATATGGCAATTTCTGAGTAAGTTTGCTAATGGATAACAAATTGAAAGAAAAGGTAGGTACACAAAGGACATTTTCAGGGACCTAAAGTTGCAGAAAGTACAATTGAACCTATATGAGTTACTTGGGCACTTTCTCCATTAGGCAATTCAACAACACATTGGGTTAGACTAGTAATGGTGGTAAGCAAATTAACAGAACAAATGATGTGATCGGTGGCACATGTATCTAGAACCCAAGTGTTGCTGCTATAAACACTCCTATTAACTACTTTGGCAGCAAAGATAGAATGCTTTAAGTTGAAAGGAATACCAAAAAGCGAGGTAGAGGCAGAAACAATGTTTGACATAGCTACAGGAGCAGCTTCAAGGGCAATGGTGTTGCCTTGGCCTTGAAACCCATAGTTTGAACTCCCAATCATGGCCAATATTTTCTAATACTGATCTATATTGAAAAAAAAATGGCTTGATGTGGCATAGAGTCCGATTCCATGGCACCAAGATTGGCTCCAAACTCAGAATTTCTAACTTGATTAGCCATTGGATTTTTCCGTTTGGCTCATTTCCGTTTGTTCTTATTACCCATGCCACCATGACTAGAATTACTACCATAACCAGATATACCTGATCCACCAGAAGCTCTAGTTGCCAAAGCAATGGGTTCAACACAAGAAGCTCTAGTTGCCAAATCAATTGCTTTAGTTGCAAGATCCTTCTGAAGCTGAAAGATTCTTGACCCATTTTTCGGAGAAAATCAATTCTTGAGATCACTCCAGACTTCCAAGGCTGTGTTCTTGTAAACAACACTTGCAAGAATCTTTGGAGAAACACAATTCAGAGCCAAGACACCACCATATTATTGCACTTAGTCCAAGCTTGAACAAGCAATGGACTTTTCTCCATAGCAAGAGTCAATGAAAGACTTCCATCAATAAACCCTAACTTGCTCTTCGTACCTAGTGCTCTCTTCATTGGCTTGGCCCAGGTAGGATAATTGCCATTGACTAAAGGCTGAGCAACTAGAATCTCCCCTAGATTCTCTCCATAGTGTAAAAAGAAGGGGTGTGATTCATCAATGGTGGTAATGGTTTCAGTAGCAGTAGTCGCCATTAAAGGACCTTCGAAAAACAGAGAGAGAGGAACTTTGAGATGAAAGAAAAATCTAGAAGAACTCAGGGCGCTCTAATACCATATAAGAATTTGATGACTGAATATTTTGCATTAATTAGAAAATCGAATGTACATCAAGGTATTTATACAAGAAGAAAATAACCAAATCCCTAAAAACTAACTCCAAACTATACGGATCTTCCCTCCAAAATTCTTTTATGAACTATCCTAATCAGCAACAAACATGTGCCAATAATTACAACTAACTCACTATTACAAAGTCTAAACTACAAGTAGTATTACAAAGATACAAGCTAAGCTACTGCCATTTATGCAGAAGCAATTGTTCCAGTGCTCTGTTTTCTGTAGAAGCTCCAGCTTTAAGTTCTTTATATAGCTCCAATTCAAATCCTTGGCTCACCTTTAACATGATCCTTCTGATAATTATTGGGGTCCAACCAATAGTATTTTACTATTGCAATTTAGAGCACTAGCATTTGGAGGTGTAAAAACCCCCATAGTTGCTATTTTACCAACTGAACCCTTAAATTCCTTCCACATCCCGATATGCAAACCCAAAAAGTTTTACATCTCAGCTATAGTAAGGTTGCATATTTGCAACCTTACTATTCATGAGGCTGTAAAAAATTTATAATTTTTTTTTCTCTTCTCTCTCTCTCTCACTTCAGAGTTCAAACTCCTCTACCCCTCTCTTCTTTTTCTTTTTTCTTTTTTTCTCATCTCTTTCTCTCATGCTCTATACTCTCTTCCTCTCACGGTGGCTTCAGATCTGCTTTAGGTGGCTTCAGATCGGCGTGTGGTCATCGGGACTGTTAGTGGCTGTGGGTAGGAGTTAGTGGCATGGGTAAGCATGGGTTCGTTCTAGGGTGGGTGACCATTGGTGGGTGGTTTTATTCACTGTGGGATTATGGGCCACTGTGGATAGGTGGTTTTGCTTGCCATGGGTTCGTGAGTTTTGCTCGCCGTGGGCGTTATGTGTTTAGATTTGGGTTTTTTTAAGGTATTTTCGGTGATGAATTAGTGTTTAGATTTGAGTATTTTGGCGCATGGGCTTTTTTTGGAGTGTTTCTTGGTGGTGCTGCTATAGGTGGGTGTGTCGATGGTGCTATTATGGGATGTCATTGCTATTTGTGGTTGCCATTGCTATGGGTTTGGTGTTACAATGGTGAGTCTGGGGGTTTGGTTTGGTGTTTTAATGGAGTTTCAGAGGTGGTGGTGGTGGTGGTGTTTGGTGTTTTTGGGTGGTTGAGTTTGGTGTTCAGTGGTACTGGTGTGTTTCTGGGTGTTTGGTGTTTCAGAAGAGATAATAATTTTTAATATTATTTGTTGGTATATTTCTTATTATTTTAATGAGTTGTTTGTAAAAATAAAAATTGAGATGTTGGGAGAGTTGTAAAATGAAATTGTAAAATAGATAAAGTAGGTTTTTAAGGTGTAAAATAAAACTTTTTTGGCATCGCATATGCTAATGCGCTTAGAGATGCAAAGAAGGAATATTAAGAAAGTATAGAAGTGAGAACTCATGAGATGTGACTGTTAGGTTTCCTTTCTACGTCAAATATTTATAGGTCTTTTATATATGTCCCCATATTGATTCAATGCTTGGCCTTCCAAGATTGGAAAGTGATTGTGAAAACTTATATCCAACAGTTGCTTTCATGGACCAAAAAAAAGAAAGAAAAGGAAGTGCACTTGCTCCAACTCGGTTTGCTTGGCTATCCATCAGGAATCAGGCCATCATTCACGTTCACCGTTTCTGACCTTAGATGATGTTGTGCACGTCAAGAAGGAAAACTTAAACGAAAAAATTTAGTTCCAAACCAATATAAATTTATTTTCCTCTAACTCACCATGTGGCAATGGAAGAGACTATAGTTTTAATCATATGAACTTTTTAATGAATCATGAATCTTGTTTAAATTAAATATATGAATAATCTTATAAATTGTTACATAATGGGTTAAAGGAAATAGCTCTACACTAACTTAGAGCTCAATTTTGTCCCAAATTAAAAGACAAAAATTAAGTACAAGAGAGTATCGAGTCACTAATACTCGAAGCAATTAATTGGCTTACAATGAAATTTGGAGGGTTCAAATATATCACAAAAAGTTTAGAACAAATTTCTTCCGTAACCAAAAGAATTGTGCAATAATTCCTAATGAATATGCTAGAGTCAAACGTTTTCACTATGTTAAGTAGAAATCTAAAATTAGATTTAGGGTCGGCTCAACCCCTATGCAATTCAGCAATTGCAAGTTTGCAACTCCTAAGCAATTTAGGCAATTGTCTAGGGCCCTCAAAATAGAAAATGGCCCATAATCTTAATCCTAAAGTATAATGCAATACTTATATAAAAAATTAAATAAAATATATTTCTACTTTGTGTGCAAGCCAAGTATAATTCTACTTTGTGTGCAAATATTAGCCCATTAACATTGGCCCAAGCCTAATTCTACTTTGTGTGCAAGTCAAGTCTCCTACTTATACTAGAAGTCTATGAGTCTAGGGTTTAGTCTACTGTATATACACATGTTATGGTTCATTATAACATAGGATTTATACTACACTCTAATATATTATTAATGTATCCCTTTAGGGTTTCCTCCGTAGATGTAAGTCGCTAAGTTAAACCATGTAACCCTCGTGTATTATTGTGTTCTATACTTTATGTTTTCACTTTCACATCCATACTAGCATATTCAACATGGTGTATCAATGCTAATATTTAACTCTGATATAAATATATATATATATATATATAGGGATTGGGTTTAAGTTACACTTAGTGTAACTCTAAGCAATATTACACTATTATACAGGATGTTATTCGTCCGCGGGCCCAATACTCACTAAAGCCCATCACAACAATGCCACGTACACGAAGCCTACGACTTGCTGGGATTCGAGTTCTAGAACTATCATGCTTGAGATCACGTGTGTAACCGGGCCTACGAGTACCGTCCGAATGATCCTCGGCACCCAATTCGAAATTAGGAAAGCACCGATGAAATGCTGTAAACGTAAAACCCTGTTTGTTTGGGGAATGTGACTGCCCGAAAGGTCGGGTCCCCGTAAGTCCAGTAAAAGCTTTGGGAACATCCTTGCCGAGTAGTACAGCCAACGGTGGAACCAGTTCCAACACCACTCTCACTTCTTCCCACTCCCAACTAAACCCCCACTTAAAGGTAATAGTATTGGACCCCTCCTTCCACCCACCAGGGGAATAATCATAACCATTCCACTAAGTTTGGCTATAAATAGGCAAGGAAGGTTCAGTTAAAAGGGCTGGTGATTCTGAAGTGAAGGGACTAGAGAGGAGAGGTGATCACCCTGAGAAAAGAGGGGGGGAGCTTTGGTGAAAAAGAGGGGAAACTTGGGAAGCAGAGTTGCCGAGCATAGCATCACCCATTGTAGGAAATCCAAAAGCCCACCATACAAATAGATTGTGAGCCCAAATACATCTTAGGCCCAATAACCATATTTGGGTACGCACAACTATCTAATACCTTGTTATAGAATTCATATTTTGAAAATCTCATTGTTGAATTACATATTCTATATGTTCTTAATATTTATACCAATTTCCATGTCAATTGGATGTTATTTACCATTCGATCCATAAACTCAACTTTAATGCATTATTTTAAACTACAAAAAAAAACAATTTTGATTGATGACGTGACTATTAATTTTTTATTACCTTGAAAATTTTCAAACATAGATAATATATAAAAATAATGTAATCTAGCGATGGATTTGTCAAAATTTGCATTCAATCAAAAAATATTGAGTTGTGTAGCATCGCTTAAAGCTACACCAAGTGTAACTTGAACCTAACCCTCTCTCTCTCTCTCTCTCTCTCTCTCTCTCTCTCTCTCTCTCTCTCTCTCTCTACATATATATTGTGGGAGGTTAGAAAGATTGATCCCATTGGGCTTGAGCCGAGGAGCCTAAAGGCCCAACCATCAACTAATGTAACCCAAGTGGCCCCGAGTTGACCAAAGAAGCAACTAGTCCGAGGAAGGTGCTAAGAAAGGGACAATTCAAAGAAGTTGGGAAAGGATCCGCTTCAAGTTAAGGATGTTGATCTGAGGAAGGTAGCAGTAGCCAGTTTGGTTAAGAAGAAGGGGTAACTTTCCAAAAAAGCTACCATTACCTCCTCATTAAATGCACTGTACCAACTAGGCATGTTGCATTAATAGCCGAATGACACCTGAACAATGTCTCACAGCCTGTTATCTACCCAACACCACCTCAAAAGGAAGGGAAAAGTAGGATGGGATAAGTATCAAAGAAAAGATCATCCACCATCCAAATAGAGAGCCAGGATCGAAGTAGTGGGACTATAAAAGGAAAGAGATCCTCCATATACAGGGATTGGATCTTGAAAATGAGAGAAAAGAAAGAACAGAATCAACTTGAACTTAGCCCTGCTTTTTTTACTAAGTGTAAAGGCTCCTTGGCCATTCCGAGGAAGTAAGAATATAATTCAAACTTATCTCATTGTTAATTTTTATCCAATTCCCTATTTGATATCAATCGTTAGATATGAATTACTGTTTAAAGTAGTTCAACGGTTGGTGAAGAAGTCCATTTCTATAAATAAATTGTTGTGGACCTAGATCCAAGTCCAATACCTTTTTGGGCCTTCGGATTTTTAGCCCATAATTTCTATAATTTTATTAACAATACTTGTTAAAGTTGCTTATATAAGAAAAAATTATATTAAAGTAATTTGTCATTTTATCAATTAAAAAGAATCTATAAGAAAAAGTTGAATACAAAGTTTTAATTAACAATTTTGCACCTAAAAAACAAAGGTAAAAGACTAAATTTAAAAAAAAAAAAAAAATCGATAATATAGAAAGTAGAATATATATATATATATGGCCTCAAGTCTTATTAGCCGGCAGATATTAGAGCATTGTAACTTGTAAGCCTGTAATGGTGAGAACTAAAAGTTGGAACCTAGCAGGAGGACCATTGGAATGATGCCTCTGCAAATGTTGAGCAGGCATGCCATTGCTGAAAATTGATACTGTTTCCCCTCCACTGATTGTGAATTAGCAGGAGTAGTGTACAAGATGTTATTCCTAATTTAGCTTTGCTGGCAAAACAAGCGTGGAGGTTGATCCATCAAAACTACTCCTTTTTTTTTCGGGTCTATAAGGCCCGATACTTCCCAAATTGTTCGTTTATGGAAGCTGAGTTGGGGAACAATCCATCCTATGTATGGCGAAGCTTACTACCCGCAAGGGATATAATCAGGAAAGGAGCACAGTGGAAGGTGGGGGATGGTCAATCTATTAGAGTGTCTGCCCACAGGTGGCTGTCCCATAAGCCAATTTTCCTTGGTGAGCAACAACACAACGTGATGGTAAAGGATCTGATTGATGTCCATACTTTTCAATGGGATAGGGAAAAAATACATGACCTCTTTGCACATCGGACACGTATGGAAATTTTATCTATCCCATTGCAAAGTAATCCAACTCGGGATGTACTGGTTTGGAAGGAAAACAAATCCCACTCTTTCTCGGTAAAGTCAGCTTATCAAGTTGCCATCAGGTTGCAGGAACAAAATCAGGTTGAACACTCCACAGCTGGTAGGGACAGTACTCGTTGGAAGAAAATTTGGAAGCTGAATGTGCCCCCAAAGGTCCGCAATTTCATCTGGAGAGCCTGCTCAAATATACTGCCTACCAGGGAGAGCCTACATCGGAGAAGGGTGAACGTGGATGCCCAGTGTGAACTGTGCTGTCAGCAACCAGAATCTGCAGGTCACTTGTTGTGGGAGTGCCCTTTCGCAAGGAACGTATGGGCCTTATGTCCGGGGAAAATCCAAAAATGCCCAAACGAAGCCAATGATTTCTTCTTGCTGTTCAAAATGTTGGTACAGAGACTCTCTACAGAGGAATTAGAAAAATGGGCAGTGGTATCATGGGGAATTTGGAATGCACAAAATAAAGTCTACTTTGAGAAAGTTCAACCCCACCCCAAAGCCATTTTGGCAGGGGCTGTTGGGTTCTTGCAGGATTACCAAAATCTCAACAACGCACAAAGGAATAATGGATAAGCTATCAGGTTTTAGTGCCGAAGATGAAATGGAGACCCAAGCAGCGACACTCCTTCAGCCATGGATTTGTGTTTTAGCCGTTTTTTAGGCTTGTATTTGATACTTGTATTAGAGGTCTAACTCTTCCCCTATTTCGGATGTGCCTAAACAGGGTTTATACGTTTTCTTGTATATTGTTTTTCAAATCAATAATATCTTCTATCTTTTACCTCAAAAAAAAAAAACAATAATCGATGTATAAATAATCTTCAAATCATCATTTAAATAATAACATTTCAATTAAATTAAATTTCACTACAAAAACATAAATAAAATTAGGAGATATTAAATCATTGGTACTCAAAGTACGTCTAACAATATAATAAAATAAAGAATAAATTACATATTTGGTCCATATTCTTTACATTATATTTCAATTTAGTATCTAACTTTTCAATTGTGTCAATTTGGTTCCTAACATTTTAATAACGCATCAATTTAACCCCTGCCGTTATCTCTTGGATGGAAAAGTTTGCCCTTTACGTCTGTTTTTTTTTTTTTAAGAAAACCCAAATCAAATCTTTTTTAATTTGATTCAGAATTTTGTTTATTTCATTAAACAGGACAATCACAGTCCCTTGTAAAACACTCTCCCTAAAATCCAAATCTCTTCTCCTTCCTTTCAGCGGCACCTTCTCTATTCCAGCAGCTTCAGGTTCGTCCCTCTCTCTCTCTCTCTCTGAGTAATCCAAACAACAATAAAACATTCCCAAACCCCTGACTCTTCCTCCACAATTCCTTATACCCATTTCTCTGCTTTATTGTTTCATCACAAAATTGTCTTTCATGATATAAAATATCTATTCAATCTGTTGGGTATTCAGAAAAAACGTAAAAGTTTAATTACGTTCATTGAAAGTGGTAGTTTTTATTTTGCTGTTTTCATTGTTATTGCTTGAGTGTTTGATTTGTTAACAGTTTTTGATTTGTTCATTGAATAAATTTTCCTGGCTTTTCAATGTTTACACTCTAGCTGCATAATATCATGTGTACTTCTTAATTTATTTTTCAAAAATACTACACATTAATAAAATTATGAAATATAATTAATGTGGATGTATCTTTTTTTTTTCTTTTTTTTGCAAGAATGGAAAGGAAACTCTTCTATAACCAAAGAAACATTGATGGTTGCTAGTCAAACTGCAAGGTATAGGGAGACATTCAACATACTTGGCACTCAGGAATCAGTTCATGCACCACCATCATTTAGGGGAGAAAGTGAGAATGGAAAGAAAGGAAGTCGTGGCTAATCATGGAATATGTTCATTTTGTAGACATGTTGGAATTTTATTTATTTTCAGTTATGTTCTACTAGGGATCACCCCTGGTTTTTTTTTTTTGTCATTTATATTTTCTTTATTGTATTTGCAATTTGGTACTTCTTAATGCCAAAAGATATGGATGATTGCCAACAAGATTGAATGGATGTTATTGTTTAGTGTCATTTTATGATACCCAGGTTTTTATATATCATGTCCATTATTTTCCTTATTGGACCTCATTTTCCTAATCATAGAGAAGGTACTCTATTTGTAATGGGTTCACAATCTTCTTATTGGTCCCCAATCCCTTCATTGTATCAGTAAAACTTCTTGCTGTCCACTATCCAGATAATTTGTTACAAACCTATTCAATTCTTCAGCAGTGAGAAGATAGGTTTAGCATATATTACTTTCTATGCAGTACATAACAGGTTTAAAAATTTATATATAAGGGAGAGCTCCAACCAGTCAAAGCCTTCTTTTGGTACATGAGATATATTTGTTAGATGTGAAAAGTTTGTTGTCATTATCATGGTCATTATGATTACAATCAGTAAACTTCTTCATCCCACTACACAATTGTCCCACTTTATGAGATTGAATCTGAATCCTAAAATTCGAAATGGCTTAGTCCTTTGTTTATCCAACAAAATGATTCATTCTGATTGTGACACAGGTTTTATACAACAAAATCATTCTGCACTTAAGGGGAAAAAATCCAATGAATTCATATGAAGAGCAATAATTTATTCAAACAATTGGGTATCAAGAAAATTTTATTTAAACGAAGAAAAGTTCAAACACATTGGTACACAAAACAAGATAAAAAAGAGAATACAACAAATCAAATCTATCTACAAAAGACCAAGAGACCTCCTCTGATGCCAACTTTCTTTGCTTCTTTGCTCTGCCACAATAACAGGTAGGATCTGCAAATCTTCAAAAAAGAGCAGTAGCTTCACATAACTACTTATTTTTGTTGATAGGTAGCTTTACATAACTTGTTAAGATCACTATTGCATTCAGTCCCTAGTTACTTTTTCTCATATAGCTTCAGAACAAAAATACTTCACTCCAACTAGTCAAAAGGATGACTACTTAAATTCAAAGCTCCTTTAGGCTAAATAAAGCTTCTCTCACAGCAAGCAAAATGCTAGCTGTTTATGAGAAAAGTCTAGCTGAAGTCACAGCCGAGTAAAAAGGTTTGCCATTTCTTGCTTTACACAAAATACCACCTCTGTCTTCCTTTGTTGCTCCTATATCCACGAGTATAAAATTGCTTGAAAATCTGGAAAAAAAAAAGTGTCATAAAAAGACCTTTAATGACATTAAATTAAAGCAAAAACAGATGAGTAGTTTTAAACAAAATTATGGCTGCACTACTACTTCCAATTTACCTATCATGGAAGATATTGTGCTCTTACACACTGGTACTATCCTCCATATATATGTTCTCATTGATCAAAGACTAATAATAGCTAAGGTTCTCAGCTAGAAAATTTCAAACAGCATTCCAAGGTATTAAAGAAAATCAAGAAATAAACACAATTATAACAAGAACAAATTTTTCCCAATATATTGCTCTTAAAATACTAGCACAAGAAAAATTAAGAATGAATGTCCTAAATAAGTGAGGGTTGTTCAGAATCAATGGGTTACCTTAAGGCTCTGTTTGGGAGTTCATAAGAGAATGGAATGGAATGGAATAGAATGATCATAAGGGAATGGAAATGAATGGAATGGAATGGAATGCATTTAAGTAAGGAAAAGGAATGAAAAAGAATGGAATGGAATTAAGTAACCTTGATTGGATGTTTTAAAATAAATGAATTGAAAGGAATGAAAATGAATGGAATGAAAATGAATAGAATGTAAGTAATCTTGTTTGGGAGTAATATGGAGGAAATAGAATTGAATCATTTTATGACAATATTACTATTAGACCCCTACTTTAAAATAAAGGGTTGAATATATAGGGGTATTTTGGGAGTTTTAGTAAAAAATTCATTAAATCTAATTTCATTCCCTCCCATTCCTCCCAATTTCGAGGAATGAAAATTTGAGATTTTAAGGGAATTTAAATAGGAGAGAATAGAATGGGTAGGAGGGAACACTCATTCTTCTCTATTTCCTTAAAACTCCCAAGGGAATGGACTTTCATTAAAAAAAAAAAAAATTCAAATTGGAGAACCAAATATGGTGAACGAAATTGGGGCTCTCTATCTCTTTGTACCCAAAAAATCTGTACAATTAAAAGGAACCTTAAAGGTGAACGAAAAGGAAAACAAAAAGATAAATTTACCTAAAACTGCACCAAAAGTCAATACCAGCTCAAACTAAACCTTCACTTTTTGGTCCGTTCCAAACAAACAAGAGATAAACACCTAAGAGGAAGGTAATACCGAAAGAGAGAGATATTACCAGCAGATCAAGGACTCTATTGGCCCTCAGATCGGCGAATCCGTCAGCCCTTAGATCCAGTCGTTGCCCTCAGTCATCACCTTCGGTATAATTTCTAGCCACCGTAGGGCTTCACCTTTCTCTCTAGAGGACCAAACATGAAGCAATCGTGACTGTTAGTTAGGGATTTTTGTTGTTTATTGAGGAAAGGGATTTTTTTGTTGTTGTTGACAGACGTGAGTTAGAAATTCACTTATTGTTTTTTTTTTTTTTTCTAATTTAAAATTATGCTAACATTTCATAAAATAAAATTACAAAATGCTGACATGTTAGTCTAGGTAGTTGATGTGGCAATAATTTTTTTTTTTTTATTTACACCGTTTGACACATCAAACTTTTCCATCCAATAGATAATGGCAGGGATTAAATTGACACGACATTAAAATGTAAGAGACCAATTTGACACAATTAAAATGTTAGAGACTAAATTGAAATCTGGTGTCAAGGATATGAACCATTTATGCAGTTTACCCTAAAATAAACTATCATCAATTCATGTATAATTTAGGTGGTCTGATTGAGGCAACAGAGCTATTGTTGGGCGTGGGGGCAATGGGCCCCCCAATTTTTTTTTTTTTTTTTAAACTTATATATATATATATACACACACACATACATACTATATGGAAAACTTATTTAGAGTATCATAACGATTTTTTTTTTTTTGGTTATATTTTGCCCCCCTTGATACCAAGTTCTAGCTCTGTCCTTAGGCACGGACCAGATTACTATCTTGAGATAATACAATACACGCAATTTACGAATTTATGCAATGTAATAGACAAATAATTTCTACATATTGTCTCCAAGATACAACAGTCCAGCCACCTTACTGATTATCCTTACAAGCTCAAATCATTTGTAGAATATGAAGCTCTCAAAATAGTACTTTCTTTTCCCAAAATATAGTGCATAAAAAATATGGTAATACGGATATATATACAGAACTCACGGGTAGTCTTTCCATTTGATACCAGATAAAGGGAATTTCAAAACTTAATTACATGAGCTGTAAAAATGGCATGGCTATCATAATGTCCATGTATTAAAACATTTGACCAAAAAGACAATTATGTATGGTCATTGCATTGCACATAAAATCCATTATGTTACTAGCCGTTTGTACAATATATACTCATTAGAATTGAGAAACTTCTAATATAATTTCACACAAAAAGACCTGTATCTATCCTATCAAATGGATAGTATACGGAATTATAATTTCATTGAATCAATTACAACATTTATTTATAGTCATTCTAATGCTAACATTATTCTTTCTAAAAAAACAAAGATGCTAACAATATGTACAAAATAACTCACAAATGAATACAAATATAAAGGTTTTGAATTTGGTAAAAAAAGTAAATTGATTTCATCAATTCACTTAAATAAGCAATTCCTATAAATAAAAAAAAAATAATAATAATAAGCAATTAAACACTATTTAAAATAAAGGGTTAATTGCAGATTATCCACCTATGATTTGACCTGAATTTAAATTGTCTATCTGTGATTTAAAAGTAGTTATTTTGCACACTTAAGCTTAGTTCCGTTAAGCTTTTGTAACTCACCTCTAATTTTTCCGTTAAAAACAACTTTTAACACAAAAATATAATATAAAAAAGATCAAAAGTTAGTATTTGAAATTTTTGCAAAATGGATGGACATTACATAGAGCAAATTCTTCTATCCAATCCGGATTATTGTATATATTTGGAGGGAGTTTCATTAGTAGTAAGAAACCAATGTGAGAGCAAAACCAATTGGAATGCCACACCGAGGAAAGTAATAATTAAAAATTCGACATAGTTGATTCTTATAGGTTAGGCTGTATAATATTGGAATTTGAATTACCTCTGGCAAAAATTTCACCCAAGTATGTTTCCATTGAATCAGATTACCGTTCTTCTTTGTGTCGCCTTTGCATGGATTGAACCCTAATGCAATCATCCAAGAAAGAAATTAATATTTAACTTTGCTAAGTCTTGAGGTTTTCAATATATGATAATGCTTTCAGGAATACTGACAAAATTGGTTGGACTGAAATTTAAACTCGTACAATGAGGAAATGTAATCAAAATCACAGGGCAAATTCGATCCATCACTCATCATCACAAATTCGAAGGTAAATCGATGCTTATTGATTGCCCAAAACCATGTAATAGGAAATTGGAAACTGTGGGCGCGGAGGACATATAAGAAAAAAAAATATATTTCTAAATTTTGTTTTGTTCACTCTATTTGTAAACATAAAAATTTAGCGCAAAGGGAAAGAAAGAGTGTTACAATCCTATGGGTAAAACTTATCCTTGAAAACCGGCTTACAAATAGAGGGTGCTCAAGCGCTTATAAATACATAGTTAAACTTATACTTAATTCATGTAGGCATACTAGGATAATAACAGAGCGCTCAAAGCATAATTTCAATGCCTAGCTTTTTGTGCATAGTTTACCTGCAATGTTCGTCCATTTTGCAAAAATTTCAAATCCTAACCTTTTGATCCATTTTATAGGAAAGTCTAACGAAACTAAGCTCAAGTAGACAAAGTGACAATATTTAGGTAACTTAAATTCGAGTCCTACTATAAGTGGATAATCTGTAATTAATCCTAAAATAAATTACAACAATTTATATAAAAATAATCCAACACAAGATACGATGCTCTTGCCAAGCTGACCACACCCCTACAAAGCAACAAAGAGGTTCCATGGCTTATCATCAGGTTTTTTATCTTTAGTTTTGACAAATTTATATTTTTAACTCTAAATTTTTTTCTATAGGGCAGAAAAAGATCTAATCACCTAAGTACCGTTCACAGGTCACATGGGTTAATCATTAACCCGCAGGATATTTTTGGTAATGAATAGACCCGTACCGTAATATTACACAGATCATTGCACCTAGCCAGAAAGGTCAGTCTCGCTGTCTTGTCTGTAGGTACAATTGAATCAACATGTTTTTATTTTTATCACTAACATCTTACAAGTTCTAAATTGATACTTAATTTTTTTTTTTTTTTTAATTGCAATCAAATACCTAAATGAAATTATTTCGAAATTGTCAAGTTTAGATCTTTTTCTTCTATCCTCGCTACGTCTTCAAACAGATGACATATCATGTTAGTCTTGTTAGATAACCAATATAGGTGATAATTTAGCGAAGTTTTCACTCGGCTTCTTTTTTTTCTTTTTCTTTTTTCCTCTCTATCTTTCCTGCTGGCTCTTCCTCTTCCTTGCCAGGCTGCCCTTCTATATGTGAATTTCCAATTACCAAATCATACAATATGCAGGCCTCCACTTCCTACCCATGTATATGTCTAATTGGAGTTGGGGTAAGGACTCAACTACATCAATGATCAACCTTCTACCACGTTTAAAATCATCATCCTACTTTAAAATGTTTCACTTTAATTCTTATACTTCCAAAATTATTTTAGATAAAAATCCTAATTTTAATCTGATAGATGGGTATAAAAGGAAAATAGTGAAATAGCAAATAAATTTCATGCAATATCATCATCATCATCATCAAAGTGACCTCAGTTTGATAAGGACCTTGTTGAAGCATTTTAAAGTTTTAAGAACGATTTTAAAACAAATGTCAAAGCCCCAATATACAATTTAACCTTGAATAATTCACAGACTAGATGTTAGGAAGAAAATCAGTACTATAAAAATTCGGGGGCCATACGTCTGCCATAATCATTCCTTTTATTTCACTACTAACCAAGCAGGTTAGACACCATGTCGCAATCGAGGAAGCTAGTATGAAACCCCCATTACAGTTTAAAAAAATCAAAACAAAAGCCACTGCAAACAACAAGTCTAATGACAGGAAATTTTTTGCAACATATTAAATTAAATCATTCACATTTCTAACCATGGGAGGGAATGTTTGAAGCAGAGGAAGATGAGTGGAAAAATCTAACATATACATGGGGTTAACTTTGGACAAGGTAACATTCCATTTCACCATGGTACCAATGAAGGTAACCATACCCAATCAATAGAAATCAGATCAAAACTAAATTGTAGCATACAATGCAAGCAGTTAAACTAAATTTTCAGGTAATCAATTAAGAATAAGATGCAACCTTTTACCTTTGGTTCATAACTTAAATAGATAACAATTCCAGACTCTGCACAAATAAAGAAATTATATCCCAACAAAAACTGTATGTTTATAAAACTAAATACTCTTTCTTGCAGCACCTCATGAGCTTAATGCCCTGCAGCTTACACCAAGTAAATAAATAGTGTAGAAAAAAAACCCTAGATAAACTCTGACAATACCCAAACTGCAAAAAAAAAAAAACACAACCCTCAAAATAAGGAATAGGAACCGGAGTTCGACCAAATGTTGAAAAAGACTCCAACAACCAACGCATAAACCCACACCATCCAACCCATAGAACACAATCCAATGAATTTCAGCTGCGAAAAATACAAGGACATGGATGGAAAAACCCAGCCACCAACCTCATCATATTTCCAGGGATATTCCATATTAGAAACACATCCTCTTTAAGCTGAAGAAGCAGGCTCCTCATCTTTCTTCTCTGTTTTTTCAGCATCACTCTTAGTTTCCTTCTCTGATCCAACAGGCACCTCTTCTTTTTCCTCAATTTTCTTTTCTTCAACAGTCAACTTCTCGAGAATCTCAGCAGTTGCAGATGCATCTTTGTTTTCCTCTTTGTTCTTTTGAGATTCAGCTACTTCTTGAAACGTCTCCATGAAGGTTTTGTTATCTGATAAGGAAACAAAATATTAATAATCTCTATAAGAGAATAATTACTTCAAAACAGATACATACTTTACTTTTGGTACAATAGCAAAGGACATCAACAATCAGACTACATAAAATCAAATCAAAATAGAGTAGAGCAACTTTAAAGTAACCCTTTTTAACACAATAAATTTAATATGAGAATGTTGCAGGACATTATAATACAATACATCAAGTGAACCTCAGAGTATACCAGTTAAGCAATTTTCTATCAACAACAAAGTGAACATAAGTAAAACACGCCATATTTCATAATCAATCCTCAAGACACATTTAATAACACTTCCTGGAAGCTAGTAGCCCTAGGAATCTAAAGAAAAATGACCTCTGTTTTGTCAATTCAATAGAGAATCGAACTCAACATCATTCCCCCTTAAGTCCAAGAGGTATCATTAATATGCAACCTATAATAACAAAAAAGAAGATCATTAGGAGCTCCATTTTTTTCAAGGATGCTAAGCATTTCAAATTTCTAGAGTCATTAGGAGTTTCCTTTTTTTCTTTTTTTGACTGCTAATTTACACAAGCACTTAATGGTTCTTGAGGCCAATACCTTACCCTAGACCTTACAAGGGGAAGAAGTGCCAGTTGAGCTAAAGCTCATTAGCTTCAATAGGCATTTCCAATTGATATTCTGTAATTATAATAGCAAGCAGGATTCATTCCTGTACAAATGCACAACATTTAAGTGAATTCAATGAATTCATTGGGTTTCATTGTCTCTTATTTCTTCATATACTCACATGCTTAATGAATTCCCCAATAAAGTGGGACTTTACTTACTTGATTTACAATGAGAATCTCGTTTCACTAATCACTAGCATAGCTTTACATGATTCAGTCCGTATTTGGTCATGTTTAGCCAATAATATTGCCCTCCAAACTCGCTTTTGCCACTTCACCAGCATTATTTAACAACACAACTTTCTAAACCCAACAATTATAAGTGCACAACTCGATGGCAGACTTAATAAATATATGTTATATTATTGTAAAAACAAAAGGTAGTTATTCAGGCTTGAATAAAATAAAAGCTCTAGAAGTTGATAACAAATTGACAGCCTTTCTTTTTAGATTTTTAAGTTAAAATTTGGGAAATTAAGTTCATAATCCCTAACTTCTTACTGATTTTCAAGATTATGGCAACAGATATTATAATCCATGTGAAAATTCATCTAGCAGATATATAATCCAGATTAAATAACCCACACTGCCCAAAATTAATAAATGTAGCATCTGAAAGTTCATCTAGAATTCTAGATTTAATAATTAAATTCAAAAACACTAGGAGTAAATTAACAAATCGAAGAGGAAATCACTTCCAAATCAGAAGAACACTCACTCTCAATGGAAGCAAATCTAATGCAGAAGAGCTCGTCCTTCAATTCGCCATCGGCAAAATCGGTAGCGTGCCACACAGACGATTTCTCGTTGCCGGCGTGTTCCTGCACCGTCATAGTCGGTAGCACTGCAAAAAATTTCACACAGATCAGATTCCAAAACAACAAAAATAAAAGAAAATACAATACCAAAAAAGAAAGAAAGAAAGAAAGTATCATACAGAGATGGTTGGCGCAGATCTTAAGGGTTTTAGATTGTCTCATAACGAGGCGAACCTTGCCGGACTCTTTGTGCTTGAGAAACTTGACAGAACCAGCGCCTCTCTCTTTCCATTGGTTCCCATCTTTATCGAATCGGTAAAGTTTAGCTTTGCTGCAAAATCAAAAAAAAAAAAAAAAAAACCCTAGATTCAATCAGATCGCGATGAAACAGAATGGAAAATCCTAGGAAGAGAGAGAGGAAAGAGAAACGTACAGATCGAGAATGGAAGTCTCATCCTCTTCACCAGTGGTGACGGCGATCTCCTCGAGCTTAACGATCGGAGCAACCTGAGCTCCGGTGTCCTCGTCCTCGTTGGCTGGGGCTTCCTCTTCTTCTCTGTGCTCGTGCTCGGGTTCGGTGCTTGCCATAGCCTTTGGTTTGGTTTGGTTTCTCGATTTGATGTTGTAGAGAATGATTCAAAAACAGCGAGGATTCACAATAAAGCTAAAGAGAGATTGGGGAATTGGGCTGCTGCAACGGGAAATGAGGGGTTTTATAGTGGGAGAGAGAGACGGAGTGTTTTGTGTGTGTAAAATAGTATTGTGTTAAAAATAAAGCGTGAGGTTTACGCTTATAGTGGAAGCTGAACTGAGCTGAGCCGATCAGAATATTCACGTATAGCTTGTTGAAAATTATACTTATTTTATGACTTATTAGATTCAGCTTGAATCGGCTCCACTGAACTCAATTTTGAGTTTTTATTTGTTTATTTTGAGTTTTTTACTTTTTACCATTCAATCAAAAGTTGACAAAATAGTTCAAAATTTGCTGACTCAACCCAAAATTATCCAACTTGAATTGGAAATTTTTTACTTGAAGAAAAAATAGGTTGACCCATGACTTGACCATTTTTTGTAGATCAATCTGACCCAACCCGGCTAACCCATGACCTGACCTGTTTTTTTTTTGGGTAAAAAAATTAAATTAAGACTATGGCAACTATTTCCCAAAAACCCTAAGCTAATTTGGCTCAGGCTTCCAATTTATTTGTATTTTAAGTTGGTTTTAGCTCACAATGGGAGATCTCTGAAATGATTTTTCCTTGAGTAAACCACCCTCCGTCTCGCTTTTCTATTAAGCTACATCAAACTAAGCTCAACCGAGAAGGGTTTCAAATAATCGAGCTCCCCTTGAATGTCCGAGCAAGACTTCTGTCCCCAAAACTGTGTTCTTGCCTTACTCTCGAGTATCACTCTCCCAATTTTTGTTCCAACCCCTTTTTCCAATACTCCTCTCTCTATTTCTACCCTTCTTTGAGTGGGGTAGTCATAATGAGAGAATCTCTCGTGTGTCAGTGGATCCCTCCACTCACAGCCCACAGGATGTGAGTGGCTCCTTCAATCTAGGCTATTATTCCCCGTATCAAATCTCGTGTCAAAGAGGAGGGACCCTCCCTCTATAATCGAGGTGACCCTTTAGTAACATGTGCCTAATGCCAAATCCCATGTTCAATTGGCAAATTCTTTCAAGGCAATATTTCGTTTCCTCGACACATTCACTTGTGTCACCACTTAGTTTTTGCAATGGTCTAAGAACTATATATATAACATCCTCTTGAGAAAAGATCTTCTCATACGTCTCAACTTTTGCTTGACGGGTACCATGTGAGTATGAGTATCAATGTGGTGTTGAGCTATCTTGGGATCAATACCGGGCATATCTTCAAAGGACCATGCAAACACTTCTTGAAATTCTGTGGGCAACTCCTTGAGATCTTTTCTTTCTTTTTCATTTAGGATTGGGCCAATTTTAATTAAGCGTGGATTTTCATCATTGCCCAAATTAAGAGTTTCAAATGTTGGTTCTATAGGTTTGATTTTCTTTTCCAATTGTTTATTAATTTCATTTTCAAATTCATTAGAGTCATTTAAGTGAGAATTTCAATATTATGGGACACATAAAAATAAGCCAAATCAGAATTCATCTTATTAAAAATGTTAAAAAGTACATTGGGACTTGCATTACAAACTTTCGTTCCCACATTTTTAGAAAACCCAGCCCAAGTCCAATTATTAAATTGCCCCACAATGAGCACAATGAATATCGTCTCCTTTCTTCTTTAGGGCTCGTCGCTCTTCTTCTCATTTTCCTCTTTAAATAGAATCATCAACTCAGCAGACCAGTCCTCATCTTACAAAGGCCCCCATGTGCATATAGCCTCAGTTATGTCATACAGAACCTCACCCTTATTGGGGAAATCTATTCCCGCCTCTTTGAAAAACCAGTCGCCGTCATCTTCACTCCAATAGCTAATCACCCCATCATCTCCTTCTTCTTCTTCATCTTGAGTTAGCACGAGGTATTTATCGTTGTTGGAAGAAGGATCCATGTCGCGTTCCAGCATGAAGCCAGCTAGGGTGACTTGAGTTGCCCCTACCGCCGAGATCCATTCTAGCCAGTCATGATCTTCCCAAGATCTCGCATCTCCTGATTCAGAGAAGTCGTTGACGTGGGCTCTCTTGAAAGTCCATGGTCCGAGAGCGCTCTTTAGTTGCAGCATGAATTCGGACAGAAGTAGGCGAACCTTTCCCCTCATTGTGTCTCATGTCTTAACCCCATTAAAGACACACTCAATATTGCATTCTAACTCACATACACACTAGCATACATCTACGTATACAACATGGCATCAATCATCCCAAAAAGACCTAACATACATCTATCATGGTATCTCCTAACATTCACCTATCATGGCATCTCAAATCAACCTAGCATACATCTAATCATGCATATCATATTACATCTAAGGCAAAAGCATATAATCATTAACCCAAGGCAAAAACATAGGCATTAAGCAAACAAACATAGATCTCACATGTATTCCAAACTTTTAGGCATGAAATCAAACATCAAACAAACACATTACATCATTAAAATGCGTGTTCATACTAATGCACGATTTACTTCACTTACCTTACTGCATCTCAGCACCTATGGCATTCATGCATGAACATGTAGCAGATTAGCTTTGTTTTGTTCTGCTGCATGTCTCTGTCTTATTTCTTCATATGTTTCCTGCTATGTTTGTCATTTGCTTTAGTTTGGCTTTTCTTTCCTTCACGCAATTTTTGCTGCTGACACTTCTTGTTGTTCCTTGTTTCTTTTCATCGTGCTTCTTCATATTAGTTTTCACACCTATCCTTTTATACAAAAGGATTTGGGCCTTTATGGGGCCAAATAATGTTAACTAGATCAAAAGGGTCTTGGGCCCAATTTGTCTTGATCTATCAAAGTCATTCTGTTGAAAAACTGTATTCTACGACAGATCTGTATTCTGCTGTAAATCTACGTTTTGCTGTAGATTGTTTTTCCTTGCACTTCTTTCTTTGGACCTTTCTTACTTTTCAATCTTTTTGGTGAGTCTTTGGGCCTTTCTTTTTTATGTGGGATGAAAATGCTCAGACCGTCCTTGGACGGTCGTCACCTCGGCAGCCGTCCAGGAGTTATCCTCAGGACGAGGGTAACGGACAAGGCCGTCTAGAGGATGATAGCGAAGCTACATCCTTCGTCCAGGGGATGCGCGCGGCCTGCCCCTAGAGGACTCGTCCACATAAAGTTTCGTGGACGAGTATGCTACACTTGGAATTATCAGGCACACTCGACGAAGGAATTCCAGGACGAGGATATCATACTTAGAAGAATCTCCGAATATAATGTGACAATCCCTTATCCCACGCATAACCGTCATGTATCCGTTGTGAAGTAGAAGTGTAACTCCTAAACGGTTATGGCAGTTACGTTTAATCCTCCTTGAATCCAGGAGAGGTCCCAATTTCGATAACCGTTCATGAAGGCACTATATAAAGACTGATTCAGACAAGGCAAAGGTATGTGAATTTTACTCCAGAAAAGTTGGAACTCCAAAAACATAGCGAGAAAAACTAACTTTACCATCGGAGGGTTTTCAGCCGGCAGCCCCGGTCGCCTTTGACAATGCACCCTTCAGGAATTTTTGCAATCATTTCGGGATCAAGAATCACTATTCCTCACCCTTCCATCCATAGGCAAATGGACAAGCAGAAGTAGCGAACCGATCCCTGCTGAAAATCATCAAGACTCGGCTCGCGGGGGCAAAAGGGATATGGCCAGACGAGCTACCAGGTGTTCTTTGGGCCTATAGGACGACTGCACGAACTCCGACAGGAGAGACCCCTTTTAAACTAGCCTATGGAAGTGAAGTTGTCATACCAGCGGAGGTTCATATGGCAAGTCATCGAGTGATGGAGTACCGGGAGAAAGACAATGGGGAACAACTTCGGCTTGACCTCGATCTTGTTGACGAGGTAAGAATGAATGCGGAGCAAAGAGCGACAAGGTACAAAAATCTTATGGCCAAACAGCATGATGCCATGGTAAAACCCAGACGGTTTGGTGTGGGGGACCTTGTTCTCAAAAGGGTCTCCCTGGCGACTAGGAATCCAGCTCATGAAAAACTGGGACCCAATTGGGAAGGACCCTACAGGGTAATCAATTGCAAGAGGCAAGGGTCTTACTACTTGGAAGCCCTGGACGGGCGGAAGTTAGAGCATCCCTGGAACGTGGAACATCTGAGGAGGTACTATCAGTGATAAGCAGGGACGAGGGAAGTCAGTTGCAAAGTTACAGCTATGATTTGTGTGTTTGCTTATATTTACTGCTGTGTTTTTACTACTATTATGGTGTGTTACGAATAAAAGTGCATTAGTTCTTAAACTTTGGCACTACTTACAGACTAGCTTACAAAAGACGAGGCTATGTACTTAAGTATCTTAATAAGGCACTAGCTTATAGGCATGTGCCACGTTTGTGAACAATGTTCATGTAATAATATGGTTTGAATTTCTTATATATTTGATGCATAGATTTAGTTTCCATAAATACCCACAGGAGGGACAAAAGCCTAAGACGAATTGAAAACCTCGGACGCAGAAACACTCGTCCAAAGCTTTCCTTTAAATAAGGATAAAGCAAAGAGAAGTAAGCTAAGGCACACTCGTCCAAAGCTTTCCTTTAAATAAGGATAAAGCAAAGAGAAATAAGCTAAGGCACACTCGTCCAAAGCTTTCCTTGAAAAAAAAATGCTCGTCTAAGACTTTCCTTCAAATAAGTATAAAGCAAAAGGAAAAAGGCCAAGTCCCACTCGTCTAAGAAGGAAGAGTAAGCATTAAGGTATAGCATTCCAAAGACGATCACTCGTCAAGACGAGAAAACATAAACATTATGGACTTCTCGCGAGAAGTCGAGTAATAATGGCCTAAAGGACAAGCAAAAGTAATGCAGTCATCATCATCGTCTTAAGTGGGTCGTCCATAAAAAGATAGACGATCATCCAACACTTAGAGCGTTGTTTGAAAGACAATTGCATAAATAATAACATATAAGCTCGTCCACACAATATATAACAAATAAAGAAGACATTCTTTGGCCTAAAGAGGGTAGACGGCAACCGTCCAAAAACCCTTATAAAATAAGTATTAAAAGGCATTGTGCATAAATTCGTCCAGAACACTCTAGACGAGGTAATTGTACTTGAATACATTTCAAATTCTTAAATACATCTCAAATAAAAAAATAAAAATAAAAAGAGAGAAAGGAGAAAAGAAGAAAGCTAAACAACAATAACAATTTCTTCAAGAGGAAGGGGCATCAATGTTGGGGTCGTCCTGAGCTGGTTTGGTGGAAGCGTCGTCCTCGATGTTGACATCGTCTGAGCCTGTGTGGACGAGGGAACTTGTAGCAGCAGCAAGGTTGAGTTTAATGGTGCTAAAGTCAACTTCAGGAAAGTTGTCCATAGTGTCCATTCTAAAGTCCTCAAACTCTGCTGCGTAGTTTGTATCCATCAGGTCAGTGAACTCTTTGGACGCTTTGAATTCCTCCACTGCCTCGTCTTTAGCTTTCTTCAGAAGTAGACTCAACTCGTCGTTCTCCTTTTGAAGAAATTCAAGACGCTCGTCCTTCTTGGCAGTGTCGGACTTCAGCTCCCCCACCAAAGCCTTGAACTCCTCAGACTCGTCCTTGGCCTTGTTCGCCACCTCTGCCCACGTCCTACAGTCGTTTTTGATCTCTTCTATCCTTTTCTCTAGAAGGATCCTCGTCCTATCCATCTTTGTGGCCTGCCTGGACGCAGCTATGAACTTGGACATTGCCTACATAGAAGAATAGGAAGTTCAGATGATAGAAATAATATTGGGCAAACATGGACAAATCAAGACGAGGCAAAGATGGTCACCTTGAAGAGATCGTGGACGCCAGAGTGCTCGAACTCTTTCAAGGACATGTTGTAGCATGCAGCTACGTCCTCGCCTTTCACAGCCTCTTGGAATCGCTCCCAAGCCAGATCCTCGTTCTCCAATAAGTTAGTAGAAATCCCTTGAGGAAGCTGGGACGAGTCAGGAGCAGGAGACTTGGACGGAGTGGCACTAAGGGGCGTGGACGAGTCAACATCAACGACCAGGACGGGCGGCTGGGAAGGAAGTTCAGGCCTAGCAGTTTCAGGCCTGGACGACCCAGACTTAGCCTTCTTCCCCCGACGACTTGGCAAGCTAGCCAAGTCCACATGCTTGGACAAGCTTTTCCTTTTTCTCCGGAGAGCGGGGACGAAATTTGGGGCTGAGGTTCAAATCTCGCTGCCTCGTCGATCACTTCCTTCCCCTTGTTTCCCTTCATGGTTGCCATTCCTGAAAAAAAAAATTAAAAAAAAAAATAAAATGAAAAAGTGCGAACACATACATACAAATAAATAATAATAACAAAAATGGAAAAGACATATCTTAAAGAGGAACACTCACGTCTACAGGTAGTTAGCTCGTGTGCTAAGGCGTCGACGGACGGTTCAGGGCCGAGTCCCCACTTGTGTAGACGCTTAAGGGTCACTAACGAGTGAAAGTCTCGTTCAGAATGTAGACGGGCCCTGTGGACACGATCACGGTGGAACTTGCTCAAAGAAGGTTGTCCAACGGCTGGAAAGGGAAGAAGGAAGTTAAGGTTAGACCATCGTCCAAAGAAAAAGTACAATAAAAAAGAAGCAAAAAAGAAGAGCATAACATACCTTCTGGACGAAGGTTCCCTATGTCTCCAGTATAAGGAGAAAACGAGTCTCTACCAATCTCAACAGGATGCCCCGCCCAGAAACCAGAGACGAAGAAAAATTTCGTCTTCCAGTTTCTGTCAGACGAGGGCAAAGACTTAATCAGTCTACAGTCATTGCTCCTGGCTGTGAACTGATGGAGGCCTCGAGATTGATTTATCTCGGAGGGTTTATAGCAGTACAGGAACTCGTCCACGGTGATAGGACGGTCCCCGTCAAACACCTCCATCCATAAGACTTGCATGGAGACAATTAGTCTCCATGCGTTGGGGTTAAGCTGACACACTCCTAAGCCCAGCCTAGTGAGCAATTCCCTAGCAAAGGAATTCAAGGGAAGTCTAAGCCCCCCTAATAGATAAGCTTCATAGACACCTATCCCAAAACGAGGCTGGCAACACCATTCACCTCGAACAGCTAACCTAGGGTTTAGATCATCAGGAATTTGAAACCAACTCCTAAGGGAATCTAACTTTCTCTCGTCCGTCCTAGAAGGAACCTCTAGAGCACAACTATATACGGTTTCCCGTTCATCCAAAGGGGAGGACGGCGGGGAGCTCGTCGAGGTGTCAGCCCCAAAGGCTGTCCTCGTCCTAATACACTCCTGAAAGGCTTCTGCAGGAATCCCAGGAACACCAGATGTGTATTCCTCAGTTGTGTGACCACTACTACTACTGCTGGCATTACTGGAAGTATCACAACTAGAGTCGTCATGATACTCGTCTATGGCCTTGACCACACTGTCGCTAGACGAGCAGGAGGCCATTGACAACGTCCTAATACTTAAAACGGAAAGCTAGAATAAGTGTAGAGAGATTACCTGGAACTAGACGAGGGAAACTAAGGACGCTGAGGATATTCTTAGACGAAGCGACGGACGAGAGTGTCAAAGCAGAAAATTTGAAAAAGTGAAAGGGGCATGGGAGGGAAACCACTATTTATAGGCAGAAAAATCTCGATAACCGCAACGACGGAACCAATTAGAAGGCGACACGTGGTGCATGCCTCGAAGAAGTAAACTAGTTGACTAACCCCCTATGGATGTGCGACACGTAGCACGTTTTGAAATCTGTCGATGCGTTGCATAACTCCTGGACGAGGGGCAACTGATGTGGGATGAAAACGCTCAGACCGTCCCTGGACGGTCGTCACCTCGGCAGCCGTCCAGGAGTTATCCTCAGGACAAGGGTAACGGACAAGGCCGTCCAGAGGATGATAGCGAAGCTACATCCTTCGTCCAGGGGATGCGTGCGGCCTACCCCGAGAGGACTCGTCCACATAAAGCTTCGTGGACGAGTATGCTACACTTGGAATTATCAGGCATACTCGACGAAGGAATTCCAGGACGAGGAGATCATACTTAGAAGAATCTCCGAATATAATGTGACAATCCCTTATCCCACGCATAACTGTCATGTATCCGTTGTGAAATAGAAGTGTAACTCCTAAACGGTTATGGCAGTTACGTTTAATCCTCCTTGAATCCAGGAGAGGTCCCAATTTCGATAACCGTTCATGAAGGCACTATATAAAGACTGATTCAGACAAGGCAAAGGTATGTGAATTTTACTCCAGAAAAGTTGGAACTCCAAAAACATAGCGAGAAAAACTAACTTTACCATCGGAGGGTTTTCGGCCGGCAGCCCCGGTCGCCTTTGATCCGTTTTTCTTTTTTCTTCAGGCCGCAGAGAGAGCAAGTGGTCCTATCAAGTCCGAAGCATCCAGCCTACTGATCTTCTTAGCATCATCACTTTTCATTGGGTTTCCCTCCGTATGGGCTTTTGGGTACGGATTCAAAAAATGGGCATCAACACTATCAAAAAATTAGTTACTTTCTTCTTTTCGCATAGAAATTTCTAAAAATATTTCTTAAACAAACGACTCAAGCTATCCATTAACTTTTCCCTTTTAATATTGGGTCTTGTTAACGAGTGCTCTTAGGGCATTTGTTAATGGATAATTTTTTTAAAAAAAAATTGTTACCACTTTTATAAAAATTATTTTAAAAATTCAATTGTTTTTTTCTTTTTCCATAAAAAATATTTTCTAAGAATTATGGGCTGGGCTATGCTATATAGACTCATCCTTTCTTTAAAGCTTGGTGTCGTTTAACTTGCATGTTGAGCTTGATGCAAAGATTCTTTGTAAACCTCTCATGGAAAAATAATAATAATAATAATTTGGTGTTCTTCCTGATTTTTTTTCCTTTAAATTTAAGTTATCGTTTTGAATAGCCTTAGGTTTTGAATATATATATTCACTACTGATTTTGAATTTTCCGTACATTTTCTTCTTTTTTTATTTAATTTGAAATTTAGTTTATGAATTTTTTGAGCTTGAGCTTTTCGTTCTCTAATTCAAAGGATGTATTCACCTAGTTTTTTGCATTTTACTAGTGTAAACATCCCATTTTGCAACCCTAAATTTAACCTCATGAGGGAATATTGGTCATTTTATAACCCAAGGGCAAAATTGTAATTTGAACTATTAAACCTCCAATCAATATTAGTGAAATTTTTGTACATTCAATGTCCTGACTTTCAAGAAATGTACATAAGTCTGACCATTGAAAGTACACAATTCTGTGATGTGTAAACATTTTTCTTCACAAATTACTAAGAATGTAAGATCTATACTTTCAATGCTCAAACCTTCAAAAAATGAACACAATTTTATACGTTTAATGCATAGACCTTCAAGCAATGTACACAAGTTTGTATATTTGAAGTAGACTATTATTTGATGTATGGATATTTTCCTTCACAATTTTGGGGTGTAAAGTATGTGCTTTCAATGTACAACTCTAAATCTTTAAAGAATGCATATAATTTTGTATATTTAATGTGCACACCTTCTAAAAATGTACACAAGTTTGTATGTTCAAAATACATAATTTTTTGCTGTGTGAACATTTGGGGGAAATGTCCAAATGTTTAGGAAAAAATAATTGAATATTTGAATTACTTCTAATTATTAGTGACACAACAATTTATAAGACCGGTGTAATTTGTAGTATTTCTACTATCAATCAATTTTTTGGGTTTTTTTTTTAAGAAAAAATGTTTAAAGTACTATAAATAAACGTTATAAACTGATGTGACAATGTTTATGATTGATGGACTTCAACTACTTAATAAATAGATATTTGAAATTTTTTTTTTTGGCTAAGTATTGACATATCAATTTATAAATTTCATGCAATAACATTACTCTTCTTAAAATTACAGAACCAAAAAAAAAAAAAAAAGCAATTCGGCTTGTACTCTTGCTGTTAATCACTTCACTGGATACTAATCAATTTTGGATTGAGCATTTTCCTCCCTGTATAGGAGGTCCTTATGTGGACTCGGATCTGCACAATTGCACACTTTGTATTGATTTATTTCTTCTCAATAAAAATAGTATTCCTACCACCAATATAATTCCACCACGCTTCCTAAACCCTAATAATGGCCGCCTCTGATTCCCTGCTTCTTGGTCCACCAAATATCTACAGGGCCACTGGAAACCCTTGCCTCGACTTCTTTTTCCACGTAGTCCCGTCCACGCCGTCTGAAGAAATCGTCGAACGTGTCCACAAAGCATGGTCCCACGACCCCCTCACCACCCTCAAACTCATCTCTAACCTCCGTGGCGTACGTGGTACTAGAAAATCCGATAAGGAACGGTTCTATACGACAGCGCTTTGGCTCCACAAGCACCATCCCAAAACCCTAGCCCTCAATGCCAGAACTTTCGCCGAGTTCGGTTTCTTCGAAGACCTCCTCGAAATTCTATACCACATTTTAGAGGGCGAGTCGGTACGCGAAACCGCGGAGAGGGAGTCGATTCAATGGAACACTAGAAAAGGATCCAAAGGCAAGGGGGTAATTGTGGCAGCTACGCATTTTCACGAGAGGTACAACAGAGATCCGATTTATCGGTTCTTACACGACACCGTTTCGGACGTTTTTGCCGAGATGTTGAAGGCCGATATGCAAGCTTTGAATGCCGGAAAGCGTAAAGAAATCAGTCTCGCGGCCAAGTGGTGCCCTGCGATAGACTCAGCATACGACAAGTCGTTGTTGATATGCGAGAGCATTGCACGCCGGGTTTTCCCAAAAGAGTCTGACCCAGAATATCAAACCCTAGAAGAAGCTGATTATGCTTATAGGATTCTAGGCCGGTTGAGGAAGAAAGTTCTGGAACCACTATGTAAGGTTCTGTACATGAGTGCTAATATGTGGGAAACCCTACCTTACAACAGTGTACCCTCGGTGGCCATGAAGAACTACAAGTCTCACTTTCTCAGGCACGACGACGTGAAGCGCGGGGATTCTACAATCGCGGCAGGCGCGTTGCTCCCACACGAGATTATCGCGTCATTGAAGGACAGCGATGGAGGAGAGGTGGCTGAGCTTCAGTGGAAGAGAATGGTGGACGACTTGTCGAAGAAGGGCAAGTTGAGTAACTGCATTGCGGTTTGCGACGTGTCGGAGAGTATGTCTGGTGACCCTATGGAGGTCTGTGTGGCTCTAGGGTTAATGATCTCGGAGCTTAGTGAGGACCCGTGGAAAGGCCAAGTCATAACGTTTGATGATGATGATGCCGAAAATATCACCAGTGAGTTGCAAGCGCTCCTCAAACGAAAGCAACACCTGCAAAAAGAAAACGAAGGACCTAGAAGAGAGCACCGGTGTGGTGTCGGCCGAATACCCTCCGAAGGTCAAGTTAGAATCTTGTTCCTTTAACCCTAGAGTGCTAGAGTTAAGAATATTATGCGTACCTTCATACTTAGGGTTTCTGGGGTATTTATAGTGAGTAGAATTACCTTTCTTTGAGGATACAACTTCCTTCTCAAGTTCTTTTCCATATAGGAGTCTTCTCAAACGTGTGTCGCAAGAAGTCTAAATATACACGTTTGCGTGGGGATAAAGCAGAAGCTTATCTGAAATATATCAAACGACATGCCACGTGGCATCCATAATTAATTTATACAAGACGGATATTCAGCAACACCTAACCGTCATAGCTGGGTCAATGATGGTGTCGATCCGTCCTCACTGTTTCCGTCCATTTACTATTTTTATCCCCTTCAGTTGCCCCCTTCATTCCTTGGATCCGTCCTTATAATCTGACGGATCCATGGAATGACTAAAAGCAATGTATTAAATGGGGACGGTCGTGGCATATCATGACGGATGACACGTGGCCTACATTTCTGGCGAAGAGCACGTGGCCCTCATGGATTGGCTACTTACCCAAACCGAGGCGTCGCTTCGTATTCCGCGCCCTCTGCTCTATAAAAAGCCAAATTTTTCTCCCCTTATTTTACCTTCATATCAAAAACTTGTGAGCAGAGCACAACCGTCACAACTATCGTGCCTTCCCGTCATTTCAGCAGATCCGTCCGTCGATTCTCGTCAGAAATCATTTCGATTCGGTACGTATTCCAAACCTTTCTCCGTCTTTCTTTGAATTTCACTGTTTTAAGTATGTGTTTTCTTTAGAACCGTCGGTGTCTTAGGTTGTACCGTCATAAATGTAGGTAATGTCTAGTGCGTCAAGTAACCAGTCGTTTGTCCGCGAGGGGGCGGGCTACGATGAAAAGTTTCCGTCAGGTCCAAGAGATCCTGACACTTCAAGTGAAGAGAGGGATCCGTCAAGTACCTCTTCTTCCCTTGATGGTGGTCTAGAGACGGAGAGTTTAGAATCGTCCAGTAGTAGCTTGGACGGTGTGGATCCTCCCGTCCAATCGCAATTGGCCCGAATGGCCTTAGGGAGTTCGTCATGCTGCCTCTCTGGACGGTAAACGATTTTAGGTCGTCCATGACCGAATCTCAACTCAACACACTTAGGACAAAGTACCAAATACCAGACAACATCCGTCTACGTCTTCCCAACAAATCCGAGAAATGCTACTACAAGGGGGTAGACGGTGTTGGGATCTACGAGCAAGCTTTAAAGGCGGGGCTAAGATTTCCCTTGAGTTATCTTCACCGTCGACTTCTTCAATACCTTGGTCTGTCCGTCACCCAAATCTCCCCAAATGCCCTGGAGAGTGTTCATTGGGGTTGAGGTTTTGTATGGGGCGATGTACGAAGGTGCCGAAGGTTGACGGTGGAAGAATTTTTCCATTGTTACCGTCCAACGAAGATCGTCAAGTCCAAGGGGATGTATAGCTTTGTAGCTAGAAGTCCCTTTATTGAGGCTCGTCGGTGACACCTCCGGACTCACGATAGAGACTGGAAGAGTCGTTACTTCTTTTTAGAAGGGGACGAATGGATGTGCCGTCCAGGAGATGTAACTAACATGCCCGTCGACACAACATGGGGCATAATGCCTCCGTCGGGTATGTGGACCCTTTTTTTTGCTTCCGTCCGATCTTTGAAGTCAATTTAATTTATTTTCTAGGTCTAACCGTCCTTTATTGCAGCTCGGGACCGTCCTCAGGTTGACTTGGAGCAGTGGAGTTTTTTGGAGAGAATTTTTAACAAGACAAAACTGCAGGAAAGAACTTGGGCTCAACTCGTCACGCTTGATACTCTGAATTGGTATTGTGACGGACCCGAACCTTCATCCGCTGCCCGTCAATACGATAACAAAGTTCGAAAACGTAAGTTCGTCAAAACTATACCCGTCTTTCATTTTTTCTTTTGCTTTACTTTACCTTTCCTCTCTCATCCGTCTATGATTTGCGAGAAATGGACGCCGCCAGAGGAGAGCCCTTATTAAACGCAGCAAAGAAAAAGCAGGACGGGGGTCACGGGGACGACCCATACGGTACCGTCAAAACGAATCCAACATGAGAAGACGGACCGTCCTCGAAGAAACAGAGGACTACCGTCGAACCCGTCGTGGCCTTACAAGCTGAGAAAACGCCCGTCAAACACGGGAAAGGCAAAGGTTTAATGAAGGGTCCAACACCTCCAGGGGAGAAACCACCCGTCCTCTTCCGGGAAGACTCGAGCTATGCTCTCGAGAAGATGTCGTCCATGCTGACTGCTGACGACTACGCAGACCTTGGAAACCATTCGACGGAAGTGATGGGTGAAACGGGACTCTTCACTCTTGCTCAGGTAATTTTGGATCCGTCTAGTATTGTTGCTAAGTTCCTTTACGCCCGTCATTATCATGACATCGTTTTTCTTTTGCTTCCAAGCCATGGTGATGATGAAGGGGCTTTTTGGCCGTTGCCTTAATCACGAGACATCCATGGACCGTCTGAGACAGAAAAACAAGACGATGGAGGAGGAGTTACATGAGCTGAAGACCTATAAGATTAATATGGACAGAAAGCTCAAGTGCTCGGAGCAAGTTAGAGGCGAAGTGGAGAAAGAGAATGGGCATCTACGTGAACTTTTGAATAATAAAGATAAGCAGCTGACGGAGACGGTGTCGAAGCTTGACAATGCCAAGGAGATAGCCGTCCAAGAATACCGTGATTCTGAGAATCTTCTGACGAAGCTTGGAAACTCCTTTGCAGACGGGTTCGACGACGCTATCCGTCAGGTTAAGTCGTCGTACCCTGAGTTGGACGTATCTCACATCAACATTGATGCTCAAGGGCAAACACTCGCGCAATCCGTCCAGTCAGAGAGTACAGATGAAGTGTTCGTCGTCACTGCTCCAGCCGATGAAGGTGACGTTCAACCTCCTACTCAGCCAGACGACGGTCCATTGGACGGGAACTCATCTCCGAAGAACGAATAGAACACTTTCCCTTTTGTAAAAATTTATCACTGTTAAGAGAACTTTTGTTTGAACCGTCATTTGTAATTTTTAAACTTGACTTTCAAATGAGTTTTTTTACTAACCGTCCACTTTATGAACTAGATTTTCTAATCTTTTTGTGTAGTCTACCTTACTTTATGGAGTTGTAAAACTTTTCATCCATCAGGTTATCCGTCCATAATGTAGACATTTATCCATGGGATAATCCGTCCACTTTTTAGACTTAAGGTTTTTTACCCTTTGGGTTATCCGGCCACTTTGTGGACTCGTAGGTTTTTTACCCTTTGGTTGATCCGTCCACTATGTGGACTTGTAGGTTTTTTACCCTTTGGGTGATCCGTCCACTATGTGGACTTGTAGGTTCTTCACCCTTTGGGTGATCCGTCCACTATGTGGACTTGTAGATTTTTTACCCTTTGGGTGATCCGTCCACTATGTGGACTTGTAGGTTCTTCACCCTTTGGGTGATCCGTCCACTATGTGGACTTGTAGGTTCTTCACCCTTTGGGTGATCCGTCCACTATGTGGACTTGTAGATTTTTTACCCTTTGGGTGATCCGTCCACTATGTGGACTTGTAGGTTCTTCACCCTTTGGGTGATCCGTCCACTATGTGGACTTGTAGGTTCTTCACCCTTTGGGTGATCCGTCCACTATGTGGACTTGTAGATTTTTTACCCTTTGGGTGATCCGTCCACTATGTGGACTCAGTAGCTTGTTCACCCTTTGGGTGATCCGTCCACTATGTGGACTTGTAGGTTCTTCACCCTTTGGGTGATCCGTCCACTATGTGGACTTGTAGGTTCTTCACCCTTTGGGTGATCCGTCCACTATGTGGACTTGTAGGTTCTTCACCCTTTGGGTGATCCGTCCACTATGTGGACTTGTAGCTTTTTTACCCTTTGGGTGATCCGTCCACTATGTGGACTTGTAGGTTCTTCACCCTTTGGGTGATCCGTCCACTATGTGGACTTGTAGATTTTTTACCCTTTGGGTGATCCGTCCACTATGTGGACTTGTAGGTTCTTCACCCTTTGGGTGATCCGTCCACTATGTGGACTTGTAGGTTCTTCACCCTTTGGGTGATCCGTCGACTATGTGGACTTGTAGATTTTCATCAGCATGCATTTTTTTTAAAAAAATTCCTCTCATAAGTTTAATAAACCAAATTGTTTATGAAAAAGAAAAAACTGAGCTCTAAAAAGTAAAAGCTATAACTGTCTAAAATTAAACTGGAAAGTAAGGCTGGTATTGTATCTGGCCGTACTTATTGGTAGTACTTCTTCGTGTGCTCCGTGTTCCAGGATGGCTTAACTTCCTTCCGTCTAATGTCTCCAAGTAGTACGTTCCCTTCCCGTGCCATGAAATGATTCGGTACGGGCCTTCCCCGGTTGGGACCCGCCTTTCCTGTGGATGCATCTTTCGTAGCGCCAAGCACTTTTCGTAACACTAGATCTCCAACTTTGAAGTCCGTGCCGAACCTTAGAGTTGTAATGTTTTGCCATCATGTCCCGATACCGAGCCGATCTTTGAGCCGTTGCCCCCGACTTCATCAACAAGGTCAAGCTGTAGGCGTAACGCTTCAGCGTTCTTACCCTCGTCATAGCTTTCCACACGGTAGCTCGTCAACCCAACTTCTGCCGGTATGAGGGCTTCGGCACCAAACGCCAATCAAAACGGTGTCTCTCCCGTTGGCATTCTTGCCGTTGTTCTGTACGCCCATAGGACACTTGGTAGTTCGTCTGGCCATATGCCCTTTGCCCCCTCGAGCCGGGTCTTGATGATCTTTAATAAGGACCGGTTCGTGACTTCAACTTGTCCGTTAGCCTGTGGATGAGCGGGCGACGAGTAGTGATTCTTGATTCCTAGCTGAGAACAAAAGTCTCGGAACGCATCGTTGTCGAATTGCTTCCCGTTGTCCGACACAAGTACTCTCGGAATCCCATATCGGCAGATAATATTTCTCCATACAAAGTTGCGAATATTTTTCTCCGTGATAGTAGCAAGAGCTTCCGCTTCCACCCACTTGGTGAAGTAGTCGATTCCTACTACCAGGAACTTCAGTTGTCTTGCCGCCATTGGAAATGGACCCGTGATGTCCAATCCCCATTGTGCGAACGGCCGTGGCCGTCATAGGTGTGAGTTCCTCCGTTGGCTGCCTAATAAGATTGCCGAACCGTTGACACTTATCGCGAGCTCTCACGTATACATGGGCATCCTTCGCATTGTCGGCCGCAATACCCGGCTCTCCGAGTAGCTTGTGTACCGTAGACCTTGACCCCGAGTGGTTTCCACGGATCCCTTCATGAACTTCCCTCATTACGTAGTCTCGCTCGTCATGGCCCGTGCATCTTAGATAAGGGCGGGAGAATCCTCTTTGTAGAGGATGCCTTTGATCGCATGAATCGGGCAGCCCCTAACCTTCAATTTTCTTGCATCTTCCTTCCCGTCCGGAAGCTTGCCGTCCTTGAGGTACGCCACAATTGGAACCGTCCAATCATCTCTAGTGATTAGTTCCCGCAACCGAACATTATCTAGTAACGATGAATATTGGACGAAGGACAATACCGCTCCGGGACGACCATAGGTTCGGCCGAAGCAGCCTTTGCGAGTTGATCCGCTTTCTTGATTCTCTTCTCGGTATCCGAGTTATCGTGAATTTGAGGGCACTCGTCCGACCCTTCACTTCTTCGAGGTACTTTCTCATTCGTTCATTCCTACAATCATAACTCCCATTAACTTGGCTAGCTACGATTCGGGAATCGGAGTAGACCATTGCCTTCCCGGCCCCAAACTGCTATTGCAAGCTCCAATCCCGCCACCAGGGCCTCATACTCCGCTTCATTATTCGTAGCAGGGAACTCCGGACGGATCATACATTCAATCTTATCTCCTTCCGGGTATGGAGTACAACCCCGATTCCTCCCGCATGCTTATTGGAGGATCCGTCTATATGAATTCTCCATGTAGGCGTCTCTTCTCGCCCCCGCTCCTCATGTGTAGTGAATTCCGCAATGAAGTACGCCAATATTTGTCCTTTCACGGACCTGTTCGTGGCCTGGTATTGGATATCGTACTCGCTTAGCTCGATAGCCCACAAAGCCATTCGTCCGGCGGTTTCAGGATTGTGCATTGCTCTCCGTAATGGCTGATCCGAGTCAAGATTGTTATTGTGTGTGCTTGAAAATACGGCTTCGTTTTCAAGCCGCAAGTTGCAAGTGCGAAGGTGAGTTTCTCTATCCGTGGGTACCTCTCCTCAGCGCCTCGTAGCGCCTGGCTTACAAAGTACACAGGGCTTCGGACCTTCCCTTCCTCTCTAATGAGAGCCGCACTTACCGCCGACGAGACAAGATACAGGAATAATTCCTCCCCCGGCGTAGACGGGCTAAGTAATGGCGGGGCAGACAGATATGCCTTCAACTCTTCAAATGCCCTTTGGCATTCGTCCATCCACTCAAAAGATTTCCTTAGCGTTCTAAAGAAAGGGAGACACTTGTCGGTTGCTCTTGATACGAACCTATTTAAGGCTGCTATCTTTCCCATCAGGCTTTGCACTTCCTTCACCGTCCTTGGAGGGGATAGATCCATAATTGCTTTCACTTTTTCGGGGTTGACCTCAATGCCCCGCCGGACACCATGAACCCTAAGAACTTTCCAGCGGTTACTCCGAATGCGCATTTGCTTGGGTTCGGCTTCATTTTGTACGTTGAAGAGTGTCGAAAGTCTCCCGGAGGTCCCTCGATGATCCGACGCCTTTACGCTTTTTACCAACATGTCATCTACGTAGACTTGGACGTTCGGCCAATGCGGTGCTCGAACATCTTGTTCATTAATCGTTGGTACGTGGCTCCTGCATTCTTAAGCCCGAATGGCATCACCTTGTAGCAAAAAGCCCTTGACTCGTCACAAATGATGTCTTCTTGATCTGTCTTCTCCAACTTAATCTGGTTGTACCCCGAGAAGGCGTCCATGAAGCTCAACAACTCATGCTTTGCTGTGGAGTCGACTAAAGCGTCAATCCGTGGGAGCGGGTAGCTGTCTTTAGGGCACGCTTTATTTAAATCCGTGAAATCAACGCACATTCTCCACTTCCCATTTGACTTTTTGACCATTACCACATTTGCCGGCCGTCCCGGATAGTACACCTCTCGTATGAAGTCCGCTTCTCGTAGCTTCGCACTTCCTCTGCAGCCTCGATCCCTTTCGGGGGCGAATACGCGTTTCTTTTGTCAGTTGGAGAGAACGAAGGTGATACGTTTAATTTATGGACTATGACCGTCGGATCTATCCCTGGCATGTCGTCATGGCTCCATGCGAATACATCTTGGTTTTCTTTGAGGAATAGTAGGATCGCATGTCGAATCGTTTGGTCGACCGAGGTTCCTATCCTGGTGGTTCGATCGGGCCTCGAATCATCTAGTTGGACTTCTTCCAATGACTCCACGGGTTCCGCCACTGTTCTCTGTTCTTCGATGCTCATTGTCTGTACATGGTCATCCATCTCCATCATGGCCACGTAGCATTCCCGTGCAGTTACCTGATTTCCGCGTAGTTCTCCAACCCCATGTTCAGTGGGAAACTTGATCATCAGATGGTAGGTTGAAGTGATGGCTTTCCATGCATTGAGAGTAGGACGTCCGAGTATGGCGTTGTATGCTGAAGAACAATCCACCACTAGAAAGGAGACATTTTTAGTTATCTGTCGTGAGTAGTCTCCTACCGTCACCTCCAATGTGACGGATCCTAAAGGATGGACCCGGGTTCCCCCGAAGCCGACGAGGGCGCGCGTGCGGGATCGCGCTCCTTTGCAATCCCCATCTGCTGGAACGCAGGATAGTAAAGGATGTCTGCTGAGCTCCCGTTGTCTACTAGAACTCGGTGGACGTTGAAATCCCCTACCTGGATGCTAACCACAAGCGCGTCGTCATGGGGGTGGTGAAGGCGTTGGGCCTCGTCTTCAAAAAACTCGATGCTGGAGCCGTTTCGCCGTATTCTTTCTAATGAAGGTCCCGTCGATTGGACACTTTGTACCGTCCGTAAATAAGTCTTTCTGGCCTTCTTGGACGATCCTACTGAAGCGTTGCCCCCCATTATCATCCGTATGTCCGCTACGTGGTCCGGGACGCTCGTTTTCCCGTCTAGGATTCTGCTCCTGAGGATGATCAGTTCTTTCCTTCCTCACGAACCTTTGCAACCTTCCTTGCCTTATAAGAGCTTCAATCTGTTGTTTCAAATCAAAACAATCCGTCGTATCATGGCCGTGGTCCCGGTGAAAGCGGCAATATCTATCTCTTGGCCTCTTGTTCGGATCTCCCTTCAACTTGCCCGGGAATGTCAAGCTTCCTTCATCTTTGATTTGCATTAGCACTTGGTCAATTGGGGCTGTGAGGGGGGTGAAACTTGTGAACCTCACTGAATGCGGTTTGGTTATAAGGTCTTCTCGTCGATCTCTGGTTCTAGCCACTTTTCGTCCGTTATCTGGTTTCATATCTTCCTCTCTTTCCCTTTTCTTTAGTTTGTAGTCTTCTCTGGCCAGCAAGGCATCCTCCGCGTTCATATACTTCGTCGCCCTATAATAGACATCGGACATAGTCTTTGGGTCATTCTTACATAGGGAAAATAAGAACTTACCCTCTTGTAACCCGTTTGTGAATGCTGCCACAAGTGTCTTGTCGTCGGCCTCGTCTATCGAGAGGGATTCCTTATTAAAGCGAGCTATATAAGACCTTAAAGTCTCACCCTCTCGTTGTTTAATTCCCAATATACATGCAATAGACCTCTTGTGTCGATGACTTCCAATGAAGTGTGACACGAACTGTGCACCTAATTCCTTAAAAGTGCCGATGGAATTAGGCGTCAACTTGCTGTACCAATCCCTCGCAGCCCTTTCAAGGTGGTGAGGAAAGCCCCCGCACATGATTTCGTCCGGTACGCCCCCGAAGATGCATTAGAGTTCGAAAGACTCCGGGTGAACCAACGGGTCCTTGGATCCGTCATAGTTTTCCACATGGGGCATTTTAAACTTTGAAGGGACGGGGTATGAATTCACCAACGCCGTGAATGGTGAATCCGTTCTATGGACTAGGTCGTCCAGTTGCGGGATACTCGTCCCGCAGGGCGTTCATCATTGCATCCATACGTTCCCTCATCTCCTGCATTTCGGTAGCTATGTGAGTCGGCACCGGGTCTAAAGCAAGCGGTTGATTGGTTTCTTGTCGCTCGGGTCTAGTCGGAGCGTTGCTGCCCTCAGGTCTTTCCGCGTTCCTTCCTTCGGGACTAGCTCCCTCCTGATCTTCCTGTGGTGCGCTCTGATGTGCAGTTATTTGTCGTAACTGCTCTTCCAGATCATGATTCTGCTTAGTGAGGCGCTCAACCGCCGCTGCAAGCGTTTGGACCTGCCTTTCCAAAGCGGTGGCGCGTGGTTCGTCGCCTTGATTGTTGTTCATTGCCATCAATCGGGTGAGTGCCATGCAACTCTTTGTCTCAGGGATAGAGCGAGGCTAAAATAATCCGAAGTTTTTCTTCCTCCTCCTTAGTGTTATTTTCCCCACAGACGGCGCCAACTGATGATGCCGAAAATATCACCAGTGAGTTGCAAGCGCTCCTCAAACGAAAGCAACACCTGCAAAAAGAAAACGAAGGACCTAGAAGAGAGCATCGGTGTGGTGTCGGCCGAATACCCTCCGAAGGTCAAGTTAGAATCTTGTTCCTTTAACCCTAGAGTGCTAGAGTTAAGAATATTATGCGTACCTTCATACTTAGGGTTTCTGGGGTATTTATAGTGAGTAGAATTACCTTTCTTTGAGGATACAACTTCCTTCTCAAGTTCTTTTCCATATAGGAGTCTTCTCAAACGTGTGTCGCAAGAAGTCTAAATATACACGTTTGCGTGGGGATAAAGCAGAAGCTTATCTGAAATATATCAAAAGACATGCCACGTGGCATCCATAATTAATTTATACAAGACGGATATTCAGCAACACCTAACCGTCATAGCTGGGTCAATCATGGTGTCGATCCGTCCTCACTGTTTCCATCCATTTACTATTTTTATCCCCTTCAGATGATAACCCTAAAATTCAAAGGATTCAAGGAGAAAGTCTCTATGAGAAGACCAGTTTTATAAGAGAAATGGAATGTGGTGGGAGTACAGACTTTCAGAAAGTGTTTGATGAGATTCTCCAAAGTGGCGGTTGAAGCAAACTTGAGGGAGGATCAACTTATACAGAAAGTGTTTGTTTTCAGTAATATGGAGTTTAATGAAGCATCTGAGCATTGTTTTGGTTATGATTCTGAGTCTGAGTCGGAGTCGGAGTCAGAGAGCGAAGAGAAAAGGCAGGAAGAGAGAGAGGCTAGGCTGAGAAGGTCGGGGAAGGAAACGGACTATGAGGTTATACAGAGAGAGTTTAGGGAGAAGGGGTACAACAAGGTGCCTGAGATTGTGTTTTGGAACCTTAGAGGGTGTTTGGATTGGCATGTTTTGAGTTACATTACTCAAAAATCTTAACTCAAAATTCAAAAAATGTGGGACCCACCAGTTGAGATATTATTTGGATTGTGTTTCAGTATTTGGGAGAAGGGGTACAACAAGGTGCCTGAGATTGTGTTTTAGAACCTTAGAGGGTGTTTGGATTGGCATGTTTTGAGTTACATTACTCAAAAATCTTAACTCAAAATTCAAAAAATGTGGGACCCACCAGTTGAGATATTATTTGGATTGTGTTTCAGTATTTGGGTCCGTTTGGATAGAACTTGTTGCTGAAAACTAAAAACTGAAAACTGAAAACACTGTAACAAAATAATTTTTAAATGTGTGAATAGTACCGTGAGACCCATTTTTAATAAAAAAAATTCTGTAAAGTGAAGTTTGTGGGTCCCATGAACAGTACAGGGGACCCACAAATGTGCTGAAAGTAAACAAAATGTGGCTACTGTTCATGCACAGTAACATGAACAGTAGCCTTGTCCCCCCTGACCCGTGCTGCTGCAGCAGAAGAAGAAGAAAAAAAAAAAAAAAGAGAAAACTCAGACGCAGCAAACGCAGAAAACGCTGTATCCAAACGCCCTCTTTGTTTCCAATTCTCATATCTCAAAATTTTGAGTTTTGAGAATGAAAAATGAGAACACCTTAGAAGCTGTTTTCACTTTTTGGAATATGATTTCTGTGGCATTTTTTGTAAATAATTGTAAAGTGTGGGACCCTCTTCAGTGTCTGGTCACATCATCCTCAACCGTTGAAAGCTTTTGCTGTGCCAAGGCGAAAAATATATCTTGTACTCGGCATATATGCCGGGTGTCTCACACAGGGGCGGGCCCCACAGTGTGTGGGACCCGCCCCTATGTGAGTGACCCGGCATATATGCCGGGTACACCATATACCGCCTCGTGCCAAGGCCTCTGTTTTCCTCTCTCCTCTTTACTCCTGACTTCTCCATTTATTTCATTTACTCCTTCTCCATTAACACCTCTCACCCACCTCTACCAACATACCATTATTTCTAACTTTTGTCTTTTCTTCTATTGCTCAGACCTCTCACGTGTTCTATATTTTCACAAGCTACTCTTAACCCAACACAAACCGAGAGGAAGAAGAAGGAGTCGTAGCCAAAAACAAGCACACCCCGACACATCCGATACCGGCGCCGACACCAGTTTGAGAATCCGATCCTTGTATTACATAGGTAAAAATGGTTTCCCCTTCTCCCTCTATAAACCCACTATGAATTTCGGTGTTCCTTTCGAGGCAGAGAAGAAACAAAACGAAGACCAACAGAGCACTACAACTGAGAAACCAAAAAAACTCACCGATAATCTTTGATTTTTGCTAGAGATGGTCTTCAACTTTTGTTGGAGAAGAATAGAAGCCTCAAACTTTGCTTTCGATGGGTCTGCAATGTAGATGACGAGATGGGTCTCTGTTTTCTGGAGATGGGTATTTGGGGAGATGGGTATTTGTGCTAGAGATGGAATATGCAATGGGTTGGAGATTAGGGAGATGGGTATTTGAGGGAGTGTGTTAGAGATGGAAATCGGAGAGTGTTGGAGGTGCTGGAGATGGATTCGGAGAGGATTCACTGAATTGGGGAGAAGGGTATTTGATGAAATGCTTGAGTCAGAGTATGTGGGAGAGAAGGAAATTGTTTTTAAGCAATTTTTATATGGGCTGAGAGGATACACAGGTTACTATTCTGAGTATTTGGCAAGGTGTGGGCTCCACTAAAAAGGAGAAATAATGAAGAGGAACAAAATTTGAGTTATGAACCAAACAAGAATTTTGAGTTTTGGGTTGATGGTGGAATAGAGTTTTGAGATATGAGTAATGAGTTTGAGATATGAGTTTTGAGTCAAGAATTTTGAGTAATGAGTTAGCTTCAATCCAAACACCCCCTTAGGGACCCCAAGGCCACGCCCGTTCCTTCCGATCAGGGTGGGGTGGCTCTTGTGAGTGGGTTTTCTAAAAATTTGGTGAAGTTGTCCTTGGAAAATGGTGGGATTATCAACCCTGTGACTGTTATGCACCAAGCCATCACTGGAAAGATGTACGAGAAGCTTGTTGTCTATGATTGATGAATGTCCAAATTTAATGTTTTGTTTCAATTTTGACTACTTCAGTACCTCCTTTTTCTGATCTTCCTTATGATATGTGATTGTTGAAATGCCCCGTCACTTTGTCTGTTCCTTTTAAATATGAGGTAGCTTCATTACTTGATTTGCTTGTTAGATGTTTGACTTGATTTTCATTTAAGCATTTCTGTAATAGACATTTCTGTGCTATCTAATTATGTTTATACGCTACAGACTCTTTATTTAGAGTTCGTTTGGATACAGCTGAAAACTAAAAACTGAAAACTAAAAACATTGTAGCAAAATAATTTTTAAATGTGTAAATAGTACTGCGGGTTCCATTTTTAATAAAAAAATGGCTAAAACAGTATATGAATAGTGCGCTACTATGCGTGAACAGTAATCACACAGTGGTGAACAATACCTGTTGAAACTCGTGCGCAAGGAAAAAAAAAGTCTGAAACATGAAACCCATCGTGGACGCTGGCCTCTCTATCCAAACCCACCCTGAATCTTGAAAAATATGATACTTCAAAAAGCTAAATGTTCCATATTATTGGTGACAATGAGCTTAACCAAACAAGCACGTAAACATTTTATTTATGGTCCATTTGAATACAGCTGAAAATTGAAATAGCAAATTGAAAAATATTGTAACAAAATAATTTTTTAATGTGTAAAAAATACTATTCACTTTTAAAATCATTGGCCTAAATTCACTATTCATGACCAATGAAATCATGAACAGTGCATGGTGCGCATCCCGGAGGAAGAAAAAAAAAAAAGCGTGAAATCACAAAAGAAACGCAGACGTGGGTAATTTCTACCCAAACGTACACTGAGGCTGAGTTTGGATACGGACGAAAATTATTGCGTCCGCGTCTGTGCGTTTTTTTTTTTTTTTTTTTTTTTCTTCGGCTGATGCACGATTCAGGGGGACAGCAGTTACTGTTCATGCAAGTGCATGAACAGTAGCCGATTTTGTTGACTTTTCAGCACCTCTGTGGGTCCCGTGTACTGTTCACGGGACCCACAAACTTCACTTTTCAGATTTTTTAAAATTAAAAATGGGACCCACGGCACTATTCACACATTTAAAAATTATTTTGGTACAGTGTTTTCAGTTTTCAGTTTTCAGCAATAAGCTGTATCCAAACGGACCCTGAATCTAAAAGCACATATAACAAGAACAAAGAATTTGGCCAAAAAAGAACATAATCGAGATTCAGAATTAATCATAAAACTAAGAGATTAAAACTGTAATACAAGGGCATTAGTGTGTACAAAATTTCTAAACCCTCAGTGAGACCCTACTATGTAAGAGTCTTGGTGCTAAAAAGATAAAAGATATAATAATCTAAAAAAAAAAAACCTATACACGTGACAGCTTGCCCACCCACAGCCAGGTTTGGTCATACCAAGGTCTCAGAATGATCAGTCCAACACCGCCTGCTCAGTTCAGCCTTGACCGCCAAGGAAATGAAGCTTTGTAATGCAAACTAATTAATTCAAAACAACTAACCCTACAAAAGATGCACGTACTGACAAGAGATGAGAATATTTGGCACTAATGCTTTAATTTGCGCCAATCATAAATGTAAACGGTTTAACAAGAAATCCGGACTAGCTACACAATGTAAAAGTTCTCTCTTGTATGTTCAACAAACCAGAGATCAGTATGAGCCCATGGATGGCATGCCATAAGGTGGCATTGGAGGCATCCCCATCCCACCCATCGGTGGTGGTGGAGCGAAACCTCCACCCATTCCTGGCATTGGTGGTGCAGGCAATGCGAGAGGCAACAACTGAGCATACATATTCTGCAGAAAATGAAAACATAAAAATCAGTAATTATTATTGTTATCTTATTATTAAAGAAACAAATTTTATTTATGAACACTTTAGTAAATGGGCAAGTTCAAATGGTTCATAATGATGGTCAAATGAATTCTTATACCACTAGAAAACTATCTAAACTCTGATAACGTTTATAAGATTTTGTTAATAGTGCCTCATAAGGATAACTTTAAATTTTCAATATATGACTAATTCCTACATCATTTTTTATATTATGATGATAAGGCCCATAGGGTGGCTTAAAATCAAATCCAAGGCAGGCAGGCCCCCCAACTAAGGAAACCCCCAGACTGACTGAAACTAATGAAAACCATCAGACTGCATAGACTAACTTCTTTCCTCAGGAAACTTGTTGAGAGGCCCCTCCACCAGGGAAGGAAGTGCCAGTTGACCCATAGGCCATTGGCCTGAATACAGTATATTCTTCTGACAAAGTGTCCAACACTATAAAGAACTGAAAATTAGGATGCGATGTTGGCCAAGATGTTGCAAAAAAAAAAAAAGCCCCGGAACCACAATTTTCAGGTGGAGAAAAGGAATCCTACTAAATGATACAAAAAGAGAATTGCCATACCTGCTGAGCAACCATGTCCTTCTCCTCCGTCTCTTTAGCTTTGACCTCCTTTTGAGCCTCAAGTTTGTCCTTGACAAGTTCATCTACCTTGCTTGTGTACTCTCGAATAAACTATAAAATAAATAAATAAATAAAAGATGTTAAGAATAAATAAACAAGAATTAAATAAGATGAAGAAAAAGTAGAGTACTATCAAACATAAAAAGGTTACCTGCAATAGGTATGGGAAGGAAAAGTCAATCATATTGTTCATCCATGCTAGCTCAAGAGCAACATCTGGCCGAATTAAATCATAACAAACAAAGAGGCACGATGCAAAACACTCTTTCTTTCCCTGCACATACGTTGAGCACAAATCATTAAAGAAGAACAAGAAGCTTTCACAGGTGAATCTAAACTTCATGTGAACACATCTAAAACAATACAACAGTAAGGAAATGGAGAAGACCCTAGCCCCTGCCCAAAAATAAGATGTGATTCATCCAAGAAAACCAACAAGAAGAACAAAGGGTACACATGTGGAGGAGCTATATAAAAATGACTAGTGACTACAGCAGTACTGTATTTTATAGTTTGGACAACTTCTAATCCAAAAAGATAAATTTAGAAAGGAAAGGCAAGAGGATATGGGTAGGAAGAAGAGAACAGGTATCAGTCTGATATTTACATGTCATTGACTCTTTGCTTTATTCTAGAATATGTTTATCTTAAAAATAAATAAGAACACAAACCTGCTCAATGAAATAGACAAGCAACTCCTCTGAAAGTTCACGGTCACCAGACTGTGAACATGTCTCCATCGCATCCTTGTAAAGATTATCTTTCTTTGACAATGCAATGGACTGCTTCCATCTTCCTGCTTTCTTATAAATATAAGCAGCAACACGCCTCATCTCAAGAAGCTCATGTTTCTCAATCTGCACATTTGTATCATTAACACAGCTTAGTATGAGTTCCACCATCAGAAATTTCCAGTAACTAGAAGATTTTAACCTCACCTTCTGTGCAAGGCCTATCTGATCGAAGTTATCATGCAGATCAATTGATTCACGAAGTCTGTCATAGTCCTCTTCCTCTATGTAGATCTCATTTAAAGCTTCGTTTACGGCAGAAACATTGTTACTCTGAACTGCAACCATGTATGGCTTCACAAGACGGAGGTGACCAGCCTAGAAGCCAAGAAGATAGGAAATGAAAGATATTAAAGACAGATCTTTTGCCAAAAAAAAACTCAATCGTCTTCTTCCCAGAATATCAATGGCATCATAAGTGACATTCATACCTTTCGCATTATATCCACCACACGGGCATGGTCAACACGTAAGGCAAGCACATTAAGAAGATCATTGATAAGATCAGGATGTTCTTGCAAGTAGAAATGCACAGCCTTATAGTAGAGCTCAACACTTGCAACTTTGACTATCACATCCTTGAATTGCATATGATCCCATGCTTCTGGGGAGTGGTTCATTACGGTGGTTGCGGCATTGTCAAACTCATCATATTGGATGTATAAGTAAGTTAATTCCTGCCAGTGCTGCTGTTCATCACAAGCTCGTATGAGCTTTGGAATGTTCAGGCGTGTTGAGAACAATTTGATGTGCTCCATAAGCTTCTCAGGACGATATCTTGCATATAGAACTCCCAACTCAGTAAAGATTCCCATATGAGCACGTTCCAAGCCTAGTCCACTCTCCATGAGAGATATGAGCTCATTAAAGCATCCCCTGTTCTGGTAATACTCACTAACCTCTTCCAAATCATCCACCTTAAAATGACAAAATATACAGAATTATGGAGTAGCCAAACAGCAACAGGATTCTAATAAAGCAATCAACTAAATATGTTATAAAACAATGGACCAAAGTATAGGCACCAGTCCATAAGTCTGGCAACTTAAGTCCAAAATGACCCAAGTACCTGTATTCAATCACAGTTCTACCAAGTTGATAATTTTGAAAACCCAACAAAGAAAAGGGGAAAGATAAAAAAAAATTAAGGGACTGGTGTGAAAATCCATGACATGTGGAAGTATACAACAGGAACATTTATTACAGATTTCCCTCTATTTACACCATTGAAGCCCAACACATATAAAACAGTAAAAAACAACTTTCATAAGTTAGATGATAAAAAATTAAAATGGACTTTAAACAATATTGGTACCTGTATGATGATGTTAAGACCACATATCTGAGCCAAGCGGAATTCCTCAGCATCAACACAGGCAAAGCAAACTTCCTTCCATGTTTTCGAGCTATTGGCTTTCCGAGCTGCATCAACGGCACCTTGGAATTGTTTTAGCTTTACCAGGGTAACGGCAAGCTTAGCCCAGTTAGAAATGAATGCATATATAATCTTTGCCGCCTCGTATAGGGCTTCATCATATAAACGATCTCCAACATTCTGGAGATTAGCAACATTTGGCATGAGAATGAACTCTTCAATGTCACTGAGCCGATCAATCTTAGCATATGCATAAATGAGTTCACTGTCCACTTTGGGTTCTTTGGTCTTCTGTCTAACCATCAGAAGGTATTTCACCAAGTCATGGTATACATTTGCATCCTCAGCAGCCCGTATGACATCTAAAAATTGAGTGGCATCATCCGCACGGATAAATGACTCAATAGCATCACTCACTAGCCCCTCTCGCAGTTGGGCCTTAGCCACTTGACTCCAAACAGCATCTTCTTCAACCCGAAAAGCAAACTCCACAGCTCGTTCAATGCTACGAATGTTATCCAACAGGACACTCACAGCCTGAACATTCAAATTGAACTTTTTAAAGATGGAAAATGCTTCTTCATACAATTGAGCTTCCACAGCCACCTCCCCAACAGCAGGTCCATCAAAATTGTCTAACCTATTAACGTAATCCATAACTCTTGATGGATCAGCCTTGATGGCAGTAAGGATCAGCAGATTCTGCAGATTAAAGTTTCCACTAAATGCAGAATTTTGGAGCACAATCTTCTCAAGAAGCTCAATTAGTTCATGTGGAAGATCTGCTGTCATAAAAGCTTTAACAGCTGCTGACACTTGCTCAGGACTCTTGCTTTCAGGCAAAGCAGTCGACACAACTTGATCAATTAGCTGCCTTCTATACTCATTTTCAGGAATAAGAACTTTATCCCAGAGGTCAGAATCCATCCTTTCCACCACATATCTGATAAAGAAACAAGAATATATAAATAAACTGTGTGCACCAAATAGGTAAGGATGCATATTCAAATCTAAAAGCAAGCAACAATGCACAAACCTGGCCTGCAGTTTGAATAACGAGTTTTTATTTGTGACATTTATAAGTTCTTCATCACATTGCCCTCTGCGGTAAGCAACAACAGCAAGAGTAGGATCCCTTTTCTCACAATATTTTCCCACAACACGAGAATCATAGTATGGATTGGTTGTGAGAAAATGCTCTGGGTTATTATTGCTGTCAATGATGATTTTACCCAGAGCATTGTGAACATGCACATCCTGACTTCCCTCACTCACAAGATGCTCTAAGAACTGAGTGAGCAAGCGGAGACGATTCCTGCCAAAAAGAGAAGCAAGAATTAGATAGAAATCAGAATGATGAAACAGGGCATAGTGAGAAAACAACGCACCTCTTCTCACATTCCTCCACTAGGGGCTCAACAGGAAGAAGAGAACGAACTGAAAGAATAAGACCTTTGATGAAATCTTCAGGGCACTCGTCATCTAACAGCTGCCCTACAACTAAGGGAGCATTTCCCGGATTGACCTATCAAGCAACCAAGAATTATAATGCTTAATGTCCAACTGATACTGACCAAGTTTCATAAGTACAGAACCAAAAAAAAAATCACCATAATACATACATACACACATATGTAAATATATGTATGTATATATAAGCAGAACTCATTAAATATTTACCTTTTGAACATAACCTTCAATATATCGAAGCATGTTACTTGTGTAAAGGTAATGGGTGAGATCCGGAACAAAACCAAAACGATCACAGACATTAATCAGAGGACGTGCATCCGGCAGCTTGGCTTCCATCAGAAAGTTCTTTGTCTTTTCAGGGTCATAAAAGTTTGATTCCCGAGTCACGCGTTCTACCTCCTTAATTTGGCCAGTTTTAGCAGCAGCTTCAATGTACTTGAAGTGGATATCAGGATCCTCACTATATAAAAGGAAATAAAAAGTAATGAAAAGTTTCCCACAGCATGGTCAAATAATGTCAGATTTTCCTTTTCTTTCACCATAAAGAGTACCTGGAGCTCAAAGATGACCCTAAGAAAAAGTATAATCCTTCGTAGGACTTGAACTGTTCAAATAGTTTTATGCATGCATCAACACCCAACTGCTCAGAGTATTCTTTGGCAGCCTGTATAAAAATATCCTAGTAAGCCTCATGTTTTAAGAACACAACTAATAGCAACACAGGCTGAAAGAAACAGTAGTTGACCTGCACAATTATCTGAAGATTTCCTCTAAGATTGACCAGTAGAAGATCTTTCATGCACTCAAGTGCCCATTCTTTGGAAAGGGTTCCAAAGAACTCAACAAGAGACTGGAAAGCACCAAACAATTAGAAAATTTACCATATTCACATTTGACCAATAATGTATAAGCATTCCAGTACCAAACCTGTGGTTCAATAGCATGCGTATTCACAATGACACGCTTAATATCAGACAACTCTGTATAGTGCTGCACAATAAAAATAGATAAATTCAGACCTGGAGATAATTAATTATCCCATCAAAGAAATCTGTTATCAAAGTTCAGGAGGCCATTGTACCTGAAGGGCCCGCAAATATAAGCCACCCTTTTCACAAAGCTGTGCAATACGTGGGCGGTCATAATGACTGAACATACCATTGGCTAATATAGCATCAGCAACATTTGGAAATGTCACAAGATTAATTTCCAAAACCTGAACAGAACAGAAAATAAATATGATACAAGTTAAAACGTGGAAACAAAATCATAAAATCACATTAAGACAACAAAACGTTATTTAAAAAGGAGGGGGAAAATATGAAAAACTGGACCTTTGTTTGAAGGAATCCATGTTCAGGGAGATTAGGCTTCAGCACATCCAACAAAAACGCTGTTGCCTCACGGATTAAGTTCCTCTGAATAACAGAAATTACTTATAAATGGACGTCAAAGTTGAAATCAACAATAAGAATACAATAATGTTGTCCTGGTAGAAAATTTGAAAATGATAAATGATAACTTAAAAAGTGTAAAATGTATTTAACTTCATCTAAGAATAAATTTTATTATCTTACAAAGAAAATGAAGTCTAGGTGGAATCTGAAACTATTGAATGACATGTAAAGGAAAATTTCAATTGAACCTGAAGAAACAGATCTGTTATGGTATTGTAGTCAACTGGGCAGCCTCCTTCCATTTGAGACATCATTAATGCAAAATTAACAGCCCCCTGCATCAAGAAAGTTACAAATTATCTTAAATCATCATTTTTAACTCCAAAGATCAGGGAAAAAGTAAAGGGTTTTTAAAAATGCACTAGAAGTTGAACCCAACAAAGAAAATTGTGTTTAACATCGCAAGTGAACAGATGCTTTTCCATGACAGCAATAGATGCTAGTGAATACAATTTAACACTTGAATCATAGTATATGAACCTTCAGATAGTGCAGCTAACTTAATTATAATATCCTAGTATGGAAAACAAAACTTCCTCAAAACTTCTCTTACAAAAGAATTCACAGACCTGGGGATCAGACCGCAAAATCGTTTGCAGAAGGAACAAATAATCAGGTGTGTAGCCAACCTGCATTGGTAGAGAAAACCATGAGTATGATGAGCATCAACAAGCATGTATTGCATATTATATTACAATGATATGACAAATTTCGAGGACGTTTGGATCCAGCTTTTTTGTTGCTGCGTCCACGTTTTGAGTTTTGCTTTTTTTTTTTCTCTGCTGCGGGGAGACAAGTGCGCAGTGCGCGTACTGTGCGTGCACTGTTCACGTACTTTTTTAGCAATTTTTTATTAAAAATGGGTCCCGCAGCACTATTCATACATTTAAAAATTATTTTGCTACAGTGTTTTCAGTTTTCAGTTTTCAACAATAAGTTCTATCCAAACGGACCCTTCCACTTGGGATAGCTTATTTTGAGCAGCTTATTTTTAGGAGTGGACCCCATTTTAATAAGCTGTATCTAGAGGGAAACAAACAAAAAAAAAAAGGATAGAGAAAAAAAGTGAAGCTTTAAAACATTGAACCTAAATAACAATACACCATAACAAACAGGAACTTGATGCAATTTACAAATAATGACTATTGGCTGAAATAGTAGAATTTGACTAAGTGTACAATGAAGACTCTGGTAATAGAAGGAAAGCATATCTCAGTCACCTGCTTTGAGTAAATCAAAATCTTGTCAAACTCCCTCCTCTCAGCAAATGCTGCAACAACTTTCGGAGTTGCCCTAGCTTTGATATATATTTTCAATGCAAGGTCGTTATCCACCGTCTGCAAATTGGAACCATTCAAAATATTAGAAAGAGAGGGGGAAAAGTAAATAGATTACTAAAATGAAAGCACCATAAACACACAACTATAAAGATCCAGGGAGGCCATTGTCAATTACAAGTCAAAACCATATTGCAGTACAATTTGAACAAAGTTGCCCTTTTCCCAAGAAGTATAACTTAACCCACCCCACCCAATGAGCTAACAATTCGAGCTGTGCCAGCTTGAACTATTCTCAAAAACTTCCCAACAAATCCCAACACACATAGGGTGTTACTAAAGAGTTCAATAAAAACTTCCACACAGACCTTCACAAGATCTCCGAGCTCCTCACTACATTCAAGTTTGTCCTCTGCCAACCAATTCTCCAGAAGATTCTTTTTATTTTGATTTACAACAAGGCGTGACAGTTCCAAAGACTCAAAAGCATTGAGCTTTCCTCTTGTCAACAGAGTTCCAAAGTACTGCAACAACGGTGGTGTTTGCCCTGCTTGCACGGGAACACTCTGCAACATATGAACAACACAAGTATATTAGAATCAAGCCCCAAAGATCACAAAAGCATCTATAAACGAAGCATCTTGTTGCCAGGATCACTTAACCAAAATGGAATGCACGAGAAATAATCAGAAGTGAGGAATATGCAAAAGCAAACTGAAACATATACCTGAAATTTAGCAACAGTATCAGGAGTACGGAGTATTCCATTAGGAGATTCTGCAGCGAGCTCTGCAGCCTCCTTATACTTTGTCTGAGCGAACAACTCTTGAAACCGCTGGATAATCTGAGCATTATGAACAATACAGAGACCAGTTAAACATGGCTCAGAGTTCACTAAATATCACCAATAACAGCTCAAATGCAAAACCATTATTATAAATGGAATCAAAATCAATGTAAACTTACCAGCTCATCTGCTCCAGGAAGGTTTCCTCTTTTGGCGAGATTAACAGCAAGTTCCAAATTCTTCAACTGCAAAATCACAAAAATTTATAATTTTAAGAGAATCATTTCTTTTGCCCCGGCAGCCAAAAATAGGGAAATCTTTATAAGCATACCTGGTCACTAACAAATTTTACAATTGTGTCTTCATTTACAGTGGCAAGCAACACCTGGCCACGTCTATTAACAGCATAAAAGCCCCCAACCGATGCAGCTTCTGATGTCAGAAATATAGGATCTGGACTGATTCGGTTTCTATAAACCGCAGTAGCTGTCTCTAGGTCATACACGAAAAGAAGTCCAAGCTTTGTGATCACATATATTAAACCATATTTTTGCGATACCTGCCATGTAAATAATTGCAGCTTAATTTATAGTGAATATATATGGGACTAACCAAAACACTAAGAGACTAAACTGATACCTGCATTGACACTGGAAAGTCATCAGCAAAGTCTGGGGGAAAGAACAGATCTGCTTGTTTCTTGGTAAATGATGGTTTGCCTGAAAAAAAAAATCCATAATCAGTACAAGAAGATAATACAGAAAGGAGAAGACCGGAAGCATTCAACTTAAAACTGTGACAAAATAAATTGCTTGTAGTTTCGGATAGCATGAAATCATGCATTTGACAAACCAATAATAATAAAGCTAGTTGCATGCATTCAATTCTATGTTAAGAGAGATGTCAATGGAAGAAAAATTGGACCTGGCTGGGCACCAAGTTCAATAATATGCAGCTTTGATGTAATTTGTCCAGCATTCAAGGTCTTTGAGGCAAAACAAATTAGAATTGAAGGATTTTCGTTCCCTGCAACCTGTGCATAACATTAAAATGAATATTACACAGAACAAATTAGCACCACAACAAAATAACTGCACATTAACATAAATCCCATAAAAAAACAAAAAACAAAAAACAAAATAGATGGCAAGAGTCATACTTTAAAAGTGGCAAATGATGCAGCATGTGCTTCTAGAGCTTGACTACGTTGCTGATCCATAGAGAAGAGCTGCATATTTCCTTTGACCAGTTGTGGCCTCTGTAACCAAAATTTTGTAAACAGAAAATACATCATTGGTAAATAAATATTACATGAACTGCTAAATTTCATGACGGTTCTGCTCTATTAAAGGAAGACGTGATTTCAATCATTCAAAAGCCATATATCCAGTACAATTTTTATTACTTTTTTAAGAGGAAAAAAAAAAAAGTATAAAACAACTGTTTAGTGCAAAAAGATACCCTAATGGTCATAGAATTGCACAATCCCACAATCCAAATCGCGATTTTTAACAACGCTTATAATAAGAAAATAGAACACAATGACACGACCATATTTAAGCAATTGAGCGACAACTTATAACAAGCTTAGTTTGTGAACATTCACCACAGCATAACAATTATCTCATATATACAGGTAAACAACACAATTCATCAAAGTGATGAGCATGTAGGAGTATTTGTGCGTGTCAAAAATAGAAACAACACATTTTATGCATTTCATGTACAAAGTCTGAAGCATTATGAAATGACTAAGAGACACCCAATCACTAAAAATGTTAATATATATATATATACACACACACACATAATCAAGAGTGAAAGATACACAAAGATAAGAGCAAGCATAGAAAACATAGAAACATTGGCAAAGCCAAAGACTACAGAGAAGGATGGAACCAATTACCTCGGGCGAACCAGGGGCAATACCAATCAAAACCAACCACTTTTCAGTAGGATCACAACGATAGTTGATTATTTGATTATTTGCCAAATTAGCAGTTCGGTCAAACATCTTCACAGGCTCAGAATCACCTAATATATGAAACACCTTCAACATATTAAATAAAACCAATGACCACACACACACACAGAGAACAAAAGGACACTCCAACAAAAGGGAAACAAAATAATCAGGAAAAGTTTTTTTTTTTTTTTTTAAGTCTTACTCTTACCTTCAATTGACCAATGATATACTGAGCTTTGTGTGACAAGGCCTAGCAACTTTGGGGTGATCCATTTCCAAAAGACAACCTATCCAAAGAGAGAAATTTAACAATGAACACCATTTAATGAAGCTAAACTCATAGCACGGCAAACTGAAGGTTGACATTAAACACTTTTTTTAATATGCTTGAACAGGAAAAATTGTCACCTGTTCAGGCATCTGATGAGACTTGATCTTTGCTTTCAGTTCAATGTTAAATATTTGTAAGTGATCCTGGGTAGTTCCCGCAACTTGAGCTTTAGAACAAATGAAACCATTCATTAGGCAGATAGTAACCAAAAAACAAAAAACATCAAGAAGGAAATGTAAAAAACTTGCTACTATTTCTTAATAATAAATACCAGTATTGCTTCAAATACGTAATGTAAAAAAAATATACACCAACTATTTTAAATATAAAAAAGGAAGTATTGAACTTGAGAATTGCAATCAATGTCTAACCCCTCTGAAAACAAGGAACACTAAGTTACTAGCCCCCACAAAAACATCAATAATCAAACTTCTAATGATACGTTTTACAACAAGCTTCTATATAACAATAAGTCTTACAAAATAAATTTGTAAATTAATTTAACTAACAATAGGTTTTATAACACGCCTTTTGAAATTAATAATCTAAATATAAGTTTCACAATGAACTTCTATAAAAAAAACAATTAAAAAAAAAAAAAAAACTTGGGGATCTCACCTTAACGCCTTTTCCATGGCTTAAGGTGAGCAAGGTGACTGCCTTAAGCCATGAAAAAGGCGTTAAGGTGAGAGCCCCAATTTTGTTTTTTTTTAATTTTTTTTTTATAGAAGTTTGTTGTGAAACTTATATTTAGATTATCAATTTCAAAAGGCATGTTCCTCATCTTTAGAGCCTTTAAGCTGCCTTAGTGGCGCCTCGCCCGGGCACCTAGGCGAGCGCCCGGCTCACCTTTGTCCACACTGAATCAAACACCTATAATTTTATTAGGGGAAGAAACCAAAGAAAAATTCAAGTGTACCATAATCTTAAGTTGGCATTCACAGTAAACAAGAACTGATTGAGTCAACAGCCTATGAGCTAAAGGGTGTTATTTCAACACTCAAAGTACAAGATAAGCTTATGACAACCAAATCATATGACATTAGCACACAAATTAGGTTAATTTCCTTCAATAAAACCACCATACAATCATAAAAGTACAAACCTAACATCCACCCACTCTCTTAGGTCTCATCAAATATACAAGCTCACATTAAATCAATTCATATCGAACGAATTCTAAAAAGTCTAAGCAAATTCTAAACAATTTTATTTGACGAGTCTTACACCATTTGCAAAATCCAATAAATTTCACTAGAATTATATGTCAAAACAACCTCAACAACAAAAGCCTTAACCCCAACTTTTTTAGGGTCCGCTATGGATACTTAACAAATTAGTTAAAGTCAGCCACATGCATTATTTTCCTCCATTATATTCTATTCAAAATCATAGTCTCTATTACTCGGTCTCCTCTAAACATGACCAAACCATCTCGAGCGACTTCCCCATTTTGAACCCTATCTTTCGGTGTATTTCCACTTATCCATCTTAACATCAGCAATTAAACAAACTCTTGAAATCCTATCATTTCAATTTTCAACTATACTCTCATTTCCCAATTAAACAATAAAAAATTTGGATCTTATTTTTGCCACACCTTAACATAAGATAAAAAAACTTTCAGATATTTTACCGTAAAACTGGCCCTGCCCTACTATTTTCATAATTAATTTGGAAAATAAGGGAATAGTGGTACACCTTTAAGAGCGAGAATTCTGGAATTGGGGTTCATGAGGGCGGAATCGGCTGTGATAGGGCGCCTGAGAGGCTGCATGGGCATGTTCATGTCAATGATCACAACGCTGTTCTGAGGCGCCGTTTCTCTCACGCATATGTACTTGTCCGATTCCATTGTCACGTGCGTGAACGTTATGAACTGCTGGTTAATCCCGATGCTCGGTAACTACAACAACAACAACAACAACAATTTCATTCAACTGAAACAAACACAGACAGAAGCTCGATCTGGATGAAATTGAATGGGAATTTTTTTTTTTACCGTTAGGGTCTCTTTCATGGTAATGGGAGGCTTGGGAGCCGAAACGGAATCCCTGGTTGGAGACATGGAGGTAGACATGGTGGTGCAGATCGGAGGGTACAGCAACCCTCTGTGACTGTGAGAGAGAAAGAGAAATGGTTATGGTGCAGATCTGGGAGAGAGTCTGCTCCTTGTACAGGTACTCGGCAGGGTATTCTGCTTCTTTGGGTTGTACCTTCACGATTATTATTAGTCAATGCAAAAATTATGTACTGCTCTCTACTGCGTCTGCGAGTAAGTCATTTAACTTGCGCTTCCACGTGGAAATTGGAATTTTTTTGCTGAATAAAACTTATTTTAATATTTTACTTATAATTACTTATCAATTAAGTTATAGAGTACTGTGCTTCTCAACAAAAAAAAAAAAATGTTATAGAGTACTGCTTATCAAAAAAAAAAAAAAAAGTATAGAGAACTACTTCTAAAAACAAAATGTCAAAAAAGTTACAGAGAACTGTGTTTTTTTTTTTTTAGCTAATCTCCTGATCATTCTAGTCCTAGTTGTATCTTTAGTTTGAAAATACATAATATTATTGGATAAATACGTAAATCTCAAATTTAGACGAATGAAAAATTATTGTAGGGATAAAAGGCTTAGAAATGTATATTGAGCTGTGGACTTTGTCCGCGAACAAGTAGATGTTAGGAAAGAAGTATGAGTCAAAATGTCATGGAAAGCTTATGACCAAGAAGGTTTGGAAAGGTAGTCCGAGGAGGAATGCCTCATTGGCTAAGCAAAGCAGAGCTCAGAATGTCTGATCTGTCATTCAGAGCAACATTTCGAACGATTCTACTGAAAAGAATAAATATCAGGAGGGAATAGAATAAAGGGAAGCTGAGAAATATCTAAGAAAAAACTGCTACCACCACATTGAATGCTCTGCAGCTAACTTTCTAGTCTCATTTATGTGGAAGTGATACCTGAACAATGATATTCAGCCTTACAACTAGTCCTAAAAGCTTCAAGAATGTGCTGATGGGACAAGAATCAAAACCAGCAACTTGACATACACGTGAAGGGTGGAGATGAAGAAAAATAGGAGAATATAAAGGAGAAAGAGGCCCTTTACAAGGGATCCATAAGAGAATCTAGAGAAAAAAAATTGTATCAACAAGAACTGAAATTGTAGTCAAGTCTAAAAGAAATATATACAAGAACTGTTATCCTCGGACTTTGCCGAGGAATGATTTCTTTGCATAAAGCTTATTTTTCTTTACTTTCTTATCATCTTTTGTCCCTTATGAGCATTGTTCAATTCATTGAAGCCTAGTTTTTAGTCCATTCTCTACAAATTCATTGTGTTGGGCTCTTTGGGCCTTAATTTTGTTATCTCTTGGGCTTAGGACCCAAATCGCATCCTTACAATTGGCACCGTCTGTAGGGATTACTTGAGCTTTAGTGAGATCAACGTTCAGTTATGGTAGGCTCAGGGCCAAACCAAGAAGAGTATGTTGGGTCAACGTTAAGATCATTTTCTTAATCTTAAGCGGAGAAGGGATCGGGAGATTAGTGTGCACACCACACACACTAGTAAAAGCCAATCTCGAAGTGGGAGTCACATCTCTCATGAAGAAAATACTAAAAGCATGCAACTAGAGATTGACCGGTTGCGAAGGAGGTTACGCCGCGAGCGATGTAAAGGAACTCCCTCGAGTTCTAACCATTCTTCTGGTGATGATAATGATAATAGCTACCGGCCTAAGTCAAGGACTCCCACTAGTGAGCCTTTTTCGTGTGATGAGGAGCGCCATGATAGGCGAAGGGGGAAGAATCTGTCTCATAAAGGCCTGGGCAAAGACACTATAGGTAGGGCTCTGAATCAGATTTCTAAGTCACCTTTTACTTATAGAATTGAGAAAGGAAAGCTTCCTCGACAGGTTTACTCAGCCAACGTTCACCATGTATAATGGCAAAACAGACCCTATGGAGCATGTTAGTCATTTCAACCAAAGAATGGCTATTCATTCAAAGAATGAGACCTTGATGTGTAAGGTGTTCCCATCCAGTTTAGGGCTTGTGGAAATAAGATGGTTCGATGGCCTGAAGGAAGGTTCTATTAACTCCTTTAAGGAACTTACAAAAGCCTTTGGTTCTCGTTTTGTAACTTGTAGTAAAGTTCTTCAGTCTTTAGACTCCTTGTCGTCAATGACTATGTGAGAAGGGGAGACCTTGAAGACGTATTCTGATAGATACTAAGAGATGTTCAATGAGAGAGATGGGAATTTTGATAATGTGGCTATAACGACATCAAGGTCGGCTTACCTACCGAGCATGGTGCAAGGAAATCTTTGACTAGGAAACCTGTTAAGAGTGTGCGTCAGCTCATGGACCGTATTGACAAGTATAAGCGAGCCAAGGAGTACCAACAACAAGGGAAAGGGAAGGCTAAGGTGGTCCATCAGGATAGAAGGGATTTTAGGTCGGACAGATATAACAATAACCGTCCTCAGAAGGATTTTGCTAGGCAATCTGGACCTACTGCTACTCAAGTGGTTAACACAGTGTTCCGAGAACCAGTGCATCAAATCTTAGAAAAAATTAAGAATGGCCCGTACTTTAAATGGCCGAATAAGATGGAAGGAGACCCCACAAAGCGCAATCAAAGCCTTCATTGTCGATACCACCGAGAGCGAGGACACACCACAGAAGATTGCAGGATTTTGTGGAATCATCTGGAGCAACTGGTCAGAAGTGGAAAGTTAAAGCAATTTTTATTTTAGCCCGATCGGCAGGAAGGCCAGACAAGGTTGGGAGCTCAGAGAGATGCTACTTTAAGGCCACCTCTAAGCACAATCAGTGTTATTCTAGCTACTTTGGGGAGAACTGGTTTTCATCCCTTCAGGGTGATATCCATAGCTCGGCCACTAGCAGAAGACTCCTCCCTTGAGTCGTAGAGGAGTAGGGTGGAGGTCCGACCAACGTTGAGTTTCTCTGATAAAGACAAGGTTGGAACCTTGCAACCACATGATGATGCCCTAGTGATCACCCTCAAGATAAAGGGGGTATGATGTGAAGAGGGTGTTGGTAGATCGGGGCAGCGGGGTAGAGATCATGTACCTTGACTTGTATAAAGGGCTAAAATTGAAACTTGAGGATTTGGCATGTTATGATTCACCTTTGGTAGGTTTTGATGGGAAAGTTGTTATTCCAAGGGGCCAGATTAGACTACCAGTACAAGCAGGTTTAGAAATAGTGGAGGTAGACTTCATGTAGTAGATGTTTACTCCCCTTACACTACCATTATGGCGAAACCCTAGCTTCATGCTCAGGGGGCCGTTTCTTCCACTCTGCACTTGAAAGTGAAGTATCCGTCCAGGAACCAGGTTGAGGAACTAGTGGGGAGCCAATCTATGGCTAGGCAGTGCTTGGTAGCTGCAATTAGGCATCGGGCTGAGGGTGAGTCATCGGCCTCTGCTGAGCGGGGCTTATAGCAATCAAGGATGCTAGTGTTATCTACGGATGCGGTGTTAGAAAAGACAAAGTGTGAAGAATTATAAAAGGTTGTTATAGGTGACGATAAGGAGAAGTTTTTCCATGTCAAAGCTCAGTTGCCCCCTCAAGAGAAGGAAGAGCTGATAGTGTTCCTTAGGAAAAATATTAATGTGTTTGCATGGAGTGCTTATGAAGCTCCTAGGATGGATCCAAATTTCATTTACCATCATTTAAATGTCAATCCAGCTGTCATTCCCAAAAAGCAACCTCCTCAATGCTCATCTAAAGAGCATTCTGAGGCTGTCAAAGAAGAGGTGATCAAACTTAAGCGAGCAGGGGCTATTAAGGACGTGTTTTACCTTAAGTGGTTGGCCAATACAGTGGTGGTAAAGAAGAAAAATAGGAAGTGGTGAGTATGTATAGATTTCACAGATTTGAACAAAGTCTACCCTAAGGACCCCTTCCCATGCCTCGAATAGATCAATTAGTGGATGCAACTATAGGTCATCCTCGAATGAGCTTTTTAGATGTCTTTCAAGGGTACCATCAAATACCTTTAGCTTTAGATAATCAAGAGAATACAACTTTTGTTATGCCCACTGGAAATTACCACTACAAGGTGATGATGCCCTTTAGTTTAAAAAATGCAGGGTCCACCTATGAAAGGATGATGACCAGGATGTTCAAGCCACAACTAGGAAAAAATATCGAGGTTTATATAGATGATATGATGGTGAAAAGTAAGGTAGAATCCAAGCATGTTGGTTACCTCGGAAATTTCTTTGGGATATTAAGGAAACACAGGCTGCGCCTTAATGCCTCTAAGTGTTCTTTTGTTGTTAGTTCAGGAAAGTTTTTAAGTTACATAGTCACTCATCGGGGAATTGAAGTTAACCCTGATCGGATTAAGGCAATTAACAATTTCCAACCTCCTCGAAACCCCAAAGAGGTCCAAAAGTTAACGAGAATGACTGATGCCTTGAACCAATTCATCTCTCGATCAGCAGACAGGAATAGACCTTTCTTCCAATTGTTAAATAGGTGGAAGGGATTTGAATGGACCTTTCTTCCACTAATTGATCTATTTGAGGCATGGGGAAGAGGTTCTTAGGGCAAGTTTTGTTCAAATCTGTGAAATCTACACATACTCACCACTTCCCATTTTTATTCTTCACCACCATTGTATTGGCCAACCACTCAGGGTAAAACACCTCCTTAATAGCCCCGGCCCGCTTAAGCTTGATCACCTCCTCTTTGATAGCCTCAGAATGCTCTTTAATTGAGCGCTGAGGTGGTTGCTTTTTGGGGATAACAGCTGGATTGGCATTTAAATGATGTCAAATGAAATTTGGATCCACCATAGGAGCTTCATAAGCACTCCATTCAAACACATCAATATTCTTCCTGAGAAACACTATCAGCTTTTCCTTCTTTTGAGGGGGCAACTGAGTTCCGACTTGGAAAAACTTCTCCTTATCATCACCTATAACAACCTGTTTTAATTCCTCACACTTAGCCTCTTCTAACACTGCATCCGTAGATAACACGGGCATCCTTGATTGCTATAAGCCCCACTCAGCAGAGGCCAATGACTCACCCTCAACCCGATGCATAATTGCAGCTACCAAGCACTGCCTAGCCATAGGCTCCCCACCAATTCCTCAACCGGATTCCTAGACGAATACTTCACTTTCAAGTGCAGAGTGGAAGAAACAACCCCCAAGGCATGAAGCCATGATCTTGCCACAATGGCAGTGTAAGAGGGGTAAGCATCCACTACAATGAAGTCCACCTCCACCACTTCTGAACCTACTTGTACTAGTAGTCTAATCTGGCCCCTTGGAATAACAACTTTCCCATCAAAACCTACCAAAGGTGAAACATAACATGCCAAATCCTCAAGTTTCAATTTTAACCCCTTATACAAGTCAGGGTACATGATCTCTGCCCCGCTACTCTGATCTACCAACACTCTTCACATTATACCTCCTTATCTTGAGGGTGACCACTAGGGCATCATCATGTGGCTGCAAGGTTCTAACCTTATCTTCATCAAAGAAACTCAATGCTGGTTGGACCTCTACCCTACTTCTCTACAGCTCAGAGAAGGAGTCATCTGCGAATGGCCGAGCTATAGACATTACCCTGAAGGCACGAGAACCAGTTCTCCTCGAAGCAGCTAGAATAACACTGATTGTGCCTAGAGGTGGCCTTAAAGAAGCATTTCTCTGAGCTCCCGACCCTGTCTGGCCTCCCTGCTCATTGGGTTGAAATGGAAATTGCTTCAACTTTCCACTTCTGACTAGCTGCTCCAGATGATTCCAGAAAATCTTGCAATCTTCTGTGGTGTGTCTTCGCTTTTGGTGGTATTGGCAATGAAGGCTTTAATTGTGCTTCGTGAAGTCTCCTCCCATCTTATTCGGCCATTTAAAGTATGGCTCATTTTTAATTTTTTTTCAGGATTTGATGCACTAGTTCTCAGAACACCGTGTTAACCACTTGAGTGGCAGTAGGTCCAAATTGCCTAGCAAAATCCCTCTGAGGACGCTTATTGTTGTATCTGTCCGACCTAAAATCCCTTCTATCCTTATGGACCACCTCAGCCTTCCCTTTCCCTTGTTGTTAGTCCTTCTCGACCAGCTTATACTTGTCAATACGGTTCATGAGCTGATGCACACTCTTAACAGGTTTCTCAGTCAAAGATTTCCTTGAACCATGCTTGGCAGGTAGGCTGACTTTGAATGTCCTTACAGCCACGTCATCAAAATTCTCATCTATCTCATCGAACATCTCCTAGTATCTGTCAAAATACGTCTTCAGGGTTTCCCCTTCTCGCATAGTCATAGACAACAGGGAGTCTAAAGGCCGAGGAATTCTACTACAAGTTACAAAACAAGAACCAAAGGCTTTGGTAAGCTCCTTAAAGGAGTTAATAGAACCTTTCTTCAAGCCATCGAACCATCTCATCGCCACGAGCCCCAAACTGGATGGGAACACCTTACACATCAAGGCCTCATTCTTCGAATGAACAACCATTCTTTGGTTGAAATGGCTAACATGCTCCACAGGGTCCATTCGAATGGACCCTGTGGAGCATGTTAGCCATTTCAACCATTATACATAGTGAACGTTGGTTGAGTAAACCGCCGAGGAAGCTTTCTTCTCTCAATTCCATGAGTAAAAGGTGACTTAAAAATCTAATTCAGAGCCCTACCCATAGCGTCATTGCCCAGTCCTTTGTGAGATAGATTCTTCCCCCTCTGCCTATCATAGCGCTTCTCATCACATGAAAAGGACTCACTCAAGGGAGCCCTTGACCTAGGCCCGTGGCTATTATCACTATCATCACTAGAAGAATGATCAGAACTCGAGGGACTTCCTCTACATCACTTTCGACATAACCTTCTTCGCAACCGGTCAATCTCTAGTTGCATGCTTCTAGTATTTTCCTCATGAGAGATATGACTCCCACTTCGAGACTGGCTCCTGCTAGTGTGTATGGTGTGCACACTAATCTCCTAATCCCTTATCCACTAAAGATTAAGAAAATAATCTTCACGTTGGGACCCAACAAACTCTTCTCAGTTTGGCCCCGATTCTACCATAACTGAACTTTGATCTCACTAAAGCTCAAGTAATTCTCACAGACGACACCAATTGTAAGGGCGCGATTTGGGTCCTAAGCCCAAGAGGTAACAGGATTAAGGCCCAAAGAACCCAACACAATGAATTTGTAGAGAATGGACTAAAAAATAGGCTTCAATGAATTGAACAATGCTCACAAGGGACAAAAGATGATAAGAAAGCAAAGAAAAATAAGCTTTATGCAAAGAAATCCTTCCTCGGCAAAGTCCGAGGAGAACGGTTCTTGTATATATTTCTTTTATACTTGACTACAATTTTAGTTCTTGTTGATACAATGTTTTTTCTCTTGATACTCTGATTGATCCCTTGTAAAGGGTCTCTTTCTCCTTTATATTCATTTTTTTTTCATCTCCACCCTCCACGTGCAAGTCAAATTGCTGGTTTTGATCCTTATCCCATCAGCACATTCTTGAAGTCTCTAGGACTAGCGGTAAGGCTAAATATCATTGTTCAGGTATCACCTCCATATAAATGCAGCCAGAGAGTTAGTTGCAGATCATTCAATGCAGTGGTAGCAGCTTTCTCTTAGATATTTCTTAGCTTTCCTTTGTCCTATTCCCTCTCGATATTTATCCTTTTCAATAGAATTGTCTAGAGTGTTGCTCTAGATGGCAGATCAGACCTTCTAAGCTCTACTTTGCTTAGGTAAGGAAGCATTCCTCCTCTGACTACCTTCCCAAACCTTCCTGTTCATAAGTCTTCCATGACATTCTGACTCATACTTCTTCCCTAACATCTACTTGTCCTCGGACTACTAAATGTCCTGAGACAACGCCCACAGCCAAATATACATTTTTGGGTCTTTCATCCCTACAATATACAACAATCAAAATCATATGAAAAAAAAAAAAAAAGCACTTAGAGAATCACCTTGTAGGAAAAGGAGGACTACTCTTTTCTCTAAAAGAGAAAATATAGAGATTTTTTTTTTTTTAAAGATTAAAGAAAAGGATGAAAGATGTTTATTTATGTTTAATTTTTGGCAACTGACTTGCCGTTCACAAGAAATAAGGAAAGGTAGATGTGCCTAATTTTTAGGGATATGGATAAGGGGTTATCTTTGAATTAAAATAAGAGAAATGTTATGTCCACAATATTCACAACAAATTCTAAAAGGCAAATTGTTACTTGCTATTAAAGTAAATAGTTAGATAAAACAAATAATGTATTCAAAATAGTATATTATTTGTTTTCAAAGGAGAAAGTATATCTTGTTTCAGAAATACCAACTCAACATCTAGTTGGGGTTTCTAGGCCCAATTAAAAATTGACACTCGTTAAAATAAAGGCAAAAATACATTTTTGGTCCATACATTTTGGCCGTTTTTCATTTTAATCCCTAAATTGATTTTGCTACTAATGCAGTCCCTAAAAAAAAAAAGATTCTATTTTGGTCTTTGCCGTCAACCCACTAACGGAAACCTCCTACGTGACTAACAGAATGCATATGTGGCATGTTAGATATTGACGTAGCTATTAAAATAATATTAAAAATACCATGTCATCATCCATGTCAGCATTTTAATAATTAAAAAAGCCACCTCAGAAAATTAAAAAAATCAAATAATGAAATTAAAAAAAAAAAACCTTAAGAAAAGAAAAGAAAAGAATTAAATTAAGGGAAAATTACATTTTGCTCACCTATGGTTTGCTCAAAAAACACTTTGCCTACATGAGTTTTAAAAATTGATGTTTTACCCACCTGAAATTAGCTCTGTTCATCTTTCGTTACCTACTTCTATTAAAAACAAGGATAAATTTGTATGTTCATTACCCTTTTATATCTCTCTTCTCTTAAAACATAAAAAACTAAAAAAATTAAGGGAAAAGAAAGATCTAAAAACTAGGTTTTGTAAAAATTAAAACCTAACTGTCATGTATCAGGTGAAGGGCGGTTGTCATTGAAGCTGCTAATTTGTCTGAGTTTGTTCTCAAAAACACTTTTGACAGGTAAATATCTAATATTATTAACCCAACTCCCTAGCTTCTTTTATTTTGAGAGGAACTCCTTAGTGAAGATTCAATCAAAATGCATATTCTTATGACCTTACAAAAGTCAATTTAAATAGGTGGTGGCAAACATAATATTATAATTTATAAAGATTAGCGTTAATTACTCTTTTGTTCGATTTATCTTCATTTTTCTAACCAGCACGCACCCATGGATCCTGTAATCCATCTTTAGCAATTGTAAAGGCTCTCATTGGGATACCTAGTGTACTCCAAATTAATTGACAACTTAGGGTCCAATATCCTCTTCTTCAATCACAAGTAAAACAATTTAGCAATCGCTTTAGCAAATTTATTACATCATTATACCTACAGAAGAAGAAAAATGTTCCTTCAAACCTCTAATAGAACTACTAAATGCTAATTTGCTTACAGATATTTTGGAAAATCAATTAATTATTGAAGGGATGGTGCTACAGGGGCAATGCCCCCCAAAGATCAAATGGATAGGAAAAAAAAAACTATAACACAAATCATCATTAAAATTTATTAGTAAAACCTAATTAATTTGAGAAAATATATATTATAATTAATGTATAGCCACAAACCTTATATTATTTCCTTGAGTACTTTCTTTCTCTTTCCTAATTAATTTAAAGTTAGGGAAATGAAAGGCATAAAAGTTGATACATGAAAAGAAGTGGTAAAAGTTAGGTTTTAATTTTTACAAAACCTAGTTTTTAGATCTTTTTTCCCTTAATTTTTTAGTTTTTTATGTTTTAAGAAGAGAGAGACATAAAAGGGTAACAAAAATACAAATTTACCCTTGTTTTAACAGATGTAGGTAACGGGAGACAAACGGAGCTAACCTCAGATAGGTAAAGTGCCAATTTTTAAACCACAGGAAGGCAAAGTGTTTTTTGGTCAAACCACATATGGGTAAAGTGTAATTTCCCCTTAAATTAAATTAAGTTAAATAAACCCAACAACAATAAGTTTTCCTCAACAAAAAAGTAGCGATCTCGAAGAGAGAGAGAGAGAGAGAGAGAGAATTTTCAGACTAAATAGTTAGAGAGAGAAAGAAAGGAGAGAGAGATAGAGTCGCCGGAATATATTGTGATAATCGGTGGAATTGTTAAGCGATCTTTGGCGGTGTTGAAATTAGTGGACCGGAGAATTTGGGCAGAGATGGTGAATTCGATGGTGGATAGAGCGATGAGCGATATGCTGATTGGTCCAGATTGGGCGATGAACAACAAGATCTGCGATGTGCTCAATCACGACCCTGGGTGGTAGTGGGTTTGGTTAGCGATCTTCCTCTCTCTTATTTGGTCAGCGATGGTGGTAATGGGTTTGGTGACTTTGTTGGCGTGGGTTTGTTCACATAATCAAACTCCAACAATCCAAGATGAACCAACCCCACTCTTTGAGGTTGCCTTTTCCGGTGAAGAAGAGCGCCACCGCTTCAGTGGTTTTGGTGAACTCGCTAGTGTCAGTAAAGGAGATTGGGTTTGTGGACAATTTGGTGTCCAATTGGATTCTTCTCCACCACGCACCACTAATCTAACCCAAACTCTGTAATCTTAAAATCTCATTTCCGCTCAAAACCTTACACCCAATATTGACCAACGGTGAGCAGATCAAAAGGCTGATCTTCGAGGTTTTGATCATGGAAGCCATGGGGTCTTGATGCCGTGAAAACAATGGGAAAATTTTGGAGTCTTGCATGTGGGTGTTGTGAATATGGATTGGTGGTTGAGTCCACTGATGATTTGGCTTGGGTTGTGATCTAGGTTTCATTTGTGTTTGATCTGATCTGGGTCTATGTTTGTGTTTGGTCTTTGTTTCTTTCTTTTTTTTCGTTTGCGTTCTTGTGATCTGGGTTTGAGTTCTTGGTTGCTGGGTTTGCGCTCTTGTAATCTAGGTTTGAGTTCTTGGTTGTTGGGATTGTGTTCTTGTAATCTGGGTTTGAGTTCTTACTTACTGGGTTTGATTTAGGAAGAACACGAAGAACAAGTTATAATGTTCTTATGATAAATAATAATGAAAGTTAGTTTTTTTTTAATTAAATTAGATTTATGGTTTTTTTTTTAAATTTAATTTCTTTTTTATATAAATTTTCTGATGTGGCTCTATTTTAAAAAAATAAAATGCTAATGTGGCATTTAAAAATGCCAAATAATTATTTTTAATAATATTTTAATGGCCACGTCAACGCCATGTCAACAGGCACAAGACTCCATCCACCACGTAGGAGGTTTCCATTAGTGGGTTGATGGTAGGGACCAAAATAGAATCAATTTTCTTTTTTTAGGGACTACAATAGTAGCAAAATCAATTTAGGGACCAAAATGATAATCAGCCCAAAATGTAGGGACCAAAAGTGTATTTTCGCCTAAAATAAATCACATCAGCCTACTGAATACACTCAAATTAAAAATACAAAATTGACCTTGAAAATTTTCAAAACCCCGCCATTAGAGCAACCGCATCAGCTCATGCAAAATCTTGTAAAATAGAAAAAAACACTTCATTTTACACTTTTTAACCAAAAAACATCCACATTAGTGGGTGTAAAATTGTGCATAAATGCACAATTGTTATAGTAACCATGCATATGCATATATGCACGGTTACTGTAGCTCTTGCATCTAATATTTTAATAATTTCTAATTTTGCTCCTTTTTTTTCTCTCTCCTCTTCATCTACAAAACTAACGCATTCTCTCCCTCGTCATCTTCTTCCTTCCTCTGATACACACATTCCCGCAGACACAAAATTAACCACAAAATCAACAACAAAATCAACCACAAACACCACTAAATCAAACACACCCACGCACGAACACACAACAGAGACAGAGAGAATGGATCGACGCTCGTAGATCGATGCTTGTGGCGGATTAGCGCTTGTGGTAGATCGGCGCTTATAGATCAACAAGTCTCGGTGCTTGGATCGGCGCTTATGGATCAGCAAGTATTGGCGCTTGGATCGGCGAGTCTCGGTGCTTGGATCGACAAGTGACCATGATGGAAAGGAGTTTCAGAGAGAAGAGTTTTATTCGGCGAGTGACTGTGATGGAGAGGAGTTTCAGAGAGAAGAGTTTCAGTGGGAATAGAGAGAGTCTTGTGAGTGGAGAAAGAGAGTTTGAGATAAAATAATAATAAAAAGTGAAGAAAATGATTATTTAAATAAAATAAATGGTAGGTCTGTTGGATTCCACTACCTCACTTTCAAGATCAATGATTTATGGAAACCAATGGTGAAGATGGACTGTGTGACCTTGGGTAGAGGCTTCTTCCCGATTCGTTTTAGTTGCAGTGATGATTATGACAATGTTCTTCAGGGAGGTCCTTGGTTTATAGAGGAAAATTTTCTTGCAATTAAGCCTTGGAAACCTTACTTTAAAGCTTTTGAGGCTAAGCTCACGTCGGTGGCAGTGTGGGTTAGATTGCCTGAATTACCAATTGAGTTCTATGATGCTTCTGTGTTGAAGGAAATTGGAAGTGTCATTGGCCCTATTCTACGTATTGACTCCTACACGACCTCAGAGACAAGAGGAGGTTATGCAAGGTTATGTGTCCGGTTAGATTTGGATAAACCTCTTATTAGTTATATTTAGGTAGGAAGGTTAGTTCAAAAATTTTTATATGAAGGTATCTCTTCTTTTTGTTTCTATTGTGGTAAGCTTGGACATAAGCAGGAAAATTGTGGATTGAAAGTGAGGAAGCCAAATGGAGAAGATGAAGCCCAGGTCTCATTGGAAACCAACGAGATTAGTGAAAATGTCCAACCTGAACCTAACTAAGGGCCTTGGATGGTAGTTACAAGGAAAAGAGGCTCGGTTAGGATGGGAAAAGTTAGTGGGCCATCAAAGTCTGATAACCCATCCCAAGTTAAAGTTAGGGGCAGTCCGGACCTTTCCCAAGCTTCAGCTCATGTGGAAGCAGACGCTAATATTGGTGAGTCAAATCAGAAGGATTCTGTAGACTCTAGAGAAGAGACTGCATGTGTTGTGGCAGTCCAAGACTTGCAGAAGAGCTCAGCAGACCCTATAGACAAGACCACACATGTTGTGGCAGCCCAAAACCCACTAATCTGCCTTGAGATAAGGAAGGATTGTGTGATAGAGGATTGCCTTGAGACCCCATCTGTTGCATGTCAGCAGGTCATGAAACAAACTTCTAGAAACAAAAGGAAAGATTTAGCCAAAAATAAGGGCAGAGGAAGTGAAGGTCTGGGGATTAGGATTTCTAAGAGTCAAAAAAACTTAAGAAGCCATAAACGGCTCTCTCACAGAGCCGAAGGTAAGGGTGACCTATTTTTGTCATCAAGAGGTTTGGGGAGTGATATTCAACCTAAGTATGGAGAGGATTTTGATAAGATTGAATCCTCTACCACAGCCCGAATGGGCCATTTGGTACAAGAACCGAGTGGTGGCTATTCCGGACGAGATAATTTCACAAATAAGAGGGCGCAGACGGAGATTCCAAGATGGTTCGAGGAAGAGTTGGGGCAGGCTTGGAAGCATCTCTTTCCTTTAACACCGGAAAGCACTAGGTTGGGGAATCTTCCATTAGAGCACAATGCGTGGTGCCCCATTGGGACGAGTCCGGGTGGATCATTCAAGAGAGGAAGCTCGTGGATTTCAGAGGGATGGCCACAGCACATATGGGAAATCATCCAACTCTGAAATTGATCCAAATCATGGCTCCAGCGAAGATATGTGATGTACTTCTGAGTTGCAGAGAGGATATCTTGGGCATTCTGAAGCACATGATGATTTGGAAACCGGATTGGGAGGCATCCGAGGATCTTTTGAGAAGGATGGGGTGGAGTATGGAAGAAGCAGCAGCAATGAATACTAATCCCCCAGAGAGTGAGGTGCTATTAGGTCAATTTGTCAAAATGAATGTGCTACTCTGGAATTGCAAAGGTGCTTTAAATCCGGATTTTAAGAGAAGGATTTTTGAAAGGGCAATAAATCATAGGCCATCTATTTTTGTGGTGACAGAGACTAGAGTGGGAGGAGACAGGGCAGCAAAGATTATAGAAGGTCTGCCTTTTGATGGGTTTATCACAACTGATACAATTGGTTATGTTGGGAGATTATGGATTCTTTAGAAATCAGACGAGGTGGAAATTCTTCCTTTATCGTCCACCGAGCAAGAAATTTATGCTACTGTTAAGGTGCGTTCATCCAACCTTACTTGGCTTTTATCTGCTATTTATGCTAGTCCTAGGTTGGCTAAAAGAAGAATTTTATGGGATAATTTAAAAACTGTAGCTCATCTCCATAATTTGCCTTGGCTGATGCTTGGAGACTTTAATGAGGTTCTTTGTACTGATGATAAATTTGGTGGCAATCATGTTAATTTAAATAGAGCCCTAGAATTTAAGGATTTTCTAGATGAGTGTAATATGTTGGACTTAGGTTTTGCGGGTCCTAAGTTCACGTGGACAAACTGTAGGCCTATCTCAAGTTTGATTTTAGAAAGGATAGACAGGTGTTTTGTTAATCTTGTGTGGCACATACTTTATCCAGAAGCCTTGGTGACTCATCTTTCTAGGGTTTTTTCAGATCGCTGTCCAGTCTTAATTGAGTTGTGTAGAGTTAGTGTGAATCAACAGAATAAACCCTTTCATTTCCAAACCATGTGGTTATTTCATCAAGATTTTCCGAGGGTTGTTCAGCAAGCTTGGACTGATAGAGTTCTACAGGAAGTTATTCTGGAGTTTGTGAATGGAGCTAAAAAATGGAATGTTGAGGTGTTAGGGAATCTTTTTGCTAAAAAGAGAAGAGTATTAGCTAGACTTCATGGGGCACAAAAAGCTCTAGCCAATAATCCGAATGAATTCCTTTTGGAGTTGGAGCAGAAGTTGATTTCAGAATACTCTCTAATTCTTATGTAGGAAGAGGAGTATTGAGCCCTTAAATCTAGATTAAATACTGCCACTTTTGGAGATCGTAACACATCATTCTTCCATGTCTCTACGATAGTTAGGAGACATAGGAATAAAATTAGGTGCCTTAAAGATGTGGAGGGTAATTGGTTGACTAATGAGGTTGAAATAAAAAACCACATCAGGAACAGCTACAAGAAATTGTATGAGATTGAGCTGATTATGACCTCCTTGACTTCAGATCTCTAAGAATTCTCTTGTTGTTTTCTAGAGGAGGAGAATAGAGTTAGAATTGATGGTGATGTGACTAAAGAGGAGGTTAGAGCTGGTTTATGGGCTCTTAAGCCTTTTAAGGCACCAGGGGTAGATGATCTATATGCGGGTTTTTACCAACGCTTTTGGATGGTGGTTAAAAATTCCATGTGTAATGAGGTAAAAGGAATTTTTGAAGAAGGTCGTGTGCCAAGTTACCTCAATGAGACCTTGATTTCTTTGATTCCCAAATGTCAAAATCCAGAAACCCTGAGTAACTATAGGCCCATTAGTCTATGTAATTCGGTGTATAAGATTGTGTCTAAGATCTTCGTGGCTCAGATGAGGCCGCTGCTTAACAAATTGATATTGCCTGTATAGACAGCCTTTGTTCCTGGCAGAAGAGGCATGGATAATGTTTTAATTGCCCAAGAATTATTTAATGCCTTGGATAAAAGAAAGGAAAGATGGGCTTAATGGTTGTGAAGTTAGATTTGGAAAAGGCTTATGATAGATTAGAGTGGAGCTTTATCTATATAGTGCTCCAAGCCTTTCATTTTCCCCCTAAATTCTCCAAGATCATTATGAGCTGTGTTACGTCCGCAAGTACCTCTATATTGGTTAATGAAGGCGCCTTAGAGCACTTTGAACCATCTAAGGGCATAAGGTAGGGGGACCCTTTATCCCTGTACCTTTTTATATGCGTGGGTGTGAAGCAATTTTAGATGTGCTTGAAAATTTTTGTAGAGAGTCTGGCCAAAAGATCAGCCATGATAAGTCTAGAATTTATTTTTCCCTAATGTGAGTGATGAGTTGAAGGAGGAAATAAGTGAAAGGTTAGGCATTAGGGAGACCAATAATATAGGGAAGTATCTTTGGTTTCCTCTTAAGCATCGAGGGGTTCCTAGAAATCCCTATAATTTCATTGGGGAAAGGGTTATGAATAAGCTTGTGGGATGGAAGGCGAAGTACCTTTCTTTTGCAGGGCGGGCTGTACTTATTAAGTCAGTTATGTCAGCAATTCCAAATCATGTAATGCAAGGGGCTGTGTTACCTGTGCATGTCTGTGAGAAATTGGACAAAATCAATCGAGATTTTGTATAGGGGTCCATGATTAAACGAATAAAGATGCACATGGTGGGTTGGGGTAAAATAGTGAAATCCAAAGATGAAGGGGGTTTGGGAATTCAAGAGGCTAGAGCTAAAAACATAACCTTGTTATCCAAGTTGAATTGGTGAATGTGTCACGAACGTGATGCTTTGTGGGCAAAGGTTATGCTGAAAAAAGATTGTGTCAATTCAAGAGTAAGATCTAGAGATCCTAAGAAACTCCCATCATCCCCTAATTGGAAAGCCATCAGCTTGGGTTTCCCTATTTTCAGAAAAGGTATTGTATGGGGGATTGGTAATGGTTCAGAGTGAATGTATGAATGGATAATTGGATTAATGGTGATTCATTACGGGTGATGATTGAATGTTCTCTTACGCAGGAAGAGCTAAATTTGAAGGTCTCGAACCTGTGTTGCTATCATGAATGGAAGTGGGAACTTATTTCCTTTGACTTGCCTCAAACCATTAAAGAGAAAATTAAGGCTATTCCGATTCAAATGTATGGAAGTAGGAGGGACACGGTGATGTGGAAGTTCTCCAAAAATGGAGAATTCGCTACAAGTTCAGCTTATAGACTAGCAAATTAAGGTAAGGAGAATGTTATGCAATTCAGTGGGCAATGGATATGGAAGTTGGACATTTTGCCTAGAATTATACATTTTCTTTGGCTATGTATACATGGTAGCATTCCTGTGAAGGAAGTGCTAGTGGGTAGAGGTATCAATTGTGATAAAATATGTCTGATATGTAGAGAGCAGGATGAGTCTATCATCCATCTTCTTCATGACTGTGTGTATGCCTGTGATTTGTGGAGAAGTTTAGAGGTTTCTCCTGCCCATGTGAACTCATTTGCTGATGGTTTTGAGGCTTGGTTGAAGGCCAATTGTTTAAGTGTTGTGAAGCATAAAAGCTCCACTCCTTGGTGCACATTATTTCTATTTACTGTCTGGTCTTTGTGGAAAAATAGAAATCATGTTGTGTTCGAAAATGTTGTCCCGAATTCAAGACTTGATAAAGTATGTTTAAGTCAAGCTAAGGAGTTTTATTACTGTGTGAGTAAGGCCAAGCAAACAGTGCCTAGGATTTTTATTCCGGTTAAATGGTCCAAACCTCTTCCGGGTTGGCATAAGCTTAACACTGACGGAGCCTCACTTGGGAATCCAGGCAAGGCTGGCAGTGGAGGGTTGATTAGAGATAGTGAAGGGAAATGAATTAGAGCTATTCGAGGTCCATTGGGCACACGACTAGTGTAATGACTGAGTTATGGGCACTGAGAGATGGCTTAAAGCTTGCTACTCAATTAGGAATTGGGTGCTTGGAAGTGGAGCTTGATGCCAAGGTCATTGTGGAGATTTTAAACAATGTTGACAGTACTAATAGTGCTAACATGAAATTTTCTCCATTGTTTGTTGATTGCAGATTTCTCATAGCAAGGTTCACACAGGTTCGAGTAGCTCATGTATATAGAGAAGCGAACAGGTGTGCTGATTTTTTGGCCAGGAAAGGTTGCTGCATGAGGGAGGATTTTGTTATATTTGAAACTTTCCCTCGGATGAATTAGATAAATTACTTGTATCTGATGTTAGTGGATTGTATTGTTATAGGCAGGTAGCCACTACTTTGGCCTATGTGATTAGCTTGTAATTCCTTTTGTTGTTAATATATCAATCCTTTTACCCAAAAATAATAATAATAAATAGTAGAATAGTCAAACTGACGTGGTAGTTTTGTAAAAATAAGTTGGTAAAATATAAGATTTTTCTTATAAAATAGACAAAAAAATTTGCACGTGGCTGCTCTTGACTCGCCTCTACCCCTAAATTTGCAAAATCAAAATTTTCTCTTTCCGTCTCTGCTCTCCATCTCTTGCATCGCCCGCTCTCTCTCAACTCTAAACCTTCGTAGCCACTACCTAGCATCACCGTCAGAGCTACGCTGCCGACCTCGCTGCTTCCAACATCTGACATCGCACAAAAGTGCTCTTCTCTTTCTTTTTCTATTTATTTTTTGTAATTTTGATATCTTATTTGTATGCTTTTTTGTTTCCCCTAAAAGTACAAGGGTCTATCTTTTTATGATGATGGATTTGGCACCATAATCTCACCTTAGAAGTGTCTTATTTTTATATCCAAATCTCACCTGAAAGATAGATGCTTTGTTATGGGGTGAGAACATAGACTTGTATGATAATGGATCGGCTTTGCGGTTTCTGTTATGGGTGAGATTTGGGTGTATCTGTTTAGGGAAGAGATGGGTTTGATGGAGTTGGGTTTGGTATTGTGAGTTTGGTTTTATTTGCTATTAGACTACCTATATAAATATTGATGATTCCTTGCAGGTAATGTATGATACAACTGAAGTCAAACTTCATGCTGGTTGCTAAGCTGAAGAGGATTTTGGTACATTTTGTTAGATACCTTTGGATGCAATTACCTTAGCAATAAATAAAGAGGAATTTGGTACATTTTGTTAGATACCTTTTCATTATATCAACATTAGTCATGTTTAACATTGGTGGTAGTTTCTGTTATGGTAACCTTGCTAATCTATGTTGCCTATATCCTTTACTAAATCAAACTGGGTCAATTTTTGTATTATGGGATTTTGAAGATGATTTTGCTATTGGTGGTATGGGTTTGGATGAAATTTTAGTTTGAATTTGATTTCCTTAAAAACAAAATAAAAAACGAATCTTAGGAGTAAAGTAGAAGGATAGATCAAAACAATTTTATCAAATTTTTGTCTCTAAACTTTTCTCTCTACAAATTTGGCTATATTGTTATCTTTCATATGTGATATTCTTATTGTTTTGATATTTTCATATTTGGAAGTATTGTCTTCTGGTTCGATTGTTTGATTTGCCGAAACTTCAGCTTATTGCTATATTTGATTAATGATTGAAGAAGAATTTGAAGATGCTCAATATGCAGCTCTCAACTTAGTTTTTTATTCGTGTATTTTAATAAGTAGCTCCCAACTTAGGTTTGATGGTAATGGTATATTATATTGAGTGAATTTGAAGGATAGATTTATAGTAGTTCCTAAATTTATGGTTCCCAAAATTTTTCCTTTCTCTTCTTTATGATGCATATGAAGTCTTGAACTTTAATTTGGTTACTTTGTTTGAAAGTAAAAATTAGTATATTTCAAAGCAAAAATCTGTCAACTAGTAACTAGATTCTATAGTCTATTAACTCTATTGTAGGTGTATGTGTTTTCCATTAAATTTTAATTTAGTTGGCTTTAGTATTGGTGTAAAGCGACCATCTAACCAGCCTTAAATGGTTTTGTAAACTGTCTAAGATTACTTCTTTTATAATGGCTGTTATAGAAAATAAATTTCAGGAGCATATAACAGTACTGGAGCGGCCGCACATAAGCAATAGCCTGAGGGCTATACTTGAAGACGTGCTGGACATAGCAAATGAGATTGACCAAGTTTCATTTGGGTTAGGAAAGATGTAAATCAAGCAGCTCATAAGCTTGCTAAGTGGGGCTTAGTTAATAGTTAGAATGGTTTTGTAAATTGTGGCCTTACCTGATCGTCTGATGTATGTGATCATGAAGGATGCTCCGAGTTGTACAATTTCAGAACTAAACGTGTCTTTTATTTACAAATGCTGAGCAACCATCTCACTTTCATTAGGCCCTAGGTTAATGTTGGTTGAGCAACCATCTACCTTTACCAAACACATCTTATGTTGAGTGAGATATGCAAATTTTGAATTTCCCTCACTTTGGATTCTTATTCACTTCCAATTTCTAAAATAAAAAAAAATTGAAAACCAACCAACAAGTGGTGGATTTGCTAATCTGGCCATTTTCGAACCTATCTGTTTTTCCCACCCCATTCAATTCAATGGAGCAATGCACTAGAAAAAAAAAAAAAGAGGAGCAAAGGGGGTTAATATAACAACCTATATATATTTATCAAAATATACAACACTTCTACACATCTTTATCAAAAAGTCCATGTTAGGATGATGATGTTCACATTCATAGAATGGTAGGTCTTCTTTTATCTCTAAAGAGTAAAGAGTGATGTTTTTGTTTTTTAATTAATTAAAGAGTGATGTTAGAAATATTACAAATTTGATAATATCGATTTTATAAATTAATATGTCAAAGGTCACAAAAAGTAATTACAGTACTAGTTTATTATCTTGTTGAAGTGGAACCAATCACATTTATTGTTATTGATATTTGTAAGTTTTTTTTTTTGTAGTAAAACTTTAGAAGTTTTAATATTTTCCTTATTTTTTTAAAAGATTAAATTCTATAAGGACGTGGTGTAAAACTCATGTTTTACCCTTCCAATCTCAACATGTCGTATCATCTTATCACATATTTAAGAATAAACACAATCACACTCAATCAATTCTAATACCCATATATAAATCCAACCAAATTCATAATTTATTTAGATGTTATTAGGTGTGGTAGGATGTATTGAATTTTAAGTAAAATGCTGATGTGGCAATCACTTATTGGATGATGTAAAACATTAGTTTTACACCCCATCTTTATAAAATTTAATATCATTTTTTAATACATCTTTTGAGTTTCAAAGCTTTATAGAGGATTTTTTTAAAAAATTTTCAATTAAAATTCTTATAGCCATAACAAAAAAGAAAAAAAAAACAACTTTTATTGAGAATAAAAGAGTAGAAAACCAACAAAATTCAAGCCACCTCCCCATCCTTATCACCTTCCATCCAAAAGCACCCCATGACCCAACTGGGTTGAATGGGGATGAGAACGGGGGCCCATAAAATTAGCATTGCTGGTTAGGCTTCAGTGTCTCTTAATTCTTGTACACCTGAAATTAAACGGATCTGAAAGCCCCTAAGCCCGGTAGATTAATCGATGCAATGGCAGTTCTACAGTACAATATAAAAGTGCCAATAACTTTAGCTTTGGGGTAGAGACATAGCTGCCCATAAGACAAGCTTAGCAAGCCCATTCAGCCATTCTCATTTTTTTGTCGAGGGCTTGAGGCAGTGGATATTGAAAGGTACCTATCATGTCAGCCTGCTACTGATGAGATTGGGCTAATGATTCATTCCTAACGGGACCCTTGATCAGTGATGCTGAGATCTTTCAAGTATCAATTAGGCCCTATGAGTTAAGATTGGATTGACCAGCCTTGTTTAGAAAAAGCGAAAAGGCAGATGAAATTCAAGACAGGCAGCTAGATCTGAATGATCCTTTATGGTAATGGGTAATTATGATTATAATAAACAAATGATACTTTTTGTATTTGTATTTGTATTTGTTTAATCATTTCCATAATTGGGGATGTGTTGTGACTTGTGAGCCAATCACGAGTTTGTGTTCATCTCATACAGGACGAAGATAACACACAACTATATCAATGAAAAAGAGCTGCTAGTGGATCGATCTGAACCATAAGTTCCTGACAGCCTATGGAGATTACACTTGGTTGGAGAGCATGGAACAAATGATTGAGATCAGTAGCCACTATCCAAAATAACTTTGAAAAGAAAAGCTATGAAGATGAGCTTGCCTTATCTTAAGGATGATTTATTTAGCACACACGTGCCAAATAATATGATACAAAATACTAGAAGGTTGAAGGATAATTATTATTATTTTTTTGAGAATGAGTTGAAGGATAACTTAGTTGCAAACCTTGATGAGAAAAATTAACCAAACTCTTTTTAAATGCAACAATCAAAATTTATATTCTACCATATCATTAATTTCCAAATGCCAGAATTTTATGTGGTGAAGCTTTTTTCCAATTTGAAATAGCGTGTAAGTTGATCCATTTATATATAATTAAAGCAAGATGGGGGTAATAGTCCTCGTGTTTCATTCATTAGATTGGAAGATGTATTATTTAAGAGAATAAGGTCTATTTGGTAAGAAATTTATAGTAAGGTTGTTTATATTTTTTAAAAATACTGAATAAAAAAATGTGTAAAAAAATATGTAATATTGTTTAAATATTAAAATCTGTTATTTAAAAAACGGTAACAAAAAGATCTAAGTAGCAAAAAAAAAAAAAAAATCATAAGAAGCTTTATTGTGCCAGAAATGCCTCAATAAAAATTTATATAAATAAATAAATAAAAAAGAAAAAAGAAAAGAGGCCCACCCACTCCCACAGATTCCAATGTCGCACAATATCTAGAAGCAATTAGTTGGCAATAGTCACATTTAAGATCTTCATGTACATGCATAGTGGTGCAAGCAAGAGAGGAGTGTGAATCACTAGGCGCATTACACTGGGAAATTAATGATCTATTAGTTTCATTCGATTGGTTGTCTTATCAATTTTCTCATATTTGATTTCTTTTTGCAATGATTAAGAAAATCGAGGGATGACTATTTGATATGCTTTGGATCAATTTTCAAAATCCAAAATCAAAACAACAGTGTAAATTTTTGGTGTCAATCTAAATTCAAATACCCATCTTATCATGAAAAGGAAACAAAATAATAATGAGCCATGTGTGATGGAAAATTTTGCATATTTATTTAAATAAATACAAAGCTGAAAAAAAAAATTATGCCTTTTTTCTTTTTGTTAAAAAGAACTTCTATTTCGGCTATAAAGATAATAAAGAATTAGCAAAAATTCCATAATACCAAATGGAATAAAACTTTGGAGCTATTAGTATTATCCCACTGTCGTCAATCAATTGCTTAAGATACTTTTTTTTTTATTATGGGAATTGCTTAAGATACTTTGTAGTTGGATAATTCTTTTAATATTCTTGGTCCATTCAAGATTCAACCTATGTTTCACGCCAACTATATATAATATATGTCTTAAGGAAAGGATCACATTTAACCCAATCCATTTCTTCCATATCTCAAATCTCAATAGCCCAAGCGTGGGCTCTAGTAACACGTGTTTGACATGGATAATCTTTCGTAGCGAGTTGTCCTTACGCCATGTTGTTTGCTAAAGAAGCCGTCAAGGAAACTGAAAACTCGGAATTCTAGTAAAAAACACAAACTAATGGATAAATTTTGATATTTCTCACGCCACAATCGACAATGCCTTCTACAAATTGATATTTGGTTCTAAATTGTATATATATCTTTATCGCTTCTAAAATATATCATAATTATGAATGGTTAAGAAAATTCATAGTTACGTGGCTAGCTAGTGGTGCAAGTGGCATAGACAACTCTTTAACGCCACCAGACCACATGCGTCATTTGCCCTTTGCGCAAGTTCCTGATTTGTTAAAAGAAGTGTGCCACTCACTATTAGCATTACTCTCACTCTTTTGATATGTTTGAAGAAAGACAATGAACCTAGATTTGTCATTCTCATTCATTCCCTTATCTGGAACCACCCCACCTTCTACTATTGCACTCACAGCCTGCCATAGCCAAATCCCAATAATTGATCATGTGGAATTTTTTTTATACTTATTTTTACTATTATATTTAAATCTACTTAGTACCATCTTCTGTAAACTATAAAGAGAGGAAGCTCCTTTCAGGCGTGGTCACATGAATCATGTATGCATAAATAAAATTGAGGCCCAGAATAACAGGTAAACAATAGGAATAATAATTTATTCACGAGTGTTACTGTAAAATCTAACGAGAAGAATAAGAATAAGAAAAATAAAAGTAATAATAATAATAACATTACAATAGACAAGCACAAGCTGTAATAGCTTGTCCATTGACTCTCCACCGCAAAATCTACTTTTTGTGACCCATACCGACAGCTCAACTCCGCATTACATACGCATCCACCGAAAGCCCAACACCATGAGAGCCCACAATCGCAGTAATTATTATTACTATACCGCCGAACCAGACTCAGTAAATTAGTACCGCCAGTGCCACAACCTGAATTTGAATATTCCAAACGTGTCCTCTCTGTTGTTGTTTCTGTAGCAGCTGTAGCTGTCCTTTGAGAATCCGAATATGCGGTTGTTGTTCCAGCTATTTCCTCTTTTGTCCTCATTAAACTTTCATATTCCGTACTTGTCCCTACTCTTTCTACGTAATCGTCCCCACAACAAGAATTCCCACCTGCTGCTTCCTCTGTCTCACATGCAATTTCCAAATCCCTCACTACCACCCAACCATCATCCGATTCCCAATTTGCCCCTCTGCTTGTTGCTAATTTACCAATTCTCTCTTTAGCAGAAAACCCTTCTTCAGCATCATCGTCGTCATCTTCATACTCTTCCTCGAACTCTGAGTTAACCCAGTCGAGTACGCAACGAGGTGACGTGTCAGTAACCGTAACTGTATTTGGCGACACAGGCAATAGAAATGGATGCTGTAGCAGCTGATCACAGCTCCACCGCTTGCTCGGCTCTCTCCTAAGACACTTCTCGAGGAAATCCCGGCCGAGTTCCGACAGCCGAGTTGGGAACTCAGGCAACCCGTCGGAGAATCCGATTCGACTCAGCGTGTCAACCCCGCGATCCTCCCACGCTGGCTTCCCGGTTATCATTTCGATCACAGTACACCCCAAAGACCAGACGTCTGATTCTGGCCCCTGAGATTCCCGCCTAATTACCTCCGGTGCCATCCACAAAGGACTCCCTCGTGGCAGAATCGGTGCCTTACACGTGTCTCCTGAGACCTCAATCGACGATCCAAAGTCGGCGAGCTTGGCTAAACTGGAATTGGGACCCACCAAAACGTTCCTCCCCTTGACATCACAATGAACAATGCCTTGTGAATGTAAGTACCTCAACGCCGACACTATACACCAAGTGTGCGACCGTGCAATTCTCTCGTCCACGTCAGCAACTCGTTTTGCCAAGTCAGCCACGGTGCCACCTGGCAAATACTCCATGTGCAAGTTCCGGTACGACGTCGATGGAGACTCGTAGGTGACATCGTCCCCAAGGAACCCAACCACGTAAGGCGAAGACAACGATCGGAGGATCCGAATTTCGTTCTCCAAAGCCTCCAATTGACTAACCATAACCGAATTTTGATCCACGGACTTCACTGCAAACACATGACCATCCGATATGTTAACCCCGAGACTCACTGTACCAAAACTTCCTTTGCCTACACACTTCCCTCTAACCCAAGAAACCATGTTGATTTGTTTGAGTAAAGCTTAGCAGCTAAGCCAATAGCACCTTTTAAAATCTTTCAAAGCAAAACATGTGTCTTTGTATTTTGTGGGGGTCCAAGTAGCTGCTTACATATATATATACACGGAATGTGAGCGCCTAAAATTTGGTCCGACATGGAATTTGGAACATATCTTTTAAAAAATATATAAATATTTTTGGTCCGACATGGAATTTTTCCCCCCCAAAAAAAAAAGGAAATTACAAAATGGATAATTTGAAGAACGGTTTGATGACGTCAAAGAGGTTACTGGGGCAGGAACTGGTCGGTGTTGACGTTAAAAGTGATAGTGGGGCGGGGGATTGAGGTTTGGAAAGATACTGGGTTTAATCCTTATCCATCTTAAAGCGGGGTTTATCTGGACCGTTGATTTTATGAGATCATGGTCATTAAGTTTTTTTTTTAACTTGCAAGGTTTGTCTTGATCCAGTATTTTTTTTTTTTTTGATTTATTGTCTTGATCCAGTATTGGATTAGTTTTTACCAATTTCGACATGTGGTTATATTCGTGGAAATATAGGATGGTTCGCGGAAGAAAGCATTTATTTATTTTATTTTTTTTTTTTGGAGGAAATTGTTATTGTCTGGGAACGTGGAGGCATACTAGCTAAGTTGCTAGTTGTATTACAGTACAAGATTATTGTCCTTAAGATCTGTTAGATTAGATCAATTTTTTTTGATTGTCCTCGTTGGCTTCTTTGTTACGGAATCAGAAATCTAAGCACAAAAAAAAAAAAAAAGGGTAAATTTTAATAAACTACCCTGAAGTTTAGGCTAATACCAACAAGGTTCAGAACTTTTCAAAAATGACCAAATTGATCACTGAACACAATTTGGTTCCTAGACGGCATTTAGGCCTGTTACTCATTCTCAACCTTTCTTCTCCCTCTCCTCACTTAGAATCTCCCTTCTTTCCCGAATGTTTATGTTCATGCTAATATCTCTGAGGTGTGAGTTCTATTCAAAATGATTATACAAACATATACACTTAGCAATATAAAGCCTGAAACCCCAAAAATCCCTGATCACAAAGCATATATACATATCCATAATCATTCATACGCCAACAAAAACACCATATTAGGACAATTTTGAGACAAAATCCAAATAAAAAAAATACCCACAGATCCACAAATAAACATACCCAAACCCCATATTTCAAACCCAAATCAAAAATAAAAAATCACCAAATCCTTTGTAGCCCAAAGAAAACCCAATCCCTAAACTAACCAAGGACCGAACCAACAAAGGAGGAGGAGAAAGATCGGTGGCCAGTGGTGGTGTTTCCGGTGTGATTCATCGCCTGTGGTGGTTGCAGAGGTTATGGGTCTTCGCCAAACGTTCCCTTGACGTTTGGCACACAAACCTAAACTCAAACCCAAGCCCAAACAGAAACACAAATGCCAACTCTCTCTTCCATGGCTGAGGAACCCAAAAGCCTTCAACCAGGAGCGGCAGCAATGGTAGGGAGGAGCTCGAAAATCCTAGCCCACAGTTTTCATGGCACTGATTCGAATAGTGAGCACAATATGGTAGTTTTGCTGTTGTGGGTGAGAGAGAGAGAGAAGAGAAAATAAAGAGCATCTAAGACAGAAAACAGAAGAGAGAGCGTTTGAGAGAGAGAGAGAGAATAGAAAGCAGCTGAGAGAGAGAGAGAGAGAGAATATGGGGGAAAAGATAAGTTAAGCTGAGAATGAGGAACGGGCCTAAGCACTGTTAGGGACCAAATTGTGTTTAGGGACCAACTTGGTCATTTTTAAAAAGTTCTGAACCTTGTTGGTATTAGCCCAAATCTCAGGGTAGTTTATAGGAATTTACCCAAAAAAAATTACACAATTTTTTCAGGACGGACTCAAGTAGGGCCCAAGGAAGCCCAGGCCCCCTGTGTCCAATTATATATATATATATATATATATATATATATATATATATATATATATATATATATATATATATATATCATTTTTGTAGTTGGGTCATTTCAAAACTTTACACCTAATTTCTCCACCAATCAGTCTAATTAGCCTAACCTAAATAGTAAATATTCAACTTAAAAACTTAACAAAAACAATAAAAATATTTACAATGGTAATTGTATTTTAGCAAATATATATATATATATATATATATATAGATATTTTATTTTTTTTACCATGAAAGAACCAAAAAATCATGTATTATCGGAGAAGTTAAAGCTAACTTTTTTGAAATTACAGTAAACTAGTATAAATACTAATTGACTGTAGCAAGTTTTTAAAAATGAAATAAAATATTTTATTAAGATTATTTCTCTTTCTTAATTAAAAAACTCAAATTCTCTCTCTTCCGTTATTATTTTTGTGGGGGACTCAAGGACCAAAGATGAGAAGTACTGTTGTAGCTTTCAGTTATTTTTTTGGAAGGAACATCCACAACCTGGAGAGTGAGGTGGTCTGAGGATAGAATGGGAAGTGACAGAGTGCTTGTGGGGGATATAATGGGTGCAGATGAGTGCCTCAGGGGTTGAATGAGATCTTTGTAGGGCGTTTCTTGTCAAGTACTACCTGTTCCTTTGCATTGAATGGTTGACAATAGTTTTATCAGCTGCATTAATAAGGAAGTGACCTGAACAGTGAATCTACAACTCAGCAGCTCCTTTCACCACCTTCACCAAAAATCTAATGGGACAAGTGTCTTAAGGAGATTTGGGAGAATTAGAGATGGAGGGCTAGGATGCAAGATGCCATAAAGTATATAAAGGAAGGAGATTCTCAAATAAAAGGAATCCAAGAGGAAAAAGGTAAAAAATAGAATAGTAGCTAAGAGAGAATGAATAGTATTTGTAACAATAAAGAATTTTGTCATCGGGTAAGTTTGTAAAAATCCATTCATAGATTAAAACCTTTGGCTTTTGGTCTTTCTTTCCTTATCTGTGTCCTCGGGCGAAACCCATACTTGTTTATCCCACTCTTTATACAAATATCTATTATTTTGGGCCGGATTTAGAAGCTCCAATATCACTATTTTTTGGTGGGCTAGGGCTGCCTAACTTCGTGTTCTTACAATTTTAATTTGTTGCTTGTATTATTTTTAAATGAAGTGATAAAAAAAATAAAAACATTTGATATTAGGTATATTGTAAAGTGAGGTGGTACAATAGATAAAATAACTCCTTGAGGGGCTAAAAACTAAAATTTTTAGCGGTGCCACTGTGAATGCTCTGCCTATAATAAAAAAAAAAATCTAACCAGCCTAGTATTAAAAAAATATTATTTTGTTTTTGTTTTATTGGTAAATAATTACATCTTAATGTATTTAAAAAATAACGATTTTATATAATTTTTTAATACTATATGGATGCTTAGAGTTTTTTTTTTTATAAAAATTATTTATACCCCGATTCTTGCTAGCTTAAAATCCTGAATCTATCCCTGATTTTTTCCTTAACTCTCTCACGTGGAGGAAGAATGTAATTGGTTTTAAAAAAAAATGTAGCAAGTTTATATGAAATGACAAACAATTAATTATAATTATAATTTGTGGTGAAAAATAATTATAACAAAATTTGTGAATTATTTTATTAGCCGAAGCACTCCCATCATTTTGGTTCCGTCGCATAAACGGGCAGCTAAAAGGGAGTGCCACATGGGATGTAGAGGGGGACAGGCTTGGGTAGAGACCGGTGTTTGAAGTTTGAACTAACAAAAAGGATGACGTGGCAGAAAAGTGTAGGTCCACGTTGTAGAGAGTGAGAGAGGGGAAGGTAAAGGATTAGGATTTAAGAAAAGGAAAAGATGGTTAGAGGCGTGGATTCCCACGAAACGATGCTGGTGCGTTGGCATTGGCAATGGCATTTTGAGGTAGAATTCTACCAAAGTTGAAGTCTGTTGACGTGCACGAGCTCCCTCCAGTAGATATATTATTATATTCATATTTGATAGTATGTTTATGGAAATCGGTTGCATGACATCCCTGCCTCAATGTCCATATCCATTCGTATCTCTACTGTCAACAAAAAGATTAGGGTCTGGGTCACCCTTACATGAGCTCATAGGTCATATTACCTTTTTTGACAGTTCACAGTTCCCAATTCAGCCCCCACTCCCAACCATCAGATTGGGGTAGCCCAGCCAATTTATGGATGATATTTCATTTTTTAAACACTACGAAACTATTTTTGTCATTACTCCAAAAAAAAATTTGTCATTTCTTTGTACACTAAATTACTATAAATTGATCAATTGTCAATGGTGTTGCCACGTTGAAGGCTGATATGAAGAAAAATAATGTATATATATATATATATATAATTTTTTTTGACCATCTAAAATAAAAATTTGAACATCCTAATATATATATATATATATATATATATATATATATATAAATTTTTATTTTTATTTTTTGTTTTGACCATCTAAAATAAAATTTTGAATATCCTAACTTTAAACTAATGAAAAAAAGATAGGAAGATCCAACAAGAAATTAAGAATGCATAGCTGCACTGCAAGGCGGAAAAAAAAGACAAAAAAAAAATAAAAATGAGGAGAGAATACGCGGTGAGGACTGAGGAGTATAAAGAAGCCGAAAATGAGATTTGAAATTAGATGAGAAAGGATATTATTGACACTAGAGAAGTCATATTAGAAATACACGTTCATGAGAGGGAAAAGAATATGCTTGAAAGATTCTACTTCACCAATATTGAACCCCAAATAAACCAGATTTGAGCTTTTCTTTAAAAAATATATATAATTTTAGTTGAAATTTTCTTTAAAATGCTACATAAGTCTATAAAAAAGCCATTAAGTTTACTACCTAGTGTAATAATAATTCTTATTATTATTTTCTTTTTGAGAAAGGTAAGCATATTTTAAACTACTCAATTGCTTATAATTTATTATTTTTAAGTGGGGTGTGGGCCACTTAGTGGGCATCAATTTACTCTTTATTTATTACACTATACGAGGCAAAGATAGTGGGTCATGGAGAATAGGTACTTGAGACAAATTATTTTTATCATTACATACTCTTAATGCGATGATCACTCTACAAGTAAAAGTATTTGTGGGATGTGAAGGATAAAGGTCGAGATTTAAGTTTCCAGAAGAGAGTTTCACACACATATATACTTAGATTATGTTAGAATATAAATTCTATTTTGTAAAAAAAAAAGACAAATTATTTTTTATTGAATTGTTGTGTTGAATTTTATAATCTAATGCTATAGACGCAATAGAAATAATAGAGTTAAAAGAATTACAAAGACCAATATATTGTCAAGGTGAACCCTCTAAAATAATTTGCTAGTACTACCATTATCGACCATGAGTGAGATGGTTTGGTCTTAATTAAAAGCCACCACTCGTAGTGGTGGTGGCGATCTTGAGTCTGCCATAGTGACTAATCTATGAGTTTGAGAGAGTGGCTAGTTTGTGGGTTTGAAGAGAGAAGTTGCTAAGAGAAGCTTTGGTTTGGCTTTTGAGACCATTGTGGGTATTGTTGTTCATGGGTTCACTACTGGTATCATTGTTCATTAGTTCGCAACCAATATTGATTTTTTTTCCTCTCTCCCTCTTAATCGGTTTGGAGTCTTTGGACATTTGTTTGTTTTATTTAAATGAAATGCACAGGAGTTCCATTAGTCTCTTAATGGGCGGATTGACAGATGGCTCTATTTTGCACATGTGTGTAGGTCAATTGGCAAATATAAAAGTTTAAGGGGGTGTAATAGCCACTATGCCAAAATTTAGGGATTTTCTTAGCATATTTCCCAATATAATTTAATCTATAGTAAATTATCTAAATAGTTTGCGGGTCATACTCTAAAAGTTTATTATAGAAGGTGTAACACGTATAGTAAACCAAAATAATTTAAATTCCTAAGTCAAAAACAATCAGACCACAATACTAAAACCTAAATCATATTTTAAAATTAAAAAAAAAAAAAGTGGAAACAAAACCAATTTTTACTAGTTGTCTGACATTGGTAGGGATTTTGGCAGGAGGCCTAATGGTGGTGGTGGCCCTCAATCAAAACTCTCTCTCCCCCTCTCTCTGTGCCAACGACACAATGGTCTAACGCTAGGGGTGGATCGAAAGTTGTTGAAGGACAGGCAGGAGGAATGAAGGATTGGGGGAAACGATAGATAGAAATTGGGTTGGAAGGCTGAGAAAAGAAGGAGAAGGAGCTATGTTTGAATAAGAGAGTTAAAGAAGAAGAAGGAGATGGGAGTTGAGTCTATATTTGAAAGAGAAAGTGAGTTTAATCGGGGCTGAGTTTGTGTTTGGAAGAAAAAGAGAGTTGATCGGATTTTGTTTTGGAGAGAAAGAGATTTAAAAAAAAAATATTGATGATATGGAAAATTGTGAGTGTTTCAAAAAAGGCAAACTCTCACAATGTAATAAGAAAAATAATAAAAAAGCCAACCCTTAGATTTTATAGTATATAATAAATATATATATATATATATATATATTTAAAAAATTATATAAATTTTTAGGGATAATTACAGATTACCCACCTGTGGTTTAGCCCGAATTTAACTTACCCACTCGTGGTTTCATTTTTGGCACTTTACCCATTTGAGATTACTTTCGTTTAATCTCTGTTACCCACCTCTGTTAAAAAAGAGAGGTAAATAAGTCATTTTACTCTCATTTTATGTCTCTCTCATCCTAAAACAAGAAAAACAAAAAAAAGCAAAAGAAAACAAGATCAAAATGGGCTATTTTAAACCTAGGAATATGCATCTCTTAAAACATGGCTCAAATTCAATTGTTTTTCAAACCCAGCCTGCAAAACAACAAAACAAAAAAAAAAAAAAATCCCAGGGCTACCATTCATATATTCCTTTTGCCTCTTGGATTTGTTTATACATAATCTTTTGTCATTCTCATTCTTCTCAGACCTCTCTCTCTCTCTCTCTCTCTCTCTCTCTCTCTCTCTCTCTCTCTCTCTCTCTCTCTCTCTCTCTCTCTCTCTCTCTCTCATACAATCAGAGAAGTCATGTCTAGGGAATCAGCCAGTGCAATTCACAAAAACCAAGTACGTTTTCTGGGTTCTCAAATTTTCCTTTTCTAAAATTTTTTTCTTTGTTTGTTTGCTTAGAAACCCTGAGAAAATCAATGGAAAGACCAGTTTTAAAATCTATAAACTAGGTTGTTTTAATAAAGAAATAATCTTTCTCCTTTGTGGTTAAAGACCCACTTTCAAGGTTTTTTTTTATTCCTTTCCTTTTCCTACCAATTTCTTTTGGCGACCAAATTAGAGAGTAGAATGTAATAGTTAACATCTTAGTTCCAATTTTTCTTATTTTTTGATTGGTTTCTGGGAAAAGTTTGGAATTTGAAATGTGTTTTGGATGTTTTGAAAGCTCAGTTTCCAATTTTCCACTTTCTTTTTTTAGCTTGAAGATTCAGAAAGTGGATCTTTTTAGTTTATAAACCCAGCTTTAAGAATTAAGATTTGCAATTTTCTTTTCCTTAACCATAGTTTTTGTCAACAAACCCCACGTCTTTTTGAAGAACCCTAGGTTTCAAAGGAAAACAACAAACCTACAAAAAAAAAAAAAATCTCAATTTTGAGAGCATTAACCCATCTTTCACGATGGCTAGTGACTTCTTTTTTCCTTTTTCTTGTTGCGCAAGTTGCTGATTTTATGGTACATCTTTCAGTTAAGATGTTCTTGACTTTATCATAATTATTGATATGATAAGATGTTCCTATTGTATGTACTCATGATTTTCAAGTAAATTAGTAGATCTACCTCATGTGGATGAGACTGTGTTTTGGGAGAGAGGAGTGTTTGATTTGTTTTGAGTTTTGTTTTTGATAAAATATATGATAGAGTAGTGTCTGAAAGGGAAGTGGGTTATAGAGTAATAACAAAGTGAAGTATGGGTGGGTAAAGTGTCAAAAATGAAATCACGGGTGAGTAAGTTAAATTCGAGCTAAATCACATGTGGGTAATCTGTAATTATCCCCAATTTATATATATATATATATATAAATTAATTAGATTTAGATCAACAATTTCATCATATTTTATTTTCGGATGAAAAGGTAGTGGAAACAAAGACTACAAACTAATTATAATAAAAATGATAATAAAGAATAATTACTTGGTTGTGAAAAGTTGGAGCACGAGCGATGGAAGGATCTCTTTATTCGTTGGTGTGACTTCTTACAGTCCATCTGTCTCTAATATTTGTAGATGTGTCATGCGTCTTTACCTAGATGTTTATAGATTATCAAAAAAAAAAAAAAAAAAAAACCTAGATGTTTATCTATACTATTATTTAAGGGGTTTTCCTTATTTGAATTCCTCATTTTTTTAGTTTAAAAATGTTTCTACACCCCTATGTTTAAGCAGAGACAAAACTAAAGGACAATTCGATAAAAATGCAACTCTAACTCCCACTAAAATATTGCCTAAAAAATAGGACTACTCTCCTATTAATTTCTAAATTGATTTATTCACTTATAAATTAGATTTTCAAAATAAAAATTATATATATAAAATAAAAAATACAGTTTTTTCTACAAAATAGGATCACTTTAAAAAAAAAAAAAAGCCTTATTGCATGCATGAAGTGCTTGTGATGAAGCTAGTCTATACTATTATTTAAGGGTTTTTTTTTATTTGGATTCCTCATTTTTTAGTTCAAAATTGCCCCCATAACCCTATATTTAAGTAAAGACAAAATTAAAGGACAATTTGGTAAAAATGCAACTTTAACTCCCATTAAAACATTGCCTAAAAAATATGACAACTTTTCTGTTAATTTTCAAATTATTTTATCCACTTATAAATTCGATTTTCAAAATAAAAATTATATATATAAAATAAAAAAAACACAAATTTTTTCTACAAAATAGAACCACTAAAAAAAAAAGCCTCATCGCACACGCTTTGCGCGTGTGATGAGGCTAGTAAATCATTACAACGTTAAGGGCCTGTTTGATTTAGCATTTCAAACTCATATTTTTACATTTTAAACAACATTACACACTTTTTCACACACTTTTTTATCCACACATATTTCAAAAAACTACAAAAATCATATCTCAAACTACTCTACCAAACACCCCCTAAGTGTTTTTTTTTTTTTTTAAATTTTAAGAGAAAATCACCTCAAGTTGTCCGCAATATATGATGGGATAAATTAGAAGAATCTCTTATGCAGCGTAAGAAAAGGAAAAGAGGATCAGAGTTGTCCACATAATTTTATAAATGGCAAAATTTTAATGAATAAAAAAAAGGAATGTGGAATATGTATATATTAAAAGGATTCAGAAAGTTAGTTATTTCCTATAAAAAAAAAAGTTAGTTATTGCTTTTTTTCCTGTCAAAAATACCCCTAAATTAATACCAACAACTTAAAAATGGGGTTAAAATAGTAAATTGACAAACGAAAGTTAGTTACTACTTTTTTTATTGTCAAAAATACCTCTACTTAAAACTTAAAAATAGAGTTAAAATAGTAAATTGACAAAAATAATAAATTCTTACTTCTACGTTGAAATGCCTTTCTGCTTCTACTAAACTCCTACTTCTACTAAATTCCTACTTTTACATTGATTTAAATTCCTACTTCTACTCACTAATTTCCTACAAAATAGGATCACTCTTTTGTTAGGTTTAAACTCATCTTACATATTCATTACACCCTTAGATTTTTTTTTTTTTGATGATTGGAAAAAATAGAAATCTCAAATTATAATAAATACAAATTATTAATCTTTATCAAAAAAATAGAAGAGCATCTGAGCACGTGCTCAGAGACTAGTATAATTCAAAATTAATTTAAGAATATATAATAAGGGTAAATTACAAAGTTAGTTCCTATCCCTTACACCATATTTTAATTTAGTTCCTAATTTTTTAATTGTGTCAACTTGGTCTATAATAGTATTGGTGTGTCCATAATAGTATTGGTTCCTAGTTCAGTATTGTGTCGATTTAGCCCTTACGGTTATCTTTTCGATGAATAGAATTGGTGTGGCTAACAACTTAAATAAAAAATTAGTTTATTGCCACATCAACCGCCAACTATACAAACACATTAGATTATAAAAAAATAAAAACCCAAATTAAAGGAGATTTATATCACACGCAGACACACGCACTCTGTCTCTCTTGTTAGTATCATCTCCATCTCTCTACCCAAAAGAGAAAATCAACTTGCAATATTTTTTTTTCTTTCAGTTTCTTGGCTGCCAAACACAATGTAAAACCACTTATAATTGCTAGCCACCGTGATTTACTTATAAAACTACCCATCTAAAACCCAAATTAAAAAAAAACACCATTGACCAAACCACGTATCTACAATCAACCCAAAACCACATTTCCAAACCCAGCCACTGTGATCTCTCTCTCTCTTTGCCACCGTTAGGGATGGCCATGGGTAGGGTATGGGTATACCCGATCCATACCCTACCCGAAAAGTTTACTCATGGATACCCGAATATCAATACCCATTAGTATCCATACCCGAATCTTACCCGGATTTATTATCCATGGATATCCATACCCTACCCAAAACCCATTTAATTTTTTTTTAATCCAAATCATTTTAACTTAAAAACTAACCAATAGCTTTATCTTAAAAAAGAAAAAACTAATCAATAAAAATAAAAAAAAAATTATTGATTAGTTTGTATCTGCTTCTTCTTCTTTCTTTCTTTTTTTTTCTTTTTTTTTTTTTTTTTTTTTTGAGATAGAGATTGAAATTATATTAGATAAAAAATTAAAAAATAAAAATAAAATACAATAAAGAAGCAACACATGTTATTCATAGGTCCATGTACCAGTAATAAAAGTCATCCCTAGCCGACCACTCCAACTTGAACCAAAACCCCAGCTCCTGATCTTGCGCCACTATCGACGGTGCCAAAGACGACCGTGACTTTGAGCCAATGTTGTTGACAATGAAGATGAAGACACGCGGCCGGGACTCTCCACGGGTTCCTCATCGCTGTAGCTCAGAGCGAGGTGGAAGATCCTCGAAGGTCGCTTCCAGCCTAATCCCCAAGACATTGTGAGAATCTGGATTTAGGGTTTCAACGATGTGATTTGATCGGACGACGGGGAATTGAGGAGCCAGTGGAGTTGCATTTCTTCTTTCTTGGGATTAGAATGCGAAGATGATGATCATTGTAGAGAAGATGATTTGGAGAGAGTGTCTAAGTGTGAGTGACGGTGAGTGAGAGAGGTTTAGGGTTTTTTTTTAAAAAATTTTAAATACGGGTCAGGTTTGGATAATATCCATACCCTACCTGAATAATTCAGGTAATATCCATACCCTACCAGGTTAAGCTCTACCCATGAAGAACCGGGTATTACCCTGAACATTTGGATCAGGTAGGGTTGGATATCCATTACCCAATGGGTATGACCATCCCTAGCCACCATGATTGAACAAGCCAACCTCAAAAGATCATGCCATCGCCACCACCACCATCACCATCGACAATGGCTCCAAAGCATGAAATGAAACAAACCTAGATCGGTGATGATGAAACAAACTCAGTCTCATACGCATTGGCCTCAGCCTCAACTCTCATGTATAAACTAAAATTTTCATTTTTTGTGTTTTGAGTTTGAGAGATCTAAAAATTTTGCAAATCTGAGCAAAAAGTTTGGTTCAACAATGGTTGATTTCTTGATATATTTTGATTTTGATTTTTTTTTCTAGATTAAATCTTTTTGATAGTGTTTAATTGTCAAGAAATTGATGTAAAATTAAAGCAAAGATGGGGATTTTCCCCATGTTTCTTGTAGTAATTGAGATTTTCTTTTGTTTATTATTGTGTTTGGTTTCTTCGAAAATGAAAGAAAACAAAAAGATTTTATATTTTTTTTATTGTAGTTGGTAGAATTTGAATTGATATTGAAAGAATGTATACAAACTACAAAGAGTAAAAGGGAACTTTGGTCAATACCGCGCAGTGGCCTTTTGAGTTCCAGAAAGAATACTTGAGTTGAGTTACAAAAACAACAAAATTGACATGGCAATTAACGAGAGAGATACAAATCTCTTTTAATTTGGGTTTATTTATTTACTTTTTTTATAATATGATGTGGCGGAATAGTTGGCCGTTGACGTGACAATAAAAAAATTTTCTATTTTGGTTGTTAGCCATATTAGCAATTTTCACCCAAGAGATGACGGTAGAGACTAAATTGATACGACACTAAAAGGTTATGGATCAAATTGACACAATTAAAAGATTATGGATCAAATTGAAATATAGTGTAAAAGATAGGGATCAAATACGTAGTTTACTCAACAGTAATGTATAAAATTATGAGGCCTCAACAAAAAATTAAATCCTATATTATTTTAATCTGTATTTCAAGCTGATTTAGCCATGGCTTAATACAAGTTCTTGATTTTCTTCTCGTAAAAGAAAAAAATTAGCAGAAATTAATCCTTCAAATTTGGCATAGAAATCAACTCATTTATGTGATAACAATTTGAAGTTATGTGATGTGGTTGAAAGAAATGCGTTCATTTAGAGAGTTGAAATATTGGCGCCCAATATTTTAAGAAAATGGAATTAGAAAAATATAGATTTTCATTTTCATTTTTTTTTTTGTATTTTTTATTCACATTATAAATTTATAATAGAAAATGAAGGATTTTAATATTTAAACCAAACTTTTATGGAAGAACTACTAGACAATGGTGCCAAACAACAAATTAGAGTAATAAAGTAGGCAACTATATTCACAATAAGAAGTAAGAACATAAAATTTTAGTAATAATAATAATAATAATAATAATAAAGAAGTAAATAATTGTATCCATAAAGTTTGCTTTTAAACATGTTTGACCCTCTTCCAACTTATTATCTAATGAATTTTAAGATTATTCATGTGCATTATTTAATGAAACTACTATCTTCTTTACTTTTCTGCACTAAATAATATAGTTGCATGAACTTAATCTAGATTTGAAAAATTAAACTAAGTCATTACTTGGTTAATTAATTAGGTTAAATGAATCTAATTTATAGGGATCTAAACGAACTAACAATAATAATAAATGTTATACTCATCTTTTATATATATTCATGTGATTAAAACTACACATAGACAATCTTATAATTCGTGATGTAATGGGTTGGAAAAGATAACCATTGTTTTTTTGTTTTTTTTGTTGGTTAAATACATACGCATGTGTATGATTAATGTAATACATATATGTCATACGCTATGTAATACAAATAGGAGGATTAGTGTTTATGTTCTCTTAATTAATAGAAAGCGGAAATGCCGACAGCCCCTTCTGGTGGTGTGGACTTATGTCGTTGGACAGTAGGACAAAAGAGCAAACATTAATCGGACGGTCGACAATCCAACATGCATGAACAAAACGTTCCATCTGTTGCGGCTGACATGCAAACCTCACAGCACACTTTGTTCCTCACCTTCTTCTTCTTCTTCTTCTTTTTCTTGAGGTTCATGCATAACAAAATCCGCCAGTTGTTAAGGGCATCTAAATTGTCTGATGCATTAGTTTAACTTAACAAACCTTTGTGTAGCTTTGCATACCACAATCTCTTTTCTTTTCCTTTTTCCCCCCCCCCCCCCCTAATAAATCATTGGTTCCCTACAAAAAAAACACCTATCTCATCATGGAATGCACTGTGAGACCCACACATTCTTGAAGGACATTTCTCCGATGTATGAGATAATTATTAGAACTGTAAGGACCAAAAACAAAAGCCCAGCCCGAAATCACGGCTTGCTCCCTAAAACCAGCCTAGCCCATCCTAACACCGAACCAAACAGCACCGAGACTAAACCAAGCACCCAATGAGCCGTAGACGAGAGATAGTGCCTTGTGGGAATCCGTTTGCCAAGCATTACCCAACGTCTAGTGCAAGTTCCAATGATGTCATCTCAGGAGTATGCAGTGAGTCTTATCTAATCAGAAATATGGCGCAAAGTAAGACCCACCTGCTTGGGGAAAACCACCCTTCATTATGGCAAACCCACTAAAGGAGGGTGTGAAAGAGGGTTGGAAAAAATTGGGAAGGGGGAGACATGAGTGGAGTAAGGAAAAACATATCACTGGGAATCTGCTCAGATTTCAAGGAAGAAGGCTCGGCAAAGGAAGAACTTTCTCAATTCGGGGAGGGGGAAGAGAGTTTGGGGTGAGATTGGTACATAAAAACTCCATCGATAACAAGCAGAACAATCTCTTGGACCTCCCATTATTGGATAAATCCAACCCAGAATATAAGTAAATCGGAGGGTTGAGCCCAAAATCCTCGTATCATTGGACCCACCCACCACAATAACTATATTATAAATGTAGAGAATTTTCACGAATTTTTAAATTTGTGAAAACAAAATATAGAGAAACAAACACACGTCAAAGAAAAATAAGTACACGTACAAGACAGTATTTACGTGATTCAGCAATTTGCCTACGTCTATGGAGTTGCAGAGATTTCACTATTATCAGGAAAAAATACAAAGTGTGGCTACAGACTATTTTCTCTCTCAAGAACGACAATAACAACAACTGACCAAAAAAGCCTATTCTACATCCTGCGAATGGGCTACAAAAAACCGGGCCAAAATTTTTCCCGGAGGGCTTAGGCCTGTTGGCCCAAGCCTCCGCTTCATGGACTAAACCTCAGAAAATCTCCCATTAAAAGCCACGTAACATTATTCGAGTCGAGTCGGGTCGGGTCGTCAACCGAATCAAACATAAACTAGGCTCCACAAAACCCAACAACAAAAACACCTAATAATTTTTGTCATGCATTATTGGAAAATGTATTGTACTTAATATTGCCATTTAGTTGATTCTCAAAAAAAAAAAAAAAAAAAAAAATACTGCCATTTAGTTTAAGTCTGATGACCGTCCATCTCAAAAAACCAAAAAAGAAATGCATAAAGTATACAATTCAGGAAAAACAGAACAGATAAGAATGTACTAAAAAAAATCCCAGGGAGCTCGTTCGTTATTGGCCATATTGATATTGACAATTAATATACATTGCATTTGCATCTACATATCCTTGAGGTTTGGACAAGTTTGGTACATAAACAAACAAGCTTGTACGAACGAAACACATAACGTGGTGTATATACATGAGGCAACAAAAATAAGATTGCAACTTCGACGAAAGGCCACAGAATTCTAACATGTGGTGTGGGTATACCTGAAGGCATTTGGTCTTATTCATGTGCTATTTCTATGGTCAATTTCAACGAAGATGTCTATAGACAGGTGATCATGTGTTGGTCTGTCTTATGCTAATGCTATTATCTTTAATTTATAATTGATTTTTCTGTGACGAGGATGATTATGCCCAAGATACGATCCTATAATACCAGCAACCATGTTGTATTCTTGTGATTAATTTGTTCTTCATTATAAGTAATTGGTCTTCATTGTCTCGTTGTTTATACATCTTTTTTAGGGGACCAAAGACCCGATAGACAAATTTGATATCTCCAAAAATTGGTATCACTCTTCTTTCCAGGCGAAATGTGGGACTAGTATTCCAACATATTGGACGGCATATGGATTCTAGAAGCCACATTCTGGATTTTTATTTACGTGTAACAGTATTTTTTATAAATTGTTAATATAATAAAGCTTTTGTGGTTTTCATCTTAGTCCAATATTAATATTGTATTTTTACTTACTAATAACCCTCCATCACATCAGCCATTTGGAAAAAAAATTTGTAGCTCTATGTGTCATGCCCCATTTATTAAAGAGAAATGATATGTCTATAATATTTTTACAACAAATCTTAAGTAGGAGGTTGTTATTGATTGTTATTGATGAGGAAAAAATAATTTCATACTTTGATTTAAATTAGAACTTGTAACACTTACTACCTAAATATTTTTTGAGAAAGTGTTGTAAATATGCTATGAATGTAACACTTTCATATAGTAAAACACTTCACCCAAGCCAAATATTTGCTTCTTTTTTTTTTTTCCCCCCCATACTTTCATGTTTACTCTGTGGATGCTTCTTTTGATTTTAGCGATTTTAGAATTAAATGATTATGCAATTCATAGAATTAGGAGTTATTTTCTCGTTTGGGCAAGAAAGGGAAGGTTCAAACTAGCAAGTTTAAAAAAAATCAGCTTCCAATTGTTTTTTACAAATATTTTGTAATAATCTCAGGAGTGTGAACTGTGAAGTGAAGGAACATCATCAATGACATACGAAAATTCAATCTATCGCTGATTCACACTATTGGATAGGATCGAATTCTTCAGCACTATGTGGTCAATCCGTGTAGCATTATATAAACTAGCACAAAACCAGCAAACCTGTATTTGAATTTTGACATAGTCAGAAGTGTTATTTAATTTGTTTCATGTGTGGGTGAAGCTGACGTGGGTTCCGAAGGAAATGCAAATTCAAAGTTGAATACGTCAAAAACACTTTGGACTGCATCTGAAAGGAAGTTTCTGTTCTTTGGCCATTCCTTCCATAGTAATCACCAATGAGATCTGAAAGGAGAGAATATTTATCATATACTTAATAATTTTTCTTTCATTATAAAAATTTACTATGAACCATATTTGTGATTCCTACAAAAGTGTAGCTAACTTTATCTTATCTATTACGGCATGGACTACCAGCCCATTCACTTCCCATGCTTTCGCATTGAATAAACTATAAGATTACTCAACAATAACTAAAATTGAAACAACTGGATTTTTGGTATTTAACCATTTGTTACATCATTTCAAGTGTATCAAGATTTTTTCAAAAAACCATCAAATGACTTTTTTTTAATGATCCACATAAGTCAACTCACTTGACTAATCTAGTCTAACCTGAAGGGTCACAAATATTTTTGATCAGGTGTAAACTTGGGTAACAAGTCTGATAATCAGGAAAATATAGGATTTTAATTTGGATCATGTGGTTGGGGGAAAAAATTACCTGAAAACCCCAACCCCACACGTGTACACACACATTGCATTCTATCGTCCAAGCTTGTGTCGTGCTTAGGAATGACAATGGGTCGAGTTTGTGGCAGATTTCTTTAGGCCTGGACTTGCCCCTATTACCCGAACCTGCCCCGTTTAATAAACAAGTTTTATTTAACCCCCAAACTAGCCTTGTCGGCCCCGTCCCATCATGCCTAGCCCAAAATCACAAACATAGAAATCACAAACACAAATTTTAGATTTATGATTTTTCCTTTCAAATCACAAACACAAAAATTTCAGATTTATTACTTTCCTTTTCAAAATCACAAACACAAACACAGAAATTGCAAATACAAAAATTTTAGATTTATAATTTTCCCTTTCAAAATCACAAACACAAACTTACATGATTGAGATGAAATGAACCCAAAAAAAAAAAAGAAAAAAGAAAAAAAGAAAAAAAAAGAGAACGAGGTGGAGACACATGGGGGAGGGAGCGAGGTCGTGAGGCCATGAAAGAGTAGCTGAGCAAGGCAGTGAGGGGGGGCTGGCGATGATGCATGGATGAGGGAGGGCTTGAGGGGTATGGCTGGCGATGGTGATGCAAGGATAAGAGTGAGAGTGACTAAGTGAGTGAGGGTGAGGGAGGGGGCTAGCTGGGCTGAGGCAGTGAGATTGAGACTAAATGAGAGCTAGGGTTAGGTTAGAAAAGTGGTATGTATATGTTGGTTTTTTTTTGTTTTTGTTTTTGTGTTTGTTTTGTGTGTGGTAATTATGGTGTATGTGGTTTGGGCTCGGGGTGGGTATCACTAAAACCCACACCCGACTTGAACCTGCTTTGGGTTTTTAAAACCTTAACCTGACCCTACTGTTTCGAAGGTCAGGATGGATCGGGTACTTGCAGGTCGGGGTTTTATTGCCATCCCTAATCGTGCTCCTTGCCATTCTTGTCTTGGTTTAGATTGTTCCAAACTCTAGATCATGTTATGCCTACACCGTCCAAAGTGTGTTGTCTCTTTGTGGTCGTCACCATCCACCACTTGATTGAAGCATGGTCGCTCACTAGATAATGTGTTGTAAATGGATTTGATCAAGTGTTTGATCAACAACGGGTGAGAGAGCTTCCATTTGGTATGATCGAGTTAAGTTGCGAGCTAAGGCTAAACTCAAACTTGGTCGACTTGTAATCACCCTTAGGGTTGAGGGGGTGCAGATGGCCTTGAATTCACTGCGCTTGTGCTCAAGTAGAAAATATAAAGTGGGTTTCAGTTAGCTTAATTGGTAAAGTCTCTGGTGGTTGAATAAGATACCTGGATTTCAACCTTCGCCTATACTAAAAACTGATTGTTGTCTTGGTCTGATGATAAAAAGCTATCATCATGAGCAAACGCCATAAGTTGTGAAACTCTCTAAAAAATAAAAGTAAACCAAACTATAAATGGTAGTGAGCTAGTAATTCAATTTAACCCAACATTGGCTAGATATCTTAGTCAAGGCCAACCTTGGAATATCTAGGATTTAGGGGTGCGGATGGCCATGAATTCAATGTTCTTGTGATTTCAAGTAGAATAAATAAAACTAAACGGAACTATGATTAATAGTGAGCTAGCAATTCCGTTGAACCCATCATTGGCTCGATATGTTAGTCTAGGCCAACCTTGGAACATCTTGTCAAGGAATACCGAATACTTTAACGATTACATACCGGAACTCTGGAAAAAGCCATGAATTGGGTAAAAATATTGAAGAACAATTGTTTTAACTTTTTAAGAGACTAACATGGGTTAGTCACTCAGGAAGGATGGCTAACAAAGAATATAGAGGAGGTAAATTTGAAGTGATAGACTTATAATCTTAATAGAATGATGAACTACTTTACAATTTACTGCAAGTCCGAAAGGCCTAGGAGTAAGATCAAAAACCTATCAGCCACATGAACACGGTATTGCGGAAAATTCAAGCCTCCAAATAGATTCTACCCAACTGTAAACCCCAAGCTGAGCCTACAACATTCAATTAGTGGGATACAAGCATGTTGGGATATGTGATAACCAATGAAGTGCACAAAGAAAAGGAAAAAATGCCTGCAAGTACTTGACAATCAAATAGCTAGGGCTACCATTCGGAGCATGATAACCGAGCAAGATGTTCCTCAGAATTAGCACCAAGTATTTCCTGGTTTGAAAATGAGTATTCAATTCTATTTAGCACCAAGTATTTCCTGGTTTGAAAATGTGTATCACTATATAATAAATTGTAGGAGTTACTAACAGAAACTACTCATGGCTGGTACAGGTAGGTAGTGCAGCTGTGAAATAGATCATGCCAACAGAGAGTACAAGAGAATGTATGCAGAAATCCAGTGAAAAGTATTGTAGAGAATAAACTTAAAGGGATGAAGGTTATTTAAATTAAATGAATAAATACAATAATACAAGTATCTGACTGTGTAATCTCTTTTCTTCAGCTCTAATTATAAAATAAAATCTCCTAAATATGTCAAATATCTCCAATAAATTAGGCTACTCTAAATATCAAATATCCACCACCACCACCACCACCACCACCACTATCTCCATTGTGAACAAACCACGTATGACAACTGAACAGTACAAAGAATGAATTGTAGTCAAGGGAGGGCAAAGCCAAATTCCCTCAACCTATAATGTTAGTTTAATTTCCTACTCTGTAATGACGGGAATGTTAAATATAGCGCCCCAATTGAATTAGCATCACGCTTATATCATCAGAAGACCCTCGTGAAGCAGAAAGATCCGCAAGCATTTTACAGGCAGTCAATGGTTGTGGCGTATCTATGCACAAAGGACGAGCAATATCTACTGCTTCCTGAATACTGACCTGAAAAAAACAAAGGAATTAATCTGATTAATAATCTTGTATTAATATCTTTCAAAGGCTTCAAGCTTGAAATTGTTTCAGAAAACAGAGGCATATAGGAAACCACACCTTATCCCATAATCCATCAGATGCTAAGATTAAGAACTCATATTCTGGTATGATTCTAAGAACTTTTGTATCTGGCTCTGCTATTACCCATTGCTTAAGGTGTCGATCTCCAATCCCTCTAGATACAGCCAGAGATCCCTGAATTCTCCATACTCCATGGCAGAAATCAACATAGCCACCCTAAAAAATAAAATTCAGAACAATTCATTAGTAACTCAGCTTGAGTGCATGAAAAATTGACAGAAGCAATTCGCACCAGATTGAGGGCAACATAATAACACTCACCAGGGTCTCAATTCTTTCCTTTTCGTCTTTCCTCGAAGGACGATGATCAGAGGTAAGTGCCTCAGCAACACCACCTCTGCTCAAAACAGCACGACAGTCACCAACATTGGATACAACAACGTTCCCTTTCCTAATCAATGCTGTCACACAGCACGAGCCACCTCGCATATCCTCCTTCAAGAAATCGGAGTCTGTGTTCAGGTAACCTTGCTTAACGGCTTCTTCAATTTCATTTTCACCCCTTGTCATCACTTCATCTATTATGTTCTTATCCAAGTTTTCTGCCGCAAACTCAGCAGCTTTTGCACCTCCATGGCCATCAAATATACCAAAGAAAGCCTGCAAAGATGAAGTAACATCATATTAGATTCAAATCCATTGCCTTATCTCTACAACTATATACTATCACAAAAGCCTTCTCATATTTTCAGATTATCGTATGCTTGTTTGTTTCAAAACAAAAACCTTTCTAAATGTATACAATTGAAGACTCCATTTATCTCACTGGAATTTATAGCTGTATAAATGCTTCTCATTGTCTAAATAGTGGCTACACCTCCCATTTTAACAGAAAAAACCACAATAGACTTTATCCAAGCAAGTACTCCAAAATGGCTTTTATTTATTCATTCATTATTTTAGTTCTCCATAATTTTTATCTATCTTAGTAAAATTCGACCATAAAAACCCAGTTCATTTTAATTGCACAAGCTAACTCCACAAACAGCATCTAAAATCAACATAAAATGAGGTACATGGGCAACTTGATCATCAAAACTAAAAAATTTCGCTATGAAAACCTATTATTAGATAATATGAAAGAATATCCAGCTTAAAAACCCAAATTGAAACCAAAAAAAAATCCCAATAAAGGTTCCTACTTTTTCAATGTTTCAGCTCAAGGAGAACTTATTAATCACTAAAAATCATTAATCTCACAGAGCACATCTTATTGTTAGACCCAAAACTAAAAAAGAAAAAGAAGTAAATTTGACAATACCTGTTTAGAATCTCCTTGAAGATTAAGTAGAGCCGAGTAGCGATCCTCCATAGCTTCTCTCCTCCCTCTCTTACAATACACAGAATACCCATTTGCTTCTTCCTCCACCACCTCCCTTGCCGCCATCGATGGCGTAGCCGGTGCCCCAAAACACATCGAAGCCACCGGAATATCAAGCCTCGCCGGCCTTTTCCTCTTCAGCACCGTATTCGGCGATGAAGACCCAGAAGTCGAAACCGAAACAGAAGATGAAGAAGAAGAAAGCCCAGTCGGTGGTTTCGGAAACCGAAGCCTAAAAGGCGAAGAAGGCGAAGAGGGAGCAGACGAAGATGAAGAGCATGGTGAAGGCTTTAGATGGCTTAGCGTTAGTGTTAACGCTTCTGGGGAAGCTGTGATTATCGAGGTCTTGTTGCAGAACAAAGACGATGAGGGTGAGAACACAGGCGAGTTCGAAACAGCTACAGACATTTTATTCTTGCCTTTACTTTCTTTTTTTCCTTCTCCAAAAACCAATAACAACGCTTTCTCTATTACGAGTATAGTTTACAGCAGCAACAACAACAACGTTCGACTTGTTCTGCTCTCTTTTGTCTCCGATTTCGCTTTTTTCTGTTTTGCTGTTTTTCTTTGATTCTCTTTCTGTCTTTCGTTTGTGTATGCAAAATATACAATGTTTCTGAGATTTTTTTTTTGTTCCGAAAGAAAGGAGAGAGAGAAAGGTATTTAAAGGAAGGAGTTTTGTGGAGAGAGAACAGTGGGGTCGTCTTAATTCCGCGTTTTTTGAGCGCTGAGCGCTCTTTGGGTTAATCTTAACGTCTTTTGACTAGTGATTCGCGGGCCCCTTCTAGAATTGACAAAGTCTTTTTTGCCCCTTCCCACGTTTTCTGTTTTTTTGAAGGGTTCATACTTCATAGCTCATATACAGCTAGGGGTCTACAATTTTTTCCCCCGAAATGGGAGACGAGTTTTTTGGGAGTAGGGTGCTAGCTGATGTTCACAACTAAATTCCGTGTGATTAAAGTTATTATTTTGTTAAAATTGAAATTTTATTACTAAAAGTACCTAGAAAAAAAGTTCAAAGCTGACTTTTGGAGTAATGAGATTCACTTTTAAAGCAAAAATAAGTTAAAGTAAAATAAGTTATTTCTTTTTTCAAATTCCAAACACAATCTAAATGTTTTTATAGTTTTAAAGTAAAAAAAGAAAAAGTGTATAAACTTATTTTTTTCGAAGCATATCTCTTTTCCTTAATTTAATGTGTGTTTATTTTTATTTTTTATTTTTTTAATAAGTATAATGGGCTCATGCTTCGATACATGTAGGAGTTTAGAATGTTTTTAGAGGGCGTTGATGTTCACAATCCAATTTCTTATGCTTTTAGAGTTTTCAAGTAAAAAAAAAAATGCTTATAGATCTTTTTTTTAAAGTATATCTTTTCTCTATAACTTAATTTGTGTTTATCTTCTTTAAAGTATGAAGGGTTCATACTTCATATATAGGGCTAGAATGTTTTTATCCCGAAATGAAAGACTAGTTTTTAGGGGACAAGGTGACATATGATGTTCACTACTTGATTTATTTTGCTTAAGTGATTCTAGAGTTTTCAACTAAAAAAAAAAAAAAAAAGCTTTTACAGTATTTTATTTTACATATATTTTTAAAGCATATCTCTTTTCCATAATTTAATTTGTGTGTATCCTTTTGAAGTATGAAGATTTCATACTTCACATACATCTAGGAGTGTTTTTCCCCCCAAAATGGAAGATAAGTTTTTAGGGGCAAGGTAGCGACTGATGTTCATATCTCATAACTCTATTTTTTGTGCTTGAGTGCTTTTAGAGTTTTCAAGTTATAAATATAAATAAATAAATAAAACCAACCAAACAAACAGTACTTTTTATATATATATATATATATATATATATATATATATATTAAGAATTTCTCTTTTCTACAACTTAATTTGTGTTTATCTTTTTAAGTATGAAGAGTTCATACTTCATATAATTTTTTTTAAAAAAAGACAATCCATATTAGAATTATAAAGAATAGACAAAATTTAAACACATTTTTTTTAAAGTTCTTCAATTAAATTAAAAAATATAATTGCATTGACTAATGAATAGTAGAATTGAATTTGTTAAATGTCTAGAAAAATATAACCCTATTTTTAGTGGCCTTCAACAATAATAATAACTAGTCTCATCACACGCGCTTCACGCATGCGATGAGACTTTTCTTTTTTAGTGGTCCTATTTTGTAGAAAAAAACTGTATTTAATTATTATATATATATATATGATTTTTATTTTAAAAATCTAATTTATAAGTGAATAAATCAATTTAAAAATTAATAGAAGAGTGGTTTTATTTTTTAGGCAATATTTTAGTGGGAGTAGGAGTTGTATTTTTACCGGATTGTCCTTTAGTTTTGTCTCTACTTAAACATAAGACTGTAGGAGCATCTTTGAACTAAAAAAATGAGTTTTTACCAGATTATCTTTTAGTTTTGTCTATATTTAAACATAGGACAGTAGGGGTATTTTTGAATTAAAAAAATAAGAATTCAAACAGGAAAAATCCTTTAAATAGTAGTATAGATATAAAAGGGCAAAAGCGTCTATAGAAACGAAGGAACCGGTTCCAGTTTGTGAAAACGGCCATAGGGGGGGCAGCTGGCGTTCAATTAGCAGTAATTCTAAGGGTCAAACACGTTAAAAATGGAGAGTCCAAAGAGTGTTTTGACTCCTCAGTAGCAATCCTTTGTTTTCTTCTTTACGTGGATGATGAAGGCTGCCACGTGGGCCCACCGACTCTGGACTCAGAGTCGGAGGCAGGAAGCCTCTCAGAAGTTACCGTTGTCCATACACAACCCAACACAACACACGTTCCTAATTTGTGACCGTTGTGCGTGCTCCTCCTAATTCTGTGTTTCTGACGTCACCACCTATGATAGAGTACCACGTGGGATGTTATTTTTATAGTATTAGAAATTCATTTGGATAATTCAGAAATTTTTTAGGGCCATAAACTGTGACAATTCCTATGAAAAGATTTTGGGCCCTTTTCGTATGTCAATTTCGTAAGACTTGGCCCTGAAACTTTAAAGGGCTTTTTGCCTTTTTCAAATTATTATTATTATTATTATTATTATTATTTTTGTCCTTTAAGGGCGGCTCTCCCGTCTAATAAATAGACACGTGTTCAAGAAAGAGTCTTGTTTGAAACTCAACCGGCAATTTTTTGGTTTTTAGCGGCTGGACCAATTCTTCTTTGCTTTTTGTATGGGATGGGTATTATTTTTTGTGTGAGGTGAATTTTGTTGATTAGAAAATTAGTACGAAATTGAGGTGCTTAATGGCATAAGGGTGCTCATCGGTGCAAATAATTGGTTTTTTTTTTTGGGGGGGGGGGGGGGGATGTCTCACCTCACCAATTGGTTGAGGAGAAACTTGGACGTACTAAGGTCAACTTGTTGACTCAACAATTGGCGGTTTGGTGGCATCAACTGGTGAGCAAAGTTATGAGGAACGCAAATGACGGGATAGTGAAGTACTCAAAAGACTTATTCGCACAATTTACTTTTTTATTTTATAATAATGATTAGATTACACAATTGACAAAACTGTCTTTAAAGTCTTGGAGAATGACACTTTACCCCAAACCTTAAGGAAAATGACACTCCTCCCTTGAGATTTAAGTTAATTAATACATTAATCATTCCATTAATAATAGCACAAAAATATTCCAAGTTCTGTAAAGATTCACTTGACCAAACCCTTGCCACGATTTGATGACGAAGAATAATATTTAAAAAGACTCGCACTAACCATGGTTAGGGTTTGGTCAAGCGAAACATTTCAAATTTTGGAAAATTATATTTTCATTATTAATGAAAGGACCAATGTGTTGATTTCCCCGAACCTTAATAGATGGAAGTGCTCCCTTAAATTTTTGTGGTGGAGTTTCGTTCTCCCAAACTTAAGGGAAGTTTGTGCAATTTACCCGCGAATAATATAATATGTCAAATATAAAAAGTGTATAGTATATAATATATTTTGTTGGTGTGATCAAGGGCGGAACTAGAGAAGGGGTTGAAGGGGGGGAGCCTCCACCCCCTAACTCCTCCTAAAAAATCTTTTATGTACTTCTATAAGTTTAGTTCTTTTCCCCTCCTGATATTAGAATAGATAAACAAAGAAACATTTTTCCATTTCTACTATAAACAAACTATACATCTAAAATTAAAAATAAAAATAAAAACATATCTCCCACTAGAGAAAGTCTAGAGACACAATAAAATCACACAATATTTTACAACTTTCTTGTTTTTAGTTGGATGGATCCCATAATAATTTATTTTATTTTATTTTATTTTGACTATTGATACATTAATTTATTGTAAAAATATTATGAGATTTTGTAGTGTTAATTCCTCCCACTTTAAACAGTCAACCTACACATTGAAATAAATGCCACCAAACTCTCACCTTTGTTTTGTTATAGGTTTAGCCTGTGGAACTCAAACTTTACACAAAATAATAATAATAATAATATCTTGTATGGTGGTCATTGGTGGCTCTGCAAGCAAGCTAAGGTGGTCATAGGACCACTCTAACTTGCAAAAAAAAGTACATGTACACTTGCCAAAAAAAAAATTATATTCTAAACTAGCCTATTGTGACCACTCGAATAAAAATGTTAAACACCCCAACTCGAGAATTACAAAAATTTGGGTTCAACAAAATAAGTGTAATGCTACTACATTCACAACATTTTCACAATAATTTCACAACAAATCTAATGTGTATTGATTCTAATTTGGGCTCAATACTGATATTATTTTTTACCCACCAATGACAACTTTTTGCATAAGATTTATTGTAAAAATGTTGTGGACATAGCATTACTCCAAAATTAATTCAGCCCCTAAACATAATCCTTAATCCTTTTTTTAAAATTTTAATAAAAAGGCTTAAATGATGACAACAAATATTAGCTCAAATAACAACTGAAGAGGATAAAATTAATATAAACAATCATATTTTATAGAAACTACCATGGACGACTGCACTGGGTTGATGGACAAAGAGATGAGGTAACACGACGACTCGTTTAGTAAATGGACGGATTACTTGTGTTGGTCGGACAAGGAGGTATACAGATACAAAGTGGATGGTGGCAAAGCCACGTGATGCCCACGTGGTTTAATTGGTCCTCAAGTAACTTCAAATAGAAATGACTTATGCCCCACGATTAACCCTAGTCAACAGAATCTTTATATGGAAAGGATCCCGTAAAATACGCCCATTTATGAGGATTTTTTCTGCAAGGAAATATTTCTCTTCGCCAAGAAACTAAGGTCAGTTCCACACTACTATAAAAACCCAAAACCTTCAGAGACCAAGGTACGCACAATTTACCCCAGCTCTGGCACTCTAGAGTTGAGAAAATTCTCTAACTTGATTGTCGGAGGGTATTTAGCCGGTACCACACCAGTACTCTTCATAGGGTCTTCTTCTTCTCTTTGTGTTGCGCAGGTCTTGCTTAGAGCACGTGAGGACCGTGTAGCTTACTAATGATTTTTAACATTATCAGTTGGCGCCGTCTGTGGAAAAGAGGTAAGCCATAATACTGCTTCCCGGAAAAAAAGTTGCAAGGTGCTTACTTACTCGATGACAACCACCAACAATAACCAAGGAGACGAGCCACGTACCACCGCCCTTGAGAGACAGGTTCAGACTCTAGCCGCAGCTATTGAACGCCTTACCAAGTAAAACCATGACTTAGAAGAGCAGCTACGCCAAAGGGACGCCGAGCCCAAGAATCAAAAGGAGGAGGAAGAGGGCGACAGCCTTCAGCACACTAACAGTAGGCAGAATAGGGAAGGGCCATATATCGCCCCACCGAACCTAGTTGTAGATATGCAGATGATGAGGGAGCAAATGGACCTGATGATGAACGCCCTTAGAGGATGGGTATCAAGCGATCTCGACGAGTTGGTGCACCAGACGGATTCACCCTTCACTGCACCTGTTACTTTGTTCCTTCTCCTGCCAAAGTTCCGTATGCCGCAAGTGGAAGCCTACGACGGGTCAAAGGATCCTTTGGACCACCCGGAGACGTTCAAGACCCTCATGCACCTGCAGGGTGTAACAGATGAGATCATGTGCCGGGCCTTTCGCACTACATTGAGAGGTTTTGCAAGGGTATGGTTTAGCAAGTTAACGCCAAATTCCATCATCACCTTCAAGGAGTTGAGCGCCCAGTTTGCCTCGCACTTTATCGGGGGACACAGGTACAAGAAGTCAATGGCATGCCTAATGAATATCAAGCAACATGAGGACGAGACACTAAAATCTTACATCACCTACTTCAACAAGGAGGCCCTCTTAATTGATGAAGTTGACGACAAGATACTCGTAGCTGTGTTTACCAATGGGCTACGGAAGGGGAAGTTTTTGTTTTACTTATACAAGAACGACTCGAAAACCATGTCAAATGTACTTTACAAGGCTACCAAATATATGAACGTGGAGGATGCATTGCTTGCCTAAGAGGAAAAGCCCAGGAAGAGAAAAAGACAAGAAGAAACACAATAAGAAAGAGGATGGAAGGTCACAAGGACAGGAGACGAACGAGAAGATAGACTCTCCAAATCCCCCCCCCCCCACTGGAAGATTCGTAAACTTGTAACACCCCGACCCAACTTTATAATTAAACTATGTGTTTGAATGGTTAATTATTATTTTAAGCCACTTTCTTTTTATAATTAACAGAAGAGTATTTAATAAATATATTACTTTATAATGCTTTTGTATAAGAATTGTAAAGATTATAAATAATTGAAATGACTATTTTGTATAGTAAGTATAAGTATGTACAAAATTATATTAAGAGGTTAAGTTATTAGATATATAGTTGTTGTTGTTTAATTAAGTGTTTAAGGTAAGGGGTTTATGTGCCAAGTTGTTTTATAGTTGGGTCTTTATAGAATATAAGCTTATAAGGGGTGGGGTGGTAAGTAATTTTTAAAAGTCATATGGGTGAGTCATTAGCCCTTTTTCCTCATGCATACACGTGCCCACCCAAGCCATTTTCCTTGACTTCTTGGTTGCACCAAAAATTTCCTTGCTCCTTGTTTCTTTTCTCCTTTGTTTTCTTCTTTCTTTGCTCTTTTGGCTGCACCTTATGGTCCTTATCTCTTCTTTGACTTTCTCAAAGAAAATAGAAGACTCAAGGAACTCTCTCCCTCTTTCATACCCACGGTTCAACACCAAAAGAAAGAAAAGCTCTCAACTCCTCTCCCTCTCACACCTACGGGTCCACCAGCAAGGAAAAAGACTTCTTCAATTCTTCTCAAGCTTTTGTTTTCAATTTAAAGCTAGAGTGACTCTAGCTCTATCACTCCAAGAACCATGCTTAGGGTAAGGGGAAAATCTAATTCTTTTGGTCTATTGTTCATTTTAAACTTGAGTGATGATTATATGATTTTGTTTATGGGCGTGTTGGATTTTAGAGATTGTTGATTTCATGAATATGAATTGAATCATTGTTATGCTTGCATGTGCTCCTAGATGATAGACTAAGATAAAATCTGTTATGGGTAAGTGTTAAAATGAGTAAAATAACTAGATAAACTTTATGGAATTGTTATTTGAGGTGTTGAATGTGTAGTTGATTCAGTAATTGAAGTTGGTTGAGTGTTAGTTCATGAACTTGTTAAGAATTGCACTCACTGGTTAACCTGTTTGGTCATTATAAATTGTGTATTTTTCTAGGATAGATATGGGTAAAAGGTTTGTTGGAGATTATTATATAATATTTCTTGTATGGGTGTATTAAATTTCATAGGAAAATACCATCGCTTGATAATTTTTTGTGAATTTACAAGAAAATGTTGCAAAGCTATCACTGTGACAGATTTTGTGTTTACACATGTTAAATTATTTATTAAATTGTATACAGTGAATTTGGATACTAGGGATATTTGCTATGAAACCTAAGACACATATGGTTGTAATGGAAGTGGTCTCACAGTATTTGGATCAATATAAAAATAATGGTTTAATTTCTAAGTTGCATAAAATTCTGTCAGGACAGATTTGAGTATGCTGTATTGTATGATTTTTAGTAAATTATGGTTTTATGATTTAACTCCGAAATTGATATTGATGATGCTAAGAAGATCAGTAGGCTAGATGCTTCGGACTTGATAGGACCACTTGCTCTTTCTGCGGCCTGAAGAAAAAAGAGAAGCCAATCAAAGGCGACCGGGGCTGCCGGCCAAAAACCCTCCGATGGTAAAGTTCGTTTTTCTCTCTATATTTTTGGAGTTCCAACTTTTTTGGAGTAAAATTCACATACCTTTGCCTTGTCTGAATCAGTCTTTATATAGCGCCTTCATAGACGGTTATCGAAATTGGAACCTCTCTTGGATTCAAGGAGGGTTAAACGTAACTGCCATAACCGTTTAGGAGTTACACTTCTATTTCACAACGGATACATGACAGTTATGCGTGGGATAAGAGATTGTCACATTATATTCGGAGATTCTCCTAAGTATGATCTCCTCATCCTGGAATTCCTTCGTCGAGTGTGCCTGATAATTCCAAGTGTAGCATCCTTGTCCACGAAGCTTTATGTGGACGAGTCCTCTCGGGGCAGGCTGTGCGCATCCCATGGACGAAGGATGTAGCTTCGCTATCATCCTCAGGACGGCCTTGTCTGTTACCTTCGTCCTAAGGATAACTCCTGGACGGCTGCCGAGGTGATGACCGTCCAGGGACGGTCTGAGCGTTTTCATCCCACATTAGTTGCCCCTCGTCCAGGAGTTATGCAACGTATCGACAGATTTTAAAACGCGCTACGTGTCGCACATCCATAGGGGGTTAGTCAACTAGTTTACTTCTTCGAGGTAAGCGCCACGTGTCGCCTTCTAATTGGTTCCGTCGTTGCGGTTACCGAGACTTTTCTGCCTATAAATAGTGGTTTCCCTCCCATGCCCCTTTCACTTTTTCAAATTTCTGCTTTGACACTCTCGTCCGTCGCTTCGTCTAAGAATATCCTCAGCGTCCTTAGTGTCCCTCGTCTAGAGCCAGGTAATCTCTCTACACTTATTCTAGCTTTCCGTTTTAAGTGTTAAGACGTTTTCAATGGCCTCCTGCTCGTCTAGCGACAACAAGGGTCAAGGCCATAGACGAGTATCACGACGACTCTAGTCGTGATACCTCCGAATGCCGTAGTAGTAGTAGTGGTCACAATGAGGAATACACATCCGGTGTTCTGGAATTCCCCGTAGAAACCTTTCAAGAGTGTATTAGGACGAGGACGCCCTGAGGCCGACACCTCGACGAGCTCCCCGCCGTCCTCCCTTTGGACGAACGGAAACCGTATATAGTCGTGCTCTAGGTTCCTTCTAGGACGGACGAGAAAAGGTTAGATTCCCTTAGGAGTTGGTTTCAAATTCCCGATGATCTAAACCCTAGGTTAGGTATCCAGAGGTGAATGGTGTTGCACTTCGTTTTGGAATAGGTGTTTATGAAGCTTATCTCGTTTGGGGGCTTAGACTTCCTTTGAATGCCTTTACTAGGGAATTACTCACTAGGCTGGGCTTGGGAGTGTGTCGACTAGCTGACGCATGGAGACTAATTGTCTCCATGCAAGTCTTATGGATGGAGGTGTTTGACGGGACCGTCCTATCACCGTGGACGAGTTCTTGTACTGCTATAAACCCTCCGAGATAAATCAATCTCGAGGCTTCCATCGCCCACAGCCCGGGAGCAATGACCGAGATCGATTAAGTCTTTGCCCTCGTCTGACAGAAACTGGAAGACGAAATTTTTCTTCGTCTCTGGTTTTTGGGCGGGGCATCCCGTTGAGATTGGTAGAGACTCGTTTGCTCCTTATACTGGAGACATAGGGAACCTTCATCCAGAAGGTATGTTATGCTCTTCTTTTTTGTTTCTTTTTTATTATACTTTCTCTTTGGACGATGGTCTAATCTTAACTTCCTTCTTCCCTTTCCAGCCGTTGGACGACCTTCTTTGAGCAAGTTCCATCGTGATCGCGTCCACAGGGCCCGTCTACATTCTGAACGAGACTTTCACTCGTTAGTGACCCTTAAGCGTCTACACAAGTGGGGACTCGGCCCTGAACCGTCCGTTGACGCCTTAACACACGAGCTAACTACCCGTAGACGTGAGTGTTCCTCTTTAAGATATGTGTTTTCCATTTTTGTTTTATTATTATTATTTATTTGTATGTATGTGTTCGAACTTTTTTATTTTTCTTTTTTCTTTTTTAGGAATGGCAACCATGAAGGGAAACAAAGGGAAAGAAGTGATCGACGAGGTAGCGAGACCTGAACCTCAGCCCCAGCCTCGTCCTGCTTCTGGAGAAAAAAGGAAAAGCTTGTCCAAGCATGTGGACTTGGCTAGCTTGCCAAGTCGTCGGGGGAAGAAGGCTAAGTCTGGGTCGTCCAGGCCTGAAACTGCTAGGCCTGAACTTCCTTCCCAGCCGCTCGTCCTGGTCGTTGATGTAGACTCGTCCACGCCCCTTAGTGCCACTCTGTCCAAGTCCCCTGCTCCTGACTCGTCCCAGCCTCCTCAAGGGATTTCTACTAACTTATTGGAGAAGGAGGATCTGGCTTGGGAGCGATTCCAAGAGGCTGTGAAAGGCGAGGACGTAGCTGCGTGCTACAACATGTCCTTGAAAGAGTTCGAGCACTCTGGCATCCACGATCTCTTCAAGGTGACCATTTTTGCCTTGTCTTGGTTTGTCCATGTTTGCCCAATGTTATTTCTATCTTCTGAACTTCCTATTCTTCCATGTAGGCAATGTCCAAGTTCATAGCTACGTCCAGGCAGGCCACAGAGATGGACAGGACGAGGATCCTTCTAGAGAAAAGAATAGAAGAGATCAAAAACGACTGTAGGACGTGGGCGGAGGTGGCGAACAAGGCCAAGGACGAGTCTGAGGAGTTGAAGGCTTTGGTGGGGGAGCTGAAGTCCGACGCTGCCAAGAAGCACAAGCGTTTTGAACTTCTTCAAAAGGAGAACGACGAGCTGAGTCTACTTCTTAAGAAAGCTAAAGACGAGGCAGTGGAGGAATTCAAAGCATCCAAAGAGTTCACTGACCTGATGGATACAAACTACGCAGCAGGGTTTGAGGACTTTAGAATGGACGCTATGGACAACTTTCCTGAAGTTGACTTTAGCACCATTAAACTCAACCTTGCTGCTGCTACAAGTTCCCTCGTCCACACAGGCTCAGACGATGTCAACATCGAGGACGACGCTTCCACCAAACCAGCTCAGGACGACCCCAACATTGATGCCCCTTCCTCTTGAAGAAATTGTTATTGTTGTTTAGCTTTCTTTTTTTCTTTTTTTTTTAAATTTAAAATGTATTTAAGAGTTTGAAATGTATTCAAGTACAATTACCTCGTCTAGAGTGTTCTAGACGAGTTTATGCACAATGCCTCTTAATACTTATTTTATAAGGGTTTTTAGACGGTTGTCGTCTACCCTCTTTAGGCTAAGGAATGTCTTCTTTACTTGTTATATATTGTGTGGACGAGCTTATATGTTATTATTTATGCAATTGTCTTTCAAACAACGCTCTAAGTGTTGGATGGTCGTCTACATGATCTTTTTTTGGACGACCCACTTAAGACGATGATGACTGCATTACTTTTGATTGTCCTTTAGGCCATTATTACTCGACTTCTCGCAAGAAGTTCATAATGTTTATGTTTTCTCGTCTTGACAAGTGATCGTCTTTGGAATGCTATTCCTTAATGCTTACTCTTCCTTCTTAGACGAGCGGGACTTGGCCTTTTTCCTTTTGCTTTATACTTATTTGAAGGAAAGTCTTAGACGAGCATTTTTTTTAAAGGGGAAACCTTGGACGAGTATTCCTAGGCTTCTTTCTCTTGCTTTGTCCTTTTTTAAAGGAATGCTTTGGACGAGTGTGCCTTAGCTTATCCCTCTTTGCTTTATCCTTATTTAAAGGAAAGCTTTGGACGAGAAGGCCTTGGCTTTTTTCTCTGCTTTATCCTTTTTTAAAGGAATGCTTTGGACGAGTGTGCCTTAGCTTATCTCTCTTTGCTTTATCCTTATTTAAAGGAAAGCCTTGGACGAGTGTTTCTGCGTTCGAAGATTTTTATGCGTCTTAGGCTTTTGCCCGCCCCTTCTGTGGGTATTACTATGGAAACTAAATCTATGCATCAAATACATAAGAAATCCACACCATATTATTACATGAACATTGTTCACAAGCGTGGCACATGATTATAAGCTAGTGCCTTATTGAAATACTTAAGAGAAATACATAACCTCGTCTTTCATAAGCTGGTCTGTAAACGGTGCAAAAGTTTGAGAACTAGTGCACTTTTTATTCACAACACACCATAATAGCAGTAAGAACACAACAGTAAGTATGAGCGAATACGCAAATCATAGGCTTAACTTTGCCACCGCTCCTCTTCCCCTGCTCATCACCGATAGTACCTCCTCGGATGTTCCACGTTCCGGGGATGCTCTAACTTCCGCCCGTCCAGAGCTTCCGGGTAGTAGGACCCCCGCTCTTGCGCTTGATTACCACTGGTAGGGTCCTTCCCAATTGGGTCCCGGTTTTCCATGAGCTGGATTCTAGTTGCCAAGGAGACCCTTTTGAGAACAAGGTCCCCCACACCGAACCGTCCGTTTTACCATGGCATCATCTTGTCGGGCCATAAGATTTTTGTACCTTGCCGTCCTCTGCTTCCGCATTCATTCTTACCTCGTCAACAAGATCGAGGTCAAGGCGAGAGTTGTTCCCCATTGTCTTTCTCACTGGTTCTCCATCACTCGATGACTTGCCATATGAACCTCCGCCGGTATAACGGCTTCACTCCCATAGGCTAGTTTAAAAGGGGTCTCTCCGTCGGAGTTCGTACGGTCGTCCTATAGGCCCAAAGAACACTGCAGTAGCTCGTCCGGCCATATCCCTTTTGCCCCGCTAGCCGAGTCTTGATGATTTTCGGCGGGGATCGGTTTGCTACTACCTTGTCCATTTGCCTGCGGATGGGAGGGTGAGGAATAGTGATTCTTGATCCCGAAGTGATTGCAAAAGTCTCTGAAGGGTGCGTTGTCAAATTGACGTCCATTGTCGGATACTAATACCCTGGGTACCCCGAACCTGCATAGAATATTCTTCCATACAAAATTTTTCACGTTCTGCTGAGTGATTGCTGCAAGAGGCTCGGCTTCTACCCACTTGGTAAAGTAGTCGATTCCTACCACCAAAAACTTCATTTGCCAGATTCCCGTGGGAAAAGGGCCTAGGATGTCCAGTCCCCACTGTGCGAAGGGCCATGGGGCCATCATTGGGGTTTGGTATTCCGACGGTTGTCTAGGTACATTGCTATAGCGTTGACATCGGTCACATACCTTGACATAGGCTTTAGCATCTGCCTGCATTGTAGGCCAGTAGTAGCCGGCACGGACGATCTTATGGACCAGCGACCTTGCTCCTGAATGATTTCCACATGCTCCTTCATGAACTTCCCTTAGAACATAGTTTGACTCGTCAGGAGCCAAACACCTTAAGTAAGGTTGGGAAAAACCTCGCTTGTACAACACCTCATTTATGAGGACGTACTTGGCTGCCCTGACCCTCAACTTTCTCGCTTCATCCTTGTCCTCTAGAAGCCTTCCATATTTAAGATAGATCATTATTGGACTCATCCAATCTTCACCTCCTCCTACCTGTTGTATGTCAGGGATGTCTATGCTCGGCATGTATTGGATGTTGTCGTACTCGTCCGTCACCCCTGCCGAAGCTGCTTTTGCCAAGGCATCTGCTTCCGTGTTTTCCTCCCTCGATAGTTGAACAAAACTTACAGCCGAAAATTTTCGTGCAAGTCGTTTCACTTTGTTGAGGTATTTCTTCATTCGATCTTCCTTAGCATCACACATTCCATTTACTTGATTAATGACCAGCTGAGAATCTCCTCTGATTGTTACCGACTCCGCCCCTAGGGACTTAGCCAACTCCAATCCTTTGAGTAGTGCCTCGTACTCAGCTTCGTTGTTGGTAGTTTGATACTGCAGACGGGCTGCATACTCCAGCCTGTCACCCTCGGGGGACTTCAGTATAACCCTAATTCCTCCTGCATACAGTGTGGACGACCCATCGACATTGACCACCCATTTCTCAGCACTTTCGTCCTTAGCCAGCTCATCCTGGCTGGGGGTGAACTCTGCGATGAAATCGCCAATGCCTCGCTTTTATCGCACTCCTTGGGAGGTATTTAATATCAAACTCGCTAAGCTCAACGGCCCATTTGTACTAGCCATCCAGCGAGCTTCCAACTTGCTCATCGCCTTTTTATGGGATGGTCCGTTAGGATGTTGATGACGTGTGCACTGAAAATAATGTCTCGGCTTCCCGGAAGCCGTGATTAATGCGAATGCTAGTTTCTCCATCATCGGGTACCGTCCTTCCGCCTCTCATCGCGTGGCTTGTGTAATAGACCGGTTTCTGGACTCTCCCCTCTTCTCTGACTAACGCTGAGCTTACTGCGTGTGGGGACACTGCCAAATACAAGTACAACTCTTCCCCAGGTACAGACGGACTCAACAGTGGGGCCGTCATGAGATACGTCTTCAAGTTTTAGAAGGCCTGTTGGCACTCGTCCGTCCATTCAAAAGCCTTCCTAAGGGCTTTAAAGAATGGTAAACATTTGTCGATAGCTTTCGATACAAACCTGTTTAGGGCGGCGACTCGTCCAGTAAGAGACTAGACTTCCTTGATATTCTTCGGTGGCTCCATATTTAGTATTGCCTGGATTTTATCTGGATTCGCCTCGATTCCCCTGTGCAACACCATAAACCCCAAGAATTTCTCGGATGAAACCCCGAAAGCACACTTGCTCGGATTTAATTTCATGTTGTACCGTCGCAACGTATCAAAAGTCTCTTGAAGGTCATCTAGATGTTTTTCCTCGTCCTGGCTCTTCACCAGCATGTCGTCCACATAAACCTCTACATTTCGCCCGATTTGAGGACGGAACATTTGGTTAACCAGCCTTTGGTAGGTCGCCCCCGCATTCTTCAAACTGAAGGGCATTACCTTGTAGCAATACAACCCTTGGCTCGTGATGAATGAGGTCTTCTCCTGATCCGCTTCATCCATCTGTATCTGGTTATAACCCGAGCGTCCATGAAGCTAAGTATCCTGTGACCTGCCGTTGAGTCCATTAACTGGTCAATGCGTGGCAATGGGTAGCTATCCTTGGGGCAAGCTTTGTTTAGATCAGTGAAGTCCACACACATTCGCCACTTGCCATTAGTTTTCTTGACCATGACCACGTTCGCCAACCAATCTGGGTAATGAACTTCTCGGATGAACTTCGCGGCGACCAACTTTTGCACCTCCTCTTTAATGGCATTGTCTCGCTCGGGAGCGAAAACTCTTTTCTTCTGACGCACTGGTTTTGAATAGGGACACATGTTCAGGCTATGGGTAATGACGCTCGGATTAATGCCAGGCATGTCCTCATGACTCCATGCAAAGACATCGAGGCTTTTCTTTAGAAACCGAATCAAAGCGTGCTTTGCCCCCTCTTCCATGCTCGCCCCAACTCTAGTAGACTTCTCGGGCTGGTTATCATCCAAAGGGACGTCTTCTAATGGTTCAGTGGGCTCAGCCACGACCCTTCTTCCGTCTATACTAATCGCCTGCATGTGCTCGTCCATGGCCAGCATAGCTAGGTAGCATTCTCTGGCTAGGCCGATCTCCGCACGGCCTACTCCGTGCTCGGTTGGAAATTTAATGGACAGGTGGTAGGTAGAGGTTACCGCTTTCCAGCTATTCAAAGTTGGCCTTCCAATAATTGCATTATATGACGATGCACAATCAACAACGAGGAAATTTACCTCCTTGGTTATCTGCTGCGGATACGTTCCAACGACCACTAATGAAATATAATTATGTTTCAGAAAAAGATATGTTCGTGAGTTCTCGAAACTTTATGTAGATGATTTAAGCATATTGATGCGGTTACTAATTCTACAAACATGATGCTTAAAGAAAACAATGGAAATACTTTTATTATGAAATGTTATCCAAACTATGAATTTTCATATGATGTATAAGTAAGAAATGTTTTCGGGTTATGTTCTCTGATGATCTGAACTTTGCCAATAGGGGTTTAATTACTGGCTTTTCATGGAAAATATTATCTGATTGGCCCTTAAAAGTAGGACTGGCTCTGCTGTACCTGCCCTTGTTGGTTACAGCTAACTTGTGGAGGATGTCAAACTACCCCCATGGTTGAAAGATATGTTTTATGATGTGATCCCGGGAATACCTAGCATTGTGGGGAATGCTGGATGCTTAGCACAGTGGTGCTAGAAGCCTCCCAAATAAATACAGACTTATCAGATATGGACTAACCAATATGTTATGAACAAGTATGTTATTTTATTGATCATGAGAGATTGAATTGTTTAAACGCATTATAAAAAGTTAAAAGCTCTCATGAAAGGAAGTTTATGATGAAAAGAAAAGCTGTTCTTTAAAGATAAAAGTTTCCGAAGTTTTGTTATGCTTTAAAGATAAAGAATCTGATGAAAAAGTTTTAGCGTTCTGTAAAGATAAAGCTTCTGATGAAAGTACAAGTTTACGTTAAAAAAATTATCAGATATCTGCTCTTTATGAAACGTTAAGTTTTATGACTATGAAAGTTATAATATTTTACAAGAAGAAGTTTAAAAAGAAAAGTCTTCCTATTTGTTAAAGTATTTCTAATTTAAGACAAAGTTACCAATTATTTGATTTAAGTTAAAATGATTATTTTGTAACAAGAATATATATATACACACACACACACATATATATGTATGTATGTATATGATTTTTAAACAATCAATATTATATTTAGTGACTTTGTAAGAAACGAAAGAAATCCAATCTGAAAGGTTTTGGTAATATTAATCTGATAAGAAAAAGGAGAACAATTATTTTTCTACGAAGAGCGTATGAGTTATTATTATAAATAGTACAAAATACTATGCATGAAAAGATGTTCTCCTATCTGAACATTTATAAAATGAAATAATTTGATTTACATGCATTCTTATTAAATTCTTATGTATCTTACCCTTACTGAACTGTGTAGCTCACCCCTTCCACTCTTTCAGTTAACAGGTTTTATTTTGGAGCAGAGGGAGCCTTAGTCGAGTTTTGGAAGGAGCTGATTTTGGTTTTAAAAGTATAAAACCCAAACTAGTAATTTGGTGTTTAGTTTTACAGTATTGTGTATTTTAGGATTTAATGAAAGTTGTGTACCTTAAAGTATTAAGAGATGTATTATGTGAAATTCAGAATTTGAGTAACTGGTGGATTATGTTATTCTTTGAAGTACAATGTAGATGCTCTGAATGTCCAGTGAAAGGTTATATCACTTAAGTAAAGAAACAAGAAGGAAAAGAAAGAGGGAAACTTTTTGTAAAAGTTAAGTTGATTCTTGTTAATATCAAGTTTAAACTTGATATTAGCATGCCGGTCATGGTCACAAATCCGGGTATCGGGTTTGGGTCGTGACAGAACTTCACCCCACTGAATGTCCCAATTGATCAGGTACTTATGCAAATTGAGGACAAAGGATCCCTGACGTTTCCTAGCAAGTTGAAAGGTGACCCCAACAATAGGTCTAGAGACAAGTACTACCGCTTCTATCGAGACCATGGCTACGATACGTCCGAATGCTACGGTTTAAAGCAGCAAATAGAAGCCCTGATCAGACAAGGAAAATTGCAGAAGTTCGTCAGCAAAGACAAGACGAACCAACCGCAAGAGCAAGGCCCCCGGAGGGAAAAAGAGCATCCCAAGCCACCTATAGGAGACATAAGGATGATTGTAGGGGGCACTACGACTTCCTGCTCGACCAAGAAGGCGCGCAAGACTTCCTGACGAGTTTGGTTCTGAAGTTGGTACACATCGATAACGCAGTAATCGAGTTCACAAAGGAGGACGCTCAGCGTCTCCATCATCCACACGATGACGTGCTTGTGGTGAGCATACAGATTGGTGACTACAACACTCACAGGGTCCTATGGACAACGGCAGCTCCGCCGATATACTATACTACCCAGCCTTCTAGCTGATGAGGATTGGGAAAGAATGGTTGATTCCAATTGACACACCACTCGTTGGATTCGGAGGAACAAGAGTGTACCTATTTGGTGCGGTCACTTTGCCCATCCTTATCGGCGATTACCCTCGGCAGATCACCAGGGATGTCACATTCCTGGTAGTAGACTGTTCATATGCTTATAACGCCATCCTGGGCTGCCCTACCCTTAATTCTTGGAAGGTTATAACCTTCACTTACCACCTGATGATCAAGTTCCCCACCGAGTGTGGAGTAGGAAAGGTACGAGGAGACCAAGTAGCAGCACGTAGGTGCTACATCGCCATGTTAGAGATGGACGACCATATACCGATGATGTGCATAGAAGAATAGCGGACGAGGGCAGAATCGGTGGAAAGGTTGGAAGAGGTACTCCTTAATGATTCTAAGCTCAAGCAAACTACGAGAATAGGTACTCTTACTAGCCTGCCAGTCCGCCAGGCCATAATATCATTTCTAAGAGAGAACCAAAACATCTTCGCCCGAAGCCACGAGGACATGCCCGGAATCAGTCCTACAGTCATAGTCCACAAACTGAACGTATTGCCCACTTTTTCTCCCATCCGTTAGAAGAAGCGGGTATTCGTTCCAGAACGAGACAGGGCCATAGCAGAAGAGGTTTGTATGTTGCAGGAAGCAAGGTTTATACGAGAAATATACTACCCCAATTGGTTGGCCAACGTGGTGATGGTAAAAAAGGCCAACAAGAAGTAGAGGATGTGTGTAGATTTCACGGATTTGAACAGAGCATGCCCCAAAAACAGCTACCCGCTTCCCTGGATTGATGTCTTGGTGGATTCAACGGCAAGACATCAGCTGCTGAGTTTCATGGACACATTTTCTGGTTACAACTAGATTAAGCTGGACAAAGCTGACTAAGAGAAGACTTCTTTCATCACCAGCCAGGGTCTCTTCTGTTATAAAGTAATGCCATTCAGATTTAAGAATGCAGGTGCCACATGCCAGAGGTTGATGAACAAGATGTTTGCGCATTAAATTGGGAGGAACATCCAAGTATACATGGACAACATGTTGATAAAAAGCATGCGGGAGGATGATCACTTGGATGACCTCAATGAGACTTTTGAAACCCTTCGGCACAATAACATGAAGTTGAATTCAAACAAGTGTATATTCGGAGTGACGGCAGGAAAATTCCTGGGATTCATGGTATCCCAAAGGGGTATTGAGGTCAACCCAGACAAGATACGGGCCATCATGGAGTTAGCTCCACCAAAAACCATCAAGGAGGTACAAAGTTTGAACGGTAAGGTTGCTACATTAAACAGATTTGTTTCAAGAGCAACGAATAAGTGCCTATCATTCTTCCGCACATTAAAAAAGGCCTTTGAATGGACGACCAAGTGTCAGTGCGCATTCGAGGATCTGAAGGCATATCTTTCTTCCCCACCTTTGCTGAGCCCATCCAAACCAGGAGAGGAGTTGTTTTTCTATTTAGTCGTCTCCTCAACCGCTATTAGCACAACCTTAGATAGGGAAGAAGACGGGGTGCAAAAGCCTATATACTTCACGAGCCAAGTGTTCTGAGGCATAGAAGAGAGGTACCCCTCTATGGAGAAGCTCACCTTTGCATTGGTAACTGCAGTGCATAAGCTCAAACCGTACTTCCAGGCCCACATCGTTGTTGTCTTAACAGAAAAACCCCTATGGAGAGCAATGAGCAGTCTGGAGGCAGTTGGATGGATGGCTCTATGGGCGATTAAGCTAAGTGAGTTTGACATACAGTATCGCCCGTGTATAGCCATAAAAGGACAGGTTATTGCCGATTTCATTGCAGAGTTCACCCACACGGATAAGCAGGGGGCAGGAGAGAATCCTCAATGGATGGTCCATACGAATGGATCATCCAATAAACAGGCAGGAGGAGTTGGTGTAGTGCTCCATAGCTCGGAAGGAGACAAGGTCGAGTGCATGGTTCGACTTAACTTCCTCATAACAAACAATGAGGCTGAGTATGAAGCTGTGATAGTAGGATTGGATCTCACACAAGCAACAAGAGCCACAAATGTGATCGTGCATTGCGACTCCCAAGTGGTCACTAGTTAGGTTAATGGTAGTTACGAGTGCAGAGGGGAATGGATGAAGACGTACATTGAGCAAGTAAAGAATCGATTGAATGACCTCAATGCAAAATTCGTTCAAATCCCGAGGAAGGAGAACGAGCGGGCCAACCGTCTTGCTAAGGCTGCATCAGCAGAGCACATGCTCTTCCCCAGCCAGGTACACTTTTTTATTTAGGCCTCACATTTGATAAACACCGTCAGTGTGCATGAGATAGGTTCCGAGAACAATTGGACGACATCAATTACGTCCTACCTAAAGGACAGCGTACTACTCGACGATATGGAAGATGCAAGGAAGTTGAAGGTTTATGTTGCACAATACTTATTGATCAAAGATATCTTATATAAGAGAGGTTTCTCCTGGCCATACCTAAGGTGCCTTATCTCTGAGGAAGCAAACTATGCCATGCAAGAAGTTCACAAAGGAATATGTGAAAACCATTCCAAATCTTGGTCGTTGGTGCACAAACTAATCCGCGCGGGATACTATTGGCCCACTATGCAGAAGGATGCCTTTGCATACGTTAAAACTTGCGACAATTGTCAGAGGTTTGGCAACATAATTCGATAACCAACAAAGGAACTCACCCCAATGACAGCTCTATGGCTTTTCGCTCTGTGGGGTTTAGACATCATGGGTCCATTCCCGACTACTATTCAGCAGCTTAAGTTCCTGACGGTCAGTATAGATTATTTCACCAAATGAGTGGAAACAGAAGCCCTAGCTACCATCACCGAGAAGAATGTACGCGGCTTTGTATGGAGAAACATCATTTGCAAATACGGTATTCCTAGAATGCTGGTCTCAAACAACGGGAAGCAGTTCGATAATGACGCGTTCAGGGACATTTACTCATAGCTTGGGATCAAGAACCTCAACTTGTCACCCACCCATCCTTAGGCCAACGGGCAAGTTGAGGTCACGAACCAATCCTTGCTCAAATCATTAAGACCCGACTTGAGGGGGCAAAGAGTATATGGCTAAAGGAATTGTCAAGCGTACTATGGGCGTATAGGACGACAGCAAGAACGCCTACAGGAGAGACACCGTTTCGACTTGTGTATGGAAGTGAGGCGATCATCCCAGTTGAAGTGGGACTCACAAGCTATAAAGTGGCGAACCATGACAAGGAAAAGAATGACGACGCATTACGCTTGCAGCTTGATATGGTGGATGAGGTTAGAGCAACGGCTGAACAAAGATTAACACAATACCAAAACCTCATGGCCAGATACTACAACTCTCGGGTGAAACACAAGGACTTCCAGGTCGGGGACCTCATCTTAAGGAAAGTAACGAGCGCTACAAAAGATCCCTTTCTGGGGAAGCTAGGACCCAATTGGGACGGACCGTACAGGATTACATCATGGCATAGGAAGGACACCTACCACCTTGAGACATTGGACGGGCAAAAGCTGCACCATCCATGGAACATGGAGCACCTAAAGAAGTACTACCAGTAGATAAAGATCACACGCAACGACACTCCTCATTTCCTAGTTTATTTCTATTTTCCAGTTTATTTCTTTGTTAGTTTTTACTATTTATAGTACTCTTTGTGGCCTGAAGGGTTATTTTCTAATTTTAAAAATAAGGATTTCTACTTGCATATATATCACAATAAGAGGAGTCATTAAGAACACGTTGTATATGTGTCTACAGAGTTATATATTTATCAAGTCCATAAAATGGACAGGATCACCCTAATAGGGTGAGTTTTATTCATTAAATCCACAAAGTGGACGGGTTCATCTTAAAGGGATGAGCTATATTCATCAAGTCCACAAAGTGGACAGATTCATCCTAAGGGGATGTGCTATGTTTATCAAGTCCATAAAGTGGACGGGATCATCCTAAAAGGATAAAAATTATTTACTAAGTCCACAAAAGTGGACGGGCTCATCTTGAAGGAATGAGTTATACTTGTTAAGTTCACAAATTGGACAGATTCATCCTAAAGGGATGTGCTATGTTTATCAAGTTCATAAAGTGGACGGGATCGTTCTAAAATGATGAGACGTATTTACTAAGTCCACAAAAGTAGACGGGCTCATCTTGAATGGATGAGCTATACTTATTCACTCCACAAACTTGGACGGATGAGCTATATTCGATAAGTCCACCAAATAGGATGGGTTCATCTTGAAGGGATGAGCTATACTTATTAAATCCACAAAAGTGGATAGGTTCATCTTGAAGAGATGAGATATATTCATAAGGACCACAAAGTGGACAGATTCATCCTAAAGGGATGTCTTTTATTCATCGAGCCAAAAGGTGGAAGGGATCATCCCACAATGATGAATTATGTAAAAAAAAGGTGATGTGATCATACTAGATGAATGACTTATATAAAACTAAGTCCACAAGGTGAACAGATTCACTCTATGAATGGGTTGTATTAATTCAGCCCCCATAAGGACAGATTCGCTCTATGAAGGCGTATTTGGGGTCCTCGAGGAAGAGGATGGGTGGCTTTTAGTCGGCAGGGGCATGACCCGTCATGAAACCCTTGCCCTTCCCCGAGCCGACCAAAGTAGCCGTCTTCTTTGTTTTAGCTCTCATCTCGACAGTGGACTCTACGACCTTGGGCTTTTTGGGGGGACGGTCAGACTTCTCCGACGGCCTTTTATTTGACGGAGGAACTTAGGTGGTAGCCTTAGGAGGCAATGTGCCCTCCTATTTCTTCTTCATAGCAACCTACTACTTTATATAATTTCTCCTTCTGCCTTCCTCCATTTCTATATTAATATGGACGAAAGAAAGAGTTAGGCAAATTACTAATAGAAAGAAAATACTATAAAGAGAGACGGACTTACGTCTGTGGGCCTGATCGTTGTAGTGATGGGTAGCTTCGCTAGGTTTGGGACCGTCACAATACCAATAAATTGTCTCCAAGGTGATGAGCTTAGCCCACGTCCTCTTCTTCAACTTGATTGCAAAAATTTTCTCCAAGAAGCTCCACTGCTCCAAGGTCACTTCTGGACGGTCTCAAGCTGCAAAGAAAGGGACGATTAGATCAGAAATGGTAAATAAAGAGATTTAAAGAGGACGGGTTCTCACCAAACGGAGGAATTATGCCCCAAGTTTTGTCTACGAGTATGAACTCCTATTCATTAGGGAAACACATCCAGTCGTCACCCTGCATAAAGAAATAGCGACTCTTCCAATTCCTGTTGGAGTCAAGAGTGTCACATACCAACCTAAGTACAAGCTTTCTTGGTAGGAAGCTGTACATACCTTTAGATTGGGTGATCTCTGACGGATGGTAACAGTGGAAGAACTCCTCCACCGTCATCTTTTGCTCATCGTCGCTCAAAACTCCATATGGAACTTCAGCACCAAGGAAGACCCTCCAAGCGTTTGGCGAGATTTGGGTGACAGCAACTCTGAGGTACTGAAGAAGGTGACGGTGAAGAGCACTTAGGGGATACTGAAGTCCCGCTTTAATATCTGCTCATATAACCCAACATCCTTGACGCCATCATAGTAGCATTTTTCAAGCTTACGAGGTAGACAGATGGGTATACTGGCAGGGATCTGGTACCTCTCCTTAAAGGTTTCAAAATGTCTTTGCTTGATGGATGAATTAAAATCATTCATCGTCCACAATGGAAGAAGAATGAACTCCCTAAGGCCATCTGGACCTACGACAAACTTGATGGGAGGATCAACGTAGATAACATTGAAACTATTTGAATTACCACTTGAATCTCCCTTTGATCCGACCACGTCCACATCCTCATCCTCCCCTAAAGGAGAGAATTGGCAGGCGGATCCCTTTCACCATGAGATGTGCCAGGGTCATCATGACCAGACAGGTACACCTCATCGTAGCCCACTCCTTCGCGGACCCATGATTAATCACTCAATGCCTTATTAGACATTTGTCACTTATAAGTGACGGGTAAACCCTTAAGACTCTATAGGTTTATAAAGACGATGGACTAACAATATTTAAACTAAAGGATGAAATTAAATATAAGTAAGAGGCAATGGATGCTTACCAGTTGACGTTTCAAAGAAGAGACGGACACAACGTAGCAGACGGGCACAACTAGTGAACGGTCACCAAGAAGAGACAAAAAAGGCAGTGCAAAAATGGAAAGCAGACGGTATCGCTTTGGCTTTGAAAATTTATGGAAAGTAAAAATGAGAAGGGTGAGCAACAGATATATATAAAGGGAACGGCACGGAAGACGAAAGGATGCTTCGGTATGAGCAATTAACCACTAGGAACATGCCACGTGCCCCTACTGCATTAATGGCACCAGGCTAGCCTGTCAAATTAGGACACATTTCCTAAAAAAAGTTGTGTTAAACCGTCACTCTACGAGTTCGTCTAGGAAACATGGCGATGGACACATAGAGTGAGAGGGCTGTTGAAGAGGATAAAATTAATATATACGATCAGATTTTACAGAAACTACCATGAACGACTGCACTGGGTTGACAGATAAAGAGAGGAGGCAACACGACGACTCGTTTAGTAAGTGGACGGATTACCCGTGTTGGACGTACAAGGAGGTATAAGGGTACAAAGTGGACGATGGCAAAGCCCACGACACTCACGTGATTTAATTGGTCCTTAAGGAACTTCAAATGGAAATGAATTGTGCTCCACGATTAACTCTAGTCAATAGAATCTCTATATGGAAAGGATCCCGTAACATATGCACATTTATAAGGATCTTCTCTGTAAGAAAATATTCCTCTTCGCCAAAAAACCAAGGTCGGTTCCACACTACTATAAAAACCCAAAACCCTCAGAGACCAAGGTACGCACAATTTACCCCAACTCTAGCACTCTAGAGTTGTGAAAATTCTCTAACTTGACCGTCGAAGAGTATTTGGCTGGTACCACATCGTTACTCTTCATAGGGTCTTCTTCTTCTCTTTGTGTTGCGCAGGTCTTGCTTGAAACATGTGAGGATCGTGTAGCTTACTGACGATTTTCAACATCATCAACAACAAACATAAACTAAACAAAAACAAGACAAGACCAAACAATAACAAGTGAACAAACTATTAAACAAAAATCCTATTATAAAACAAAAAGATAAAATTTGTAACTCGTTCAACAAATTCAATAAAAATAATCTCTAATTTCATTTTTTTCTTCAAGAATGGTACAAATATATTGCGGTTATGAGTTCTCCTTGATGCTGACAACAGTTATACTCTTTTTGACTTTGCAGTTACAAGAATTTTTCTCTCCTTAGTGACTTGACTCGTAGTTGTAGCAAATATTCAAGTTATCGTTTTATTAGATTTTTTATAATTTAAATTTTCTAGTGACCACCTTAAAAAAAATTTCTAAAACCGCCACTGATGGTGGTACTAAAGTAGTAAAATTTCCATTATTATTATTTTTTATCCTCCATCTCTTACTTTTTCATAGTTTCAAAATTTGAGTTTTTACCATAAATCCAAAATTTAAATAATTAGAAGAATCTAGAAAGAAAAGTTGAATTTTACTTTCTCAATTTATTTTAAGATATTAAAACCCTCTAAATTTTATGTATATAGATTGTGGGTGCCCGAGGACTGAGGATAAAGTTGAAGAGTTGCCGTATTGGTGGGGGGATGCCATGGGCCCGAGGAGGAAGGTTACCTGGGGAGAGGAAGGGTTGAGTCAAAAGGACTTTAAGGCGTTCCAAGTGGGAGGAGGGATCTGATGAGAGAGAATTAGAGATCATAGGGAAAGTTTCTAGTTTAGAGTAGCCTGTTGCCTTCTCATTAAATGGTGGGCAACAACTTTATCAGTTGCATTGATGAGGAAGTGTCTTGAACAGTGCAAGTCATAGCTAAGCAGACTCCTTTCACCACCTTCTTTAGATGTAGAAAGAGACAAGTGTCATGAGAGGAGACTAGATAGGTAGGGATGGATGGTTGAGATATGAGGAAATGAGAAGTATATAAGAAAAGAAGGTTTTACAGAGAAAGGAGGGGAGACACATGTAGCAAGATATAGAGAAGAAATGAGAAGAACACTAGGAGTAAAAACAGCGAACAATAATATTTCTTATGTAAATGTGGCCTCCTCGAGCTAGCTTCATTGGAAAAAGTGGTTCATCCAATTAAGAATATAAGCCTTTTCTTGGCCAAAATGGCCAAATACCACCCTTTCATAAACTTTTTAGTCAAAAAACATTGTTTTCGAAATAAATGGTAATCTACCACTTTTTCTAGTACTCGAGCTCACCAAACTCGAGTACCCTATTTTCTAGTTCCACCGTGGCATGGCTGACATGGCATTTGAGATTTGAAAAATACCACTTCGCACTCGAGTTTCCTGGACTCGAGTACTGTATAGTGTGGTACCCGAGTCCACTAAACTCGGGTATCAATCTGGGTTGGCCGCAATCTCTTGTGTGCATCATGCCAATTGATACTCGAGTTTCATGGACTCGGGTATTGTGTTAGTAGTACCCGAGTCCATGAAGCTCGAGTATCAATCTGTGTTGGCGCAAATTTGTTGAGAGCATCATGCCGATTAATACTCGAGTTTCATGGACTCGGGTACTGTGAGTCCATGAAACTCGAGTATTAATCTGTGTTGGCCCCAATTTCTGGAGTGTTAAAAATCATGCACTTAAAATCTTTACGTCCATTTGCATGAAGTTCTCACTTATTATACACTCTTAAAATCCATTTGATTTTTTAGTGAACATTTTTTTTTTTGTTTATAAGTTGATTTTGGTGAATGAAGCCAGAACTTCATGCAAATGGGTTGAATCTGCTCGATGGACAAGAGTCACAAGACCCATGAAACAATGCACAAGGTTTCCTGCATAACTAAAGATAGCTTATATTGAAACAATCAAAGTGACCACCATTTTAACAATTGCAGATTTGCAACAAACAATTTCAAAGTTACAACTAACTTCAAATTAATACTAAATGAAACTCGAGTCATTTGTAGGAAAATTCTTTAATCCATCGATTGAACTTGGCATGATACAATTATTTATGAACAACATTATCAATTTGTAGTCAATTTTAGGGCCTTCTTAGCATCTGTGCTCTCTTAATTCTCAGTCACTACTCACTAGTGTTATGTCTTGAAATATTTAGCAGCCACTATCCCGAATCCAGCATCCATTTTTCCTTATTTTACAAAACTCAGCTAGTATTTGAGAAGTACACAACCTACCAAAATAACCTACGAAAATAATTAATACTTTCCACAATAATATATTATGTTTTCATTTTTATTTTTCATTTAAAAAATATTTTTAGAAACTTTTAATGGGAAAAGAAAAAAGAAGCTAATTTTTCTTTACAACTTTTTATATTTCCCATAAAAGTGGAATCAAAACTATCCTAAAATAGTCCATTAACAAATGCCCTAAGGGCAGCCATTAACCAAACCCAAATAAATAATTACCCAAACCAGTCATATCAGTATTTAGGTGACATATGAGACTTCAAATTTTTTATTTTTTTTAAAGCAGCTTCACCAAATACAGTTTTCTTCATCCTAAAATCTCTGCCACTTTAAAATTCATGTAAGCTGAATTTGGGTTGTATCAATCAAACACTTCTCTCTAATCTGAATGGAAACACAAGTGTTATTGGGTGTGGATGCGTGTATGACACAAATCCATGTGCTTTGTATGCATGGATTTTCAATGATAGTAAATGCATAAAGCAGTAACTACATAAGTGGCATACAATTGTTCAATGTTACTTTGACCCAAAGTGCTTGATGATCCAGCAAAGATACTTCCACTAGCTACAAAGGCAGAAAAGCAATTAAGTTAGCATACCATCAAACAAAAACCTTCAGGTCTATTATTTAGAAAAAATTAACGTAGAAAAACAGTACAAATTGAAGTTACCTGGTTGTGTCTGACCATAATTACTAAGGTTAAAAGTGCTAGCTGTCTGATCAGGCTGAGCCGGTTGAAAAGGCATTGAAAAAGGGGGCTACAGGTGAAGACACAGTTAAAAAAATATATTGCTCAAGAATCAATATTACCTAAAGCATCAAAATTCAACACTGACGACAGGAGCACAAAATTACATGTTCACAGAGACAGGAGGCTGTATAAATAAGAACTTAGACTAGAGTAGTCATAAAATAATTGCATGTGCAACATATTACATACAACAGCAAGAGTAGTCAGATACAAATCAATGAATTGTCACCGGCTACCTTAATTTATTATTATTTTTTTTTTTAAAAAGGTAGTAATCATGGTCTATAAAGACTGGTATAACTTATAAGTTTCAAAGAAAAAAATATTATTAGCTTCTTCAGCTCCTACTCAGGCATATTTTACATAACAAAGTAAAAAGTTTGAAAACAAATTTGAAAAATAAGTACTTCGCACAAATTCCTAAGTAAAACATTTGGAACAAGAAGCTCAAAAAATGACATAATAAAAAGGCATTCAAATAATTTAAAGAATTACTCACATTTGTTTGACTGAAACTAAGCGATGAAGTGCTTGAAAAGGTGTTAAATCCTGTGGAGGAAGGACCGAGTCCTTGACCAAAGGGTGAATTTGTAGTCTGCCCAAATGAAGATTGTCCAAATGTGGAGCTCGTCTGCCCGATTGGTGGAGATGATTGGAATAAAGGGGATGACTGAGTGTTACTAGTAAATGCTGGATTTGTTGTCTGAGCTGAACCAGAATTAAAGAGAGATGGTCGACCAAATATAGATGGAGATGAATTAAGACCAAATGTATTTGTCGTTGTTGATAATGATGCTGATCCAAAAAGGCTGGATGAAGTTGATGCACTAAAAGGTGAAGAACTGAACTGAGGAGCTGAGCTTGCAAAATTTAAACCACCAATGCTGGAATTTTTTGGTGCAAATGGATTGGAAGGCATTGAGGAAGAGAAAGGATTTGCAGCTAACTGGCCAAATGATGGGGAGGGAGATGAACTAAAGCTTATCCCACCAGAAGGCTGACTAACAGGAAGTGGTCCACCTGAAATTCAAAGTTAACATTTGAGTTATTGTCACTGGCAGTAAGCACCATAGAAAATTTCAAATTAGGCCGTGATCAGGAACTTTGGTCACCTTTTGATAAGACAATAATGAATTAAAAAGTTTGGGAAATTTTTTTTTACATGGTAAGATAAATAATCTAAAATTCAAACAAAAATTTCTCAGAAGTAAGCCATTTTAGATAAAAGATGCATGTACATTTACAGTAGTCAAAAAAAATTTGTACTCTTCACGTTCAAGAATTAGAAGGATGCCATGGTTCAAACTTAGCGTACCTAGTCTGCGAGACCATCACTCGTCGGGGCCTCGTTCCACTTAGGGCATGTTCTTCGGTTATGCCCCTCTTGGTCACACAACCCGCACTGCACCTTCCTCCCCCCCTCCTTCCATGGTGTGGTTCTAGGCCATTTCCTGCCCTCGTCCATCTCATTCTTGATTCGTGTTGAGACAGGGCGACCTTTCTCTTGGATCAGTTGGGGGTTAGGGAGGACCCTTCGAGTTTCTTTAGGATCCGGCCATGATAATCTATCTTTCAATGCAAGGAAAACGGGAGCATAACTCCGGACCAGTGCATCCACGCTATAGCATAGGTCAATGTACTACTCTGCATCATGTCGATACCTAATACAAACTGCAATGATATGTGAACATGGTATCTTATACAGTTTCCATTTCTAACATGTGCAAGTTCTTTACAGCAGATTAACTCCATGTGTGTGATCTCCATGTCCAGCAGTCCCTGGATTATGCGGTGTATCTACTTGATATGATTGTTGTTGCACGCTCAATCTCGTCACCCTGTGATACTCTGCCTTCTCCTTATTTCTCATGAAGATATCCAAGGCATATTTACACCATTTTTTTTTTCTGAATTCAACTGCTCTATGCTCTTATTGCGACGATCATCGAAATAAGCATTCAGTTTGAACCATGTGTATTGCACCATTGCCATAATGGGCAGGCTACAAGCACCCTTTAGAGCACCATTGAAGCACTCGAAGATGTTTGTAGTCATCGTCCCATAGCGGTAACCCTTGTCAAAAGTTAGAGCCATTTCTTTTTGGGCACATCCTTCAGATATTGGTGCGCATCCCGGTTCACATTCTTAGTTAAATCGACGGTGGCATTGAACTTTCGCTCTTGGGTAGCACTTGCTGCCCTCCATACTAGATTCTTTGAAGTTTCATTGTTCCATCTAGTGTTGACGTTACTGCATAGATGACAAAGGCAATAACGATGTTCTGTCATGGGAGGCTACAAAAAGTCTCGATTAGTGTCTCTAGTATCCCAAGGTGTCTGTCAGATATGACATACAGGTGTCTTTGGTCAGTAACATACCTTCTTATACAAGCCAAGAGCCAACCCCAAGTATCTGTGCTCTCGCTCTCGACAACGGCGAAGGCTAGTGGATAAATCTTATTATTAGCATCTGTCGCCATTGCAATCATCAATATCCCTTTATATTTTCCATAGAGGTGGGTTGCATCAATGCTAATCATAGGCCTACAGTTCTTGAACCCAATAATACATGGACGAAACGCCCAAAATATAGAATTGAATGTACAAGCTCCCCGTTCATGATTATCGTCCACTAGTAACTTATACTTTGTACCTGGACTTGCATCCTTAAGTCCTGCCAAAAAATGCGGCAACTCTGCATAAGACTCCTTAAAATCCCCGTATATAGCTGCAACGGGCTTTTGTTTGGCATCCCAAACCTTGTATATGAACCATAATGATTACGTTAGAAATGAATACAAGTTAAATAATTATAGTTGAAGAAAACAAATCAAGACTTGTAAGGCTATAAGATGAAGATAATATTTCTTTCTCTTTATTCCTTTTTCTTTTTGTTTTTTTCAATTTCAGTTTTCATAACATCAGGTATTCATGGGTTTTGGGAAAAAATATCATGCTTATACTTCCATGAAGACTGATGTCTCTACATTGTATTGAAAAAAGGAATGCAAGTTAAAGAATACGTTGTAGTGAGATACTTCGTGTTTTAAGTACGCCAAAGCAACGTGGCGTAAGTTCTTTATCTTATACATGGAGTCTTCTTGTATATAGAGCTCAAGTACGTATGCTAGGAACACTGAATCAATCATCCGACCATCATGAGCATTCTAAATTTTGTCGCACGTGTGGGGGCCCTCGCATTTTGCGATCTTCCAGACATTGTCTCCTTTGCAACAAATTGCACGGACTGACCATGGATAGGAATCATCCTCACAACTCACCATAAGCCTCTCTGAGTCTGAATGCTCAGTTTTGAACCTAAAATTCTCTTGTAGTGCGTACCAAGTCAACGCATGTCGCACCGCCAATTTAGTCGCAAATACCATTCCTTTCATTGGCTGCTCCCCAGGCGTCCAACTTGATACTTCCGCTTGCATAACCGGTGATGGATTAAACATATTATCCCAAGTGTTTTTGGTGAACCATTCCGGCGTAGGATCAGGACCAGGGCATGTGTCTCTATTCTCTTCTACAACCACATCCTCGATGTGATCAACATCCTCATGTTCACCCATGGTATCTAGGAGCTCCTCGAAGTCATCCCTAGTAACATCAATATGGGTTGCATCATCACCAAGTCCGTGATCATCTTCATTTTCGGATTTGCCCCCATGCAGCTCATCATGAGATAAATTAAGTCCTTCATGCACTTCTTGGGGCCCTTGCTCCTCCTTAATGTGTGAAGCATGGGGAAATTTCTGCCACGGTTCACTGCCATACCCATCTCCTGTGTTTTCTGCACACCCTTGATAAGACTGTAATGGTATTGACTGAATGTGCTCATCTACAATTCCATCCAAAACAGTATGTTGTGAACCCTCTCCAGCCTCTACTATGGTGGGCTCAACAGTGACATAGAAATCCGAAGCAACGAATCCTTTCACCACCATTTGTTCAACAATTTCCCACATCATCTTCACTTGGGCACCTCTCAATAATTGTAGTGAATTGTAGAAAACATGGGTGCCTAGAACCCGTTGAGGTGCTCGGAACCCGTTGAGGTTCTCGATACACGATGGAAATGTTATGCCTAGAGTGGTCTAACCCCATCACCTTCAATATTCTTCGTTGCAATTTCATAAGGCCTATCCCACGCTTCACCCTAACACATTTTTACTTTTGGTTCGAGCCTTGGTATGACAACCCACGCAACTCATGATAATACATCTCTCCTTCGTAGTACACATAGAAAAAGTGAAAATTCATCACTGACTTGTTATTAACAATTTAAAAGTTGTCATAATCTATAACCACTTGCATAAATTTGGCGTATGATAAATACAATTTATATTCAAACTCAATCATATACATATAAATAATTGAATAATTGAATTTATAATAACAATTAATAGTATATTGAGTTGTGGGTTCTAGTTAACTCAATTTATAAAATTTCTCTCATAAAAAAAATTATAAAATCTCTTATTGTCAAATAATGGTTTTTAAAATAAAATCACGTCTAAAAAAAATTATTAGTGTTTTGACATAATTAAGAACCATAATCAAACGAACAATTCAAATACAATCATATTTACTTTTTAAATTAAAAAATAAAAGTCAAGTTAAAACAACATTGTGTTATGAGTTATTATTAAAGATGAGTACAATTGCAATTTATTAGTGTTATTATTATTATTATTATTATTTTTTATTATTATTATAGATACATTACGGTTTAAAATCTATATGCCTTATTCCATGAGTTTATTCTTTACTATTAGGCCAAGACTTTTATTATAGACATGGTTAAGTAAGATTAAAATAAAGTAAATAGAATGTAAGTTTATTAAAAATTGACTACAAAAATTTGGAATTAATGTTTGTTTTTTTGTTGGGGATATGATAGGGTTCAAAATTTATGGTGTCTTACACAGTAATTGCATGCCTTTCACCATCAAGTTAACTAAGTTTTTATATTTTGGTGCAGATAAAATCCAAACATAAAAAATTTCTTATTTGAGTATAAAATATTATATTAGTTGAGTTAATTAAAACACCAATTGCAACTATTTCTAACATATAAAAATTGTGAATAGGCGCAAAAAACTCATACATTATTGCTCACTACATATGGCGGATTAAATTTAAAAAAAAAATGCAGTTGGTGCAACATAAAAAGAAATCTATTTTATTAACTAAAATATAATAGTCCTATTTGGTATGTCAGAAAATATCATTCATGGGTTCAGCATTTTGTTGAAATTTTTGATTACTTTTGAATTTTATGTCCATGAAGACAAGCTCTTGAAACTTAAATTCAAATGTGTAAATATCAGCAGTTGTACATAGTTAATATTGAAAAACTAGGGGGTACAAAGACACCTCATGCATAAAAATCTCATACGAACCACATGCAAACTAAAACTAAGCATTTAACTATTACCTCTATGTACTGGTCACAGCAGGGTTGACCCAAAGGTTAAATGGACAACACGTTGGTCTTGGATGGAGAACTGACACTGAGACTCAAAGACTTGCAGATGGTGACCCAACTACCAGTACCTTCTACATCCACATAGCGTTCTGACTCGTCACATGGAGTTGGAACTGAAAATGAGTAACAAAGATCCCTACTAAAAATAGCTGAAAGCTGAAGGGGTACATTTTGTGAATAGGTACTCGAGTTCCTTGAAATCAAGTACTATTCATTATGCATTCATTGTAGTGGTTGTAGTGGTTGCTGCTAGGAAGTAGGTGTATGTAATAAGTATGAAACTTGGTACTCGAGTTTAAAGAACTCGAGTACTGTGTTAGAAGTACCCGAGTCCAGTAAGCTCGAGAATGGCTCGGGTATAATAATAAAATGTGCACAAATCATACAGATTAGTACTTGAGTTTATAGAACTCGAGTACTGTGTTACCGGTACTCGAGTCCAGTAAACTCAAGTATGGCTTGGGTTTTTACTTAAAAATCATCTAGAGTAGTACTCTCGAGGTTTTTTTTTTATTGTTTTTTTTTTTAATGCAAGTCTCGAGTTTATAGAGGTTTTTTTTTGTTTGTTTGTTTTTTTTCCTTGTTTTTTGGTACTCTCGAGTTTATAGAAGTATGAATAAATGGATGTCATTTTCAATAAATATATGTACCACTTTAAATTGTATCTTACAAACTTAAGCACTCTGCTCTGCTCTGGTTCTACCAAGCTTGTACGCACTGTACCAAAAAAAAAAAAAACCCCAAAAACAAAAAACCTCGTATGCACTGCACTTTGGGTCCGTTTGGATAAAACTTATTGCTGAAAACTGAAAACACTGTAGCAAAATAATTTTTTAATGTGTGAATAGTATTGTGGGTCCCATTTTTAATATTTTTTTTCTGAATAAAGTGTTTGTGGGTCCCATAAACAATACATGAATAGTATTGAACAGTAATATACAATGTCATTTGTCGGTTAAAAGGTGAAAAGGAGCTGAAAAGGGTTGAAAAGTCAACATATGCGGCTACTGTTCATGCTACAGTAGCATGAACAGTAGCATCTGTCCCTGACGCGTGCAGTAGCAGAGAAGAAAAAAAAAAGGGGGGGAAGAAAACGTGAAAACGCTAGACGTAGCAAATTTAATCCGTATCCAAACAGATACTTTATGTAATGTGATTAATTACCTCCAATCCATGCTCATTATATTTGAAGTTACACGATTAGATCTTGAATGTCAAATTTAAACAAATGGCCTCTCATGATCCAAGATGATGTAAAATCGGAAACCAATGAAAAATGGAAGAAAAAAAAATTGTGGGAAAGAGACTTATACAACGTTATTATTACAACAAGACGTCTCAAATGCCATCGGAGCAAAAGCATACGAACATGCTCTATACAAATATCCATTATTTTGGGCCGGGTTTAGGAATTCCAACATCATTGTTTTTGGTGGGACTTGAAAATATTATTATTTTCTAAACAACCTCCATTGTACAAGGGATGAGTTTCATTATGTTCATATTGGAAGGGAGTGTCATTTTGTAAAACTTCAAAAGAGGGACCCAGTAATTTACCAACTTATTTTAATAAAAGAATAAACTAATTTATATATATATATTTCACAAATTCTGGATTTGCTACACATGCTAAAAAGCATTAAATGCTTTTCATATTGCTTATTGAGGGCTCATATCTATAATTTTTAATGTTTATTTTATTTTTACTTTTTAGGCCAAAACTGAAGAGTTTAGTCCAAATAGAATAAAATTTTTATATTTTTTAACACAAATTCCACAACTCACAACTAATCATAAATAGAATCCTAATGCAACTAATCACAATTTGGATCTAGATCCTATGAATCCTAGTGCAATCTGAATTGTTTAACAATTCTAAGATTGTAGGAATTGAAAATTCTAAAATCTGAATTGAGATTTTAACAACCATGTTCTTGTGGTATGCAAAATCTCAACATATTCCTAAGTATTTTTGGATGAACAATCTAACTGCATTGGTGACCTAGTTGGCTGCCCTGTCCAGCCCTAGCTACAAAGACTCTTCTAGGACCCAAGTAACCAAAATAATGTTTAACAAATAGCTATAAAGACATAACAGGATTCACAAGAATTCGAACTTTTGAAACTTCAAAAACTCTAAATATTGAAATAAAAAAATCCATAGTGAAGGTGAAGCTGATGTAATTTATAAGATCATTCTTTCCCACTCAAATTAAACGGGGTTGCACCTACTACAATTTTCCGTCAGCAAAATCTGCTATAGAAACCGTTACTCAAAGCAACATCATAGATAATCTGCCTTAACCACTGAGAGCAGCTAATACCATTGAAACTATATGCAGAGATCCAGTGACTACAATAATGCCTGACTGATTATCTGTTCTTTCTCTTAGGATCTGATTTGTAGCCTTCAATGAAGCCATTAATGAACTTTCAGCAGCTAATATGGTTCCATTTTCTAATTTGCTTGCAGAGCACACTAATAGATTATTGAACACTTCCCTGGATTATGTCGTGCCATCATGGACAATATCAATGCCCAATTCTTTGGAAGCTTGGATCCAACAATCTCTTAATAAAGAAGCTGAAGTTGTTCGAGAGTTGCCTCCAACAATGTCAGCTTCAGTCAGAAGGACTGCTTCTAATTCTCCACCTGAAAAAAGAAAATGTGGTAAAGTCTAAATCAGGACTCTCCAAGGCTCCACAAAACTGCTTATTTGTGTTGGCCTACCACCACAACACATTTCAGGTTAATTTGTGTTAAACGCTACACAGCGAATAAGATAAGAAGGTACAAACAACTAGGATTCTTCATTCACCACCCACCCAGAAGGGCCAGAAGAACATGTACTAAAGTCACTTTTTTCTAAGACCACTTAATCCAAATAGACCATATAGCAAAGGCATGCACATAAAGTTAAGGCTTCTTTTAGAATTATTTAAAATGTTTTAGAACTGAAATTTTTAATAAATTTGAGTTCTTGTCCTCCTGTAAATTAAGCCTTGGGGGCTTCACTTGGTACCCACAAAATAATAGATGGAGCCACCACATCTTGACATAAGAACGTTACTTTTTGTGGGAAGGGGAGATGGGGTTCTGATAACATAAAAACAATTCATGTTCTCATTATACCCTCCAACATTAGTAATAAAGTCATTTTTAGTAACAGACAACAAAATCCAACAAGGGACTATACCTGAAAGAAACCCTCTTGCAAATCCAACATGGTCTTTGTCACTTGCCATTGCAACCATAAGAGCCAATGGTGCCTCTCCAAATGTCATCTTTATTGTCTTCACCAAAGCATTAGCAGATTCTTTGGTGTGGGCTGGAAAACATTCAAAAGAACTCTTAAGAGTTTTGTTTTCTTTTTGATAATTAATTTGTTATAAGGATTGGCTTTTGTCGTCTGGTGCAAACAGTATAACTAAAATTCTTTGAATCTATAACATTCCTCCTACAACACCCACAAAATTTTGCAAACATTCAAAAGAATATGACAACTGCAAAGTCAAAATAAATATATAACTAGAGTAAAAAACAATGTCCTCAGGACAATATCGACATGCAAAAAAGTGAAACACTGTATGGTAACTATAAGTAAAACTTACAGGTTAAATATTCAACTCAATTCATTCAGAATGGTGAAATGAGTAACAAAGCGAGCATGAGAATCAAACCTCCATCCAGCAATATCGTTGTTCCATGTAGTCCTAGTGCCTCAGTTTCTTTTGATGTTAGAATTTGACTTCTTCCAAGCAAGAATGTACACTCTAAACCAGCCCTAATAGATCCATCTGAAATTCTCCATCCTAGAGTATCCATAAAAGTATTAAAGGGACTTGATTAAAGATTGCTCAAAAAAATTATAAACCAATTTTTTTTTTTTTTTTTTTTGAGCCAGGTGCACTATTTTTCTTTTCACCAGTGCTTGGCTCACACCATAAGGTTTTGCTTCCCACAAAGAAACTCCGAACTTATAAACAAGCCAAGAGAAAGAGGTAATCTTCTACTAATCACAGGGGGTTAGCATTTATGGGAAAGCAGTAAAAGTCCCAAATGGCTAACATGAAAGACAACCTAAGGGCTAAGACTATCATGTCATGCATTCTTGAAGGCTGGAAGGACTCTATCATCACACTCCAGAACACATCTAAGTTACCTGAGTGGTCTGAGACTTATGGAATCACCAGAAAGTGCATTGATTCAATTGTTGAGAAAATCCTCACACCCCCAGCAAAGGTGAAGACTTTTTCTTCTAAATTTCTTTTTATTTTCATGAGAGATTGATCCTAAGATGTAAATTTTAAGAATTATATTTTAGATACAAATCCTTGCTTAAAACTGATGACTCTGTGCGGGTGGCATGGTCCTACACCTATACTAGACCCGGTTACTCCAAAAAACATCACCATTCTGTCCCAAAGGATTGGTGGACTGAGGATATATCCGACCTTGACATAGACCTGTTCCGTTGTCTGATTACTGCCATCAGATCAACATACATGCTATCACCACAGCTTATCGGTGAAGCTTTACATGTCTATGCTAGTCGTTGGCTACTAGACACTACAAAGAATAGACCTCCAGAGAGTTCAGTGTCTTGAACTGAAGAGCTTATGGAAAAGAATAGAAGAGTTCTTGAAACTATAGTAAGCATGATTCCTGGAGATAGGGATCAGTTTCAGTTGGCTTTATGCTAAGGCTTCTCAGCATAGCAAATTATCTAGGAGCTTCTCCAATGACAAAGACATAACTCATAAGGAGATCTAGTCTGCAATTTGAGGAGGAAACATTGAATGATTGCTCTTTCCCTTGCCGTCAACCTCTGGGGGGCACTCTTATGACATTGACTTAGTTGTGTCAGTATTAGAAAGTCTAGTGGTACTATGGAGAAGAATATCTCCTACAGCTTCAAAAAACAGCCAGTTTCTGGTATCTATTAGGAAGGTTGGGAAGCTCATTGAAATCTGTTCTCAGAACAGTAATGGCTACTAAGTACTTATTCAATTTTTTTCGCATTTGCTGAAGACTAACCCACCACTTTTTCTCTAAAGTTAACCACTTCAGCAACTGTGAAAAATGTTTTCTTCAGCATTACTATTTCCAAAATATAACCCACTCCCGTTTTCAATTAGGTTAAGAAATATGAAATGGGAGCAAGCAAGAAAGTGAATTTTGGTTCCAAAAGGAATTGTGCCACGCATTATTTTGGCGTATATAAAGGAATTAGGATTCCTATAAGCAGAAACCAGTTTTATCAACAAAGAACTCTTATACATGGTGAGTGGTTACAACATAATGAAAAGATGAAAGGGCTAAAGACGACATTCCGGTGGACTAAGAACAGATTTCAATGTATTTTCCCACATATGCACTGCATGGACCTCACTAACCATATGATATATTTGATGTAGTGTGAAAAATTTGAATACACTCATCCAGGAAAAAATATATAAAATAATTTAGTAAGTACTTTATACACAAAATAGTCCAAGTATTGTAGTTCCTGCTTTTGCCACTTTACATCTTACTTGTGCTTTCCATTTTCACAAACCTACTTACCACCCTTGCTATAGTTGTCTCTTAGAGTTACTGTCCGATTGAAGACGAGCTTTCCAGGAGTAGAATCTCTATCGACCACAAAATAACCTGAAATGGCAGATATAAAACACATACAATCAGATAGGAAAGCAATATATGATACAACAGTTGGTTTGAGTAGAATATATGATACATTGGGTTAGCTTCTTAAAAGCTTTAATGAAGGACAAAAATGCTAACTTTGTGAAATGATAACAGCAGTTGGGTAAATTTTGGAAGAAAAATATTAGTTTAAAGAATATATCTCACAGGTACTGGAAAGTGGAGGATTCGTATTTTACTAAGGTGCTTAAGTTATAGCTTGATGCACAATAAAATCTATGCCATGCAAGTGCACCTTTGTTTATATTTTACAAATAAGTCATCAAAATATTCAATATATAAATAGAGGTGAAAGGGTTCTGGAGTCTACCAAGCCTTTCAAACTGAAATTGGTCCCCAACTGCAGCATTCTGCAGCAAGGATGTGGCATATCCGCATATGCACCACTTTGGACTGTGGGTTCAGATCAGCAAGCCAATCATCAAGTTCAGCAGGGTTCTGATTCAACAATAAAAACACAGGTAAGAATTTATTTCAAATATAAAAAAAAAGATAAAGAGGGAAATATGAAACCGTTAGATAGTTGATGTTTGCCAACCTCTGAAAGGAACAATTTGTCAAACAATCTGACCTCCACCATGAGTGGATCAACCCCAGGAGAAGGTGGAACCACCCAATGAAGAACTCCCTGCATAATATTTAATTTGACAAGAAAAAATGAAATAAAATTGACCAAAGCATTCACCCAACACCAAATTAATTTTGTAGTGCTCAAATGAAGGTTCACATATCGAACAGGAAATCCAGCACAACAATGAACCTTAGGCTTTGTCTTCTTTACAGGATCATACTCAGCTTGGATCTCTAGAATAGTTTCCTTATCATCAGCTAGGATAACTTCAGTGCACTTTATGGGGAACGCATATCTGCACCAACAAAAAGAATTCTCAGTATATAGCGCAGATCTGCAAAATGACTGGCAGAGATGACTTTACAATAGTTGCATACCTGAGAAGGACAGATGTACCCGGAGCAAGCCCATAGTAATCCTTTTAATCTTTCATCCGGAAGTCAGAATTTTCAATTTATATAATATTCGAAAAGGGAACCTAAGGTAGAAGCAGTAAAAAGCAGAACCACTAACAGATTATAAATTGAACACATGGAGCAAAATATGGTTCTTAATTAACATGAACTTCGCAATTAAAGTAGAAAATGTGATATGTACATAAAAAGAGTAAAGTTATTCTCATAATTAATATTAGCCGATTTTGTTGAAGACCAAGCATAAATTATGGCAGTAATATCATAAGTACAGTTGCCACAATGAGCCAAATATTCTAGAGCCAATATGAGTTAAGGATGCAAAAAGAATATTAAGTTTCCTAGCTGATTGGTCAAATTCCACATAGCAGCACTGAAACAGTATTATTATACTAAAAAGAATAGAACTATAATTTTAGCCTTGAAAGAAAGAGATGAAGAAATCCACAGTTACCTTGTAAAAAGCAGATGCATCATCTGTTTGAGCATCAGGCCATCTCTTTGCATCGAGATTTATTATTGAGTCAGCTCCGAGATTTGTAATAACAACCTTGAAACAAATAAAGGACAAGTTGCAACATGAGTGGGAAAATATTCTAGAGATAGCTCAAAACAAGATACAAACCTTGAGCGGATGTAGCACGACCATTGTACGGGGTGCTGCTTTGTTTGGTTCTTCTCTTATGTGATACTCGAGGCGATCCAAATTTATTATACTATTGTCACTGTAGCACAAGAAAAGGCATATTAATGATAACAACGGGACATAGATCATGCACTTTATTTTAATCAATGCCCAATACACACCCTGAACAAAAGCATACCTTCTTGTGATCCCAACTCCCCTAACAAATGCATTAATTGCAGTTGGAGTTACACCCCTACGATGTAAACCAGCTAGAGTCATGAGGCGAGGGTCATCCCACCCATCAACCCACTTGTCTGTTACCAATCGGTTTAACTGCAAAAGTATACAATATTCAATTACTCTAGGGATAACTCATTAGCATGATAAGAGAACCCCAGAAACGAGAACCCCAAGTTGTAAACAACAAACCATTACAAGACAACCCAGATAAGAGAACCCCATAAATTTTTTTTAATTATATGTGATCCTTTAGTTCTTGTTTTTCTTGTGTGTGTGTGTGTGTGTAAGCAGCAGAGCCCCATAGAAAACAGAAAATACAAATAAGAATACCTACAGAAGAATGAATTCTTTTCAAGCAAATTTTGCACAAGAACCCAAGAAGAAGTAGAATTCCAATCTTGCTATATTCAAAGCATAAACGTACAGAAAACTAGCTACATACCTGTGGAAGGGGTAGGGCAGTCACAAGGTCTAGTCAAAAGCCTTTGCGAATTGACCATCGAAAATCATCCTCATTTTCTTCTTCTCACTGGTTCCTTGATTGGTCTCACCTTGCCTAAAAACAGCACAAGCAAATACTAATATTCAAATCATTTCACCATAAAGAGATGTATATGTAATCGGGATTAAATCGATTTATAGTACCATGTCCAGTCCCACAGTCAGGAGGATGTGTCCGTGTCCATTGCGGCCTTCGCTGTCGATCCTCAATGTGTGAAGCCTCTGGTGGGGGGGTGGGTATCTCTGTCTGGATGGCACCAGGGGTGGGTAGCCCCCGATCCTCACTGTGTGAAGCCTCTGGTGGGGGGGTGGGTATCTCTGTCTGGATGGCACTAGGGGTGGGTAGCCTAGGGGTGGGCATGAATCTCATCTCATTTCTACCATGTACATCTGCGGGGGCAATGCCGGTAGTCGGTGGGGGAGATGTATGGGTGGTGGGCAACGGAGATGTAGTAGAGGATGTGGGTGGGCAGGTATCATCACGAACTATGGATGGGGACTGACATGTCTCCCCATGGGAAAACGTATGGGATGGACCCGCATCATCATGTGCCATGGAGCCCATGTCATAACTAGTGTCCAAACATATCTCATCTGTTGTCTGACTTGCCTTTTCCATGGTGTGGTCATGCACGGGTGTGTGACGCCCACCAGATGTGTGACGGCAACCAGTTGTGGGACGCCGACTAGATGTATGACGCTGGCTAGATTGACGGCTTCCATGCCCTTGACGTCCACCTGTTTACCGACCACGCCCTACAGCCGGTTCACTTGTGTTACCCGCAGTGCGTGCATCGTCCAAGGTCAATCGACTGATCTCTTCAACAGATTGCAAGGCATTAATACATTTGGTGTAGATCTCGGACCCTGGTTCGCACTTCGCCATAATCCTCAACTGTGATTCAACCTGTCACAAGTATACAAGAGTAGTGTTAGAAGGTTGAACTAAATTATGCGAAGCGAGGTACATTTATAATAGAATAGTCTTTGTAAACTTACCAAAGTGGCCCAGTACGAGGACTCTTTTGTAATATGCCGAACAGTGATGGGACAATACCACACCATATACTTGTCATTGTAGCTCATTACCCCATGAAAGGGCGGTGCTTCGGAAATTGTGGCGTGCACAGCCCATCTAGCAATATGTGTTGCATGTTCTTTAACCTAGTTTTTTTCATGCTTGCCCTGGAGTGTTATCTTGTAGAGTTCAATTGAGGAATCGACATTGACTGGTACGTCTTGCTTCATCCTAAACTGTCGAAGAACACGTTTGGGGTGATGGCCTTCAACCACCCAAAAATGTATGAGTAGCACGATGGACCTCCATATGTCTTAGCCTGCCGTACAATATGTGGCCAAGGAATCCAAATATACTCTATATGACTCCTAGACAATCTACAATGATCCAACAGATGCAAACAACCATATTAACAATATAATTAGAAAAAATGTGTAACGAATGTGAACAATACATGGCAACAATGTTTACTCTGAAAGGTATTAGGTTTATTCATTCCAAAGCGAATTGTAAGTACAACAACTACATGCCAAAGCGGTTCCCACTTGTAAAGGTCGATACCTGATTTGGCCGTAGCGAAGCAAGCGACACACGATAGGCGCGTAGGACGTGCATTGGATGTTCAATTGTTATCTTAGCTCCTTTCCATCTAGCAAAAAACACAGGCACAACCTTTATATTAGTTACTTACATGATTCCCATGCGAAAAAAGTTAATGCAGAAATGTAAAACGGTAATTAGCTAAGATCCTACATACCTGATAGCAAGTGGACCTGGGGGCAGTGCCTAGTGTGGATGCCTCATCACAGGACATATGTGTGGAAACCTCGCCCACGCCCATAACTGCACTAACAGCAATGCACCGCCAATTTGATTGGCTGTCTTCTCTGATGCCTTACAAAGGTGTCTATATAGCCAACTTAGTGCTGCACTACCCTAACTATAATTATTTCCGTTGCTGATTGGATTGAAAAATTGTAGTTACATGATTGAGAGCCGTTCGCCAGACTTGTCCATAAACAACATACTACTCAACATTTGGAGTATGTAAAACCGAGCATACTGCTGTACACGCACCTCAGTGGCGTCAACAGGGAGAGGGTTGCTAAACTGCTCCTCGAGCCATTTGGCTTTTATCCTCGGCTCTTCCAACACTGCAGTGTTCTTTTTCATACCGACTGGTCTGTCTGATGGAGGGGGGTACCTAGCAAATTGATGCAGAAGTCACGCCAATTGTCCATATGGGTAAATCCCACCACCAGCAAGCCATGTACAGGTACCCCCATTATGACATCTATGTCTTGTAGCGTGATGGTCATCTTACCATAGGGCAAGTGGAATGAGTGCGTCTCTGGCCGCCATCTCTCCACTAAGACCGTGATCAGTGCATGGTCAAGGTCCATATGTGGGACCCAAAGTAGCCCATATCGGTGACCTTTCTAACCCACCTTCAAACAGACCTTTCTCTCGGTGACGACAAGTCAGTAGACCTGGCACTTCCTGCAAATAGAGCAGCTTAGTATTAATAATAGCATTCACTAAGCACATAATAATTATGCTTCAAACTTAAATTCCAAAAATCTTTCTACTACATATATTGACTACGATTTTGGACAAGTGCATACCTCACCTTCCAAAGGAGCATCCCAAAGCAAACTTGAATGATGCACAGCCTGCCTCATCAAGACAGTTTGTATAGAGGGTCCCGTTCGATGTGGGTCCATATCTGGCATAAATTAAAGGTGATTAATGGCCCATTAAGTGATTAATGGCCCATTAAGTGACTACTGGCTCATTAGGTCAAATGCAAAGAATAAAAATTCTAATTCACTTTTTAAGGAGAATGACACATGAGTAAAATTCACATAATTGAGTTCCTACTTTTTCTTTCTTTTTCTTTAATAAATTTCTCTTATAAGCTTGAATTTCATTCAAGAGAGAGTGGCTATATACCTTACAAGCAGATTCAAAATAAAGAGAATTGCATTAGGGTAAGTGAAGCCATTTGTTTTGGATGTGTTTGTGCCTGGTACGTAAACAGAGTCATGGCATTACAATGGGCAAGGTGTCTAAACTACAAGCATGATCTTTGAAATTGGTATGGCAGTTCACAATCAGAAGTTGAAAGTATTATGCATCTTTTAATAGGTATTATGCAATCCAAACACACATCTTTTACTTGAACGTCTAAGGGTTATCATGCATTTGGTGACAACAGCAATCAGGGGAAAATTCACTTTAAATACATAAACTTTCTTCTTCTTCTTCTTCTTCTTATTTATTTATTTTTAATTATAAACATATTTGACTGAAAATGGCAATAATATATATCTAATGCAGCCTTCACTCATATCATAAGAAAAAATGAATTAAACTTTAGAATGTTAAGTAGTACAAGCATCCTACTCATTATTCAACAACATCAAGCCCCAAAAAAATTTAGGCTCAGCTATGGATCCTCTATATATTCTAAGCATATATTATTACATTAAGGTCATCTTAGATCTAAAGCATATTCTACATTGGAAATAGCCCTTTCAGATTTGGCAAAACCTTTTTCAAAATAACATTGTGGGTTTTTTATAAAAGTAAACTTGTCATTGATAGATTTGACAATGTAAAACATTTTCTTCATAAAATACATTGTAGCGAAATTTCCTCCATCACCATGTTAGGTTCCATTCTATTTTCGCAATAGAGAAAAACAGTGCATCGTTCCCACATTGACAAATTTTAGGGAACATAAATTGTTTTTGGGTAAAAATGCATGCATTTGCTCAGCAAAAGTGTTCGGGGCAACAAATTTCACAGAGCATGTGCTTTGTGAACCATTATCATACAAAAGTCACGACCATATGTTTCCTAATGAAATAGCTTGGTCTTTCTAGTTTGTACTACAGTCCAATGAATCATGGATGTTTGATGATCCAAGCAACAACAAAAATTTCCAAAAAATCTAAAACCCGAATGTAATAATCCACCCAAAATAATATAATTTCATTAAGTGGAGCCCTCAACTTGTTAGTAATGTAAAGGCATTTCCAAGCAACAAAGTCAGCCATATACCAAACTAAAACAACTTTCACTAAGTGGTCAGTGCAAATTCAAATGATAAGAGAGAAAAACAAAATAAAATGTAGTGGCACTAGAAATTTTCTTATAATCCAAATACTCTTTTATAAATTGTTTCCGTTTGGTGGCTGTGTCCTACAATGACTAATTGCTCTAATAACACATGAAAATGTTCATCAAAAACAACAACAACAAAAAACATTCAAAAATTACACCACAAATACCCACATATACCCACAAATACCCAATGCTTAAACAAATATTGAGATAAGGAGACATACCTTGTGAAGATGCAGATCGAAAGTGAGAGTAGAGAGCGTGAGCAAGAGGAAGAGTACAGAGCGAGACCGAGACTGAGAGGGAGACCGAGAACAAGAGGGAGACTAAGAATGAGAGCGAGAGCGAGACTAAAAGGGAGATTGAGAGCGTGTGGGAGAATTAGAGTGAGAGGGAGACTGAGAAAGGGAGTGATGAGAGAGTAAGCTAAGTGTGGGTAGAGTTTAAGTGTGGGTAACAGGGCCTGGTTTAATGGAAATGGTACTCGAGTCCAAAAAACTTGAGTACCAAGTTGAATTTTTAAATACACAGATTGATACTCAAGTTTAGTGGACTTGGGTACCACACTGTACAGTACTCGAGCCTAGGAAACTCGAGTACGAAGTGGCATTTTTTAAATCCCAAATGCCATGTTAGCCATGCCACGGTGGAATTAGAAAATGGGGTACTCGAGTTTGGTGAGCTCGAGTACTAGAAAAAGTGGTAGATCGCCATTTATTTCGGAAACAGTGTTTTTTGGCAAAAAAGTTTATAAAAGGGTGGTATTTGGCCCATTTTCTTACTTATTTTCCTCCTCGGGTGGAGCCCCCTTTTAGTTGTTTGTTTCCCTCTTTTACAGATTCATTGTTTTGGGCCACAGTTGGACCGATCCAACCACTATTCTAAGTGGGCTTGGGCTGCTTTTTCTGGTGCCTACATGGATAAATCTCTTGCTTTGATCGTTGGTAATTATGAATTGGTTGTTTTACAATTGCTTATTTATTTTACAATTGTTTAAATTTTAATAGATTTTGTATGATAATTAATGTTATTTATAATTTTATTATTAATATTTTAGGGTTTTTTTAAAAAAAATTTAATTATCTTTTGATCTTGCCCTCTCTATATTGAAATTAGGGGTGGCAAAATTGGACACGACCCGCGAACCCGACACGACACGACACGAAATTAGCAGGTTATGGGTTGAGGCTTAATGGATTCGTGTCATATTCGGGTTGACACGACGAACCCGTTTGATAAACGGGTTGGGTTAGGGTTCAACCTATAGAACCCGTTTGACCCGTCTGACCCGTTTAATTAAATGAAATTTTACCAATATACTATTCAAACTATAAGTATATAAACTTATTAGTTGTTGTAGTTTATTTTCTTTGATGTATTGTGATTGATTATTTATCATATTGAGATATGATTTAGTTTGAATGATTATTTGTAATATAATTACTCATTAGTTCTGAATTTTATATTTAAAATATTTATTTGCTTGTTTTTCCATAAATGCTTTTCTTCATTTTGATAAAATTAGATAAACAGGTCGACACGACTGACCCGTTTAGTAAATGGGTCGTGTTAGGGTTGAGGAATCTTGACCCGTTTAATAAACATGTCGGGTTAGTGTTGACCCATATAGTCGGATACGTATGAGTCGACACGACACGAATCCGACACGCGAACACGAATTGCCACCCCTAATTGAAATACTGGCCTAGCTACTGGCGTGTGATTAGCTATCAACTATTTTTCAAGACCCTCGACTAACAACCAAACCACCAACGTTGGTCGAGAACTGGTTGGAAACTACGTAAGTTGTTGGCTTGGCATAGTTTTGACCAGTCCTATCAACTTTGATCGGCAAATGAACACACTGGTGGATAGGTTTTAAAATAACTTTATTCAATCTATATTAAAATCAAATCTTTTTTTTTTTTTTTGGAGACTTGGAACAAATGCTGGATTAGAACAATCACTCCATTTGGCAATTGGCTTTCAGCTAGATTTTCAGGGATATCCAACGGTAAACTCCTTCTCAGATTTGATTAGTAGTGTGGTTCATCAACACAGTAGCGACTCGGATCTTTTCGCAGTAGTAGCGTGGTTTGTTTAGAACAGAAGAAACAAACTTCAGCTTAAAGAGGATTGTCTTCCCACTCAAAAAATATTTGAAGCAACTTGTCAGATTTTCAGAGAAAATTCGGTCGTCGTCAACCTCCAAATGTCAGATAGAAACCAGCAGCACCGAATGAATTTAAGACAAACTATGATGGAGCCATGTTTGATGATGCGGATGAAGCTGGAATCAGGATTGTCGTGGGAAATGGAAAGGGGGAGGTGATGGTGATGGCAGCTCTCTCCAGGAAGATTGCCAAGCCCTCTTCTGTGGAATTACTTGGAACTATTGGATTGGTGGCCAGAAGGGCGGCTCAGTTTGTTCAGGAGCTCGGTTTCTGCCATTCTATTTTCGAAGGGGACTCACTCGGATGTTGTTTTTAAATCCCTCACAGCGGAGGATTCTTCCTTCTCACTCTGTTTTAACTCACATTGTTAGAAGACACGAGGTCTATTGCGGGGGGTTATTTACAAATTCCTTCCTTCTTGAAAAAACACCAGGTGCAAGATTGAAGAAATTGAAGCAGAAGAAAACGGTGCCGTTTGAGAAACAGTGCAGACATGTGTATTAAGGATCGCAATCGTTCCACTTAAGTAGCACAGTGTCATTTTAGTTTGAAAGGGCTGAGTTTGTTATATTAGCTCTTGCACGTGGTACGTGGGAAAGGTTGTTAGGATTTGTAACAGATTCAGTTTTCTTCTCAGTTAGTACATAATGTAAAGTTTACACCTATTTGTAATCTAAGTCATTCAATCACCATTGATTTCTGATAATGAAAATTCTCTCTTTCTGTTTCTATATTTCTTTGTGGTTCTCTGTGTTTTTTCACTTCTCTCATATTAGGAGGCAGGAGTTGCTCATGTTTTAGAAAAGAGAGTTAGATTTTTTTTTTTTTTTCCTTTACTAGTCTAGATGAAACATGTTCTACACTTCTACAAGACATTTCTTTCTTTTCTTGAATAAAATTGCTTAGTTTGGTTTGTTTGGTTTCTTAAAAAAAAAAAAAAAAAATCTTAGGCAAGCTTATGATAGAATAGAATAGTTGTAGACTTAAATATCTCGGTAGTCTAACTCTTAAAAAGTTAAAATAGTTTAGCTTATAGAGTTTTCATGGCCAAAATATATTGTTGGTCATTAAAATTTACATAGTGTGAACATATCAATGTTTACAATAGAATTATTGATATGTTCTATTGTAAACATTGATATGTCATTGAAGTTTACAAAGTGTGCACATAATTATTTTTTAATGTGAGTATAGAACATATCAAGTATGTGAATTTTTGATGAACCACCATTCAGAAAACATTTTCATTTTCATTTCCTTTGTCCTTTCTCTTTTTTGGACAATGCTTGTTTTTTTGATTGTTTAAGTTTACAAGTTGTATGATTTACAGCTAAAGACATTGCTTATAAAAATAATCCTGACAAGTTTCGTAGTAGTATAGCGCTTTTGATAGTTCCATTAAATATACCACTTTGCAAATTTCTTCATTGAAATATTTTATTTAATTATCTTATAATTTCAACAACAACAATTTTAACAGTAATTTAATTATTAATTACGAACACGAATTTGTGAAATGCTAAAAAAATTTAATTGAGAACATATAATTAAGTTTGAAGGTGAGTTTGATATCAGCACATGTTTCACGTTTGAAATAAAATTAAACAAACAAATTCTAAACTTTTAATAGATAGGTGACAGGTTCAATAACATTCCCCAAGCAAATACATAATCATGATCCATCAAACGCTTTCACGGTAACTCCCAAAATTTGCCACATTTACTTATCACTAACCCCATCTTGGATAATCTTTCTCCTAGGTCAAGAGAGAGAAAAAAAAATTGATGAAAAAGATTTTCAGTAGTTTATCTGTTTATGCATTCACATCCAAGGTTAGTGAAATTTTTTGCTATTTTAGCACCACCTTTGATGTGAATATATTGATGGGCTCCAAGGGGTATTGAATTATGAAGGTGAGGAGGAATTGATGGGCTTCATGGGCTATGTAGGAGCATAAAACTGTAAATGAGCATGTTTAAAAGTTGGGTTTTTGTTTAAGCGGGCTGAACATTGAGTTAGGTCCTTTATCAACAAAGGAGGGCTTTATAGCAATTGAGAATTGCAGTGTACAGGTCAAATCAATTTGCATCAATAATAGCAACGCAATGAACTTGGCTGGGATGATTTTGAGTCCAATTTATTAGAAGCATCAAGCATGATGGTAGTACGAATCTTTCTGATCGATTTGGAGAAGTAGTCTGACAAGCCCAGCTTTTTCAATTCCTGTTAATTAAGGACATAATCTAAGCCCAATTTTACCCATTCCGTTTCAAAAATCAATTGTCCAAATTACCCATTAGATGGGCTGGTGGGCTTTATTAAGCAGCCCAAGTAGAAGCTTCTTCATTTTAGCAATGGAATTGGACAATTGGCCTTTTTAAAATCTAAATCTACATGGTCATACAGACTATTGCCACACTGCATTCTGAACTCAAAATCTAGTTCCACCGTCAAAATATATGGTTCTCGAATCAAACTTTTTTTGCCATTGTTGTTTAGATCAAAACCTACAACGGATTCTCTCCACATACCTTTCAAACACATGAGTTTTAACCAAAATATTTAATTATAATACGGTACTAAATATAAGATAATAATTTTGTGTTGCAAAATTGGGTTTTACCACTAATTAGAAATGCCTTTATAAAAGACGCGAACATAACACAATATTTGATTTAAATAAAATATTATTAAAACAAAGAATGTAGTTCTCCAACGTCCAAATACAACATAAAGGTTGCACCGGATAGCGAGGAGAACGTATATCTAGGCTTCAATTAAACATAGCTGCACACACACAATTTGGTGTAAGCCAAATTAAGCTATCGAAAGAATATGAAGCCCTTCCAAATAGATTAATAATAAGCACCCAAATGATTTAAAAAAAAAAAAAAAGCAAAACAAAGTATAGAAAAAAAAAAACAGTAAATTGGGAGTACTAGAATGAAACTCAGTCCCTTAGATGTTCATAAAGTTTGCGATCATTACCGCAAATCATTACAGGTCTGTAGACTCATCACCGTAACTCATAATAGACTCCCATCTTAAAAATAATTGATAAAAACGAATTTGAATTTGAATTTAAATAAAATATGGGGGAAATATTAGGGTCTGATATAAATATAGAAAATAAATAAGATATAGTTGCTTCAGTATTCTCCCAAAGCAAAAGAAGATACGTTGAGAGATAAATTAAACAAAAACAACACGATCGATATCGCTTCAAGGGAACGAGTCATGTGGGAATGGGTAAATCCACACTGACCAGATAATGAAGCCTTCTTATATCAGAACAAACATGCTTTAGAAAAACAAAAACAGAGGATGAGAAATTGAGGGCTTTTGAAAGCAGTTTTTGAGAACCATTTCTAGCGAGGCGGAGGAGAGGGCTATAAGCTCAGCTCTGTTAAAACCCTAATTGCCGAACAGGGTAGAGGCGACTTGGTAAGGTGTTGGACTTGGTGGTTGCTTTTATAGAGGGAATGGAGGAGGGATCGGACGGTTGATGTATGATCTCTTTATATGTGCGGCTGATATTCCACGCACTCGTTTTTTCCCTAATTTCGTTGAATCCCAAGGAAATTACAAACTTATCCCTCAGCAGTCAGGCCTTTTTCTTTTCCATTTTAATGTTTCTCACTCTCTTTTATAATTTTTTTTTTTAATTTTAAATATGGAGTAATTAAGGCCCTGTTTGGTCCCTAAGAACTCATAGTTTGTTTTCATTTTCATTTTTTTTTATCCATTTTTTGAATTTTAGAACAAAACATATGGAAACAAAAAAAAAAAAAAACACAATCTTCAGTATTTTTATGAAAATGTCACTAAACTCGTTTTGCTGAAAGTGAAAATGTCAAAGAGTTGTTTCCATATGTTTTCATTCTCACATTTTTATGGGTATTGAAAATGAAAATAGAACAAAAAACAAACCAAACTAGTTTTTTCATTGGTGGGTCCTACATAAAGCAAGAAATGAAAACAAAATAAACTTTATTTTCAGAGGAACCAAACATGGCCTAAGTTTTTTTTTTTAAGAATCAATTAAGATAGTTAATTGCATTCATTAGGTGTGTGTTATTACTTACTGTTGATACCCGTTTTTGATAAAAATGACCTAATAGCAGAAATGCCCAATAGCAAGCAAAATAAAGAAGAAAAGAATAGAAAAACAAAATAGAAACAAATGGGTCATAAAAGCTCAAAGAAGAAATAAATAAAGCCCAGTGGGCCTGCTTGTTGCCATTTCCTGCAGGAAATGGCAACAAGCAGGACCATAGGCACAATAAGAGGTAAAAACAATGCAAAGAGGCCGTAAAATCCCAAAGAAAAAAGAAGGATAAAAATAAAGTCTAGTGGGCCAATAGGCCCACAAATGCAATAAGAGGTGAAAGCGAGGTAAACGAGACGTGAAAGCCCAAAGAAAAAGGTAAAGCTCAATGGGTCAGCAGGCCTACAGGCACAATGAGGGGTAAAAGAAAAGTAAAGTGAAAGCTAATAGGTCATAAATGCTCAAGGAATGAAGAAATAAAGGGATAAAAACCCCATGGGCTAGTCTGGCAAGAAGTCCTGCCAAACGAACCCACTAGCTCAGGAAGGGGTAAAAGGAGACAAAGCAAGCCCACGATGTTCTCTTCATAAAGGATAAACATGGGCAGAAGGGACACGCAGCAGGATGAAAACAAAACTAACCTACAATGACAGAAATGGCATGGGAATGAAAGAAAACAAAAATAGAGAAGTAGTGGAGCAAGCATGCAGCGGCCAGAGCACCACCAACTTGTACTTAGTCAATACAAGGGAAGTGGGCCTATGTTCAATGGATTCAAAGGGCGTGGTTTGATGGGGCGGGGGGGTTTCAGTTCCTAACTAGTGACTCTTTTAGGGGAAATGCTTTGCTGGGATGATGGCATTTTGCCCAAAAGAGGTGATAAACAGTTGGGACCACTCGATGCATGCTAATGAGGTAGGAAAGGAAAAACCCCAAGGCCTTATTCATTCAAACAAAGGAGAAAGGCTTAAACCAAGATCAAACAAAAGGGAAATTTGTCATGTAACAAGTAGTGGAATAAAGAGAATACACTAGGCATGTCAAGTAGTGGTAGTGGATGAGCAACCTAAAGGTTGGTGGGCAACTTTGAAGGGGAGTCCACCGTAGACCATAAAAAGTTGGTGAAGTCCTATGGGTAAAATAGAGAAATCTCATAAGATTAACAACGTATAAATAGGAATAGTAGCCATAAATGGGAAAGGGGAGGAATGAAGGTAGGAAAAATAAAGAGAATGGAAAGAAAAATAACAAAGAAGAGAGAAAGAGCGAAGTGAAAAGAAAAGAGAGTAAGCATGGCAAAAAGGCATGCATCAATAGGATATCTTTTTCCTCCATTTTAAGTAAACTCACTCTTTGAAATCTCAGAAGTAGCAACAAGTAGCTATTTAGGCCCATTCCCCAGTATGTACAACTTTAATGGCATAGCCCAATTTTTCATAATGCACAACTTTAATGGCATGGCTTAATACTAAGGTTGTTCAGGTTGGGGTCGGGTCCTCTTTGGTTTACTTCTTGCTGGAAGATTAAGCATCTCGCTCTCATTACAAACTTTTGCACATAATAACTTCACCTACTAGAAATTTATTATATTTTGCTATATCAGTTGTTCTGTCTCAATATCTTTAGTATATTTTGTGGTATTAGTTGCTCTATTGTAGGATCTTTATTATATTTTGTTGTATCAATGTTCTATCGCAACATCTTTAGTATATTTTGTTGTATCAGTTGCTCTGCAGTAATATCTTTATTATATTTTGTTGTATCAGTTGTTCTATCGTAGTATCTTTGTCATTTTTGCGGTACCAATTACTCTACTATAGTCTCTTTGTTATATTTGTCGTATCAGTTGTTCCGTTAAGTGAATGTTCCAGTTGTAACTAATCCATTTGCTACAACTAACTTTCTGTCGTAAGACATTTACTCTTTAAATCCATGAAATTGTGCTAATGTCAACAGAGTAAAGTACATATGTATTTATTTTTCTCTATTATCTCCATTCTTGGATACTAGGCTTGTGCATAGATTGGCCCATAGCGTGGTCCTACTAGAGTTTTGGGTCAGGCTCAACTTCTTAACCCATAGCAAAACGGGCCTAGGTGTAGTGAGACAGGCCTCGGCCCATTGACACAAAAAAAACTCACCTACACTTACTTATTAACCAAACAATAAACATAAAGTTTCTAAAAAAAATGGAAGTATTTTTTCCCAAAAAGTGTTGGACAAATGCATCTTAGTTCAAAAAGCATTAGATAAGCAACAAAATATTAGACAATTTTTTGAGCAAAAACTTTTTTTTTTCTTTCTATTTTGGTACTCATTGCAGGTGGTTGAAGTTATATTTTGATGTAATGGTTCAGAGTGATGGTTTAAAGCGGTATCTGACTTCTTGGATTATGGAATGGATTCAGAAATGACTCACTTAAGAAAACTTTTTATTGAAAATGCAAGTAATAATGAAAATGAAAAATAATATGTGAAATTCAAAGTTTATTAGAACAAGAATTCGATTCTAAGTTATCTTGGTCGCCTTTAGATTTCAAAAGGCTAAATTAGGTTGCAAACAAACTAATTCAATGTCTAACTTATTCGAAGTTTTGCATAAAATATATCAAAGCCTAAGCTATCTCACTACACCAAGTTGATTCAAAGCAAACATATTTCAAATTAGCCTAAGCTATCACAATAACACAATGACTTCAATAAGTTCTCTTAATTGTTTGAGATGGTAGTGCTGTGCATTCAAGAGTTATGCTCTTTCCACTTTCGGTTTTTTTAAAACTTTCACCTCTCTCTCCATGTGTGTATGTGTGTGTGCGTGTGTGTGTTAAAAACACTTGGTATTCTAAAAAAAAAAATTGTTTGGGATGGTCTTTCTCTTGGAGCCAAGTCTCTTATTTAGTCGATTATTGTTAGGTACCATGCATTGCTATCCTATCAGGCTTAAAGGACACTTGTTGAATTGATAATAGGTGATTGTAACTTCTAGTGACTGTTTTGAAATTTACAGTAATGACATCATTTTTATTTTTTCTTTTTTTTTAGAGGAAAACAATTTCATTAAACAAGAAAAGGAATACAACAGAGAGCCACCAGTAGGATACACAGTGAGAGAATCTAAAGCAGATGAGATACAAAAGGTGGGGTAACACCTTTCCAAACTTGAGTACAATGGTTGATCTTGGCGAACTGAGCAAGCTCGTGAGCAACTCTATTGAAGTCCCTTTTCAAGTGAGTGAAAAAGCGACAAGAGAAAGAAGCTTTGGCCTACAAAATACCCTCCACCAAGTGCCTAGCTTCGCCCTTAGTATTACCTTGGTTAATAGCATGGATAGCCGAGAGAGCATCAGATTCAAATTTGACTTGGGAGAGTTCCATTTCCTGCACCAACAAAATGCCTTGCTCTAAAGCATAAAGTTTTGTCCAATCTGCTGGGAACTGCGAAGGCAGAGACTTACAAAGAGCAACAATAACTCTGCCAAACACATCTCTAATGACCACCCCAACCCCTGAACTCATTCCTATATCAAGGGAACATGCCCTATCAACATTTACTTTAAACACTCCAGGAGATGGGCTAGACCAGCCTGTAGAATTGGAAGGTTTAGGGGGGAAATCCATCTTGATGGCGCCGTGGAAGTCATCAACTAATCTTTGAGCCATCTCCCAATTTTGAAGGGGCGAAGGCGACCTTCATCATGGAATTGCAGATTCCTATTATCCCAGTTTGCCCAGGAAATGGCAAAGAAAAGCAACAGGTGCTGCTGTGGGGAATTCGCTAGAAAATGGAATGCAAGATCTTTGAAGTCTCGGGTTTCCAGCAGCAAACTAAAAGGGCAGTCTTGCCAAAGGGCCAAAACTGAGAGGGCAAAGTCACAAGTGATTAAACTATGTGTTAAGCATTCCACTTCCTCATCACAGACCGGGCAAGTGTAGTTTGTGCACAGACCCCTTAATTGCATATTGACCAATATTGGTAGGCCATTTAAATAAGCTCTCCAAGAAAATATTTTGAATTTTTCTGGGAGTTCTAACTTCCAAAGATTCTTCCAAAGAGCGGAATTAGGGTCACCTGAAGAGCACTCAACAGCCTCAGACGATTCTAGGAGATTGACAGCAATAAAATAAGCACTTTTAACATAAAATTCTCCTTTTCTATTCCCAATGCAAATAATATTGTCATCATGCAGATTAAAGCTCAAGGGAATCTTGAGAATAGTGTCTGCTTCGAAAGGGAGGAAGAGAGCTCTAACAGAATCGGCCTTCCACCACCTGGTGACCGGGTTAATGAGAGAGGAGACCATGGGGTAGTCATTAGTGATCCGAGGGGGGGGGGTAATGACTTTAAAGGTTGAGGGGGTTGGAAGCCACTTATCATCCCAGATAAATATCCTTCGACCATTCCCAACTCTCTAGTGAGTGCCCATTCTAAGGACCTCAAAGCTATTATAATACTCCTCCAGGTATAGGAGGGTTTGCTACCTAAGCTAGCATTAAGCACATTACAATAGGGAAAGTATTTTGCCTTGAGAATGCGAGCTGCCTGTGAACTTGGATTTGTGAGAATTCTTCAAGCTTGCTTAGCTAGAAGGGCAAGACTGAAAGCTTGCAAATTTCGAAACCCCAAACCCCCAAGAGATTTTGGCTTGCACATCTTTCTCCAACTAATCCAAGCGATTTTCGACTCTTGATTTTTTTGCCCCCACCAAAAATTCCTCATCATTCTTTCAAACTCATCACAAAGGCATTGTTTATTGAATTAACAACACATGTCAATTCCCTTTAAAACAAGTGGTCAACCATAAAAAGAAGATATTAGTTAAATGGGGTTGCTAAATGTGAAAGCTTTCACAAGCTTGCAACCCATTTATTTTTGGCGGAAATATCATTTTGGTCCCTACATTTTAGTAGCAGTCAACATGGTTTTTGTTATTTTCAACTTCCAGTCAATTTAGTCTTTACCGTTAACTCACTAACGAAAAATACTTAGGTGACAAGCGGTTTGTATTATTGATGTACACGTGGCTAACATAATAATATAAATCAAATAACTAAGAGAGATGCTACATCCACAACATTTTCATAACAAATCATAGATGGTTAGTTGTTATTAGTTCAAATTTGATCCTAACAAAAAGATTACTTTTTTGCCCCAATAATAATAACTAGTAACAACCTGCCACTTGGGATTTGTTGTAAAAATGTTGTGAAAATGTTGTGGACATAAAATTTCTCAATAATTAAACATAATCCACACAAGCATTTTAAAGATAAAAAAAGCCATGTCAAATAAAAAAATCTGAAAAAATTAATTGAAAAAAGAAGAAGAATTCAAAACAAAATTTCTCAGTTTTTTTAGATTTCTTTTGTACTCTTCCAGTTTCTTAGCTACCAAAAGCTTACCCAGAAACACAACAATCTGGAAAAACAATAATATTAGGCTACATAGATTCACCCTGGCCCCTTACCATGCACCCAAATTCTTAAGTACAACCTAACAAAACAAAATCCACATCACTTGCACAAACCCTCACCCCAAAGTCAAAGAGAGAAAGGGCAACTTCAGATTGTTGCAGCCGCAAACGATGGCAAGAAAACCCAACAATTAAACAAGGCTAAACTGTGGCGGTGCGACATGCTTGGGCTGAGGACAAAGGCGAATCAACCTCCATTGTGGATTTCGTTGATGCAAAGAATTTGAAGGAAAAAAGCCATTTGAATTTGATTCGGGCTGTCTGTTGGTGTGCATTGTCTAATCGAAGTGCAAGGCATTGGGAATGATTCTATGACTTCTGTTATTTGGAGTGAGACCAGTAACGTTACAAAAATCGAAACTTTTCTCAAATTGTTTCAATTTAATGCTTTAGGATTTGGGTCAACTTCAGAATATTCAATAATGTACTATATAGTTTGTATTGAATCTTTTCGGTGCTTGGGTTTTAAGGAATGAGTCTTTTCATAGCTTGGACAATTTTATTGAATTATTTCTTATACAAGTTTTTTGCAGTTTCTTTACGTTTTCTGTGTTTGGTATTTGTTCAAGATATAGAGGAATTTTTTGTGATTGTTGTGTTGCTGGGTACTGTGTTTGGTATCTAAGAAAGTGCAAGAATACAAAAGAAAATAGAAGAAATTGAGGATTTACAACAAAAAAAAAATTCTTTAATTTTTTTCTTTTAATTTTTATTTTAGATTTTGTTTATCTGACATGTCCTTTTTTTTTTTAATTTTTCATTAAAATGCTTATGTGAATTTTTGATGTTAAATTATTTGGTTAATATTATTATGTTAGCCATATGTCGCCAATCATGCAAATTGTTTGTCATCTAAACATTTTTCGTTAATGAGTTAACAATAGGTATCAAATTGACTGGAAGTTGAAAATAACAAGGACCATATTGATTGCTACCAAAATGTAGGAGCCAAATTGACAATGGTTTCAAAATGTAGGAACCAAAATAGTATTTTCGCATTTATTTTTTGTAATTTTGTAGCTTGTATTGGTAGATGAACCGATATAGAAAACCCCCCCTGAAATGTACCATTAAAAATATTAAAGAAAGCAGACTATATCAGACGTATTGGCTGAAGTTCAAGCATTTTTAGCCCAAAAAAACATTGGCCTGTACAAAAAACTACTAAAAAAAAAACAAGTGGCAAATATTCCACATCGCCGATTGCTCCTCCTTCTTATGTTTTGTCTACCCTTTTATTTTTATTTTTATTTTTATGTGCCTTTTTGTTTATTCCCCCCCTCTCCTGGATTCCCCACTGGCCCACCCAACCCCCCGCACGCCCCCTCCAGGATTTGTGTCGTGCTCAAGTCAATTGCATATGCATCAATAAAAGCAATTAACAGAGTCTGGCTACGGTTTTGAGACCTATGTACTAGAAACATGTGCAGAGCATGAGTCAAATGGGTTTGATGGAAGTATTAAACATAACTTAGGGTCGGTTTGTGATCCACTTATATTGTTAAAATTAGAAACTTTTTGCTGAAGGTACTATAGATAAAAGTAAAAATTAGTTAAAATAGTACAGTGAGACCTATAAATAGTACTAAAAAGTGCAGTGAAACTCATAAATAATGGCAAAAATAAGCTGAATAGTAAAATAAGTTGGCAAAAATAATCTTTGCCAAATCAGACACTTAATTCGTCCAAAAATTGGTATGGATGTAAGTTTTATCCAACAAAACTCTCTTCAATTAAAATTCATTTTGACAAACTTGAGCTTTATACAAAAAGGAAGGGCGTCCGTAATTGAAAATCCCAGTCCAACTTATTCACTTTAGGTGCCCATTTAAGCTGGCCCATTTGGGCCACTGGAAGTAGAGGTAGAGGTTTTTTGGTTTTGAACTTTTTAAGAATACAAATATACAATAGAATTGGACACTCTAAATAATAATTTTTTAAAAAAAAAAAAAAGAAGAAGAAAAAGAAGAAGAAGAATAGAATTGGACAAAATAAGGAGTGAAATTAGCGTCTTTAAATTTACCAAATCTTCATGCTGTACCACTACAACCTTACACAACACAACCTTCAAAATTTGATTAAAGACGGGCTAAAAGAAAATTCCAGGCAACTGGAAGTATAGTCCATCAAAATAAGAACTTCTTTTTTTTTGGAAGAATCAAAATAAGTACTTGGTCCTTGCCACCTTGGAGCAAATTACTTTTTTTTTTTTTGTGTGGCTAAATAAGGAGATAGTTGATTAGATATTAATAAGTTAGTATGTAACGTAAGTTTCAGTTAGCTCAACTAGTAAAATCTCTGATGGTTGTATAAGAGATCTGGAGTTCAATCCCCGCCTACACCAAAAATTGATTGGTGTCTTGGTTTGATGATAAAGAGCTATCATCAGGAGCGAATGCCATAAGTTAATTGATTGGTGTCTTGGTCTGATGATAAAGAGCTATCATCAAGAGCAAAAAAAAAGAAAAAAGAAGAAGAAGAAGAAGTTAGGATGTTACAAATGTGTTGGACCGTATTAAGGGCCAGCAATTATTCCACCACATCCGATGGTTTTCCATAAGAGCCTTGAATGAGGAATTAAGTGTAAATTTGAACCACTACACTGGAGTCAAGCTCAACAATTAAGTTAACAATTCCAAGGTCTTCGGCTAGTAGAAGCCCATCTCGGAGGGTTGTTGAATAGATCAAAGAACAGATTGCCATTATGTACTTATTTCTCTTCATATTTTGCGATTAATCGAGTTCTTTTAATAGATTATAGTATAAAAGCAAAAAGAATCTAGTAAAGTTGAAAATGTAAGCTATGCATTCACCGATTAAAAATAAAACATCCATCCAAAATGATTCAAAGATCAAGTTATCAAAGAGCAAAAACAAAACATAGTGTCAACAGTAACTTTAAAAGTGATTCAAAAAGATAATCATGCCTCTCATGACCAAAAGGAAATTAAAGACAAAATGATGACAACAAAGTCTAAAGAAGTCAACAAGACAAGCAATGACCATGAATATTACAGAGAGTTCCAAGAAATAAATAAGAAGTGTATTTCTCCTAGAAAGAAGACAGGACAATATTTTCTAAATAAAATCTCTTATAACCTTCCTTCTTTCTTTCTCTCTCATTTCCTCACCTTCAATTCTAGATCGACTCCAAGCTTGCAACTCAAAGTTTTATTGTAAGTGTTTCGAAGTTCAAATAATAATATTTCAACTTTCATGGTCTATCTATTAAATTTATGCTTTTATATTTTGGCTGAGGCATTGCGAAAAGCGTTAACAATATTGATTAATGCTACATCTCAAAAATATATATTGATCAATGCTAGTTTGGTCTTTCCTGGTCTTCGCTTTTCTTCATTTTCTTTTGGGAAGAAAGTCAAGAAAGACAAATGCAACTAGAGAAAATATCCGGGCAGATGCCAGAGGATTAGGGAGGAGAAAACAAACAGTCTTACAAATATATATAAGTTGAGAAGAAAAGCTATATATTGGGGCATTACTATTTACTACAACAGTGGTTTCAGCAGAACCGAGTGGTCTCGTGGAACAAACCTGATAGAGATTATGCGGGTTGTGTCCATTTTAGCTCGCAAAATTGAACACAGCAGATATCCCTCAACTCGCAAATTTGAACACAGCAGATATCCCTCAAGCGACCATGGTTTCTGCAGATTATTTTGGAGGATGTATTCAACCTGGTGAAAGAGTTTGTTTTGTGTAATTTTTCTCGGTGTTATAGGGAAGCCAATAAAGCTGTCATCAAATGACTAAGTGAGCCTTTAGTTTGAAATTTGAAGGTTCCCTCTTGGTAGATAGGCTCCCATTTTCAGTTGCTGAATGTTGGGGAGGAATGCTTCTGTTGTTGATGCATGTATGCTTGTTTTCCACTTTCCTAAAGAAGTATTTTCATTCAGTGACCAAAAATAAAGAATATTATTCATGAGAACATTTTCAACAATCTAAACCGGTTAAAAATCCTTATGAGAGGGAAACTGCTATAAAACAATAGAAAATGGTCTGAAATCCTTATGACAAGGGTGTAAAATACATAAAGGATAGTTTTTTTGTTTTATTAAGTACATTGAGGACATACACGGTTGTCTTTACAACTTAAGATACTCCCAAGTGATTCCAATCAGAGTGGGATATGCTGCAGCAACATTAAATCTTCCACAATACATCCTTGTTTGTCATCCTTCAAGTTGATTCCAGTTCAGGTCCTCACCCTAGAAGCCTGATATAAAAGTTACAGAAAAATTAAGAAAATGCACTTGTTTTTTACATAATTTATAAGTAAACTAGATTACTTTAGAGACAGAGAGATTTAGAAATCTCCAACATGGGGTTCAATGACTCAATAGCAGACACAAGTCAGCCAATAAAAATAAAAAAACAAAAGAAAAAGAATTGAGGATTAGCTCTACAGGCAGTAGATTAACAATACACACTGATTGTGGGTTGAGTCGGCCGACTAATAACAGAACATACCACATTGTGGTTCAGGCCAGAAAACAAGGCCCAAATCCCACCATCGTTTTATTCGTTGCAACAATACCAGTACAAAGCAGCCAAACATTGTCTCCAATCTACAATTAAAATTACAACCTGCAAGTTCCTTTTTTAATTTTGGCAATCAGCTCTTTCAAGCATGTATGAAAACAAAGGTAGGCAAATATGCCACATGCATGTGCATGACAAGCAGCACACAAAAAGGACCCATGACCAAACACTTTGACATGCAGAACCATTCAGAAGCAGTTATTTTGAGATCTCCATGTATAAAATGAATGCATGCAGAGGTGCTATAAAATTTCGTTCATCAAAAAATGGATTGTTTTAGTACAAATTCCATCTCTTTCCAATATCTCAAAAGTGTAGCTTAAAGTATAAGCTGTATTCCTTACACCCCTAAGTAATGATATGGAAAATATTTCATATCCTTACTTGTCCAAAAGTGCGTCACAAAGTACATAGTGACTATATCCAATAATAAAATGCTATATAAGTTATCGCTTCATGAGAAAAAATAAAGGTTCTTAAGTTACCTCTTGCAGAACTCAGTTACATATCGTGATCCATTGTAAAGAATGAACCACATCAACATGATGATCAAAGTATCTGGTACAATTTAGGAATTCACAAGTGCTGGTTGACGATGGAATGGTGGCAGATAAAACCAACAGTAGTTATTAACTCTGTAAATTAACCTTAACTCTTAGTTTTGAATTTTGACTCAAAACAAAATTATACTACTATTTGTTTAGCTCATAATTGGCTTCACAAATGTCAAAATAGTATGTAAAATAACAATATCCATGACATAAGGTATTAGAGACATATATCAAGGAGATTGGATCCTTAAGGAGAATGGTGCAATGGAGGATACTGAAAAGATAACGCTCCCACCAATCCAACATGTAGAGCCCAAAAGTAACATTGTAAAGATAGAGTTTGCGCTGAATCCAGTTCATAGTTCTGAAACCTACAAAAATGGGCATATATCTAGAATCAAAATAAGATAGACATGAGCAAAATTGAATCAACAAATTGAAGAAATTAAATTTCACAAAAAAATTAGAGGGGGGGAAAAAGCTGATTGCAATCTAGAAGTTTCACAATCTGTGGGGATAAAGGAAAAAGAGCTTAGGTTTAAGGTTGGACAAAGTCTTGTTTGTTGTGAGAGAGAGAGAGAGAGAGAGACGTCTATAAAATAGATATCTTAAATCCCAAAGAATTTTTTCCTATGTCTTTTTAATGATTCTAAAATGATGAGAGAGGTACAAGTCAGCAACACCAGGCTTGCTAAAACTTTTCTGTGCACAAAATCTGGGCAGGGCGCAAAATTGGGTCAACGTAAAAACCCAACAGTTGTCAACTGCATCCACGTTTACAGTATGATCAAAGACTCCCATGAAATAAATTTTGATCATCAACATCAATCACAGGCTATCTCAATGCTTTCTATAGCACTAGAAACTGAGTGGAGTGTAGGTACTAGAGCTTCAACAGAAACCAAACCTGGTGAGCTATGGTATCATGGATTATCAAAATCCCTTAACCTATACATTATCTACATGGTTGGGCCTAATTGGTTAGATTCCCATTCAGTTTCCTTTCCTGAGAGAGATTGTTAAAAGAACTAGCAACAGCAACCGTTTGATAATAGACAACACAACAGATCAAGCAAATTCAAAGTACTTCCATTTTATGGTTTTTACAGCTACTTTATAATTGGGTTTGGGTTCATTAAGCTTATTGAGCAATAGCTTATATTATATTCATTGAAAGAGAAAATTTCCAACAAATGAACTTATTGGGATTTCACCATTTCTCTTGGTGAAATGGTCAGCTCTCTCTAAAAAGCAATTGGATAATTTACAACTAGTTTAGGAGCAACCCATAATCGAAATCCGTAGACAGTAAACAAGGAGCTAGGGTTTGGGTTCGTACCTGAAATGAACTATTCAGTTAGTTTAGTCCACCTCTTCCACGCGACAATTTAGTTTACTCACTATTTTTTTTCCTCTCACACCTAGCAGAGATTTTAGGCTTTTGTAGCTTTGTTTCGTTGTGTACTACCATTGTCGTTTTGCCTTTTAAAGTAAATATAGCGGCGGCTACCATTAAATCTCGCCGTAACAATTCATAATTAGTTTGACGGCTACATTTGTGAATTAATTCACGGCTACATCTTGACTATAGAATTTTTTTTTTTTTTGAGAGAAGAGAAGATTTTTAAAAAAAAATGACATAACTTTTAGATACATAACTCAAGCTTTAAACTTCTTTTATTCACACTCATTTTTCAATGAGGGATTAACTCACTATTTTTTCTTTTGAGAATTCTAAGTATTTTTAACACACACACATAGGAAGAGGGGAGAAGGTTTTTTAATCTTGACTATAGAACTTGTGTTTACATTGAATACAATAAAGAGTTTATATATTATATATTAGATAACTTTAAGCTAATCTTTTACTAACTCATAATTAATTTCTCAAAAAAAGAAAAAGTTCACGTGTTCTACTTATATGGACCTACAATTGATTTGAAACTTTTGGGACATAAATATCTACAACATATATAATCAATCAACATATAGAGTCTAGATTCATTTGTTCAAGGCTACAAATAAGATCGTAAATTTTATAGTTTAACTCCATTGAAAAAAAGGTTTAAGTTATTCACTTGGTTATAGAAAATATAGTATACCTCGTGGACAAAAGAGACGTGATTAATTTATTGTGTTTATCAATTTGTTAATAGTCATTTTGGCAACAAATTTTATGGTTTGACAGAACGGCTAAGCTCAATTGCTTAGCAGATTCGATCAATGTATCTTATCAATTGTATTTTACTTCGTTGCATGGCCCAAGCCCATGCAAATAGTTGGGAAATCCCTTTACATGGGCCTAGTCCGTATGTACCACAAAGCGGGCTAGGGATGCTGGGGGCATTTAGGGCCCATGAAGGAGGTCTAGTATCAAAAATTTCTACCCTAGAATTGGCTCCATGCTCTAGCTGACCATGCCCCTAATTTTCAGCACAACTCCATTTTCCACATCAAAGCATAGCTAAGTCTAAAAAAAACTTAATAGCCTAGCCCACTCAGCCACCCAAATGTAGTTTTCCAAGGTCTGCAAAGACCAAAAACGGTAGCCATGCAGAGGAAGCAATTTTGTTTCCAAAATCATGTAAAAAGCAACCAAACCCCCTCATAAGTAGTGGCGGAACCACTTGATGGCCAAGGGGAGCCTGGGCCCCCCCAAAATTTTTTAAAACAATAATTTTTTTTAAAAATATCTCAAATAATTTGATAGTTTTCAAATACCTTATCATTTTGGCCACCCATACCTAATAATATACATACATATTTAAGAAAATCTAAAAATAAATAAAATTTTCATTTAACTAAAATACAATCTATAAATATATGTGTCAACAAATTACAATAATTAAACATTAATTATCTTTAAAATGAACACATAGGTATTTTAACAATTATCTCAACAAATAAAAGGGAAAAAATTGAGTTATGAAGTATTGTATATTACTATTTTACATTTCATACAAAAAAAAAAAAAAAAAAAAAATATATATATATATATATATATATATATATATATATATATATATATATATAGCCCTCCAAAGATAAATTCCTGACTATGCCACTGCTCCTAAGCATAAAACATAATACACTAAATCATAGAAATATCATCTAAAAGGTCAAAGGCCTTCCTCCCAACTAAAAAATGGTCAAAAGCATCCCCTAAAGCTTGATATAAATATTCATCACTAGCCCACAAGAGAAAGGAGAACGTTTTCCCTACAAAACCCAAAACTTTGATACAAAAGCCCAATCAGCTACCCAGTATTTGGACGATTTGAAAGCCTAGAGGTGAAAGTGCTAGTACAGGGGAACTCTCCTTTCCTTACTTGGGACCTCCCTTAATTTCCCCCTCTTGTTGACTACGGGTTGAAAATTCTGAGTCATATTTTTACACACTTTCTTGTGTTTCACTTTGTTTTGGTTTCTCTTTCCATAAAACACCATTAGCCATTGTGTATCCCGCATTGTGAATTTTGGGCTTGACTTTCCAACAACATACGAATTTAACGAAACCAAAGGGATTTTTTGGGCTTATTTCTACATTCTCGGCCTTTGTCGCAAAACCTACCCCGACACAATTCATGTTTAATTTGTGGATACAATATTGCTTATCAATTCATAATAAACAATAACCATAATAACACTAAAATTTCACAATATTTTTATAATTTTAAAGGTGACATGTTAATTATAATGTTAGTGGTAGTCCATTAAAATTAATGTCATGCTAATCACAATTTGCTATTTTAATAAGTTCATAAAAGAGTTGTAAAATTTATTGCGTTTGTAACATTATTGATTCATAAATGAGAAAAAATTATTTTATAGAAAATTATCTATAATTTTTTTCTTTCTCTTTGGATCATCTATCCCATATTAATTATGACTTGAGTAAGTTCAATAAATAAATAAAAAGCTAAAATATATATATTTTTTTTGTCTAAACTTTAGGGAGGAAAATAATATTTGGGTAAACTACATATTTATTCCTTAACGTTTACACTATATTTCAATTTGGTCTTTAATGTTTCAAATGTGTCAAAATAGTTCTTAAGCTTTGTTGGGGCTGTTTTTCGTTGCGCAGCCACATGTTGTCTGCTGAAGGGGTGACCTTACTAGACCCAAATTTGTATGGGGAGTTGCGTCTGGAACTTAGGCCTACAAAATGGGTAAAGCCCAAAATCTAAGAATCATGATAATGGTTGAATAAATAAATAATATGTGTTTGATATAATAGATTTGATTAATAGTTGTAGTAGTAGTTGAAATAGAGTAATATATATTTAAAGGTGAAATTATCAACTATTCAATAATGTAAATTTAGAGATATGGAAATGTAGTGAATTATCTTTGTATGGTTTGTAACTCCAGCTGTATAGCATCAATGAGTTGATAATATTTTAGCAGAATGACTCCAGCGGTGGAGAGACAGTATGTCACAATAAGTCTTTCCTTGATGACTTCAAGATTGAAGGGGAAAATGAGTGCAACTAGAGGGAGAGAGAGTATGTCCAGCTGTGTGTAGATGTTGATTTAGTTTGTCCCCTTTATCATACACTTAAATGAATTTTCCCGTGATAATACTCTTTTAGTTATTAGAAGTTATGAGAAGGGCTTCAATATGAAGTCTTTGTACCTTTTAAGAGAATGACTTTATGTAAGTTAGATTCGTGTCTTTCATGAGAAGGGCTTTTGTAAGAAGTTGTGCCTTCTAGAAGAAGAACTTTAGTATTAGAAGTTTATAACTTCCATGAGAAGGGCTTTTAGTATAAGTATTTGATATCTCTTGAGAAGTATGGAGATAGTAAAAGATTTAGATGTTTTGTGGGATGTAATATTTGTAATTTGTATGAGTAATAAGTATGGGTATTTGGTGAGAGATAAGTTTGTAATATATATGAGGAATATGTATGTATTATTTGTGAGAGATGTAATTTGTAAGATATATGAGAGATATGTGTGGGTATTTTGTGAGATATGTACTTTGTGAGAGTATGAGAGATATGTAAGATGGTAAATGAATTGTGTTAGAGCTACTGGAAAGATTATAGTGATGGCTTGTGTTGCTTTCTATGAGGAAAAATTTTGTAAGAAAAGAGTATGAAAATGTGTTTAGGTGTTTGTAGATATGAGCAGTAAGATAGATGTATTTTCTAAATATAGAGAGTGAGAGAATGAGCATAAGATGATTAATGGTGTTGGTGTGTAATAGTGTATTTAGCAATGTTGTTGGGATTTTCAGCTGGGGGATGGATATGTGTTTATAAGTAATTGTATGAGGGGTATTTATGAGCTAAGTTACTAACATGAGTACTAAGAACTTCAAAACTCATAACCTCATTAAAGAGCTAAGAAGATAATTGGAGAGAGCGAGAGAAAATAGAGAAGTTATGAAAGGTTAGTTCAACTCTATTGGCGTGCTTTAGTGTATTAATGAGGGGTTTTATTTATAACTGGGTTTAAGGGGGTACTTACCAAAGAATCTCATCCAAAATCTGTCTCAATCAATAATAAATCTTTGAAAAATCCATCATATGATTTGGCCAAAAATGGTATGTTCAACTTTAAGGGGTTTTTGCTGTTTTGGATAATATCAGCTAGAGGAAAGACCAACAAAAAAGAAAATAATTTTAGCAAGAAAAAGATAGTTTCTTTGGTTGGTTTTGGTTTTTAGCCAAATAAGAAAATTCAATAATGTTAAGAATGTTGGGTCAGCTGTCCCATCTGTTCTGAAAAAGCTGTGACAGTTGTCTGAAAAAAGCTGTCACAGCTGTCATAAGATAGTTGTTGCTCGGAGCTAAAGTAGATGAGGCTAGCTGGATGATTTCAAGCTGCTGGAGAGAATATTCAAAATTTATTTATTGGATTTAGCTGAAAATGGTAAGATCTCTTTTAAGAATATTTTGCTATTTTGGGTATAGCAGCTGACTACTAGAATTGAGGATTAAATGACTGGTGATGTCATTTTCGGCTAAGTGTCAAGTGCTAAAGACACTGTTGGTGTTCTGCTGGAAATGTTTCTACTTTTAGGTATTTATATTTTTGGTCCATGATTCTACTACAATACATTTTTAATAAATAATAGAATGATTGATTGATAGTTAATGAAACTTCAGAGATCTAGTCAAATTCTTATTGTGTTGTGACTTAATCTTGATGAGCAAGAAGAGCATTTAATGCTCTGGTTTGGCAGTTGGCAAGGGAATATTTGGTCTGATTATGGCAGATGATAGCTGGGTATTGAAGATATCATGAATATTTTATATTTAAAGATTAAAGATAGTCAACTATATTTAGCCATGTGTTTGAGTTGAATTTTAGCTGAAAATAGTAATGTACTTTATGTGAAATAATATGGTTAGATTTCCAAATTCATATAGGAACAGCTGAAGATTGAATGAATAGTTATTCGGGTTAGCATTTAGATGACTGGAGTTTTTGAGTGTTTGTCATATGATGAATATTAAGTTTTAGGAAAAGAGTAATGGGGAGTTTTATCATTTTAAGTGCTATGTAATAAGAGAGGCTTACCATATGTTACCCGCTACACACTGACTCGTTACAGTTCAGGGAGCTGGAAAAGACACGCCAAGTAATATGTTTCTTTTATTAATTTTAAACTATTGGAGCTTTATTGAACATGCCTCTTGGCCCTCCAAACCACGACTCCCAAAGTTTCTCAAAAGAGACTCATGAGCTTGGATCATAAGCCGAAGACGAGATGACGTATCTTGGGCTTTGTTGTCATTTTGCGTAAATATAAGCTTTTGTACTTTTGTTGGAGAAGCCGCTTTCCATGAATATTAGAGAGGTAATATGGGTCATGAGCTTTGATTCATTGCTTGAGCCCGATCCGTATATTGATGTTGATGATGTCGTGGGTTATGAGCTCAATTGATGGAAAGGAAATGTGGACCATGAATCCACCTCTTGAAGTGAAGATGGTGTGGGCCATGTGAGTCCATTTCATGTAGTTAAATGAGATATGAGCTTCTTTTCGGTTTTAAATAGATTTACCCAAAAAAAATCAATAATATATTGATGTGGTGTGGGTTCAATGAAGTAATGCCACGTGGCAAGAAAAAAGAGTCATCGACAATTTTTTAATATATGAGTCAAAATGGTTCTTACAGTTAAGTGATGAATGAAAAATACTTATATGGCTAACAGTGATATTAAAATGTTAATTTTAATGCCACCTATATGCCACATGGCCTTAATTTTTTTTTAAAAAATCTACTTTTTCTTTAAATTAAAGAAGATTCATTTTTTTTTTTGTTCATTCACTTAATAAAAAAACTAATATGATTTCAAATCAAAAAAACCCATTCAAAACTAATTTGATTTCATTTTTTTTGCAATGAAATCTGCATGCATTTTATTACTAGAAAATAAAAATAACAATTACAACAAAAAATTTAACCCAATACAATCTCTCAGAGAAACATTATAAGCAAGAATCTAACTAAATACCCAATGAACACCAACACAAAATCAAACAACTAGTTTTTGCGAGCAGACTAAAGAACCCAACAAAGTTCCAATCCATCTCTGCTCTGCAAGATCCAACCCAGTAGCGTCGTAAATACTAAATACGCAGAACCCAAAACCCTCACCATGATTGCACAATGCCATTAGAAGGACTTGATAGAGAGGCTTCACGGCGCCATTGAGTTCCGAAGACAACGCAAGAAAGAAAAAAAGCCTAGCTAACCATCAATTTGTGGCAGACTGACCCAAGAGAAGGACAAACAGAACTACTAAGAGACAATGTGTGACCCAAAGAGGGAGAGAAAGGACAAATGATCTGGGTGGGGAGAGGAGCACCGCTCACTAGAGCCATAGATGGTATCTTTCTCTATAGTAATTGAAGATGGAAGGAACTAGGAAGGAGGAGCATGATGCTAAGTTCTCAAAAGGAATAGTTTTATGTTTCAAAAGATATAGTTTTATGTTTTGATCTAACCGAATTCTTGGTTTTAGAATATTGATTTGATTTTGCATCCTTGAAGTTGTAGACACCTCATTTTACAACTTGCATTTAACCAACAGGTAGATCTTCAAATTTGTGATACAAAACAAATGTTGATGTTTTAACAATCATAATGGTATGTCATGGGCTTTGATTGGACTACCTGATCAAAAGTTATCATACAAACAATTTTCAATGATCATGGCTCACTTATACTATGGACCCAATCACGTCCTATTTTAAACACTTAATTTTGATTGGTTTTCACAAGAATTAATTTAAAATTAATTAAGTGTGATTTTTTTATTGGATTTCATTTTACTTCATTTTTTTAAGAAAAAAAAAATTTTCCTTTATGGCATCTTATTTGCTCTTTTAAAAAAAAATTGGAGAGAGAAAAAGATATGATCCATGAAAAAATTAAAAAAGAAGCTCAAAAAGACATTATTCTTAGCATAAACTTGAATCTCATTTTTGGCTAGAAAAACGTTGAAATTTGATTTTCTCTATTTCTGGAAAAGTTGTAGAGAATTGAATTTCCTTTAAAAAAAAAACCAATATTGAATCAAAAGAAATTTTGAACAAAAAGTTATAGCTAAAATACAAAATAGGTGCAGAAGATAACACAAATTCAGAGCATCATCTTTAAGCTTCTTTCAAAATTTCAAATGGGGATCAACATCAAATCTGTTCAAGCTTATCTAATAGGCTAATCCCCTCCCTTATCTTCAAAAGAAAGCTTTTGAAAAACAAGTTGAAATAGAAACAGATACATTCTATGAAAAATTTCAAAAAACAGAAAAATGCTCAAAAAACGTTACTATTTTAGCAGTAAATTGAATCGCATTTTTGGCCTGGAAAACGTTGAAATTTGGTTCTCTATTTCTGGAAAAGTTGTAGAGAATTGAATTTCCTTTCAAAAAATGCCAATCCCGAATCAATTGGAAGTTTGAGCAGAAAGTTTGAGCCAAAATATGAAACAGGTGCAGAAGATAACACAAGTTCAGCATCATTTTCAACTTCCTTTCAAAATTTAAATGGGGTTCAACACCAAATCCATTCCAGCTTATCCAAACAGGTTTATCTCCTCCCTTAGCTTCAGAAGAAAGCTAATAACTTAGCTTGAAAGCTAAGCCATCCCTTCCCCTATAAATGGAGAAGACCTCTTCCATTTTCTGGACCTGATTCCCTCTGGAGAGCTAGTGAGAAAGCAGAAAAGAAAAGCTGTTGTGCAACCATTGTTCTGACTTTGGTTGTAGTTTAGTACTTCCATGCTTTCTCTCTAGCCCTTTAAGTGGTCACTTCCCCTTTTAATTTATGATTGCTGGTAAGTAGTTAATTGTGTTTTTTAAGTTTTTGCACATGCTTGAATAAATACTTCCAAGTCATTATTTGTTCCTTTCATGATATGCTTGGATGAACATGCCTATATGTCTCATTGATATTCCTTTTACATGCTTAGATGAACACTTCTAGGCTAATACACAATTTTCTCTTGAATGCTTAGATGAACACTTCTAGGCTAAAGCACAACTTTCTCTTGAATGCTTAGATGAACATGTCTAGGTAGTTGTTTTACTTTTTTTAAATGCTTAAATGAACATGTATAAGTATTTTGATTTTCTCTAGATGAACATGTCTAAGGGATTTTTCTTTACTTTTTTTCATAATTGCTTAGATGATCAAATACGCTTAAATGTTTTGTTTTTTCTCTTTGCAATTGTGTGGATGACAAATAGCATGACAATTCTTTGTTTTCCTTTACATGCTTGGATGAACACTTCTAGGTTATTATTTGCTTTTCATAACATGCTTAGATGAACATGTCTAGGTAGTTGTTTCTCTTTTTTTTTTTGAATGCTTTGATGAACAGGTCTAATTAACACTATGGTTTTCGCTTAAATACTTGGATGAACATGTCTAGGTGATTTTCTTTGTTCTTCTCATGATTGCTTGGATAATTGGTAGGTCTAAAAATAAATTTTCTTTTGCAATTATGTTGATGACAAATAATATGACGTATTTGTTTTCCTTCACATGCTTAGATGAACATGTCTAGGCTAGGAATTCTTTGTTTAAATTAATTTCTTGGATGAACATGTCATTACCTTCATGCTTTCTTTACATTTAAATTGTTATCTAACAAGTTTCACTTTTTGTTTTTCTTTATGTCAAATTCTCCAACACATATTTGTTTACAATTCTTGCAAATTAACATGTATATATGACATATTGTTTGTATTTGTTTGACATGACATGATATTGGCCACCTTAACCTAAGAGACCGGTTTTACCGGGCGAGATGCTTGCTTAATCCCTTCCCATCTCATAAATTAGCCTCCGAACCAAGATCAGGGATTCTAGACTATGCTCTTGTATATGCAATTTTACATTTTTTAGAATGTAACTAGGAAATAAAGCAATGTAATTAACTTTTCTTAGGTTGTATCTAAGACCAAAAAAGCATTGTCAATTTTGTTACAAAATTGATGTGAATTGTCATATATAATAATACAACAGAAGCATTTTTTATATAGAAGGTTTTCTTATTTTTTTATTTAAATTAAATAAATGGCGACTCCATATAAAACTCTCAATCTAGGGGGGGAGTACATTTTACAGTGAACTCGACATTTTGAGATTCACGATCCCACCTGTTTGCGTTGGCTAGGCCCAGTTTGAGGAAAAATGGGCGGGTCTGGTCGCGGTCGCTCACAGAAGTATATTTGTTTTATTAGAGCATCCACATCAGTGCTTCTAAAGTAGAAAAAGTTGTGAAATTTACACAATTTGGTCTCAAAACTGTCTGCATCAGTGGATGTATAAATGTGTAAATATACACATTTGCTACAGTAGCTGTGCAAATATGCACAGTTAATGCAGCTATGTATAACATTAATTTATTCTTTTTTTTTTTTCTCTCATTGCTTCTCTTGTCAGAATCCTTGTCTTCCCCAACTTTCACAATAACGCAGATGAAGAATAAAAGGAAGAAAAGAACCACCCAGGACCACCACCACTGCCACCGCCGCAACCCATTTCACAACAGCCCACTTGAAGAAGAGGAAGAAGAGAGAACCACCCATCAACCAAAACCACCACTAGAAAGCCCATCCACCATCAAATCAAAATCAAAACTAACGGAAACCCATATGAAAAACCCAATGACAAACGCCAGATCTGCCACTGCTGCCGCCAAATCTATTGCTGGATCTACCGCTATTGCCTTCGTGTGTATGACCGTATGGGTTTGGGATACGAGAGAGGCAAAGAGTTAAGGGGAAAGAGAGGTGGAGTTGAGAGAGAGACGTGGGGAAGAGAGAGATGTGGAGATTAGATAAGTAAAGCATTAATAAAAAATGAATAAAAAATATTATTTAAATAAAACAGGAGTGTATAATAGATAAATTGATGTGGGTGTTTTTGAAAAGTGACTATGTAAAATAGAAAAAGTAGGTTTTTATGCTAAAATAGACGAAATATTTTACAAAGACTAATGCTAATGCTCTTACTTGGTCTGTGATGGTATCTAGATTTGGATTGTATTGTGATTGAAGAAGCTTTAGTGACTTTAATGTAGTAGTTCAGTTTTAGTCTTTAGACAATAAAGTTTTTCAGATTTGAAATAAGATATGTAATTCAAGTGAAAAGAAAAAAAAAAGAATTGTCTTTTTTTTGTTTCTTAATTTAAAAAAAAATAGTTTTTTTAATTAGCCCTTGTGGCATATAGGTGGCATAAAAATTAGTAATATTTTAATACTACCGTTTGCCATATAAATATTTTACATCTATCACTTAACGAATAAGGACTATTTGATTCAAATATCAAAACGTTATGAACTATTTTGACACATTTGAAACATTAGGGACCAAATTAAAATAAAGTGTAAATATTAAGACCATTCCCATTGGCTATTGTAAATGGTATAAGTAGGGAAAATTTAGCATAAAGGCACAAAAAGAGCCTAGCAGCCGAACTTGTAAAATCTTACAATTGCAAAATTTTTTGCAATTGTGCTACAGTGCCATCCTACATTTAGGATGACACTGTAGTACTTTAGTAAAAATTATAATATATTTTAATTGATAAAGTGGAAGAGAGATGGGGGAGAAGAAAGAGAGAGAGTTGTATTGGAATATATTATACTAGTCGCTAACCCGTGTGATGCAAGGAAAAATTATTGACTTTGAAAAAAAAAAAAAAATCTAACAATGAGTAAATAGACATTTTGCTAGTTAGCATTTTTTTTATAAAAAAAATGAAGAAATATTTAACTTTCATACTTTTCCATAGTTTAAAGGTGTTATCTAATATTGACCGTTATTGAGTTATAAGTGCATAGTTATCGAAGCCTATAAAATAATGTACAGTTCTTAAATTAATAAAGCAAAACTCCCAATAGTTATACACACACACACTCAAAACTAATATAAATTGCAAATATATAAACAAAGACCATGATATGAGCAAGACACACCAAATTTCAAATTTGAGTAGTAATATAACTTTCTCGTAATAATAACAATATAGACATTTGAAAACATGGAACAATATCAAAATTATAATACCTATTCCATTTTCTTTATGTTGAATCCAAACAAATAATTAATTGAAATTAATCCAAACAAATAATTAATCAACCAAAAATTATTGCTTTTGATAAGAAAAAAAAAATCACCTGAACCTAAATAAAAAGCATTTAAAGTGAAGAATTAAGATCAACCTACTGAGATGCAAATACCAAAAACCCCCAGACTTAAAATTTCAAAATTTATAAAATCTCCAAATTCTACTTCAAAACGAAACCAAATTCAACAAATTTATATATAACATACCAAATAAAAATTTATTGTTGCCTAGGCTGAAAGACATAGGTTGCATCTTTGTTTTTCTCCAAAAAAATAGATGATTTATCTGCCATGTACAATAGAAAAAAAAAAATTAGTAAAAATTTCAACCCAAAAACCAAACTCACAATTATCAACGTGAGTTTTTTTTTTTTTTCAACGTTAGTCTTTTTTTTTTTAATCCTATCATAATTTTTGTGTTTATATAGATTATCAACGTTTGAATTTGAGTTTAAGTTGGACTTGTTAGAGAGATAGAATTTCACTCTTAGTTAAGTTTGAACTAAATAAAAATAATTTTATTTAAATAAAATGCTAATTTTATTTAAATATTGTGCTAACATGGAAAATTATGAGAGTTTTAGAAGTTTCGGTTATATATATATATATATATATATATAGATTATTTTAATGAGTGATATATATTATTTTAATGAGTAGAATAGGAAAATAAAAGTTGGAATGTTGAGTGTATTGTAAAATGGTATGATATAATTGATAAAATAATTTTTTGGGATGATAAAATAGGATAGGATGACATTTTCCATTGTGAATGCTTTAAACTGAATTTTACCATAATATTTTAGCAAAAAAAAAAAAAACAAAAAAAAGGTTCTTATTGACATGTTCTGGGCTTTTACACCATGTAGAATAAATAAGCATTAGGCCTGGTTTTTAAGCCCAATGATACAGCAATCCAAATCGGGCCGGCATTCTATCAGCAGGCATGTCCGCCAAACCCAAAACAACAACGACAACAACAAGAATAAAAACAAAAACACAACAGCCAAACCAAACCGAGAAAGAGAAAAATGAGTAACGATCTCATGATTCTCATCCTTCTTGAGTGCCTTCCCTAACAACCCCCCCCCCCACACACACACACACACACACACACACACAAGGAAAAATGAAAATCTTATCCTTATATGAACCTGACACATAACACCTATAACAATACCATCCATATGAATATATGATGCTCAATAAAGGGGTTGGCAATAATGCTCCAACTTATATTAAATTTTATGATTAATTGTTAAACTTATTATAACTTCTTCTTTTTTAAGTTTTGGACTTGCCAAGAACCTTGTTGCACCTGATGAGAGATTTAGGGTTTATATCCTTTCACTCTAAGCATCGGATTGTGAAAAAAAAAAGTTTAGAATTGATAATGAACAAAATGTACTTCACTAGGTAGTGACATAATTGTAATAATCTCATATTTATATGGTCCCTATTAAAAAATATTATGTTTTGTTGCATATATATATTATACAGTGATGATGATCCTAGAGTCTACAGTGGGGTCACTCAGCCAACTGGATGGCATTGGTCTTTGGAATATGTGTAAAAATCGTAGTAAAAAACTGAATATGATTGTGTACGTAAGCAATGAATAGATAACAATAATTAAAAATTTTTTTAAAGGTCACTAATGAAGAGAACTCCTAAAAAAAATTGTTAAATAGTTACTAGCAGTTAAAAATCTTTTTTGTGCATAATTGTGTTAATTTGTTTGTGATATTGATCCAGCGAACTTTTTAGTAACTCTAAAAATTCTCAGCATAAAGTTCAACTATCCTTTCATTCCTAATTTCACTTGAGTGAAACTTAAAAAAAAAAAAAAAAAATCTATTTTATTCCCAAATCATTTCTCAGTCTTGCACTTTCATAGTTGGATTACCGCACATATTTCATAGTCGGATTACCACACATATTCTTTTATTTAAAAAACAAAAGTTGGATCATAAAGATATCCTATTTAATTATCATGCGATTGTGCCAAATAACATCAATTTTTTTTGAAAAGAAACCAAAGCTTAATTGTTGTTATCTAGTGGCTTTCTCTCTCTCTCTCTCGCTCTCTCTAGATAGATACAATAGAATTTCAACTTATGACATCTGCTTCACGATTTTATCATCAAGGTAAGACACTAATTAATTTTTAGCTTAAGCGAGATACAAACTCAAATCTTTTATTCAATTACAAAAAACTTTTCTAGTTGAACTAACTATAGCCCACTAGTGGCTCTCTCATTAATTATTAAAATAGTTTATTTTGTTAGTTGTTAAGATAGTTTAATTTACCTTCTCAAAAAAAATAGTATAATTTAGTAAAAAATTTATTACCTCAATTTCAAAACATTTATAATTCTACCGCAACTAAATTCTATTAAATTTTTTTGTTATTCATACTATGTTAAGCTTTTTTTTGTACATTACATGGGTAATTGTGTGTATATATATATATATAGATATATGACATCAAGAGTCTTATAATTCATTTCTCAAGAAAAGAAAAGAAAAAGTCTTATAATTCACGAAACAAAGGCTATTGTCCATAATCCCTTAAACTAAGGCTATTGTCCATGTGTCTTGGCAAAACCCCCCCTTGAGTTGATTTTCTCTCTCAACACGGATGGATCCGCCATTAGAAACGTAGGCAGTATTGGTGGTGGAGGCCTCATCCGTAACAATGATCATGAAAACTAAGGCTATTGTCCATGTGTCTTGGCAAAACCCCCCCTTGAGTTGATTCTCTCTCAACACGGATGGATCTGCCATTAGAAACGTAGGCAGTATCGGTGGTGGAGGCCTCATCCGTAACAACAATCAGGATTGGGTCAGGGGTTTATCTAGAGGTTAGGCCTACCACTAGCTGCATATAGCTGAACTGTGGGCTTTTTGAGATGGATTGATTTTGGCGTCAACTCCAGGAAACACTAGCTTGATTATTGGACTTGATGCTCTATCTATTGTGCAACTAATGGATAATTCCCTGCTAACCTTCTATTAGAATCCCTTCTCATTAATTGCAAGAAACTATTAAAGATCATTCAAAAGACTTGGATTGGGCATATCTTTGGAGAAACTAACCGGTGTGTTAATGTATTAGCTAAATTTGACACCTCTCTTTTCGCTTCTTTATATTTTTTTTTATTACCCACCGACTGTAGTAGATGACCAACTGTCTCTTGACAGAGCAATAAATGTGTGAAACAGAATCATTTCTACTTTCACTTAGGTTGTGTTTTGTTCAATGTAAAATATTTTTAGAGTGTAAAATAATTTCAATTGAAAATGTTTTTGGAAAAGGAAAATGCTTTTAGGTGTTTGGTTACATTCTAAAAATCTTTTGGAAAATATTTTTATGTGTTTGTTTGTGTTCTTGAAAATGATCTAAAAAATGTTTTTTTTACCAATTTCTCACATTTTTCTCAGTTTCCAAACAAATATTATAATAAAAATCCCAATATATAAACCCAAAGAAACAACAAAACAAAACGAAAATCTCTATGGCACAAACCCAACAATAGATCGTGATATAGAGAGAGATTTGAGAGAAAAAAAATAGAGGGTTGAGGCGGCGGCGGTGGCAACGAGGTTGAGAAAAAGAAGCAGCGACGATGAGCTTGAGAGAGAGAGAAGCAATGACGATGAGATCGGCGGTGAGTTCTAAAGGCCTTGTTGAAGCAAAGGTGATCCGATCTAGTCACGGTGGTTGTTGTTAGTGGGTGGGTGGGCACAGTGGTTTGATTGGTTTGTTTGTGGGTGGGTCAAGGTGGTTTGATCAGTTCATGGGTGGGTCACGGTGGAGCAATGGTGAGCGACGACGATGACGACAATGATGGTCTAGTGAGAGGAGGCATGAGGCTGCAGTGGAGGTGGAGCTATGGGTAAGTTCTCTCTTTTTCCTTCGACTAGCAGATATGCGATGTGAAGAGAGTGGAAAATGATTCGAAGGTAATTAGGAAGTGTAAAACATATTACACTCCACGTCACCATATTTTCTGGTCAATTGAATTTATTTTCAGTTTGACCAAATTTTCATGTTTGCCCAAACACCATCAAGGGAGTAAAACATTTTCCCAAGTTTATTTATAGCCGAATCAAACACAGCCTTAATCTATCTATGCTCTTTTGACACCAAAAAAAAATTCTTATAATTCAGTTGAGTTTAGTAGAATTAGTAATTACTAACTTTTTATTAATGTCAGAGAATTATAGTTTGAATATCTCTTGCCCACTTTTGTAAGAAATTTAAAAATAAAAAATAAAAAATGAAAAACGCCCATTTACCTTCTTAAAAGTTAAAACTAGGGGTGTGTTTAGATATCACTTATTTTGTTGAAACTAAAAAATTATTGCTGAAAGTACTGTAATAAAGGTAAAAATTTGTTGAAATACAAAAAGTGTAATGAGACCTATGAATAGTAACAAAAATAAGTTAAATAGTGAAATAATTTTAATTTTTTATTTCAATCCAAACGCATACTAGAGTTGTGCATTTGGAACCCCACAAAGATGCTTCTGATCCTCGTTTCAACTTTCAACCTCTCCAACAACAAACTCGGTACACACTGCACTGGACAGGAGACAACTAAACCCGTAAAAGGTGACACTATCAATGTATTCTTAGTGGGATGCTTTAGATAATATATCATAGGGTCATGCCAATGAATGCCTTTAGAGTAATGGTTAATAATTTATTTTAGAAAAGTTTTAACACTACTTTTATAGAAAATGAAAAAAGTTGTCAAAACATTAAAATTTTTTTTTCTTATAAAACTTTTTTTAAATGGATTGTTAACCGTTACCCTAAGAGCATCTGTTAGCATTTCCCTTTATTATATTATAGAAGAGAGGATCCCAATATTGGCAATCAAAGATAAGTTTTGGACTATTTTTTTTACTCCAAAGATGAAAGAAAGAAAAAAGATTTGTCATCTATGAATTAAAAAAAGGCAAATGGGGTTATGACTAGATAGCATTAAAGAATTAAGAAAACTAAATTGGCATCGAAATCACATGGAATTGGAAAGAGATAATAATTGAAGAATCTCCATCTTCATGTCTTTGTCAACAAGATGGAAAATATGGTTAAGGGTAAAGACTTTTTTTTTGAGAAGAAATTAAGGGTAAGGACCTTAAAGACAAGTAGAAGAAAAAGAAAGATGAGAAAGATTGGTGGTCTGTACAGTTCCGTGTCACTTATTAAGTACATAACACACGCAACGTCATCGTGTCGCCGCACGCCATTATAGCAAATAGCAATTGGTATTATTATAGACCGAGTGGTCTGACTAGTCTAAATGCAGAACGAGTCTAATTGGACCTTGCCGACCTAACAAAACTAAACTGTTCTTTTAATTGACACTTTAGAAGGAGGTGATCGTTCTTACATTATCAACTTTTTTTCCCATCCCTCTCAAGTCATTATATATAATAAAAATGGTTTCGTTTTCAATCTATTCCTCTTTAAAGCCAAAGATATAAAATGAAAACAATACAATAATGCATTCCCACGCAATTAAATAACTCTTGTGTCTCATAAGAATTGTCGCATACATAACCACTATTGCAAGTCATCGCGTGCTAAGTGCTGGAATTGTGATAAACTAGATGATTGCTACAGTTTCCAAATTGCCACTTCAATTATTGATTTCACATAAAAGATGGCAAAGTCAGTCATGAAGAAGCTGCTGATTACATTACATGTAACATTGTTTTGTTTTAAAATTTTCAATGTAAGTTACTTAAGACTACTGGTGAAACTATTTTAAGACTCTTCTTAATGCAGATTAAATTCATAGTTGTCATCAAAACATGTTTCGGCTTTCTCAAGATGCATAAATTGAGTTTAGGTGTATGTGTCTATCTATTAATTTGGTCTTGTACAACCCATAGAGAGGAGTATTTTAGAAATCTAATTCTATTATATATAATTACATAATACATAATCATAACACAAGATTGAATACTCCAAGCAATTTAGAGGCGAAATTATTTAGGGTACTCGGTAAATTAAATCCTCCTCTTATATAATTGTGAACCTTACTTATTGAGTCCACCTTTATATGAGAGATCAGAATAACCTACCTTAATCTATATGAGAGATCAGAGTATTAAATTGATTGTAAGAAATAAATTATCCATATCTAGCGCATGCTTGCTTAAATTCCCAGCTAGTGGATTGATAAAGTCATTTATAGGGACTTAATTTCTTTGTCTGATATGTACAGTCATGGAATAAGGTTGCTCTGGCATTATTGAGGAGACTCGACTTTGTGTCATTAGACAATGTTTGTATAAAAGACAAAATAAAGCTCTAATGCCATGCTAGAAAAGGCATTTGATACCAAGAAAAAGTGTATTACAAAATATGAAAGATGAAATAAAGGAGATTCAAAGAAGAAGAGAAAATATTAATATAGTTCAGTTTTAGAGGCCTACCTCCACAATAAAAAGCGCTTGATGACTACATGTATACTATTAAATTCTATGCATTAGAATGAACTCATAGTAGGATATTTGTAGTAGGTTAAACTCTAAAATAACCATACATTAAACTAGGGTTACAACATTTGTCATACAAGTAGAATTGTAATACCTTTGCTTGCACATTAGGTAGGATTGGGCTTAGAAGTTAAGTAGGATTAAAACTTGATAGACCCTTTTAGGCCTAACAATGAACATAGTGTCACATTATTTAAATTTTAAGTTATGTGGCACTAGATACATTTTTATATTTTTAATATTTAATCTGAAAAATAAATAAATAAATAGAATCCTAATACTTTTTCAAAGGAGCTGTCATGGCATGCAAACTTAGTGATGGTCACATTTTTTCCTGAGTACAACTTAGCCAAATCATCGTACCAAAATAAACTATACCAAAAGGCTAGTAAAATGCTAAATGACTGCCTTAGATAAAATTAAAGCCAAGAAAAAATTCAATTAGATTCTAAATTGAATTTCAATTAAGGTCCAATTTTACGCCATGTGTCTAAATTAAGATTTTTAATTTTTGTGCCAAATTAATTATTTGTTGAAAAAAAATGAAGAGTCTCATAGTAAATGAACCATATTAAAAAAAAAATCAAACATCTAATCTAACCTTTTTTTTGGGGTATTAATACCTATGTGATCTAAACTACCTTAAAGTTGATCTTCGGATAATATGTGCATTTTATGGACTATGTGATATGTTGGAAACACTATATGGGCAATTGATAAGTTTCATTTTAATACAAAAAAATTATAAATATTTATTATTAACCAAATTGTAAGTATATATAGGTTAGTTAGGATCAAAACACTTCCTTGAAACTATGTGGTAGAATATTCAAAATAAATGTTAACAAAAATTACATGAAATTATCATGGTTTAAGTAAAATATAAGCTATAGTAGAAAGAGATTAAAATAAAAAATACAACCTAAAAATATTAAAATACTATAGCTAAACATATGATCTACAAATCTTTTTTTTTTTCCTCTGAGGTAAATGATCAGCAAATCTTAGTGCATGTAGAATTTTAGCCACACATAGTGTGGGTTACATGCTAATAAGAAATAAAATTTAAATACAACTCATGTATATGCATGGGTATAACTAAGAATATTCAAAAACCCATAAATATGAGAATTTTTATATTTCTAATATATGCACAAATGAATTTAAAAAAAATTATAATTAGGACACATGACACAAAATTGGAATGCAACTAAAATCTAATTTTTTGATGAACCAAAAGGGGGGGGGGGGGGCGGGGGCGACCATATGTGGCTTACCCCCTAGGGCGTGACCTGATAGGGGCACCCTCCCACTAAAGAATGTTGGATTGAATCTAATTTAAATTCATAATCGAGATTTCATTTTAATTAATCAATTAATTAATTATATATTTAAACTAAAGTAAAAGTGGATTCCTTCCCTGGATTCCACCCATATATACATTGCTTTTATCGGCTCAACTTGCTCCACACGACATAAGCATATCTAATCTAAAGAGAAACATAAATCTAACATTATTAAATAGTGGGAAGCCATTATTGATTGGATATTACATCATGAATCCATCATCTAAGTATTGATTTGTTTTTGAGTTTAACCAGAGTAAATTGGATTATATCACGTATCCAATAATTTAAATAAACACTAATTATCGCTATTTTAGTATATTTCTAAATTATTGGTTCCATTTCCATATTCTTAAAGGAGGGTGTGGTGGGCATTTTTTGAAATGTTGGGCTGGGCTATCTCCTGCTGTATTGAGGCCCAACTATTTTGGGTAGGAGAGTCAGGACCGGTTCAATTGCAACTTATCCTGGTCTGGCTTGTGCACAAACTATGCCCCATTTTTGGCAGAAACTTCGATCACATGCTCATGGCAAGTGTAGTCATTACAACAAAGCTATGACAGGCAGAATGTAATAATAAGTAATAAAGGACACGCGTTTGTTGTTAGACAAAGTAAATAAAGAATCCTTAATTAAAATGAAGAACGCAACAACAGGGAACACCTCATAAAAGGAATGGCAGAAATAAGGAGGGAATTAATAATGGTAATCAAATCAAAGAAGAAAAAAAGTCAGTCTGCCATATTAAATTATGTTATGGATTAAGATCAAGGAGGGAAACCACTTCCTCAATGTGAATAACCTCTCAGGAGAATCCTGCCACAAAAGTTACTCACTTTGAGAAAACGGACTTGAATGGCTTGTGCCCAAAAGTATCTATTTTTCCTCAATAGAGAGTAGGCCTTTTAGAGGGAGAGAAGGGATTAGCCTACTGGTGCATGCCTACTGTACTACACTCTCTGTTTTTCTTCCTTATTCTCTGGTTCTTGTTTTTCTTTTCTTTCTTAGTGTTTACTTGTGTAGTGTTGTGGCGATGGTGATACTGTGATTTTCTCCTAGTGATTCCTACTGTTGTGATTGTCCCCTCTACTGTGCATAGCAAGAGCCCTATATACACTGCCTGCCTTGATTGGTTTTTACCATTTTAGCCTTTAACTGTTTTTGTATAGATTTGGGTGTCCTTCCCGATCACCCACTAATTTGTCAGCTGCCCAGCCACCACCACTTACCTGTGTTGGCTGTGCCACTACCCATTACTAGACAAAGAAAATTGTTTTGTTTGCTTATTCATCGTGGCATTCTTATCCTCCACAGTGTGGGTATTCTTTCTTGCTATCACTCATGGTATGCACCTAGTGGTCCCAGCTCATCCTCCCTCTTTTAGGTGGTATGTCATCTTAGCAAGACATTTCCCCCAAAAGAGTTTGAGCGGGAACCCCAAAATAGGCTTTCTCTTTCTCCCCACTGCCAGACCATACCCCCTCTTACCTTTGACCCATGACCCACCACCCCTGTATTGGCTGGGTGCAGGTTGGTAGTGCCTAGGCCTTACGTGTGCTTCTCTTCTATGTACATCAAAAGCTATACTGCTGCTTATGCGTTTGCCATGGTCTGGAGGTTCATCTGTGCATTTTGCTGCTCATCCTTGGCCTCCTATGGTGTGAACTATCTTTTGATTTTCCGTTTTTTGTTGGCTTGCTCCTTTAAGGGCTGGGCCTTGTTTGATTGTGGGTTCTCCCTTCTTGAGCCCATTCTTTGCTCCTTCTGTAACCTTTATTGTCATTTTTGCCATATCACTCTATCGTTCCTGCTGTGGTGTTATTCGACCTGCGTCTGCCGGGCCTCTTTTGGGCCTACTGTACGTTCTTCTCTCAATTGGTTTTAATGACCCAGTATGATAATTAGATTCATACTCATGCTACTTTGGGCTTCTTGGACCCATTAAATTGCTTGTGGGCTCATTTGGCCCATTTCTTCCTTGTTGGGCATCTTCGGCCCATTTTCCTTCCTTGGACGTTTTTGGTCCATTTTTAACTCTACATTCCCATGGGCTTTTACTAACTCCTTTTGGGCTTCCCTAGCCCAATTACTATATTCTTCATCCTTGGGGTTCATGGGCTTTTCACAAACCCCTTACTTTATTACTTCATTACATCAGACCTGGTATGGCCCATTCTCATTTTTCTACATCACATAATGCCCATGGGTTTACTGCTTCTTCCTTTGGGCTCCCGTTGGCTCATTTTCTTTTCCAAGGCCCATTTGTTTACTTTATGGGCCCAAAACCCATCATTTCTACCATTCGAGCTTGATGAGTTTCTTTCTCTCAATCCATTAACTCTCTTCTTGCCCATATAATTGGGCTTCTTTCTGCTGCTAGACTTTCCCAAAATGAGCATTAACATTTAGCCCCCTAAGCATATGATGAGCTCCTGTGGTTCATATGCGAACGAAAGACTCTTTTCTCCTTGTTGTCTTCCCTACTTCTTTTCCTTCGTGGGCTTTTTCGAATAGTGGGCCCCTTATTATTATATTTCTTTCTTTCTTCTTGCCATGAACAATGTTGTCTCTTCGCATTGCCTTGTTTAGCAATTATTCTGAAATTCAGCCCCCGCTTCATTAATTCCATCCCTTATCCAATGGCTAACTCATCACATCCTTTCTTGTCAGTGTTAATGACGTTGGTACTTAAGAGAGGTTCTCTTCACATTCCAAACAAAACTTTCCCCTTTTCCTTTTCTTCACCGTGTCTTCTCTTTCAAACACTATCACCCATTCACTCCTATCAACAACTCCATCATGATGCCGGCGAAAAGCTAAAGTCCTTCCCCCCGTAAGGAAAAAGAGGTTGCTTTCGATGATCCTGTTATGCGAGGTGTAGGCGAAGAGGCTTTCTATTCCAAATCGGACCGTTTCGATGAGGATGAGGCACAATGCGATCCTGATAGTGAGTGCGCTCCTCTCATAGACCCATGTTACAGTACCCATGCCCATTTTTCGAAAGTCACTGGTGAGTACATGCCACCGCCGCCGGGCTGTGTATGGCTTGCTCTTTGCCATCGCAACACGGACACTTCTTGGGCTCCGTTGGCCTCTTTGACCCCCGATCTCATTATTCGTCAAGGCATTGTGCTTCCTGTGCCCATTCTCTTTGAATTCCAGTCAGACACCGCTTCGGGTAGGAAGGAATGGGTGGACAAAGAGTTGTTTGACAATGTTTTCATAGAGGCGCTGCAGCGGGCCGGTGTATTGAAGGCCATTGTTTCGTCACGATGCTTGTCTAACTACAGGGACCTCTTCAACCTTTGCCATTTGGTCCACCAATGGTGCACTACGGCTCACACCTTTTTTTCTCTCCTGCGGTGAGATTATTGTGAATTTAGAGGATGTGGCAAACCAGTTGCTTCTGCCCATTTTTTGCGATGTTAACCTCGATACTTAGGAGCTTTTTGAGGAAGAGCAGGCCGCGGAGGCCAAGTTGAGGAAGGGGATGAGTGGCAATGTGAAGTTATCACACTGGCTCAGATCCTTCTCCAACGCTTCTGTTGCTACTCGCTGTGCAGCCTTTGTCACATTTTGGCTCTGTAAGTTCATCTTTGGCTCTCATCCTCACTATGCTGTGAAGCCTTTGTATTTTCAGTTAGCCATTAAGATATCTGCTAGGGTAAGTCTGCCATTAGCACCCACGTTTCTAGGGCATCTGTATGTTCAGTTAGATATCCTGCGGAGTGATGAGGAGTAGGCAGGTTTCTACCATATAGTTACTTCCTTGGTTCATAATACTATTTTACAGCATCTGTTGTATGAGTGCTGTGCTAGACATTTGGCAAAGTGTAGGCCTATTTGCTTTGCCAAGGAGAAGTACCAGTCATGCCCGAGAGTTATTACTGATTTTTGCAGTCAATTTGAGTCTGATTTTCCGTCGGCCTTTCGTTGGGTTGGTTTGAAGCCAATTGGGCATCCTATCGTTGAGTTTTTTGATAAGGAGGTTGGGTTTTCTTGGAGAGCATATAGGAGTTTAGGCATAGGTTTCATGTTTGCTAATTCTGTGATGGGTCCCTTTGTTGACATTGTTGGGACCACTACCCCATTGACTGGCTTTAAGGAGAGGGGTATCACTTACTTGGCGGCCACTAATGCTGGGTAGTTGCCTTATTTGGCTGATGAGGGTGTTAGATTTGTGCACTATTCTGCTGATAGGGTGAGGAGGTAGTTTAGGCTAGACTAGGATATTCCTGACGACTTTTCTGCCCTCATGGAGTACCCTACTTTTGTTCGGCCATTTCTGTGGCATACTACCTTTGAGTTTTGGAGTAGGCGTTTTAGTGCAGTCACCATTCCAGGTTCACAGAGGGAGGGTATTTGTACTGCTGCCATGCATGGGTACTTGCAGGCTGTGATGACCTTGTTTGAGTAGGAGTTGTTGGGAAGCCATGGGTTCTCTCTCATTCCCCTTGATAGCCTTAGTGCAGTTATCTCTCCAAACCCCCGGTTGCTTGTTTCCACCAAATCTGTGGTGGCGTATGCTAAGAAGCAAAATCGGTCTGCCATTTTTGAGTGGGTTGAGGAGGAAAGAGGCTGGTTTGGTATGCTGGTGATTATCCCATGGGTTGGGAGAAGAGAGTGAAAGTGACAAACACCCTCGTGCTTGTGAAGAAAAGTTTTGCACCTCAGTCCGCCAAACCCAAGTCTGCCAGGAAGGGTGATGACTCCTCTGAGACCTGTTCTAACATAGTGCCTTTCAAGGGTGACCTTCCTCCCATAGGCAACATAGTTTTAGAGAGTTCTCTGCCTCCTTCTACTCGTACTCGTTCTAGCAGGTGCCCCACTGTAGGCAAGTCTAGGCCTGCTGCTCCACGGCCATCTGCTGATGCTTCTCCTTCTAGCAGGACTCGAGGCAGCAAGAAGAAGACATCCCCTCCTCCTGCATCCACTACTACTAAGAGGAGAGTATGTTATCTCTAATTTTACTTCATCTTTGTTATTTTTCGTATAGGGCTTTTTTGCAGCTAACCCCATATACTTGTTGACTCATTCACTTCTTCTTGTCTTTTCATTTCTCTTGCAATCTAAGCACAAAGAGGATACATTTGCCACTCGTCCTATATTGCTTGATGATTCCGAGGTGGAGGTATGTCTCTCTTTTTCCCTTTTTTTTTATGCGTCTCCCATTGCAATGTGTCATCATTATGTGTCATGTTCCTCTCTCCTCTTCTCTTTATATGTATATATGTACATTTGCATCGCCATTTATCATGCATTCCTCTCTCTCTCTCTCTCTTATTTTCTCTTATGGCCCGTGTTCTTCAGGTCGAGTCCGAGCCCGTCTCTATCTATCACTCCACAACTGGGGAGATTTCTGCTGCCATGGGCACACCTATGGAGGGCTTCTTTGACAGAGCCGATGTGGTGGCAAATGCCATCACTTCTGCTACTCCTACTACTGCGCAGGGGGTTCTTGCTGAGACTCCTACCCCTTCTGCCGAGCTGGTACCCATATATGAGGGTACTCATACTAAGAGAGTTAGTGAGCTTGCTCCTATTCCTGCTGAGACTCCTATTTCCCAAGAGGGACCTGCCTCTCCGATTGCCTTTCCTTCTACTCCTCTTGTCATCTCCACGAGTGATCCTTTCGCGGATTTATCTCAGGCCGTGAAGGACGGCTTGTCTTTGGTGATTACCCCTTCTTTCATTCCTAGCTCTGCTACACATGGGCCTAATGCAAACTTGTCTTATGAGGGATTAGAGGAGTTCTTGAGGATTCTGATGACGAACCCATCGTAAAGAAAAGGATCTTTGATTCTGACGAGGAAGAGGAGGGTGGTGGGCATTAGGTAGAGACCATGGGTATGGATCTCTCGTATTTTGTTAAGTTTTTTTTTTTCTTTTTGTCTTCAGTCTTTATCATTGTCTTTTTCTTCCTTTTATATTTATTTGCGTAACCTCTTGATGTAATCTCCATTTATTTTGTACGTATATTCTTCTGATCACAAAGACTTTTGAGGGACCAGGGATTGCAGCAGGCATGGCATTGCCTACGGTTACTCTTTTTGTATTACCTACAACACTCGTTTCTATTGCGCCTTCAATACCAGTTTTTGCTACACCTTTAGCACCAGCACTAGTTTTTGCCATTCCCACAGCCCCCATTCTCACAAGTCAAGGTATGCTTTCTTCCTCTCATCCTTTTCTTCATTTCTTCATTATGAGTTCGTCCTTCTTACTACATGGTTTCTCACACTGCGTTGCATGTTCCTTATCAGGTTCAGTTCTCACTGTTCCTTCTCAGTTTGAGGTGGGCAGCAGTTCTGCCATAGTTCCAGACCCTGTTAGCGAGGTTGCAGCCTTCTTTACTTGCTTTGATCAGTCTGAGGTCAATAACCTCAATCCCGCGGACTTTTGGGGCTCTGGGTCTCCCTACATTGACTTCCCTGGCTTCAGAGTTCCTGAGGATTGTGTTTCCCACTTGGAGGCAGTCTATAGTAGCCGTGGTGACTTTATGCAGGGATTTCGCCTTGGCCGTTCCACTAGGGAGCACTTTTTGAAGTTGTTGGGGAGCGTGATGAACAATATCATGCACAACTTTGTTGACACTATTTCCACCGAGAGGATCCCGCAATGGAGAGTTGCGGTACAGGAACTTGTTAGCGTGGATTTTGCTATGGAGTTCATTCTTGACCACCTCCGTGAGGTTGCCCCAACCTTTTTTATGAAGAAGGTTCAGCCTGCTGTTGATGCTATTGATATACACATTGAGGCTTTGAGGAAGGAGGTGGCGGACTTGGAGGGTCGTCGTGAGCGCCTTCTTTCTAGCATTGGTGGATTTAGCTGCTTTGGAGATTAGTCTCTTATTCCTGGGCTTCGTTGATTAGGTAGTTTCCCCTTTGTTTTTTTTCCCTCATCCCCCTTTGTAGTACATTTTATGTTTTCCTATAGTACTTATTTGGTAAGTCTGATATGATTACCATAGTTTGGGTTTGTAACTATGATGCTACGCTTGCTATTGCTTTTGCTATTGCTATGACTATAATACAATATGTTTTCTAATACTTCATAATTTTTCATTACATTCAAAATAAAAGCATGCTACAATATTGCCTTGTGACATAGTCACTTGAAGGAAAAGGAAACATAAGACTCTTAAACAAAAGGGATAACTACATAACTCTTTCTTTTAAGCATAATAACATTTTAGCCGCTTGCCATTGATGGGATCCATTAGATCTCTGCCATCCATCTTGGTCAAACGATAATACCCGCTTGCATGTGCTTCTCTTATCACAAGGGGTCCCTCCCATTTTGGTGAAAACTTAGATGGTCGTGCCATACCTCGCCTGACGTGGTCTGTTGCCTTTAACACAAGCTATCCTTCTGTAAACACTCTTTCTTTAGTCATTCTGCCATAGACTTCAGTCATCCTTTGTTTGTATTTGCGGCTACGCTTTTAGGCCTTTTCCCTACTTTTTTTCAAGCCTTTCCAAGTCCTCACACCTTTCTGCCACAAAGACTCCCTTCTCATTTTCATTCTTTTGCATCGAAATAACCCTTAAAGAGGAAGTCATCAATTTTGCTGGGCTTATTACCTCCATTCCGTAGACTAAAGAGAAGGGTGAAAACCCTATGGCTGACTTTGGTGAATTTGTGTAAGCTCAAAGAGTGTCTGGCAGATGCGTCGCCCATCCTCCCGTATACTCTTGGCTCATTTCGCTGATAATTTTTATGAGAGTCTTGTTCATCGCCTTTGCCTGCCCATTCCCTTGAGGGTAATAGGACGATGACTAGTGGTGCTTGACTTGATAGAACTTCAGCATCTTCCTTACATCATTGTTGACAAAGGGTGTGTCATTGTCATTGATAATCCTATGGGGTGCTCCAAACCTGACAATTATGTTCTCCTTGATGAAGTTTACTACTGCTTCTCCCGTAGCTTTACGAAGTGGCACTACCTCTACCCATTTGGTGAAGTACTCTGTAGCTACCGTGATCCATATGTATCTGTGCAATGGTGGATTAAGTGGTCCCACCAAATTGAACCCCTAAGTGTGAAAGGGCCATGGGGTGACCATGCTGTGTAGGTTCTACGGATGAGTGTGAATCAAATTAGCTTGCACTTGGCAACTGTGACATTTTTTCACAAATTCTACTGTGTCTCTTTTCATGGTGGGCCAGTAGTAACCCATTTGTAGCAGACACCTATACAACTTTTTCTTCCCTTGGTTCCTCACACTCTCCTATGTGTACTTCCTTCATCATCTCACTCACTTCCTCAGAACCCAAACATCGTAGTGGGTCTCCATCATATTTTTTTTAGAAAAGGACTCCGTCATGCAAAAAGTATCTTGTTGCCAACCTTTTAAGCTTGTATTTTTCATTGTGCTTTTGTGGCAGGATACCTTCTGTCAAGTACTGTATGAATGGACTCCTCCAATCTTCACTGACAAATACAGCGTAACTTTCCCCCCTATTTACTACAAGCTGGCAGGCTTCACATTAGGTTTGGACTTGATTTGCGTCTTTGCCCATACTTAGCCAATAAAAACCCGCCCTTTGGAGTCTGCAGTAAAGATTGACTTCTGAGTAGAATCTATAGGTCTTATCATATACTTCTTTCAACTTTCTTCGGGCCTCTTCTTGTCCTACGTACCTCGACAGGACCCCAGTTGGCATCCTGCAGTATAATCCTCCTTTTACCAAAGCGTAGACTTTTAGCGCCTTCAATTCTGCCACATCTTCTTCCTTCATCAAGGCTTCCTTTATAGGAATTCTCCAATCTTCTTCACATTGTTCCTCTTGGAACCTTTCTTTCAACATCTCAACAATAGACTCCTTCCTCTTGCTGACTTCTATCCTGGTGCTATCTCCTTCAAACATTATTTGTGAGCCTAACGCGGCCAGCCCATCAGCATATCGGTTCTCATTCCTTGGGGCATGCTCTATTTCAAACGTTAAAAAATTTTCTTCCATCTTTTGGGCCATTGTTTTGTACGGAGCTAAGCTGGGTTCTTTCAAGGAGAAGCTTCCATTGGCCTGGCAGACTACCAAGTTCAAATCGCCCATAACTTTTAGATGCTTGTCCCCTATTTCAAGGGTCGTGACTAGCCCGGTTAGATAGACCTCATATTTCACCGTATTGTTTGAATAGGGGAATTCTAATTTGAATGAAAACGCCACAACCTTGTCCTCTTCATGATACAAAACTACTCTCACTCCTCTTGATTGGGTGGTAGAAGACCTGTCAAAATTCATCACCCACTGCTCTCTGACTTCTTCTGCCATGGCTACCTCTCTTAGGACTTCATCGTCCAGTAGGAATTCTTCTTCCCCTGAAAACTGCGCCAACGATTCTACTATGGTCTGGCTCTTTACTGCTTTGGGTGTTCCTGCCTTCAGTTCGTACTGTGACAACTAGAGTAAACACTAGGATATCCTCCTAGAAAGAATTGGTTGCCGCAGTAAGACTTTGGTTGCATGGGACTTAGTCATCAGTCATACCTCATAGGCCAAGAAATAATGACGTAGCCTTTATGAAGTGTATAATATGGCCAAGCATGCTCTTTCTACTCTTGGGTAGTATATCTCTGCGTCCTTCAGGGTGCGGTTGATGTAATAAACTGGTTGCTCTGTGTCACCTCCATCCTTTTGGGCGATTAACGCACCTATATCATACAAATTGGTAGCTAAGTAGTGCAGCAATGGTTTTTGTAGATTGGGGCTTGCACAGTAGAGAGGTTCATCATAATCTGCTGTAGCATTTTGAAGGCCGTCTGCTGTGCTTCTCTTCACTCAAAGCTGTGCCCCTTCTTAAGCAATCTGGCAAAATTAGAAATAATTGATGCTAAGCCAGGAATGAACCTTTGAATGTATGAGACCTTCCCTAAAAAACTCTTCAATTCCTTCACTGTGGCTAGTGATTTCATGGTCGCTATGGCCGTAGCTTTGGCCGGGTCCACATCTATCCCTCTATTGTGAACCAAGAAACCTAGGAATTTCCCAGAGGACACCCCAAATGCAAACTTGAGGGGATTCATCCTCAGTTTAAAAAATCTATATCTTTCAAATACTCTTCTCAATGTTTGGACATGCTCTTCTTGCTTCCTTGACTTCACGACTATATCATCCACATAGTCTTCCAATTCTCAGTGCATCATATCGTGAAATATAGTTGTCATCGTCTGTTGGTAAGTTGCGCCTGCATTTTTTAACCTAAAAGGCATCATAGTATAGTAAAAATTGCCTATGGGTGTTCTAAAAGCAGTTTTCTCCGCATCTCTCAGCGTCATCCTGATCTGATTATACTCACTGAATCCGTCCATGAATAAAAACATGGCGCTCCCCGCCGCAGAATCTATTAGCAAATTCATGTTTGGTAATGGGAACTCATCCTTTGGGCAGACCTTGTTGAGATTCTTGTCTACGCAACACCTTATCTACCCGTTCTTCTTCTTCATTAGCACTATGTTGAACAACCAGTGTGGGTGTTGGAAGGGCCTAAAGATCCTGCGCCAGCAGTTTTTGCACCTCCTTAACTATCTGCTCTTCTATCTTAGTGTGGAAAACCCTGGCTGGTTGGGCCACTGGCTTGGCCTCGGGGTCCACATTCAATGTGTGTACTACTAGCCCAGGATCCAATCATGGAATTTAGTTGTAATCGCATGCAAAAACATCTTTGAATTCTTTCAGCAACAATATCAATTCTGATTTCTCCTTTTCTGACAGTCTTGAACTGATTGAGATGGGCCTTGGTTCCTGTGGGTTAGGCCCAAGGTTAATTTCTAATCTGTACATCCTTTTCCATCACAATTTCCTTCCCTCTTTCTTCACTGATTCCTTCCTCCGAACCCTCTTGCGCCATGTAGCACACCAAGCTTTTATGCTGCCACTCTTGCTTGGAGCCCGCTTGCATATCACATGTGGGCCTCGCGTACCTTCATAATTTGTATACAATCCTGTCATCAAGGCCTCGGACCCTAACACATTGTGGTGTGTCATCTGACTCCTCAGTGGGTGCTTCCTTCCTTTTCTTCTTCTGCGATAGCAACTTCCTCAGATCAGGTTCTAGATCACCTCGGATGTCCTCCCACCTAGGTACGAAGGTTCTTCGTTGTTAAGGACATATTTTATGTAGTTGGCTAATCCTTTGACAAAATGCACTTTACTTGTATTTGGGTAGATCTAGGATGTGTTTAATACTTCAAAGAACATGTTACTCAAGTCTAGTATTAAAGCCATGAAGATTGGACCAAGAAACAAGTGAAGAAAATGTGTTTACTAAAACTGGACAGATAGTTGGACACCCGCTGGAAACCTGCGGACAGCTGCTCGACACCTTCTCGACAGATAGCTATCTATCGAGATTTCATGAATGAAGCTCGACAGCTGCTCGATTGATCGAGGATCTATCGAGGTTACGGGAATTCAGATTTCCATATCTGATTTTCGACCCATGTTTATGTATTTGTGTAGGGTTTCTTTTCTCACAACTCTAGACATATATAAAGCTTATTTTAGAGGTCGTCACATGAGAGAATATAAGGAAAACATATGCAAAAGGTGACCAAACCCTTATTCTCTCTAAAAAAAGCTACTGCGTCTTTGCGCCTTAGGGTTTTGTAACCAAGTGCTCCTTGATCTTCATTGTTGATGAAGTGAAGAACTTTGCAGCCAACATTCTTCTTTCTCAAGTTGGTGAGTAAGTCACGTATTGTGATTCGTACAAAGGAGTTAGTCACGTACTGGGATCCGTGCATCATAGGGTGGCGTTCATATATTGAAGAGTTCAGAGGTTCTGAAGCGGTAGAAGATTTCTGCTGTGAGTTCATCTACGGGGATTGTAGAGTCTAGGGACAAAGGTTTTGTACTAGATTTGAAACTTCTCTTTACTACAGTGGATTGCTTTTCTGGAAGGTTTCCCCCCAGGTTTTTTACTGTAAAACTAGTTGGTTTCATTAGTTTTCCTAGGTCATCATATCTTGTCTTATTTACTTTTCCGCTGCATATGATTTTGACATGATATTGATGTTTGTTTGTTTTAACAAGTTTTATGCATAATAAATCTAATTGACAACTTGGATTTAAAACTTGTTAATTCTATCAACCGGAGTCTGAATTTCCCAACATTCGCGGTTTTGATACTGAGCTCACCCCGGATGGTGCCCACTGATCGTAAAACATAGTTTCTACTAAATGAGCTTTTGCCTACTCAAATGGTGATGGGTTTGCTACTATGCGTATCATTTTGCTATTCAGCCTTCCCTTCACGCACTGATGATAAGTAGAGGGGACTAATCGGTGCTTATGTAACCATGGTCTTCCCATAAGCACATAGTACAGAACTTCCGTTTTCACCACATGGAAGTGGGCTAGGGAGGCTATTGGACCTACTTTCACCCATAGTTGAATGTGGTCTGCGCTGTACTCGCCTCTTCTCTCGAATCCTATCACTTCCATTGGGCATCCTTGGATTTTCCTCTTCAAAATTCTTGCTGCTTGTAGAGTGCTTAGTGGGATGAGATTTACGAAAGCACCCTTGATGGGAATCTGATTTATGGATGCTGCCAAGTAAAGGGACCTTTGGTGGTCTGAGTACTCCACTTCCATATCCTCATCACTTAAAGTGATCTCACTAGACTCTTGCAGGAGAGCTTTGTCACCTGCAACTTCAGCTGTTAGAAATGCTATCCCTGCCCTAGAGGCAATGCTCACCAAGGCTTCTGTTGCTATTGTTCACTCTTTTACTGTGAGCCCCAATTGGTCAAACAAATTCTTGAACTTGGAACTCTTTTGTAAGGTGGTAGTTGCTGCAGCAGGCAGAGCTGGACTCTCTTCTTTGTCCTCCCCTAGATCTGCACAAATCACAACTGCTGCTACACCCTTCCCTTTATGGTTTAGGAGTTGGTTTCTTTGAACTTCAGGTTGAGATAGCTCTAGAGTCCTTTCCTTTATTTTTGCGGTGTACCAATCTGCGGAGTGCCCAACATTCTGTAATAGGATGTTGCACGTAATTATGCAGGCAATAGAAATGTGGGTCCCTTCGCTCTTCCTTTGTGGGCTCTTTGGAAACTTGATTGGGCTTGAAAACTCCATCTGCTATCCACTTATCCAGGAACACATCTAGCTCATTCGGAGTGCACAGTAGTGGTGGAGGTGTATCATATTCCCTCCTATCAACCTTCCTCTTGTTAGGATTAGTGCCCTTAAATCCCATTGTATAATGCTATGTATAATATTATGTATGACATGATGTATGACTTAATATTGTGATTAATAAAGTTGTTTTATAATAATCTAAAATACTGGTAACATGAATATTGGACATTATCATATAGTCCATGAGATGCATAGTATATGATTTATGTGAAAAGTCATAGAAGATATAAATCACAAGTTCTTTGTAAAATTAGAATTATAGTTCGTAGTCGGTGATGAAATTGGGCATTTCATCTACGAAGACTATAACATATCAACTAAGATGATTTGTCTTGATCATGGAAGTGTAGACTTCTAGTTGATATGTTGATATGTTTTAAGAGTTAAGACATATTGAACTAGATCACTGTGAGATTTATTATTCTCTTAACGACTGTCAAATGAATAATAAATCTCATGACTTTTATTTACATGAACTCTTAATTCTGAGAGGATAATGGACCTGATCATGAAATGTAGGTTGTTTTGATATATCAGGAGTGAGATCTAAAATAACGGTCAAAATCTCAGTATGTTGGGCAACCACATTTAGTGTTGATGGAACATATATTCTCAAGATGGAATTCATAGTCTCTTAATCGAAATATAAAATATTCCTTGAGATAAGTTTAATGGGTTCAGTCATTTAGAGAGTTAGGCCTAATCACTTTGGTAAGAAGTTACTAAAGTATATATTTATGAAATTGGATTTCATAAATATATAATGAATAAGTTTAAACGATTATATCTGGTACTTAAGGATAAGATGTAGTAATTTACAAAGTGTCAGTCTACATTTATGATTTTGTATTACTACAAATATGTTATGAAGGGGTTGCATGTATAATGAAGTCTTGAGATATAATTTATAAATAAGGCCTAGAGTGCAACTATATTTATATAGTGGTATTAAATATAGTTAATGGTAATTTTGGACTTGTTAAGAGTTGATAGAAAAGCCCAAGGCCCATTGGAGCTAATGTCTTATTAGTCCCACTCCAAGCCACATACTAAAACCCAATTGGAAAGGCCCAAAAGGCTAGCCCAGTTAGATAATTAGTTATAAGGAGAGAAACATACAGAATTTATGTGTGTGAAAAAGAGAGACATCGTCGTGAAATGGTGTGTATGTAAGAGTGAAACACACTATTATTCTCCCTTGGAAACTGATTGAGAGACCACACTTCTTGGGTGTAAAGTGAAATTGGAGTGAAGATTAAAAGTATTCTCGAGTACTTTTGAATCTTGTTTTGAATTTCACTGCATCAAGGTACGCTCTCTTGTTCCAGAATTCTGAAATTTACATAGTACGTGTTATTAATTGCAAATAAAGTAGATTCGTTAATTTTCCGCTGCATATGTTTTGTATGTGATGCAAACATGTATTCTCCATCACTTCTTTCTTTCACCAGTGGATACTACCATAGCCTATGGAGCATTTCTTTTGCTAGAACTCGGCCTTACTAACTGAGCAGTCTTCCTGGCCTTCTGCAGTAACTGTGAAAATTGAGATATTTCCAAATTTCCAAGACAGCTCTGTACTCTTTGATCATATTTGTCATACACATTTCTACCAATGTCTTTTCTTCACAATGATCATAGCAATCAAGTGCTATGTCTATGAACCTTTTGATGTATTCCATCAAATTTTCATCATTCCTTTGCTTGGTTGCTTGCAAGGTCACAAGCGTTACTGTTTCCTCTCCATGGAAGTATTTAGTGCAAAATATATCTACCATGTTATCCCAAGTTGGGATTGATCCTAGTTTTAGACCGATGTACCAGGTGTACACATGGTCACATAGTGACTTAGAAAACTCCCGAAGACATAAGTCCTCGTCTGCTGCATAAGGGCCAAGAGTATCAATAAATTTACTCATGTGCTCAACAGCAATTCCCTTCCTGCCACCGTACTATGCAAAAATTTGTTGTTCATACCTCTCGGGGTATGGTTTGCTGAGTATTCCCAGTGGGTAAGGAGGTCTCCGTTCATAAAATCTCTCCTTAGGTGCTCTGGCCCTCACCTGCTTCAAAGGGGCCACTACTTCAACCATAGTGATGAAACGTTGCCCCACATTCTGCAGAGCACCTCCAACTAATGTTTCCTCTTTGTTGCCGCATGCTCTAGGTCATGCTGGCTCCTTTTCTCCTTTGTCTTGTCTGTTTTCAGTTGGCGAATCTCTTCCATCATTTGCTGCTGCGAGTGTTGCAGCGATTGCAACACCTCAACGAAAATGTTGGCATTGTTAGTACGGATTCTTGGTCGCGATTGGGGCTCAACCCCCACTTTGTTGATACCTTCTGCTTGGTTAGGTTGCTGTTGGTGAGGCATTGTTGGCCTCGACTTTGCCTGCGAGGGCTGAACACTCATGTTTTGTGTTGTTCTGGATTTTGGGAGTATTACTTGCAAAGGTGTCTATCTTTTGTCCCTATTTGTTTCCCAACTTTCCAGTGAAGTCGCCAATTTAAATGTGGTGGGCCTTTTTTGAAATGTTGGGCTGTGCTGCCTCCTGTTGTATTAAGGCCTAAGTATTCTGGGTAAGAGAGTCAGAACTGGTCTAATTGCAACTCACCCTAGCCCGGCTTATGCACAAGCTATGCCCCCTTTTTGGCACAAACTTCAATCACATGCTCATGGCAGGCGTAGCCATTACAACAAAGCTATGACAAATAGAATGTAATAATAAATAATAAAGGACATGTGTTTGCTGTTAAACAAAGTAAATAAAGAATTCTTAATTAAAGTGAAGAACGCAACAACAGGGAACGCCTCATAAAAGGAATGGCAGAAATAAGGAGGAAATTAATAATGGTAATTAAATCAAAGAAGAAAAAAGACCAGTTTGCCATATTAAATCATGTTATGGGATTAAGACCAAGGAGGGAAACCACTTCCTCAATGTGAATAACCTCTCAGGAGAATCCTGCCATAGAAGTTACTCACTTTGAGGAAATGGACCTAAATGGCTTGGGCCCAAAAGAATCCATTTTTTCTCAATAGAGAGTAGGCCTTTTAGAGGGAGAGAAGGGATTAGCCTACTAGTTTAGCCTGCCGTACTACACTCTTTGTTTTTCTTCCTTATTCTTTGGTTCTCGTTTTTCTTTTCTTTTCTTTCTTAGGGTTTACTTGTGTAGTGTTGTGGTGATGGTGATACTGTGATTTTCTCCTGGTGATTCTTACTGTTGTGATTGTCACCCCCTACTGCGCACAACAAGAGCCCTATATATACTGCTTGCTGTGACTGGTTTTTACCATTTTAGCCTTTAACTGCTTTTATCTAGATTTGGGTGTCCTTCTCGACCACCCACTGGTTTGTCAGCTGCCCAGCCACCACCACTTACCTGTGTTGGCTGTGCCACTACCCATTATCAGACAAAGAAAACTGTTTTGTTTGCTTATTCACCGTGGCATTCTTATCCTCCACGGTATGGGTATTCTCTCTTACTATCCCTCATGGCATGCACCTAGTGGTCCCAGCTCATCCTCCTTTTGGGTAGTATGTCATCCTAGCTGGACATTTTCCCTAAAAGAGTTTGAGGGGGAACCCCAGAATATGCTTTCCCCTTCTCCCCACCGCTAGACCATACCCCTTCTTACCTCTGACTCGTGACTCACTACCCCTGTATTGGCTGAGTACAGGTTGGTAGTGTCTGGGCCTTGCGCGTGCTTCTCTTCTATGTACATCAAAAGCTTGTTTGTTGCTCATGCGTTTGCCATGGTCTGGAGATTAATCTGTGCATTTTGCTGCTCATCCTTGGCCTCTTATGGCGTGAACTGTCTTCTGATTTTTCATTCTTTATTGGCTTGCTCCTTTCAAGGGTTGGGCCTTGTTTGATTGTGGGTTCTCCCTTCTTGAGCCCATTCTTTGCTCCTTCCATAACCCTTGTTGTCATTTTTGCCATATCATTCTGCCGTTCCTACTGTGGTGTTATTCGACCCGCGCCTGCTGGGCCTGCTGCACGTTCTTCTCCCAATTGGTTTCAATGACCCAGTATGATCATTGGATTCATATTCATGCTACTTTAGGCTTGTTGGACCCATTACATTGCTTGTGGGCCCATTTCTTCCTTATTGGGCATCCTTAGCCCATTTTCCTTCCTTGGACATCCTCGGCCCATTTCCAATTCTACATTCCCATGGGCTTCTACTAACTCCTTTTGGGCTTCCCTAGCCTAATTACTATATTCTTCATCCTTGGGGTTCATGAGCTTTCTACAAACCCCTTACTTTCTTACTTCCTTACATCGGGCCTACTGTGACCCATTCTCACTTTTCTACATCACATAATGCCCATGGGTTTACTGCTTCTTCCTTTGGGCTCCCGTTGGCCAATTTGTTTTTCCAATGCCCATTTGTTTACTTTATGGGCCCAAGACCTATTATTCATGCCATTCGGGCTTGATGAGTTTCTTTCTCTCAATCCATTAACTCTCTTCTTGCCCATATGATTGAGCTTCTTTCTGTTACTGGGCTTTCCCAAAATGAGCATCAACAGAGGGATATAATTTCAAAAACTCTACAGGCTGAGGTATTCAAGCCACTCCAAAAGATGTTAATCCATTTTATTTGATGAAATTCGATATGTCGTACGTGCATGTACACAAACTCTAAAAGATCTTCTCTTTATTTCAAAGTTTTATTTTTTATTTTTTTTTATATAAGTTTATTTCAAAGATTTTGAATGAACTGAACATGCAAAATAATCAAACAAAATAATGCTTCGCCTATCTTTAAAATATTTTTAGCAAATTTGTAATATCAATGATTTTATAACATTCAGAACAAACAAAAAAATGAACTAGTCCTTTTGCCTTTAGATGTATAATTTTGGACGAGGATTCTAAGTTGATGGTGAATCATAAGACTTCACTATAGTCTAGTTTGTGGCCATCCTATTCAGGGATTCAAATCTTCTAGATTTCCTAGGGTGTTCTACCAAATAGATTTTCTTAAATTTTAACAATTCTTTAATGATTTAACGGTCTAGATTTGGCCACATCAGTATTCCATTAACAATAATCTTAATTGTTTTGTTTATAATATTATTTTATGAATATTGTTATTGGAACGCTGACATGGCGGAATCCAAACTATTAAATCATTGAATTGTGGTTAGGATTTAAGGAAGTTTATTGATAGAGTACTCTAGAAAATCTAGAGGATCTGAATCCTATTCAATGAGGGCCAAGCTTTTTATCATTTTGTAAGATGACAGTCTTAATCTATCATCATTCGGAATTTTTTTTTTTTTTAACGTGAAATAGCTATTTTTAGGCCAAATGTCCAGCAAGAACCCTCATGGGCATAGTTTCACATTATTATTATTGATATTAAAAAAATAAAAAATAGTAGGTCCCAATTAGTTGAATTAATAAATTAAAAATTAATTAGTATCTTAGCCGGATAATAAAAATTAACCATTATAGAAAGGATGTCATAGATCAATATAAATCTATCATCATTTGGATTTTTTTTTTTTTTAACATGAAACAGCTATTTTTAGGCCAAATGTCCAGCAAGAACCCTCATGGGCATAGTTTCACATTATTATTATTGATATTAAAAAAAATGAAAAAAATAGTAGGTCCCAATTAGCTCAATTAATAAATTAAAAACTAATTAGTATCTTAGCAGGATAATAAAAAGTAACCATTATAGAAAGGATGTCATAGATCAATATATATATATGTGTGTGTGTGTGTGTAAGGTCACAGTTTGCACCCAAGCCCAACAATATGAAGGGGACAGGCCCAAAAGGCCCAATACAATGAAATTTGTAGAGTGGGCTTGAAATCTAGGTTCTAGGGATGTTGGATAACAAAAATGGTGGGCTCGATTACCAAATCACATGTAATGAACTGTTTATGTAACATAATTTCGCCTCAGACATAAGCCGAGGACGATTTGTATTATCTTTCCTTCTTCCAAAGATAGATTACAATTATGGATGGTGGTGTGTACAGTATTTCTCTCTTTCTACTCCGATCCCTCTCTTGAACGTCTTTCTTTTCTTCATATATCCTCCTCATTCTTTCCTCCATCTTCCACGTATGGATCAGATTATCAATTTAGATACTTGTCCCATCCACCTATTCTTGAAGTCTTTGGAGGCAGCTGTAAGATTGAACCCTAATGCCCAGACATCACTTCCTCATTAATGTGGCCAGAGAAGTAGTTGCAGAGCATTCAATGTGGTGGTAACAGTTTTGTCTTAGATATTTCATGACCCTTCTTCTTATCTTGTACATCTACCATGCTTACCCTTACCTATAGGATCTTTTAGAATATTACTTGTTGACGTTAACCAGCCCTTCTCCTACCTTGGCTTTACATAGCCGAGGACATACTCCTCCTCAGACCGCGTTCTTGGATATACTTGATCAATGATCACTTCTTTACCTATTAGTATTGCTTCGTGAGTTGATATTCTTACATCCTCGGACTATTCAGTGTCCTCGGATTGAGCCTTTAGCCCAACAAACACTCTTGGGCCAATCCAACACGTATTCCTGGGCCCATTGACCCTACAATATATATATAAACACAAGAAAGGAGAATCATAAAACTATTATCGATTGTATTATAAAAAATTCAAATTTACATGATAATGAAAGCGGTCAATGTCATATTAAGAACATCGTATATTATATAAAAATAATTCCGTTCTAGGAGTTGAAGATATGCCAAGTGACTACTTTATTAATTTAATTATTATAGTCAAAACATTCAAAATAAATTAAATCTTAGTATCTTTTAAGCTTTCATATACCCAATTTTTATTAGATCTTATGTCCGTAAATGCACAAGTTGGAAGTCATCTCATTTTTCCCCGGGTCCTTGTCCCTTCACCCTATAAAAATATTATACTTGTGGATTGATCATCACACAAAGGGTGTGCAGAGATACTTATACAAATAAAATACTACTACTAAGAGTAATTCATGCATTTATTTCCTTATATTTTTTGTGGAAATTATTGTATATGAGTTTAGTCTAAAGTTAGTAAAGATTTGCACATTTAGTGGAACTCGGGATTGACTTGCGAGTAACTCAGGATTGCAGCACCCGCGAGTTGAAATGTGAGAAGCATGTGTGTTAGGACATATGTGGATATTGTTAAAGACATATGTTATGTAAATTGGCTAATCCTTTGACAAAACGCTCTTTACTTGTAGTTGGGTAGATCTAAGATGAGTTTAGTATTCAAGGAACAAGAGTTCAAGTCTAGTATTGAAGCCATGCAAAACTGTCTAAGAAACAAGTGAAGAAGTGTTGTTCATTAAATCTCGACAGATAGATGTCTATTGAGATTTAATGATGAATCTCGATAGCTGCTCGACAGAAACAATATCTATCAAGAATTACGAAATTCAGATTTTCGGATCTAATTTCATGCATATCCAAGTGTATTTGTGTAGGTTTTTTTTTTCTCATAATCCTAGACATATATAAGGATTATTTTAAGGGTCGTCTCACTTGATGAAAACAGATGCAAAATCATTATTCATGCATATTGTGACCGGAGACAATTGCCCTAATTCATAATATTATCTGTAGAAGTTACTGTGTCTTTGCACCAAGGGTTTTGTAACCAAGGAGTTTCTTGATCTTCATCGTTGGATGAATTAAAGAACTTTGCAACCAACATCATTTTCAAGTTGGTGTGTTAGTCACATACTTGGATCCGTGCATCGATTGGTTAGTAATATATTGGGAGTCGTGCATTAAAAGGAGAGATTGTCACTACATTATAAGTCCAATTGGGTATTGGGGGTTGGTATAAAGTATTGAGATTATTTTACTTGTAACCGCTTGTTTTGATAATAGTGGATTCTCGGGAGTGGTGACCTTCAATTCACCCGGTGGGGTTTTGCCTCGGTAGTTTTTCCCATTCGTAAACAAATCACCTGTGTCAAACTTATTTTTCGCTGTATTTACTTTAGTTGGTGATTTGTTTGTGCTACAACACTTATTGCATGTAATTGAATCTAATTAATTAACTTGGCTAATAAATTTATTAATTTACCAAATGGGTCAATACATTCTTGGCTTATTAATGTGAAAGGAAGTTCAAAAGTTTGTTAGAGTTGGAGAACTTGCGAGTGGGTGTACCTGCGAGTTACATTGACAATTCAATTTGTTGAACTAGTTGTGCATCTTATAAATCGGAAACACCCATCTTGAATGTGTTAGAATTGAACCTTTATTGTGAGAGCCAAACACATTAGTTTCTCTACACCTCTTCCAGCGGTGACTCTAGAAATTTTTTCTAGAGTGGTCATTATGAAACTTAAATTTTACAAGATCTAATAGAAAGAGATATATTGACAAAAAAAAAAAAAATGCAAATACATAAAATCTTACAATTGTCTTCTATGAGTTTTCTTATTTTGAAACCTTTGAATAATAGTCTCATTATCAATTCTGCAAGTTATATCTCTTTCAAAATTTTAATTTGATAAAAATTTTCTTGTACTTTTCCTTTTTGTTTGTAAGGGCCAAATATATTGTTAAGGGGACCAAAGTTTAAGGACAATGTTTGACTACAAACTTAGTAACATGAATACATATTGAAAATCTAACTGTTGAACTATTTGCTTTTATATTTTTAAAACATATGTCAAATTTCATGTCAATCAGATGTTATTTACTATTTAATCCATAAACTTATTTTTTTTATGTATACTTTTAGACTACAAAACTTGAAATTTAAACATCTGATTGATGATATAGTTATTAATCTTTAATTTGATTGAAATTTAGTAAGCATGGAGGATATAAGAAGAAATGTAATCCAACGATGGATTTTTCAAAATTCACATCCAATAAACAATGTTAAGTGGAGTTGAACCCTTATGCTATAATCAAGTTTGTTGCTAAATTTTGTTCAAAGTTTAATTATGTTAGGCCAAAAAAAATTTAGGGTGGTCACAAATTTTTTTTAAAGGTAAAAAAATCATAAAATCTTTAAATTTTATATATAATGATAATTTTTTTTCTAGGTCAGAGTGGTCCTATGACCACACTGGCTTCAATATGGAGTCCCATGATCTCTTCCTTCTCCCATTGCCATACATTGAGAGAAGATTAACCCAAACACAACCTATACACAAATTGAGGGTTGAGAGTGTGTTGGTTCATTGGGAAGCATTGGAGCTTGACCATATATTTAGTCGGCAAGGCGTGATGGTGCAATTAGGTGGTATTGCAGGATCCTGAAAGCTAGTGAAGACAAAACTCCAAGTAGCCTGTTGGTAGCAGAAGCTTGGAGAGCTTAAGTACAGTAAATAGATTAGGCTTGGAGGGTCTCTTTAGTTATTATTATATTCCAACTTATTTTATGCCGAGTTCTTCATTTTTCTTTTTTGATAGCACATCTGGTGTTATTTTTGGATAGCATCCTTTGCTTATTGCCCTTGGTTTAATTGCTTTGTTCAATTATGTTTATCCATGCTCTAGTTTATTGCTTCAGTTGATAATTAGTTAATTATGTAAATTTTATATTAATTGTGATTAGCTTAAAATTAATCATTTTGTAATTAAAATTGGGGGGGGGGGGGTGTGGTGGTCTAAATTAGCATCTACTAATTAGGCTAGTGTATTTTCAATAACAGTTTGCCAATTACCTTCTGGCCCTGATGGAATTCCATTCCCATTTGTAAAGTCTAATCGAGGTTGATTTCTCTCACATTTCAATGGAGAAAGAAAGAAAAAAAAACATTCATGATATCTCAATGTTTTTTCAGATTTGATATTTCTAACATATATACTCTAGTTATTTATTTATTTTTGGATAGGTGTTTATATCAATTTAGATATAAGAGTTTGTGTGAGGACCCGAAGATCCGAAGACCCGAGGATCCAAAGAACTGAAGACCCGGAGACATACTGGAAGGTATAATGAGCAGAGGAGAATAAAAGAACCTGCCCGAGGACAAAGTGGGATGGTCGGGCAAGGAACGAAAGAGAGATTGATGATGTATGGGACATATTGCAAATATCCAGGTGGGGTTGGATAACTATGAGCATTGGATTGAATGTTTTGTACCAACCATTCTGGCCGCATTAAATAAAGGAATACCAGCTTTGTCCGCTGCATTAATGTAGACATGACCTGAACAGTACAAAACACAGAGCTAAAGCTTTTCTCCATTACCAACTACAAAGGATTGGACAGGTGTCAGTATAAGGGATTAAGTAGATGGAGAGGTGTAAGGCTGAGATAATAAGGGCAAAGGGTATAAATAAGAGAGGAGAGACATAGAAAGGGAGACTTTTGTTGTTGTTACCCTCTCTACAAATTCATTGTATTTGGATCTCTAGTCATAAAACGTATTGTGGCAGTCAGTTTGTTGTATGATTTTTGGGTTTACAATTGGCGCCGTCTGTGGGAACAACAAAGTGAGACATTCTGGTTTAAAGGTATATGGCAGAGGCAAGTCCAGAAAGGGAAGAATCAGTAAGATCACGACGAAGAAACTTAACCGTAAGTCTCCAACGGGGAGTAGGGAAGAGACGTACTTCAGGGGTGGTGGTGGGATCGCATCGTGGCGGTTAGGGGGCTGAGCAACGATCACCAACTGAGGGGCAAATGTCTCGCGACGATGTGTTGCAACAAATGCAGTCTGAGATAGATTACTTACGCAGGCGCTTAGATAGTAAGAAGCGGGGAAGGAAGAGCTCTTCTTGCTCTTCCAGCGACAGTTCTGAAGCAAAATTTGGAGGAAATGAACTTCCAGCACTTGAGTCTCCTCACAGTGAGGCCCGTGTGAGTGCTTCTTTGGGTGTTAGGACAGGGAAGCGGAAGGAGACGCAAGGTGAAAGTGGAGCATACCACGGTGATGGAAACAATGCAATGGGTAAAGCTTTGAGGCAAATTTCAAAATCCCCCTTTGTGGCCAGGATAAATAGGGCAAAGCTCCCCCGCAGGTTTTCTCAACCTATATTTACTATTTACAATGGAAGGACGGATCCTGTAGAACACATCAGTCATTTTAATCAAAAGATGGCTGTCTACTCGAATAATGAGGCGCTGATGTGTAGAGTGTTTCCCTCCAATAATGCGGTGGTTTGATGCTTTGGCGGAAGGTTCCCTAGCGTCCTTTGAAGAATTGACTAGGGCATTCGGGGCACGGTTTATAACTTGTAGTAGGATCCCAAAACCCTTGGATGCGCTACTATCTATGGCCATGAGGGAAGGAGAAACGCTCAAAACTTATTCTGATTGATATTGGGAAATGTATAATGAAATTGACGGAGATGTGGAAAGTGTGGCTGTGAGAACTTTTAAGGTGGGGCTTCCCACGGAGCATGGATTGAGAAAGTCCTTGACAATGAAAGCAGCTGTAGATATGCGCCAGCTTATGGACTAGATAGATAAATATAAACGGGTGGAAGAGGATCAGATGCAAAGCAAAGGAAAAGTGAAGGTATATCTGGAGAAGAAAGATCTTCGGGGAGTGGGGTTTCAAGGCAGTCGGCCTAAGCGAGACTTTCCAAGTCATCCAATGTCCGCCGAAACTCCTTTGGTTAATTCATTGTTCAAGGAGCCTATACATCACATATTGGAGAAAATTCGGCATGAACCGTAATTTAGACCACCTAACAAGATGAGTGGAAATGCATCCACGAGGAATCAAAATCTTCATTGTCATTATCATCAAGACAAAGGACATACCACAGAAGATTGTCGGACATTGCGTGATCATTTGAACCAACTAGCTAAAGCTGGGAAGATCAATCACTTCTTGGCTAGACTGGACGGGCAAGTGGGACAACAAGGTACGCGAATGTATTGGGAAAATACTCCTCAGCTAGCTCTAGGCACCATTAACGTTATTTTGGCGCAGCTGAGAAAAGAAGTCGGATATCCTTCACGGATCATGTCCGTGCAAAATGGGTTTGGAAACGAAGTCATGGAGGAAAACAACCAACTGGTTAAAAGAATGAGGTTCTCGGCGACGCCGGTATTGGGGTTCTTTGATAAAGATGAAGAGGGCACGTATCAACCCCATGACGATGCATTGGTAGTAACTATTCGTATAAGGGGATACGACGTGAAGCGAGTCCTGGTGGATGATGGAAGTGGTGTAGAAATCATGTATCCTGACTTATTTACTGGTTTAAAGTTGAGAGAAGAGGATTTGGAGAAGTATGATTCCCCATTGGTAGGCTTTGACGGGAAACCGATAATTCCACGGGGGATGATTAGGTTACCTATACAGGTGGATGGTACCAAAGTCCAAGTTAACTTCATAGTTGTTATGGCATATTCACCTTACATGGCTATTTTGGCTAGGCCTTGGCTCCATGCAATGGGGGCAGTTTCGTCAACTTTGCACGTAATGGTGAAATATCCTATCCGAGGAAATCTGGGAGTGTTACATGGAAGCCAGTTGGTAGCCAGGCAGTGTTTGATGTCTGCAAATATCAGAACAAGCCAAGGTTCATCAACGGGGGTGACACCGGAGGCATTATAGCAACTAAAGAAATCTGCTCGGGAAGTAGGTGTTGATAAGGATGGAGGTTCTTCCGAGGAGTTGGACAAAATATGTATAGGAGAAGATAAGGAGAGATATTTTCAGGTGGGATCACAGTTACCAGTGCTAGAAAGGGAGGAGTTAGTTCAATTCTTACAGGATAATATTGATGTTTTCGCGTGGACGACCTATAACATCCCGGGAATCGATCCGGAATTCATTTGCCACCATTTGAATGTTAGTCCTAATGCAATGTCCCAGAAGCAGCCTCCTCAGCATGCATCCCAAGAGCATGCAGAGGCAGTTAAAGAGGAGGTTAACAAGCTAAAGCAAGCCGGGGCAATTAAGGAACTTTTTTATCCCGAGTGGCTGGCCAACACTGTTGTGGTAAAAAAGAAGAACGGCAAATGGAGAGTTTGCGTTGACTTCATTGATCTAAACAAGGCATGTCCAAAGGATCCTTTCCCTATCCCAAGAATTGATCAATTGGTGGATGCAACTGTTGGGCATCCCCGGATGAGTTTCTTGGATGCTTTTCAAGGTTATCATCAAATCCCTATGGCATTGAATGATCAGGAGAAGACAACTTTTCGTGCTCCTAATGGCAATTATCATTATCGAGTGATGCCCTTTGGTCTTAAGAACACAGGCTCCACTTATCAACGGATGGTGACTAGAATGTTTGATTCACAGTTGGGGCGTAATATGGAGGCATATATCGATGATATGGTGATCAAAAGTAAGAAGGCGGGAGACCATTTGAAGGACCTACATGAAACTTTCTCAGTACTTAGGAAGTATAAATTGCGTTTAAATGCATCTAAGTGCTCTTTCGGAGTAGGCTCGGGAAAGTTCCTCGGGTATATGATAACTCATCAGGGAATTGAAGTTAATCCTGACCAAATCAAAGCCATCTTAAGGTTGCATCCTCCTCAGAATCCTAAGGAGGTACAAAAGCTAGCTGGAATGTTTGCAGCCTTGAATAGGTTTATATCCCGGTCTGCGGATAGGTGTCGACCTTTTTATCGTCTTTTACATAAATGGAAAGATTTCCAGTGGACAGATGAGTGTAACTTGGCTTTTGAAGATTTGAAACAATACTTGACGAACCCACCGATATTATCAAGGTTGGAAAAGGAAGAGGTGTTGTATGCCTATCTAGCCGTCACGAACTATGCTGTAAGTCTTGTCCTAATAAGGAATGATGACGGGGTTCAAAAACCAATATATTATATTAGTAAATCTTTACAAGAGGCCGAGCGGCAATATTTACCCTTGGAAAAAGCTCTTCTAGTCGTTGTACATGCTATAAGGAAGCTGCCCCATTATTTTCAAGCTCATACAATAGTGGTGCTCACCTAGTTGCCTCTACAGGCTATCATGAGGAAATCGGACTACACGGGTCGTGTAGCTAAATGGGGAACCAAGCTGGGAGCTTATGATGTTAAATATATGACCCGGACGGCTATTAAAGGGCAGGTTCTTGTCGATTTCATGGCTGAATTCACAGAAAGTGGCACTAAGCAGGACGATGCAATGATGACTGTAATGACTATTGGGCTTGGGAATGTCCCTCTTTGGGAAGTTTATACGGATGGGGCGTCAAATCGAAAGGGAGTCGGGATTGGAGTTGTGTTAATTACTCCCGAGAAGTTAGTTATGGAAAAGTCATTGAGGCTTGGATTTATAGCCACTAACAATGAGACCGAGTATGAAGCTCTCTTGACGGGCGTCCAAATGGTTAGGCATTTGGGAGGAGAAATAGTGGAGTTGTATTGTGATTCCAGACTAGTTGTCGGACAAATTAATGGAGAGTTTGAGGCAAGAGATGAGAGAATGAAGAAATATCTTGAACGAGTCAAAGGGGTGTTAAGTTTGTTTAAGAGTTTTCAAGTACGACAGATTCCAAGAGGGCAGAACGCTCATGTCGACTCATTAGCCATGTTAGCCACATCGCTGGGCTCAAAGTTGCCACGGACGGTGATGGTAGAAGATTTGTTGACCTCTAGCCTTACAAGCATCTCGGCAGTCAGGGTTCATAGCATTCGCGTGGGCTCGAGCTGGATGGATCCGATTGTAACCTTCCTACAGCACGGTGTATTTCCTGAAGATAAAGTGGTAGCCAAGAAGGTACGGAGAAGTGCTCCCTGATATTGGCTGTCGGAAGAGCATAAGCTATACAGACGATCTTACTCGGGGCCGTATTTGCTCTGCGTACATCCTGAAGCTGTGGAGCCCTTGTTGGAAGAGTTACATGAAGGAATATGTAAGAGTCATACTAGAGGACGATCATTAGCCCACAGAGCCATGACTCAAGGGTATTGGTGGCCAAACATGCAGAGGGCTTCCCAAGAGTATACAAGAAAGTGTGATCAGTGTCAAAGGTTCGCGCCAAACATTCATCAACCAGGGGGTGCCTTAAATCCATTGTCTAGTCCATGGCCCTTTGCTAAGTGGGGCTTGGATATCGTCGGACCTTTTCCTCGGGCAGTTGGTAATAAGAGATGGCTCCTTGTCAGCACGGATTATTTTACGAAATGGGTGGAAGCTGAACCATTAGTCAATATCAGGGATGTAGGTGCTAAGAAGTTCATTTGGAAGAATATCATAACTCACTTTGGAGTCCCACATACCTTGATTTCTGATAATGGACTCCAATTTGATAGCAAGGCTTTTCGCCGGTATTGCGCAGATATGGGAATAAGGAATGGATATTCAACACCGGCCTATCCTCAAGGAAATGGTCAAGCCGAAGCTACAAATAAAGTTATTTTCGCTAGATTAAAGAAGCGTTTAGACGATGCTAAAGGACGATGGGTAGAAGAGTTGCCTCATGTGTTATGGGCTTATCGTACTACGCCCCGAAGATCGACAGGCGAGACACCCTTTTCAATGACATATGGAATGGAAGCTGTAATCCCGTTGGAGTCGGGCTTTCCCACCTTGAAATTCGATCAGTATAATGATGTAAGTAATCATGACATGCTGCATGATAGTTTGAATACCATCGAAGAAAGAAGAGAAGTAGCCAGTGTGAAGATGGGAAGCTATCAACAGAAACTCAAGCAAACATATGACAAGGGAGTTAAATCAAGACCTTTGGTACCAGGCGATTTGGTGTTAAGAAAAGTGGTAGGAACAGCGAGAAATCCTGCTTGGGGTAAATTATGACCTAACTAGGAAGGGCCGTATAGAATTACGTCAGTAGCAGGTATAGGGGCTTATCGTTTGGAAGATCTGGATGGAAGGGTGGTTCATCGCCTTTGGAATGTAAATAACTTACGACGTTATTACTATTAAGGAAAGAGCTTTCTTTTGTATCAGTTGTAGGCTCATTTTGTTCCATTGGCATGTGTATTTTCTTTTACTGTTATACCAATACAAGTGTTAAGCTGACCTTAGTCCTTGTTCGGCTCCTCGGGCCACAAGTCTAAGAGAAATTAACAACTTATACCAATACAGGTATTAAACTGACCTTAGTCCTTGTTCGGCTCCTCGGGCCACAAGTCTAAGAGAAATTAACAACTTATACCAATACAGGTGTTAAACTGACCTTAGTCCTTGTTCGGCTCCTCGGGCCACAAGTCTAAGAGAAATTAACAACTTATAAAAGTCAAGTGTTAAGCCAAATTTAGGTCATGACCGGCTCCTCGGGCCACAAGTCTAAAAGCTAATAACTAAGTTTTGACATAATTTCGTTTCTTGGCGAAAGGTTAAGTGTTAACTTAACGTAATCTAGTTTCTGAAAAGTTAAGTGTCAACTTAAATTAATCTTGTTGCGTGGTGAAAGTCAAGGTTAAGTTGATCTTGTTTCTTGCTTAGTTTCTCAAATTATAAGTGTAAGACAAAAAAATGAACACCGTGTACTGTTGGCTTATATGGCAAAAGTGGTTGGTACGATCCATTATACATATGCATGAAAACTTAACATTTGAGCGGTAAGGAATTGTGTTTGACAAATGAATAATAACAAAGTAGATATTGGAGTCTTGAAATATGATAACAATAAACAACAAAAAGCACAACACGGTTATCTATCTTTTCCATTCAGTAAAAAAAAAAAAAAACAACAAAGAAAAGAATAAAACGAAAAACAACAAGATTAAGCGCTGGGTTATTTGTCTTTCTTCTTTTCTGTTTCTTTCTCTTTTTTCTTGTTTTTTGCTTATCCCCCTTCCTTCGGGTCGGCTTCATTTACTTCATCCATGGGCTTGGCTTGAGGAGAGGGGTTTTCAGTTATTTGCACAGCAGATGGATTAGGCTCCAGAATGGATGCAGCTGAGTCACTCGTAGGTTTAGGGGGAGCAGGAGCTAAGTGCAAAGCAGGAGGGTAGTAAACACTGTCAGGAGCTCGAAGCTTGGAGTCAGTGGATACTTCAGCAGGATCTAAAGCTCGACCCCACACTTCTAAACAAAATGCTCTAGCAATCCCTTTGAGTTGGGCGGTCAAGTTGTCAACAGCCTTCTTCACTTCGACATCATATGCTGCTTGCTCAGCATTAGCCTTCTCCTGCTCCTTAGAAGCTAGTTCCTTCTGTGCTTGCTTAAGTTCAACCACAGTAAGGGTAAGTCTGCTTTGAGCTTGCTTCTGGGCCTCGAGAGCCAGGTTAGCCTGCGATTCGTAACTCTGCAGGGTAGACTCAGCGTTTTTGTGAGCTTTTTCTACCTCGACTAGGTGGATGAGGGTCTCCTTCAAGTTTTGTTCAGCTTCGTTCTGAGCCCTCACAGCTACCTCGGCATTATGCTCGGCTTTCCTGGTTAAGTCCAAGGAATGGTCCACCCATTCCTCAGCCATGAATGAAGCCTGGACAGCCTACAATGCACATGAATTAAGAAAGTTAGATGAGTAATGCTATTCACAGAAATAAAGATAGAATGATAAAGACTTTGGAAAATACCTTAGCTAAATCCTGTTTCAGAGATAGGAAGACTTCTTTTTTGCGGAAAGACCGCAGTTCAGCCATATCCTCGGGAAGGTATAGGGCCTTTTCCAAGCATTCAGCTACCAAGCTTGAGCTTCCCTTCTTCGGGTCCCTAAGATTGGCATCATCAAGAACGGGGCTGCCTGAACTTAAGGTGAAGTTAGGTCGCCAAACTGATGCCTTCCTTATTGGATCGCTACTGGTGTCCTTGGAAGGTCCAGTATGAGCAGCTTTCTTGGAAAGGGCTTTCCCAGCCCTAATATCTTTAGAAGAAGGATTGGGGTTCTCCCCTTTTTCGATTTCTATAATGTTTTTGCTACTCTGACCCCTCTTTTTTTTTTTGTCCACGACCTCGGCGAGAGGTGTACGTGTCATGGCGGGGGTGATTGGACAAGGAGGTACGGCCACGGCAGGGGAAAAATAGCCCGTGTGTGCTTGAAGCAATGCCAGTAGGTCGGGTTCTTTCTCTTGGAAACCCATATCGCTGGTTGAAGGAGGTGAACTGCGAGGGGCGTCTTTGCGGTAAAAAACTTCAAAGTCTTTTTCCGTCACTTTGGGATGACTAGACTCGGGAGTTAAAGCTTTTTCTTCTACCGGTAGATTAGCGGATTGCTCTAGGGGGTAAAGTAACTTGGCTGCAAGAGGGGCGGGAAGTTGTGCATCTTGAGTTCCTGCGGGAGGAGGTGTAGGTAGTAAGAAGCCAGGAACCGCAATGTCAATACGAGCTAGCCAAAGATCCCTAGCTCGGATTACGTTCTTTGGACTTTGAAATCGTTTAGTGGAAGGGTTGTAGCCGAGGATGATGTGGGCTGCTCGCAGTTGTCCGTCTCTGTGCAAGAATATTTCTAATCGGAGAATTCTGTTTAAATCTTGACGGTTCACAGCGGCTATGTTCGAAACGGTGTGGTAGTTGTCTGCAGTAAGGAGTAAAAACAGTAAGGAAGAGTTAATCAATGATTAGGGCATAAACGAAAGACGGTTATTCCTAAGTATTATATCGGCCCTCAAGAACCCTACCTGGCACCCCATCTTGGGTAGGGCAGTGTAAGCCATCATGCCAATTCCCCGAGACGATGAGGTAATCCTCGTCCATTCCTTTGCTTGAGTCAGGCAAGCAGGAGATTAGGCTAACGGCGGGGACCCTACACTTCATGTAATATTTGGTTCTGTCCCATTTTTGGCAATTGTACACCCAGTTTACATCATGCCAAGTCAAATTGGTTCCCATTTTATGATTTATGGCATCAACACATCCTAAAATCCTAAGGACATTGGGGAAACATTGAGCTGGGGTAAGCCTATAGTTTACAAGAAAATCTCAGGTTACTCTACCCATGGGAATTTGCATTCCGCCTTCGATAAAAGCGATCATGGGAATTAAAACTGACTCGGGTGGCCGTGATACGAGTAGACACTCTTCTTCCTCACAATATTGAATGTCTATATCGTCAGGAATCTTATATTGGGTTTTAAAGGCGGCCTTCGCCTCATCTGTTTTTACTAGCTTAGCGTATCTACCTATTAACCCTTACGGCGGGAAAAGAAAAGTAAACAAGCAAAAAGAAACAAAAGGAGAGCAGACACACCTCTGAAGAGTGCTTAAAATTGTTCCTCAAGAGCTCTCTTTTCCTTTAATCCTTCAAAGCGCCAAAATGAGCTTCAGCCAGCCTGAAGGTTCGCTTTTATAGGAATGAGAAAACAAAAATAATAATGGAAGGGCGGTAACTTTCCCGCTCATAATTGAGATCCCAATCTGAGCCGTACGATATCCATCCAGCCGTAGAACGTGCGTAGGAAAAGAACCGCCTGACACCATAAATGCTCCATCGTGGACTACGAGGCGTCAGAAGCGTGTCATGGGCAGCGAAAAGACGTCCATACGTGTGAAAGCAAAAAGCATGTAAGAAGCGTGTCCGAGAAGTTAAAACTTGGTTATTAACTCACGGTTAATAACTCAAGTGTTAAGGGGCTGTTGTGAGGACCCGAAGATCCGAAGACCCGACGATCCAAAGAACTGAAGACCCGGAGACATACTGGAAGGTATAATGAGCAAAGGAGAATAAAGGAACCTGCCCGAGGACAAAGTGGGATGGTCGGGCAAGGAACGACAGAGAGATTGATGATGTATGGGACATATTGCAAATATCCGGGTAGGGTTGGATAACTATGAGCATTGCATTGAATGTTCTGTACCAACCATTCTGGCCGCATTAAATAAAGGAATATCAGCTTTGTCCGCTGCATTAATGTAGACATGACCTGAACAGTACAAAACACAGAGTTAAAGTTTTTCTCCATTACCGACTACAAAGGATTGGACAGGTGTTAGTATAAGGGATTAAGTAGATGGAGAGGTGTAAGGCTGAGATAATAAGGGCAAAAGGTGTAAATAAGAGAGGAGAGACACAGAAAGGGGGACTTTTGTTGTTGTTACCCTCTCTACAAATTCATTGTATTCGGATCTCTAGTCATAAAACGTATTGTGGCAGTCAGTTTGTTGTATGATTTTTGGTCCTTACAGTTTGTTAGAGGCTTTTTTTTTTTTTTTTTTTTTTTTTTTTTTTTTTCAATTGTAGAAATGTTATGTCGTGATTTGAATGAAATCATTACTTTTATCAAGGTCTATCATTGATATAACTTTTAACATGGAACAATTACAATGTATAATATCAACAACCATAAAAACAAATTGTTGTGTCGCAACCTTTATTGTAGATATAATGAATAATGCTATAAACACAATAATTTTTACAATAATTAAGTTAAAAAGTATTTACTAGATTTTCTTTGGCTCAATAATGAGAACTAGGAATTTATCTTTGGAGCCAAACAAAAAATAATTTTTTTTCTTTGTATATATAAATTGTATTCCTACTATGTATAATAGTTTCAAATAGTAATGTTAATTCAATTCAATATGTACAAAAAATATCTATTTATTAAATTAAACAATTAATTGTCGAGATTGAGAAAAAGAATGAGTCAATAGTTTTTAATTTGCCTATAGACCTAGATTTCAAAATAAATTATCACCATTAGCATGTAATCCATGCAAACGCATGGATACATTTAAAATTAAACACAATTTTTACTATAAAAATATAAATAATTAGTCAAATTATTTATAAAAAAAAATGCAACACATGCATACGTATAAATACATTGAAAATTAAACACAATTTTTATTATAAAAATATAAATAATTAGTTGAATTATTTTTTTTAAAAAAGTAAACGTAATTAGTCTAATATTAAAATTCTTACATAAATTTAATACTACTTAAGATCATTTTTTTTTCTTCTAATTTTTAATAAGATAGAATGTGTGGTGATTTTTGTTGTGGGTGATTTTTATTGAGTATATGTAATTGGTTCTTTTATTTATTTTATAGTTCATTAATATTAGATTTTTATTATTTTGCACTCATTAACTCACTTAGCACAAAAATTAAAAAACTTAAGTGGACACATGATACAAATCTAAGTGGATAATGATGGTATAATTCACACATAAATATAGGCACATAGCGCACAATTGGATTCTAATTTTAAATTCTAATTAAATTTTGTTTAAGTTTTACCTATTAATATATATATATACACAAAAAAATAGTACTAGTATATTTTAATAACAGATAAATATATGACAAGAAAAGTCTAAGAGAAATGCTAGGGACACATACTTTTGCACAACTTTAGTCACAACTTGCCACATGGCGAGTTGTGATCGATTAGAATATGTCCCCACATGACCCACTAATACACTCTAACCAATCATAACTAGTCATGTAGCAAGTTGTGACATAAAATTGTGTAAAAGTGTGTGTCTTTAGCATTTCTCAAAGTCTAAATAGAAAAAATGAGAAGAAAACGTACCTAGGAATTCTACGCTAGTACACTTGCTTTTGTAGACTGTTTTTAACCATACACGTGCGGAGTATTGGAGGTAATAATTATATATATATATATATATATATATATATATATATATATATATATATATATATATATATATATATATATATATATATATATTTGGACGGTTGTATCAAAATTTTAATGTTACACCTCTAATGGCTTCGTAAATAACGTAAGAAGTAAGAAGTGAAGAAGTAAAGGAAAGAAACATGGGAAAAAAAACAAGCAGATCAGTTGTCAGTCTTAAGACGTTGGAGAGAGATAAAATTTCAAAAGAGTCACTTGAATTGATGGTGTTTGCAACTGCACGGTGGCGTGCAGGTACCTTCCCTTTCTGTTAGGGACATATTTTACATATTTGGCTAATTTTTTGACAAAATGCACTTTATTTGTAATTGAGTAGATCTAAAATGAGTTTAGTACTTCAAGAAACATGTTGTTCAAGCCAAGTATTAAAGCCATGAAAATTAGACAAAAAAACAAGTGAAGAAAAGCTGTTCATTAAAGCTCGACAGATAGCTTGACAGATTATCTATCGAGACTTATGAAATCAGAATTTCTAGATTTGATTTTCGACCGATGCTAAAATATTTGTGTAGGGTTTCTCTTCTCACAACTCTAGACATATATAAGGCTTATTTTAAAGGCCGTCATTGTGGATGTACACATAGAGAACATATGAAAAAGTGATTGAGGGCCTTATTTTCTCTGAAAGAAATTATTGCGTCTTTTGCACCTTAGGGTTTTGTAATCAAGTACGTCTTGAACTTCCTTGTTGATGAAGTGAAGAACTTTGCAGCCAACAACATCTTCTTCAAGTTGGTGGAGTTAGTCACGTATTGGGATCCGTGCATCATTGGTTAGTCATGTACTGGGGCAAAAGGGTGGCGTTCATATATTAAAGGGTTTAGAGGTTCTGAAACGATAGAAGGTTTCAGCTATAAGTTCATCGACGGGAATTGTAGAGACTAAGGACAAATGTTTTGTACTAGATCTAAAACTTCTCTTTACTATAGTAAATTGCTTTTCGGGAAGGTTTTCCCTCAGGTTTTTTACTGAGAAACTAGTTTATTTCATTGGTTTTCTTGGGTCATCATATCCTGTCTTATTTACTTTTCCGCTGTGCTTGATATTGACATGATAATGATGTTTGTTTGTTTTAACAAGGTTTATTCATAATAAATCTAATTAACAACTTGAGTTTAAAACTTGTTAATTCTATCAACTAGGGTCTAAATTTCCCAACACTTTCTATGAAGAATTTAGAGGCAAATCATAGCCTCATCTCCTGCCATTGTAACGTCGTCTGCTTTATAGTAAGACCTAGGAGGAAAATTAGAATTTTTTTTTTCTCTCTTTTGTTTTTTGGGTGAATGTCTATTTTAAGTTTTTGATATATAACATAAAATGAAAGTTAAAAGTAATTTAGACTTATTTACTTACACAACATTTTCTCAACTTTTTACATCAAATTACTTTTTTGCCTGCTTATAATAACCAATAACAACTTGCTACTTAAGATTTGTTGTAAAAGTTGTACAAATATTTCTTAAATATTTTTCTGTGATTTGGGGGGGGGGGGGGGGGACAAAAGCATATCTAAGTCCTTGAAAATTGTTAAATTGTTAAATTGTTGTGGATAACTCATATCTTAATATATTTACTAAGAGCATAGCATTGGGGTGTAAAACCTTTCGGTTGCTATTTTAGCAACTCACTTGCTCAATTTGAGCTTCGCCCAAGTGTAGGTTGCTAAAATTTTTTAGCAACCATGAATAGTAAGGTTGTATATATACAACATACTATTCTTGGTTGCTAAACATAAAAGTAAATATAAAAGTATATGAAAGTACAAAAAAGATGAAAGAGAGATGGGAGAGAAGAGAAAGAATGAGTTGATATGATAGTTTATATTATTTTATTGGGTTTTATGTAAAAATAAAATTTATGATGTTGGGTGTATTATTAGATGAGTTAGTAAAATAGATAAAGTAGTAGTTGAGAATATAAAAAATAAGTATTTTTTTTACATCTCCATTGCTAGTACTCTAATATTTAACTCTGCGTGACATTATTTTTTTTTACCCACTCATAGTAACTGTGGGGACCCGAGGAGCTAGGATAAGGACCCGAGGATCAAACGTGAAGACTAATGAATAAAAGGTATGGTAAGGAGGACGAAAGTCAAAGACCCGAAGGTCCGAGGATGCGAAAGCAGGGTTACCCGAAGAAGTACAAAGAGTAAATCGGTGATGCATTAGAGAGATATTGAAAATATTTGGATGGAGGGTAGGTAACTGTGAGCACCGCATTGAATGTTTTGCACCAAGCTTACTGGCCGCATTGAATAGGGAGCACTAACTTTATCTGTTGCATTAATGTGGAGGTGACCTGAACAGTACAAGACACAGCACTAGAACTTCTTTCCATTACCGACTACAAGTATTACAAGTAAATAGACAAGTGTCAGCAAATGAAGCTAGTGAGGTGAGAGATGAAGGGTTGAGATAGCAAGAGCAAGGAATATAAATAGGAGAGGAAGAAATAGAGAAGGGGGGCGAGTGCTGGAGGGAGAGAGAGTCTTAGAGAGTGTATTGTTGATCTTGGTGAATTAATTAGAATGCCATTATCTTTGTTTTTTGGTTCCTTCTCTATAAATTCGTTGTTTTGGGCCTTGAATTATTGGACTTCCTTTAGATTGTTGGGCTTGTGCATGATTTTTGGTCCTTACAGTAACTTTTCAGTTTGTAAATGTATATTTTTTTACTTAGGAGTTGAGTATTTTTTTTTGTTGTTGTTGATAATCTGCCATTTCATTAGATTAACAAGAATAAAAGGAAGTACAAAAATCTTGCCTACAAGCTAGTTAAGGAGAGTGATTATAATTTACAAAGCTGTTGCCTATGCTATTGATCTTGCCTGATCTACCCCGTGATTAGATGATTCGATAAAGATAGCAATGATACTCGGCACCTCTAAGAAACACACACATAGGCTATAATCTCTTCCCAACTTATTCTCAACTTGTCACATCCATTGAACACAGTGTTCTTCTAGCCGCACAACAAAAATTCACAACCATTTCACTCACTACAGTCTTATCTCCTAATATAAGGGTCTTAAAAAAAAAAATGAAGAAGAAGGCAGATTGTGATTGGCCCATGTGTAAAGTGATATAATAATTTTGAAACGTTATTCAATTATTATGAATTTTTTATAGTATACTTACCTTTATTTAAGACTATAAACAAGCTAAGTTGAGTCGAATATTAAAAAGTTAGATTTGTTGATTTAAATTTAGGGCCAATTACAACTTATTTACATGTGATTTGGCTAAAATTTAAGTTGTCTATAAGTGGATTAAAATTTAAGTTGTCTATAAGTGGATTAAAATTTGACTTTTTACCAATCTGAAGTTTGACCAAAATTTAAGTTGTCTACATGTGGTTTAAAATCTCATAATGCAAGTGTTTCATTTGATTCTTTTTGATTTGATTTGATATTGTATTTTTATTTTTTTTTTTTGAATAAGAGAAACATAAAAGTGAAATAAAATTATATATTTAACCATACTTTTAACAAATATGGATTAAAGAAATATAATTGAACTAACCTCAAGTGGGATAAAATGTCAAATTTCAAACCACATGTAAAGAACTTAAATTTCAGCCAAATTACAGGTAGATAAGTTGTAATTTGCCTTTAAATTTATTTCGAACATGAGCTGAGTTTGAGTTCCACCAAATACGATTACATGTTTAAGTTTAATTCATTTTCTTTTTGAACAAACCCAAGCTTATTAAACCCAATTAATTTACTCTTTTTCTATATGTAATAAATATGTGACTAAATTGTTTTAATGCATTTTTAACTATAAATGGACTTATTATATTATCAATAAACTACACATAACAATTTGATATTATATAAACTTATTTACAAATAAACAATATCCAATTTCAAATTTTCATAAGCCTATTTTTACAAGTATGTATATATTAAATCTTATATTTATGATCTTGTTTACAGTCGTATTATTATATTTGAATTTAATTCGTTTAATAGTTAAATTTAAACTTACATTTAAGTTTAGTTTGTTTGCTAAACAAACCAACGTCAATAAACTTTTTACCTTTCTAAACTCTGAATTGTTTGGTTTATCTACATCCCACGCTCTATTGGTGTTCAAACCTTTTCTCGTAACTACTGCCATAATTTATAGGTTATACCCACGATGCTTCTCTGCTGTCATGCTTAGCCGAAGACATAAGAGATATGTCTGACAATACAATGTGGTCCACCCAATCAGCCTGTGCCATCTCTCATTTTACTTTGTCTACCACTGTAGACAAGATAAGGCATTCATTTCTTTCTTAAGATTAGCGTGTCGATAGTGATGGTCTCGCCTACTAAAGATTTTTTTCTTTATTCTTTCTTTTTTCTTAAGTTTTTAATCTTATCTTTTATGTCACTCCGATCCATCTATATATGCTACATACAAATTCTTGACATTGCATGGTCATGCAACTGATATCAAAAGTCTTAAACCATACTGACAAGGTGATAGCTCATAGCTCAATTATTTTATAAAGATCCAATTTGCATGGCTTGGATTGGTCTCATGTGGGGTGCCCCCATTGCCCATCTCTTCTTTGCTGGTAGCGTTGGACTTTTGGTGGACAATTAACAGATTGCATTATTTTGATCTTAAAAAAAAAAAAAAAAAAAAATTAGCATCACCATCATCATCATGATTAATTTAGTATCTAAAAGTATAAAATTTTTCAGTACTTGCTTGCTTATAGTCAAGAATTAAAGCTCATAAGACATGATTTTCAATCTATTTATTTATAATTACTCGACGATCCATGTGGTTAACATGTTGATTGCCCCAACAGACCTCTATATATTCACAAACTCAACAAAAAAGAAAAAGAAAAAAAGAGAGACCATTATTCACAACCCCATGTGCAACCACAACTTCTCTTTTTTTTTTTTTGATAAAAGAAAAAATGATTAGAGATGGCTATTAACGTGACTTTTCTATGTAGCGTGAGCATAATAGTATCCTAATAACCCCCAAGCTAAGACCATACACTACAATTGTCAATGAGCTATGCAAACAGCTTCCAGGTGAGGTATAATAAACAACAACACACTATTAGTGAAGGAACTCAAATCCATGCCCTAGCGTGTTGACTCAAACTCTTACCACCAGCCAACCGATGTGTAGGTACAACCGCCACTTTTCGCAATTATATCCGAAATTCGCAAGAATCTCATCATAATATTCCATTGTTTTGTAGTTGGGTAGGCAGTGGAAGGTGAGCACACGGCATAAAGATATTCTACCAGTCCTTATCAATTAATTTGTTTCCGCGTGTTGATTTTGAAAGAGAGTTAAGTTCGGAACACGACCTTCCAATGTGCCAAAAGTCGAAGACGATACGCATAAAAGCGAAGCCGCTCGTCAAGCAACCCAAAAAAAAAAAAAAATCGAAGCCGTTCATGTTATATGAAAAGAAAAAACTTATTCGGTTACCACATATCAGCCAGCAAGTTGGAAATAAAAGAACCATTATTTAGTTTTGGCCGTATTTCCCTTAAAAATATATCCGAAAACACTTAATTGAGTTGAAAAGAGAGAGTAAAATATTAAGTATGGGCGGTGCTAGGGGTGCCGAGGGGACATGGTCCCCCTAGCTTTTGAAATTGTCTATTAATTTTCTTTTACATTTGGTAATAAATCTAAAAATTACACAATAATTTATTCACGAGCTCCCCTTGAAAAAATTTTCTAACTCCGCCATTGAATAAGAAAATTATAGTCTGAGCTTCTTTATACAATGGTCACTTTACAAGCACTTATAACCTTGGCACGATGGCTAGTTAGGGTTGTCCACGGGTCGGGTTAGCTCAGATTTGAAAAAATCGCTTAGTGAAACTTCTCTAAGGTCATGATCTTTTTTTTTTTTTTTGGGATTATTTTAGTAGAATGAGGGCGTGAGAGAAGAAGTAAAATGGAAAATTTGGAGGTAAGTTCTGTTTTGAAAGAGCTGCAATTCCTAGGTTAGATTGACATGCTCTTGTTTTTTTTTTATTTTTTTTTAGTGCTTCTTTCTCTGCATCTCAAGTTTAGAAGAGGATATTGGTATATTACAAGTATTTGGGACATGTTAGATACTACACACATTTAGCACATGTAGCATATCTTGGTCAGTTCTTAAGTATGACCAAAAAAGGTAATTTTCTTTTATTTTAGCGTAATCTTAGGCTTCGCAATTGGTCATTTGTATATACTCTAATTGTATAGCAACATTAATACACACACTAAATGTGTGTAGTATCTAACATGTACCAAATACTTGTAATATACCAATACCCTCTTCTAAACTTGAGATGAGGAGAAACAACCACTACAAAAAAAGGGTTTATAGCCGTGTTTTTAAAACGCATTTGTAACTCCTAAAAATGCGAGTATAGGTCTATTTGATATATATCTACATTTTCTATAGCATTGTTTTGTTATACCCGCGTTTTTAAAAGTGCTGGTATAAGTATTTAACCTATAGTGACATTTTAAAAACGTGGCTATAGAGTTTCTTTTAAAATTCATTTTAATATTAACTTTAGCCGCGTTTTATAAACGCTGCTATAGTTTTAAAAACGTAGCTAAAGTTTTTTTTTTTTTTTTTTTTTTAAATTTAGCTATAACCGCGACTCAAAATTTTTTTTTTTGTTCCTAGGCAAATGACAAATTTTCATTTTTTGTTTTTCACAGAATAGTGTAGCAACCTGCTAGGCAGTTTTATCAACCTGTTTATATATGTCCAGAAAATTTAATACTAAATAAAGAAGTGGACAAACCAACCTATCAAATTAATACATTAATAACATGCTACGATATATAGATTGAAATGCCAAATTAAAGAAGACAGTCCAAATGTCTAGAGAAAATTATCCTACATTATACATTCAGTAGATAAGTAAATAACTAAGTACTTCTCAAACCCAAAAATATAAGAACTAAGTTAACTATCCTACTTTATACATTGAAGTATACTTCTTGCAACCAGAGAGTACTCATCAATCCTCATAATCATCATCATCATTATCCTGAATATAATTAGGGCATAACATTAAGATCACTTAACAACGTTCTTATGAAATAGCAAAAAAAGAACACGATACAACTAATTTTCTTCCAACTCATTGCAATCAGTTAATTTTCCTTAAATTAATTTTTTTTTGTATGTGAGAAAGAAATGAAGAATGCATATGTGTGCTAAATTCGACCATCATTTATCTCATTTGCAACATTTCTTCCCTCCTCTCGCTTCTCTCTTTCTCCAGTTACTCTTATGCATTGCATTTGATTGTGCTAGTTGCTATTTGTGCATCGCATCTAATTGGGCTAGGTGCTTCCTCATAGATGCAAGTGCAGTCTCCAATTTCATAACCCTCTAGGACGTTTCATTGGATGGCGGTGGTATACTGTGAAAGGTTTCTCACACTTCTTCCTTATGGGGTTCATCCAAAACCCACCCGACGTACCTATCCAGTACTGCGCTCTCAATGCATCACTCAAGCGAATGCATCATCTTTCGACCATAGGATTCTACCATTACTTTCTCCTTGTAGTTGTGTGCCCTTTTCATTCAGAAGTTCTTTCATCCTGGCCTGTTTTCCTAAAAGAACCAAATAATATATTACTTCCTATAAATAATACAAACAATTCCACGTATTTATAGTGAATAGATAACACTTACAATGTTTTCTCCTACTCAGGCAAAAATAGGAGTCCTGTCTTTGCAGTTGTATACTTTTTCATAAACCACCGCTCTACTAGCGCCCTTATTTCTTGCGACTACAACATGTTCAATAGGCTCATTACAATAATTATAGGGTGAAGATGTGTTTAAGTCTCATCTTTGTGGTATGGCTACCCATATTCATCCAGTGTAATATATAAGAGTTCATGTTGAAGATAGCAAAATATATGGCATCATGTATGTACAACCTATATATAGCAATAGTCAGCCAAATGCCAGATCTAATGTATGTAAAACCTATGTCTAGTCATTGTAGATCTAATGTAGCAAATCTAATGTGATGATGATGATAATGTAGGACAAGTACTAGGTGAATATAGTCTACCATGATAGCATGTGATAATGTATGATAGACTGGAGACTAGCTTGGACGATTATGAGAGGCGATGGCACTACCAAGTGGGATCGATGACGCAAGGCTTTGTCGGTGGCAGTACAGTGAAGAGGATCGGTGGTAGGGAGGGTGGATTGGCGGTGAGGGTGGGAGTCAAAGGGAGAGAGTGAGAGAGAAGGTGAGAGATAGGTTAGAGAGAGAGAGAGAGAGAGAGAGAGAGAGAGAGAGAACTGAAATAGGTTTAGTGTTTTAAATTAAATTTGGTTTTTTTAAGCCCCTATTGCAATGCTTTCTAAGCATTGCAATAGGCCTAAGACTAAAACCAAGCCTATAGCGGCGCTTTCAAGGCCATAATAGATTCCTCCCCCCCCCCCCTTTTTTTGTTGTTATACCCTATAACGGCGCTATCTAAGCACCATAATAGGTCTTTAAAAAATTAAAAAAAAATTGGTTGGGCCTATAGCTGCACTTCTAAAATGCTGCAATAGGCCTTTACGTCAAAAACGCAGCTAAAGACCCTTAAAAAAGTGACTATAGACCTCTCCTACTGCAGCGCATTAAAAACGCTGCTATAGGTTGGCTATAGAGCCGTTTTTAATTCGCCGTAATAGGTCCTCTTTTTTATATTTTTTATTATTTTTGGTTGGACCTATCATTGCGCTTCTCGAACATCACAATAAGCCTTATCTACAAAAACACAGCTAAAGACCCTTAAAAACGTGGCTATAGGTTGGCTATAGTAGCGTTCTAGAGCCACATTTTTAAAAAATGCCGCCAGAAAAATGTAGCCATAGACTTGTTTTTTAGTAGTGAAGCAAACTTGAGTTAAAAGGTGAGATTACAAAGACGCTTTTTATATTCGTGAAAGAGATCATTGTGAGTAATGTGGATAGCACTTCAATTATCGCAATGAATAGGAGTATTAATGGTCTGGGGAGCACTCATATCCGCTAATAGCCACTTCCATAGAAGTTTAGGCATACCATCATTAAGTGCTTGATACTGGAACATGCTACAATATATTGTTTCTTATTATGCAAGTGAGGTGCCAAGTAAGAAACAACATCTAGTCATGGAAAGACGATTAGTATAGGATCATCAGTCTAGACTACATCAAAGTAAGCTCATAGCATAGGAAGGATGAGAGGAGAAGTGGAGGCCATGAAAAAATCTTCCTTGATGGAGTGCAGAATGCAAAGAACCACAACATGGTGAGTAGATCGAGAGTTGCAAAATTATCAATTTCAATCTTAAAAGGATCAAAATGATTTATGGACAAAATTAGCGGGTGTTAATTGCATTTTTTTTTTATGAAGGGTGTTAATTGCATTTTTGCCAATATGATAGGTACAACAATATTAAATCTTAGTTCACGAATTTCGAGGTCAATTATTTTTGTTAAAATTTATCACATATATTCTTTTTTACCAATCCCAAATAGTATTCTTTATCACCTCTTAATGAATAAGTATGACATTTTATCTATTTCTACTAGTGTTATTTTTATATCTTCATTTTTCCATTTTCTTTCTCTCAATTTGAAAAAAAAAATGTATATATATATATATATATATATATATATATATATCAAATATTAGGTTTATATTCAAAGTGGTCAAAGCCAAAGAAAATAGTAATTAATATTGTTGACATGACATTTAATTATATATCATACTCCTTGATTAGAATGTTTCCCTTCCACATGATATAAATATAAGGAGGTCAATAGTCAGTTTGAATAAAATGTTTCCTGTTTGTTTTGTGGAGCAAATTGCATGTGATGCCCCATATTGATTTAGTTTGTATTGTGTAGGTTGTGGTAAGTGTCATATTGGGCATAAAGTAGGTTGATCTAGGCTTTATTGATAACTATAAGGGGCCTCATTTGTGATTAGACTAATCCTTTTGGAGTACAATGCAGTCTACGTAGACATGACTAATGTTTTTCCTTGGATCGTTAATTAACAGCTAGAAAAAGTCTCAATTGTGACTAGATTAGTCCTTTTGGGGTATAGCGCAGATGTGACTAGTACTTTTACTTGGACCGTTACACAAATGATAAATGTTTTGGAGTAAAACTGATTCTTATGTATTGCTTTATCGCAAATCTCATTACGGCTTTTTGCAAGAAGCTCATTTTAGATTATTACTATAGTTTCGTATGATCAACTATATAGGCTATTATTTTGCCATCATGGTCGACTCTTCTTTTTGGCCATTTAGGTTATTATAGGGTTGTAAATGAATTCATCTAGTTATAAATAACTTGTATTTAGTTGAGAAAAAAATACTTGTTTATATTCATTTATATAGCAAACAAGTCAAGTTCAAACCCTATGTTTAGGCTCAAATATTATATGAGTTAAGTTCAAATATAATAACCTTAAACTAGTGAGATATGGTAAATTTAATTATTTAACTAATGCTTCTAGCAGAAGTATATAATACTGTACGTTTTTAGACCCCTTAAAACAACTAGATTAACCTAGTTATTTAGCCAAGTTATTAACTTAGGTAAATTATGCAGATCTAGGTTAACACATATAAATCATATCATGCAAAGCAGCGGAAATATAAAGAACACAATGATATGATGACCCAGGAAAACCAAATCGGTAAAAAAACCTGGGGAGGATTTAACCTAGCTATCCTCAAGGTAAAACTGAATCCACTATGAAAGAATCGTAGTTTACACAATAGCAACTTAGTCCACTAACATCCTATTGTTACCTCGAGTAGGAAACTTACTACCATGACCACGTGACAGCTTCAAGTCCACAGACTACTTCTTTCTTGGATTCCCAGCAAGCACAAGCATTCCCGCTTGTATATCTTCAAGTTCTGAAATCTTCAAATGAATTGATCATCAAGTTCTTGACATAGTCTTGATCATTGATAACCCTAAGTTTTTGTGAAGGCAAACACCTCTAGATCTCACAGAAGATTCACACACACAGCATCAACAACAACTGAAAAACGTGGCTAGGGTTTCCCTTTTATACCTAGGGCAAAACATAAAACCCTACACGTAAAATGGGCTTAGGCTGAGTTGGAAAATTCTGCAGAAAAACAATCTGCACGACTTTCGTTCGGTCGAGTCTAGTTCTCGATCGATCGAGCCAGGCAGAATTGCACAGTAAATTCTGCAGCAACTCGATTTCAACTTTATATAAAAGACACATACTTTGAGCAGTCTAAACAAGACTAAAAAGTTTTGATCATGGTTTGCCAACATTACAAATTAGTGTTCTAATACATTAAAACTTAAAGGTCTCAGAACCTAACAAACTCCCCCTCTGGCAATCCGTGACAAACACAAACACAACAAAATGCTCAAATTTTACATATAAACGGCCCATTACAAAAACAAAGCCCAACATAACAAATTCAACCTAACTACTATCCATCAGTTGCAAGTGTAAACAGCAGCATGACTGAATCAACCTATATATTCTTGTAATACTTAACAAACACATAAACGCATGTGTGAAAAATACATGTAAAACAACATAACGTCTTGATTTCACATAAACATAAACTACAAGGCATATATCATGAATAACCTCATGTATAAAGATCAATAAACAATGTAGCAATGTGAAACAAGAAACAGATAAACAAAAAAAAATTTCTCCCCCTATCAAGAGTAACCCAAACACAACATCATGAGCCAAAAAGATACATACAGAGTGAAGCACCTAGATACAATCTAAAAACTCCACAGCTTCAAACAGCACAAAATCTCCCCTTAACAACAAAAACTCCTCTCTACACCATATGCACTCCCCCTTTTTGTGACAAATTGCCAAAGGGCACTCACTAATCATCAAAAGGAGGTGGCGGTCTAATACTCTCCAAATCTGCTCGCAAAGCACGAAGCTCATCAAACATGTCCACCAAAAGCTGACCATAAGCCGCCTGAACGGTTATGACAGTCTCCAACATACGTCGAATTTTCGAATCATCCGAAGTAGAAGGCGGAGGAACATCCGCAGCAGCAGCAGCAGGTTCGACAGGTGCCTCAGCAGAAGTATCACCTATAAAGGAGGGAGGAGGAGGAGATACGATACCAGAAGACTCAACCCTAGGACGTTTAAAGCTTGCTCTCAATTAAGCAGCCCTCTGCCTAAGAAAGGTGGCACCTATAGGAGTGATAATATGAACAGGCTCAAACGCGGGAAACTCCTCTAGACCAAGATGTAAAAGAATCCGGTGAATAAAAACGAGCAAGAAAAGAGCGTGAGCAGTAGAACTACTCCTATAAACCTCGTTCAAAGAATGAATAAACAGATAAGGAAAACTGATAGGAGCATCAGTAACAAGAGCATACAGAAAAACACCTTTCAATAGGGATGGTGTGTAAATGAGAGATAGGCCACAAGGAATGACAAGCAATCCGAAAGAAAAGATAGTGAACCTCAGTGAGCTCAGCAGTAGTGATCTGAGGATCAGAACCCCACTGGATAGAAGACCCAGTGATGTAAGACATGATGTCGTCTAGGGGAGGAGACTCATCATAAGGATAGACAGGATGCTGAACAAGAGGTACCCCAAGAGCTTTAGCCATTACCAAAGGAGTAATGGTGTACTTTTCACCTCGTATCCAACTCTTAAGTAAAATGTTGGAATCATAGACGTGGATAGAGAGGTCCGAATATAACTCTCTAATCAAGGTAGCCGGAGGGGGGTGAGAAATATCTAACAAAGGTAACCAGCCCCTACGCTCAAAGTTTCTCCTAATCTCGGGATCTAGCTCATCTAAAAGAACATGTCTCTCAACTCAAATGTTCCTCTTAAGATTAAGTGTCTCAAAAGTCGCTTGGTGTTTCTCACTCTCAAAGGATGGAGCAGAAGAAGAGGAAGATTGCTTGTTGGCTCTAGTTTTCCTAGGCATGATGCTAAGGAAAAAAAAAAAGAGAGAAGACCAAAGGCAGACTGCAAGTTAGCACAAAAACAATATAGAAAATAACAATCTATATGATGCATGAACAATGTAAGCAAATGATGCATACTCTAATGCAGTGAGAATAAGTTCAATGGAACTTTAAAATCATAAAATTGGCTTGAGCATAGAGTTTATATCAAAAACCCCAAAATTTTGAAAAACCACTTGTACAATTTTTCAAGAAATTGACCAATTGATCATTAAACAAGATAGAGAACACATTAGAATGATCAAATTAATCAATCCAACAAGCCAATTTCATCAAATTAAACTCAATTGAACAAAATTCACAAATTGGGTAGTTTCAAGCCCTAGAATTTCCAATTTTTCACAAACCATCAAATTGATCAAATTAATTCACAATAATCATGTTTATAACATCCCACAATAAAAACCCAGTGATCAATTTTTCAAGAAAAAGCTTGAATCAACACAAAATCCAAAAAATCTTAGGTTCCAAATCCCTCTCTAAATGCATGATGTAATGCATGAAAAATGAAAATAAATGAAAAAAGAAGGGTAGAATGGTCTTACCGGCCAAAGAAGACAAAAGCCTTGCAAAAGAATCGGAGGAAAATGACAAAAAACTTGAGTGGAGCTTGGACAGATAGGATAGAGAGAGAAAGAGTTTGAAAAAGTTTGAAAAGTTCATGAACACGTGAGAAAACTCATGATTTTAAAAACTCTCTATACGATTTTCGATCGGTCGAAAGTTAGGTTCGATCGATCGAAAAAGCCTTCGATTTATCCAATAGAGATCGAGTATCGATCAAAATAGATAAAAGCTGACCAAAATTTTAATTACAATTTTGATTGGTCGAGAAACAGTTTCGATCAATCGAAATTCTGGAAAAATCATATTTTTGAAAAACAAAGCATTTTTATTCTGAAACTCCTCAAAGCAAAGAATTTTATGAATAAAATGCATTAGATTTCCCAAAAATTTAGATTTTCACTCAATTCACCTTAAAATCTCAAACTTCAAAACACATTTTGCGTTCCAACTTAAGGAAGTTTCAATCTTGGATGGCTAACACTAAATCACACACAATAACATGTACAAAGTTTAGCAAAGAGTAACTTGTGTAGTGTGTGCAACTAGCAAAAATTTGACAGACATGTAAGTTGATATATGAATAGGAATTAAGCACAATTTTTACAAAATCCATCACATACATTTAAAAGAGACTATCCCTCAAAGAGTTACATCATATAACTCTCACATCTCCAAGAATAAAAGCTTGCAATCATGTAAGTTTCTTGATTTGCCTCATAATGTACACACCAATTTTATTTGATCAGAAACTTATTAAGAATTAGTCGGGATAATGTACACACCAATTTTAATTGATTGAAATTATTATAGTCCAATAATGTACACACCAATTTCAGCATTTAAACCGAGGCTACACCTTATGTTCTTTTTGTGCATGTGCTACACTTTCTCAAGCACAAAATCTTACGATATGTACTAAGGTGTTCATGATTGGGTAGTAAACAGTGGTGAGATGGTTATTTATGCCTTTCTCAATAAGTTCAAGTCTGTCAATCAAAAGCATGTGATTTTAAGATCAAGATCATGTGATCAATAACTATAAACATCTTCCCACACAACATGCACTTCAAAGCTCAAATTAGTATAGTGCAAGAAAATAAGTTCATTCAAGCTAAACAAGGTACATAAACATGTTATGTAAAGATAATATGGCCAACCTTAATATCAAATCCAAAAAAAAAAAAAAACGCAAAACACATTTTGCTTCCTTTTTTTTATTATATAGATTGGATGAAAATAACAAAAACCATCTAGAACGAAATGCATGAATGTTATGCAATGCAAATCCTAGAAAGCAGAGAAAAACAAAGCAACAAATTACCAAAAAAGTGGTCACAAAGAATAGAGTAATGAAGCGCAAGGACCATGTCAGAAAGACTCACTTAGATTGAGCCTTTTGCATCCAAAGCTTTTTAGATGCACCTTGAGCATTGGAGTTCCTGTTCACATTAGAATGATTTCCAACTCCTGAATTAGAATAAATGTTTAAAGTCTTTACCAACTTACCAATAAGTACCATAAGATCTGGTGCTTGAGGCACATGTACTTTTGGTTTATTTGCTCGCTTAGTAGCTTGTAACTTGAAACAGTTTGGACGAATGTGCCCAGACTTTCCACAAAAATGACAAACTCATGCAGGTCTATCATGCAACTTGCCCTTAGAAGGATTAGAAGTCTTAGGTTTAGACTCTTGAAGATCAACCCTAATCTTTCTAGGAGGTATGACTTCTACAGGTTTGACAACCTCACATACAGGGGGTTCAGAAGAAGGAACAAAGTTTGTGGAAGGTGTTTCAGAAACAGAGATGTTTTCTACAAAACTTAACCCAGTTTTGTTTGAAGGAGACTTTTGAACACTCAGCATATGATCAAGTTTGGAACTAGCAGACCTATTAGTTTGTTCTCTAGCAACAGATATATCATGTTTCAAATTCTTAACTTTATCAAGTAAAAACATGTTCTCACTCTTCACATTATTCAACAGTTTATTAGTATCAAACAATTTCACAGGCAAATTTTTCTTTTCAAGCTCAAGAGATGCAATTTTCTTTAAGCCAAGATCAACATTCATAGCATCCTTTGCAGCAACTTTGCAAAGTTTATTGTAGGTTTCTTGAAGATCTGCATCCTCGGAAAGTTCCCCATCAGAAGGGTTCTCCTCAACAGCAACACTTTCATCAACTACAGCAGTAGCAGTGAAAGTAATGAAGTTTCCATCTTCGTCACACTTAGACTCATCATCAGAAACTTCATCATCACTAAGGGTTATAGCCATAGCCTTACCCTTAGACCTCAAGTATGTAGGACATTCAGATTTCATATGACCATACCCTTGACAAACAAAACATTTTTGTCCTATAGAATTATTAGAAGGTTGACCTACTTTTTCTTTAGGTTTTTCAGTGTTATTAACCTTAGTAGGATCATTCCTCCTCAAATTTCTAGGTTCAGCAATGTTCTTATCTCTTGCCCTTCTGTTGTTGTTCCTAAGAAAGTTTCTAAAGTTCTTGGCAAGATATGTAATCTCTGTAGCAGAGAGCTCATCATCAAATCCACTCATATCAACATAATCAACAGACTTAAGAGCCATTGATTTGGATTTGCTAGTCTTAGGTAGGTTCAACTCATAGGACTGAAAAGATCCTACAAGTTCATCAACAGGGATGGAGTTCACATCCTTACTCTGAGTGATGGCAGTCACTTTGGGTCTATAGTCCTCAGTCAAAGATCTAAGAATCTTCCTAACAATTTTAGATTGATCATAGATTTCACCCAGATTATATGCAGAATTAACAATATCATTAAGTTTAGCATAGAATTCATCAAAAGATTCATCATCAGACATCCTAATTCTTTCAAATCTAGTAGTTAATTGCTACAACTTATTAATTTTAACTATCTTTGTGCCTTCATGCACAGTTTGGAGGATATTCCAAGCAGTATGAGCAACCTCAACATTAGAGATTCTCTTAAATTCCTCCATAGAAACAGTATTAAAGATAGCATTCATGGCTTTGCTATTGAAAGCGGCTACTTCTTTCTGAGAAGTTTGCCACTCACTCACAGGAGTAGTGGGCTTCTCCCATCCGTATTCAACGGAGTTCCAGACTCTCTCATCAATGGATTTCAGGAATTCTTTCATCCTGACTTTCCAATAAGCATAATTATTCCCATCAAAGTGAGGAGGAATAACAAGAGAGTGTCCATGTTTCATGACAACCGGAGTCAAAGATCAGCTCAAAGATTAAAAGATCTTCAACAAAAGAGCTACCTGCTCTGATACCAGTTGTACGTTTTTAGACTCCTTAAAACAACCAGATTAACTTAGTTATTTAGCCAAGTTATTAACTTAGATAAATTATACAGATCTAGGTTAACACATATAAATCATATCATGCAAAGCAGTGGAAATATAAAGAATATAATGATATGATGACCTAGGAAAACCAAACTGGTAAAAAAAACCTGGGGAGGATTTAACCTAGTTATCCTCAAGGTAAAATTGAACCCACTATGAAAGAATTGAAGTTTACACAATAGCGACTTAGTCCACTAACATCCTCTTGCTACCCCAAGTAGAAAACTTACTACCACGACCACGTGACAGCTCTGAGTCCACTGACTACTTCTTTCTTGGATTCCCAGCAAGCACAAGCACTCCCGCTTGTATATCTTTAAGCTCTGAAATCTTCAACTGAATTGATCATCAAGTTCTTGACATAGTCTTGATCCTTGATAACTCTAAATATGTGTGAAGGCAAACACCTCTAGATCTCGCAGAAGATTCACACACACAACATCACCAAACAACTGAAAAACGTGGCTATGGTTTCCCTTTTATACCTAGGGCAAAACATAAAACCCTACACGTAAAACGGGCTTGGGCTAAGTTGGAAAATTCTGCAGAAAAACAATCTGCACGACTTTCGTCGGTCAAGTCTAATTTTCGATCGATCGAGCCAGGCAGAATTGCACAGTAAATTCTGCAGCAACTCGATTCCAACTTTACATAAAAAACACATACTTTGAGCAGACTAAACAAGACTAAAACGTTTTGATCATGGTTTGCCAACATTACAAATTTGTGTTCTAATACATTAAAACCTAAAGGTCTTAGAACCTAACAAATACTATATATTTACATGTATATATGCATATAGACTTGAAATTAGATTATGTAAGTTTATAACTTGTTTATAAGATATCAAAATATTATTTGTAATTTATTGATGATATAAATAGATAATTATTTATAGTAAATATAATCTTTAACAGTATAAAGTTTGTGAATCTAATTTTTATAAGTTCTTAAAAAATAATTTAGATAATATAATATAACTATAATTTATTTATTTGTTATTAGCATATTTTTAATGGGTAAAGAAAATATTTTCTTGGCATTTTTATTATTATTATTGGGTCCAACTCCCCTCCCATTCTCCCCTTGACAAATAAAAAATCTAAAAGCCAATGTCAAATGGACATCACTGTTGTCTCTCTTCCTCTTCCCAAAATCATTTTCTTCTTTTCTTAGTCCCTCTCAACCTTTTTCCTTCTCTTTCCAACACCATAGCCGTCACTTGAGCTTTTTCCTCAATTATTTTTTCTCTATAAAATAAAAATCCCTCTCTTCAAAGAGAACCAAAAATAGCTCTCTCTCTCTCTCTCTCTCTCTCTCTCTCAAAATTATTTGTATGAGTCATATTTAAGATAAATAATTTAATTTAATTTTACATATATTATGTTTTATATACAACTAATGTGAAAAAATCTATTTTAGTTTGATTTTAAGTTATTTTGTCTTTATGTGCAAACTAAGATTATTGGGTAAATCTATTGTAAAATAATTGTTTATTGATTATAAATAAAATATTAAAAAATGTAAGTGAAAATCTCATAAATAAATAAGAAATTATACATTAAAATTATTGTCTTTAAGTCTAAAATTGTATTGTCATTTGACACTATTGCAAGCATTGTTATTCCCCCCCCCCCCTCTCGAGTTCAACATGATAGGAGAAGTTTAGAAATTATTTATTGATTTTGGAATCCCACATATACTAATTATCTTAAAAATAAGTCCTAAATTGAGACGAAAAGAAAATAAATTGGCGTATTAGTGGTGGTGTGGCTTTGTTGTATGTGTAAAAGTTGGAAACAAAGTTTTTCTTATGAGAGAGGCAATGGCGGAGCCATGTTGGCGCCCCCCCCCCCCCCAAATTTTTTTTTTAAATCTTGTAATATATAGACCCATATATGAGTAATTCCAATTTTTTATGCATAAATTGCAAATTTCACCCCTAAAATTTAGGGGTGTTTAGATTTTATATTTTGAAATTTCAAAATTTGGATTTTACCTCCTGAAATTTTGGGGTTTTTGAATTTTACACCATGATGTTTTAGAATTGGGATTTACCCCCTAAATTTTAGACGTGTTTAGACTTTAAATCCTAAAGTTTGGGGATGTTTGGATTTTACACCCTAAAGTTTCAGAAACTTCATGGGGTAAAATTCAAACAACTCCAAACTTTGGGAGGTAAAATCTAAATTTCGAAATTTCAGGGTATAAAACCCAAACAATCCCAAAACTTTAGGAGGTAAAATTCAAATTTAGAAACTATCGGGTATAACATCCAAACACTTCCAAACTTTCGGGGTTTAATTTGCAATTTACTCCCTTTTTTTTCCTTAAATAAGTGTTTATCCTTTCGATCCCCCTCTCCTAATCTCCTCCATTAATTATATATATATATATATATATATATATATATATATATGATTGTTCTTTTTAGACCCTTTAAACTAGATTTTTTAACTTAATATATTAGCCAAGTGATTACTTAGGTTAATTATTTAGATCTAGGTTAAACAATAATAAATCTTATCATGCACAGCAACAGAAATGTAAATAACACCACGATATGATAACCTAGGAAAACCAATAAAACAAACCGTTTTATTGGTAAAAATTTAGGGAGGATTTGACCTAGTTATCCTCATGGTAAAGCAAATCTACTATAAGAGAATTGAAATTTTCACAATCAGATTTAACCCTAAATCTATTACTACCTCAAGTAGTAACTTACTAACATGACTATGTGCAAGCTCCGAATCCACGAACTCCTTCTCTCCTTGGATTTACTGCAACACAAGCACCAACGCTTATGACTTTGAGATCCAACTCAAAGGTTTGAGATCACCTTCAGTTGTTGATCTTTGTAGCAGCAAGTAGGTTCTACCACTGCTTAATTTTAGATCTTGCTCCGGTAGACGCTTGTGTAGTTAGAAGGTACAAAACCTCTCAAATCTCACAAAGAATAATACACAAGTCTTCCAAAAGTCTAAAAAAGTCTAAAAAACATAGTTAGGGTTCCCCTTTTATATGTGGACAAGTTAGATTGAAACCCTAAGGTTATGTTTGATAACAGTTTTTGTTTTCTATTTTTAAAAACTTGTTTTTGGGAATATAAAGAAAAAACAACTTTTTTGTATTTTTGAAATCAAAAACATGTTTGGTTAGCTAAAATTAAAATGATAGTTATTTGAAGAAAATAGAAAATAGAAAATACTAAGATATGTTGTTACTAAGATTTTAATTCTAACGCTAACTCATTAAATGAGACAGATTTATTAAAATTCGTGTTTTCATTGACTTTTGAAAATTAGGAACTGAAAACAGTCTTTTGCATGTTTTTAGTTTCCTTCACAAATTGAGTTTTGAGAACAATTTTTGTTTTCTATCTATTTTGGGTTGCCAAACTAGTTTTTTAGTCTAAAAAATAGAAAATTGTTTTCGAAAACAGAAAATAAGGGGCAAAAATAGTTACTGAACACACCCTAAACGTTTTCGCGGGCTTGGGCTTGTTTTAAAATTCTACAGAATTTCTTTTTTTGTGATCCTCGATCAATCGGGCCTAATTCTCAATCAATCGAGCTTGGTAGATTCTGACTCCTCTTTTCTACAGTCAGCTCAAACTTGAAGCTTGAAACATACACCTTTTAGCATTGTCTAACACATAGACTAGACATGTTTTATTCTCATTTTGCCAACACATACAAAATATGATTCTAAAAATTTAATCCTAAATCTTTAGAACTTAACAATCTCCCCCTTTGACAATCTGTGACAAAATACACATACAAAATGAAATGCTCAAATCAAATATCAGCCCAAATACAAAGTATTGCCCTAATGCAATTCTAACACAACTACTAACAATTAGTTGCTATTATAGACAGCAGCTGTTGAAAGAATTAACCTATAAATTCCTGAAACACTGAAAACAAACCATAAACGCATATGTAGAAAATACAGCAGAAATCCAATAAATAAAAACTAAACTTGAATTCACAAAGCATAAAAGATAGACAAAATATCAAATGAATAAACATCAAATATACTATCATAGTCAATGAAACATCAATGTTTGTGAAACAAGAACAATAACACTAAACAAATATACATGAAAATAAAGAAAATACACCAAAAATTATCACCAGCTCAAAACAACTCCCCCTAAGTACAAAAACTCTCAAAGCCCTAAAACCTACTCTCCTTTTTTGTTACGTATTTCCAAAGGCAACCATTAAGCATCAGAGGTTGGAGGAGGTGGAAATATACTTATACTCAGCAAAATTAGCTCCAAGGTAGCCACCTCAGTAAGTAACTCATCAAGAAGTTGTCCATGAGCTGCTTGAGTGGTCATAAAGGACTCCATCATGTCACGGAATGAGAGAGGAGGGGTAACTATAGGGTCAACAGTATCATCATCACCAGAAAGATCCACAGCGGCAGTAGGATCCGCATGTACCTCCTTAGCAGCATGCATATCACCAGAGGTAGGAGTTATAGTAGAAGCTTCATCTCTTGATCTCTTTGAAGTCCTAGTGCTTGGTTCAGCACTCTTCATCTGAGCCTGTCGCTGTCTAAGAAAAATGGCTCTTATTGGGGTAGTGATATGAACTAACTTTAGAGGAGGAAAAATTAATAACCATAAAAATTTCAAGATCCTATATATATATATACACACACACATACATACATACAGGAAAGAACAGTTTTTGTGCTTTACACTTACTCCTACAAATATCAACAATAGCTTGAATGAAAAGAGAAGGAAAACACGTATATCCATCGATGATGAGAGCATAAAGGAAAGCACACATATCTATAAGAACAATATATACATGAGAGATAGGATAAATTTTATGGTAGGATATCCTTAAATAAAGATAGTTAAGCTCAATTAACTCACATGAGTTTATTCTTGGTTCAGATCCCCAAGAAACTGACCTACCACAAAGCAAAGACATGATATCATCTTTAGGAGGAAACTTAGTGTATGGATATGTGGGTTTATGAACTAAGGTACATCTAGAGCTTTGAAAATTGTTTGTTTAGTAATCCTAAACTCTTTACCTCTAATCCAAGAAGTCAAATAATGGCCACTTGTAACCTTAGAATAAACAGAGAGATTGGAGTAAAACTCTCTAATCAAAGTAGCAGCAAGAGGATCAGACACATCACATAAGAACACCAATTCCTACACACAAGATTCCTACGTATAGAAGGATCTAACTCACATAAAACAATCTCTCTCCCCCCCCCCCCCCATATAGACCTATATTTGGTTAAGGTCTCATAGACTTCCTTTGTCTTAGCAGAAAGAAACCTAACCCTATCAACCAAGGGAGAGGCTGAAGAAGATGAAGCAGTGTTTCTATTAGCTTTGTTATTAAATTTCCTACCAACCATAGGAGCCATGTCTAAATATAAAACAAAAGGCAAACAGAAACCAAGGACAAACTGCATTAGATTAAGTTAGAGACTAGATAACATGGAATTTTTGAAAAATTATATGATACATGACATTAGTACATAGATGATGCATGATCTAATGCTCTAAAATAGTTCAATTTCATCTTAATTTTGAAAATTGACAAGAAAATTAGAAATTTATCAAAAACCCCAATTTTCAAAAACATAATTTTCAAAAACATAATTTTCAAAAATTCTTATATTAAGCAATTGAACAACACAACAAGTATAACACATGTTAGAATCACTCAATTAAACAATATCAAGACTCAATTTTAATCAATTTAACCCAATTAAATAAAATCCCCAATTCTCTCAAGAACACATAAATCCTAATTTCGAGTTTTTTGAAGAAATTATGAAATTTTTTAAATTAATGCATGAGAAACATGTTTATTTGATGCATGAACAAAAACCCATTCAACAAATTTTATCAAAATACTCAGAATCATCAAAAACCCTAAATTTTCTTTGATTTGAAAATTTTGAAAAATTTCATAAAAAATGAATGAATGCATGTAATTTAAACAAAAAGAAAGATTAAAAGAGTCTTATCTTATGCTGAGGAAGAAAACCTTTGAAAGTTTGACTCAGAAAAAGACAAAAAAAAATTGAGTGAGAAGGGATCGAGAGAGGGATCGAAGAAGAAGACAAAAACATGAAGAATATCTGATTTGATTCCTATTTGTTTTAAAGAAAAAAAAAATGAGTTTCAATCGGTTGGGAGGAATCAAGACAAGAATCGAAAATCATTTAAAATCAGATCCGACTGATCAAGAGGAATCGAGACAACCTAAGAGTTAGATAGAAATTTTGAAAAATCTGAAAAATTTTCTGCAGAAACATTTGTAAACATGTTTTATGATATGAGATGCATGTTCATGTTTTCAAATGTTTTACAAAAACAATATTTCCAAAGAAAATCTCAATCCTAAGCAAATTTCATCAAACATTTCTTTCCTCACACCCCCAAAATGTATTAAACATATCAAAAAGCTAAATCTTAGAATGCCACAAAAATTAACACACAATCACATGTACAGGGTTCAAAAAGACTTGCTTGTAGTATGTGCAACTAGTAAGTGTATGAGTTACCCAAAAGGTGATATGTAGATGGAAAATAAATGCAATTTCTATATTATCAATCACATAAGTTTGAAAGAGACTATCACCTAAAGAGTTACATCATATAACTCTCACATTTCCTAGAAAACACACTCGCAACCATGCAATTTTTTTTTCTTTTGCCTTTTCTTTTTCTTTTGAAGCATATTTTTCTTTGTTTTTCATATTGCTCTTTGATTATTTTATTTATTTTCATAGCAACACCTTAAATATCTTGTTGTGCAAGTACTATACCTTATTGAGCACGGCTTTTATGATTTGCACACAGATGTTCATGATTGGCGAGTAACAATGGTGAAATAGTTATTTATGCCTTTCTCCTAAGATTTTTTAGTCCTTACAATTAATAGAATGTGACTTCAAAATCAAGAGCATGCATTTAAAAACCATAAACAACTCACACAATATAAGCACTATATAGCACAAACTAACAAAGTGCAGAAAAATAAAACTCATTAAAGCTAAACAAGGTACACAGTCATGAAATACAAATTTCATAGGCCAACCTCAATTGCACATCTTGAAGATGTATAACACAAAAACCTCTTTTTTCTTTTTCTTTTTTCTTTTTTATTTAAAAAAAAACTAAAAAACATCAAAAACAAACCTAGAATGAAATGCATGAATGTTATTCAAATGCAAACCCTAATGAAAAATAGTTTTGATCATGAGAGATTGAAAGAATTAACACAAGGACCATGTCAAACTTACGGAGACTAAGTCTTTTGCATCTAGACTCTTTTAGATGCAAACTTGGAGTTGGGGTTTCTATTAGAATTAGCCCTAATCTCAGCTCCAGTATTGGCATAAATGTTAAGAACCTTTACCAATTCATGTATAAGTGTTATAGGATCTTGTGCTATAGGATCTTGTACTTTTAGCACAGACACTTTTTGTTTGGATGCTTGCTTTGAAGCTTGCAGCTTAAAGCAATTTGGCCTAGTATGCCTAGCTCCACCACAGAAATGAAAAACTACTAAGGTTTGTGATGTTTCTTGCTTCTAGATTGATTGGCATTCTTAGGTTTTGACTCACTTAGATCTACCCTAGTTCTTCTAGAAGCTAGAACTTCTATGTACCTTAATTTCAAACAAAGATGGATAAACAACAAAAATAGATGTAGCAGGTACAAACATGGGAGGATGAACAACAGAAGAAGAACCACTCTTAAAAAACCCTAAACCTGTCTTATCAGAATTAGAGTTTTGAACATTTAGCATATCATCTAGTTTAGAAGTAGAAGACCTATCTAGTTGTTCTCTAGTAACAGGTAATTCTAATTCTAAACTTTTAACCTTTTCAAGGAAAAACATGTTCTCAATCTTAACAGAAATTAAGAGTTCATTGGCATCAAACAATTTTAACAACAAATTTTTCTTCTCTTGTTCAAGAGTGTTTATCTTTTTCAACCCTAGATCAACACTCATGGCATCTTTTGCTACAATTTTGCAAAGTTTGTTATAAGCCTTTTGCAAGAAAGCATTCTCAAAAAGTTCCCCATCAGAAGGGTTCTCATAAGCAGTCTCAATTTCACTTACTACAGCAGTAGCAGTGAAAGCCATAAAGTTTCCTTCTTGATCACTTTTAGACTCATGATCAAAAACTTCATCATCACTTAGAGTGACAGCCATAGCTTTTCCTTTAGATCTAAAAAATGTTGGACATTCAAATTTTAGATGACCATACCCCTGACAACCAAAACATTGTTATCCTAAAAAACTGTTAGAAGATTGACCAACTTTATCTTTTGATTTTTCAGAATTGTTATTTTTAGTTGTGTCATTCTTCTTCACATTCTTAGGATCAACATTGTTTCTATTTCTTGTCCTTCTATTATTATTTCTCAAAAAATTTCTAAAGTTCTTGGCAAGATAAGCAATCTCAGTATGCAAGAGTTCATCATCAAATCCACAATCATCAACAGAGTTCAAGGTCATAGATTTGGATTTGTTAGTTTTTGGTAAGTCAATTCATAGGACTGAAGAGATCCTATAAGTTCATCTACAGGATTGGAATCAACATCTTTACTTTCAGTTATGGCATTCACTTTTCGTCTAAAGTCCTCAGTTAATGATTTTAGAATTTTCCTAACAATTTTAGGTTGATCATAAACTTCATCCAAATTAAAAACAGAATTGAAAATATCATTCAACTTAACATAGAATTCATCAAAAGACTCATCATCAGACATACTCTCTCATCAATAGATTTCAAGAAGGCTTTTATCCTAACCTTCCAATAAGTATAGTTATTTCCATCAAAGTGTGGAGAGATCACAAGAGAGTGATCGTTTTCCATGATAGCAGGGGTCAAGGATCAACTCTAGATATAGAAACCTATAAACAAGAGCTAACCTACTCTGATACCACTTATTTGTTTTGTTTAGACCCCTTAAACCAAATTGTTTAACCTAATATATTAGCCAAGTGATTACTTAGGTTAATTATTTAGATCTAGGTTAAACAATAATAAATCATATCATGGACAACAGTGGAAAAGTAAATAACATCACGATATGATAGCTCAAGAAAACTGATGAAACAAACCATTTCAAGGTAAAAACCTAGGGACAATTTGACCTAGCTGTCCTTAAGGTAAAACAAATCTACTATAATAGAATTGAAGCTTTTACAATCAGATTAAACCCTAAATCTATTGCTACCTCAAGTAGTAACTTATTGACACGACCACGTGCAAGCTCCAAATCCGCGGACTCCTTCTCTTCTTGGATTTACTGCAACACAAGTACCCACGCTTGTGACTTTGAGATCTCACTTAAAGGTTTTAGATCACCCTTATTTGTTGATCTTTGTAGCATCAACTAGGTTCTACCATTGCTTGATTGTAGATCTTGCTCCAATAGATGCTTGTGTAGTTAGAAGGTACAAAACCTCTCAGATCTCACAAAGAGTAACACACTAGTCTTTCAAATGTTTGAAAAATGTAGCTAGGGTTTCCCTCTTATATGTGGACAAGCTTGATTGAAACCCTAAGCATTTTCACGGGCTTGGGCCTGTTCTAAAATTCTGTAAAATTTCTTTTTCCGTGATTCTCGATCGATTGGGCCTAATTCTCGATCGATCGAGCTTGACAAATTTTGACTCCTTTTTTTTTGTAGTCAGCTTGAACTTGAAGCTTGATACATACACCTTTGAGCATTGTCTAATACATAGACCAGACATGTTTTGTTCTCGATTTGCCAACACATTCAAAATATGATTCTAAACATTTAATCCGAAATCTTTAGAACCTAACAATATTATGTACACACACTATCTATAAGAGAATTCCCCTCCTTGATCTGGAAAAGTAAAAAATATCCTCCTTCAGTATGCAATAACTTCTCTTACAAATGTTTTAAGAATAGGGTCAATAATGTTAAAAAGGGAAGTCCTAAATTTTAGGGTTTTTTTTTCCACGTTCATCTTTCTTTTTTTCCCTAAAATTTCATTCGTGTTCAATTTTTTTCCCCTAAAAAAAGTTTTCTTTGGTTGGTTCCTTTTGTTAATTATGTCATTTTACACTTTGTATGAATTATGTCATTTTTATTTCAAGATAGCTCATTAGATCTTATTGGTTGATTAAATTTTAACACAAGTGTTGTTCCATGCTCAAAAATTATTGAAGGTTGTTCTTAATTCTTTCCTTTTTTTTGGTTGATTTTTGATAAGCAGAAGGTGATAATTATTATCCTATTTCAAACCAAGGACGGACCCAACATTTAAGCTAGTAGGGATCGGAGTATAAAGAAAAAAAAAATCCAGATAGGCATCCATATAGTATTAAAAAATTATAAATACTCAAAATCATTATTTCTAAATACATTAAGATGCAATCGTTTACCAATAAAGACAAACAAAAACAAAATAATATCTTGTTTTAATACTAGACTAGCTAGGATTTTCTATTTATTTTTATTTTTGTTGAAATTAGAGCATTCACATTGATGGTGCTAAAAATTTTAGCTGTTAGCACCTCAAAAATTTTATCTATTTTGCCACCTCACTTTAGAATACACCCAATATCAAATGTTCAATTTTTTTTTATAACTTCAGTTAAAATAATATAAATAATTCATTACAGTAATAAAGGAAGTGAGCGAATTTGAGTTTTTTAATTGAAGAAAGAGATATAATCTTAATAAAATATTGTATTTTATTTTCAACAACTTGTTATAGTCAACTAGTATTTATACCAGTTTACTGTAGTTGCAAAAAATTTAGCTTTAGCTTCTCCAAAAACACATGATTTTTTGGTTCTTTGGTGGAATTTTTTTTTTTTTTTTTTTGCTAAAATACAATTACCATTGTGAATATTTTTATTGTTTTTATTAAGTTTTTTAGTTGAATAATTGCTATTTGGGTGACGCTAATTAGGCTTATTGTGGATGATAGGCCCAAAACGTATTGATCTCTTGTGATAGATTAAGTTGATTAATTAGCCAAATTCAATTAATTAATCAAATTAACATGTAAACGCGTGGTAGCACAAACAAATCACCAATTAAACTAAGTATGCAACGGAAAATAAATAACAGGGTGATTTGTTTACGAATGGGGAAAACCAACACGGCAAAAACCCCACCGGGTGATTTTAAGGTCATCACTCCCGAAACTCCACTATTAACACAACAAGCAGTTACAAGTAAAGGAATCCCAAGTACCTTACCAACCTACAGTTGAACCCTTACCCCAATACCCAATTGGACTTGTTCTGTAGTGACAATTTCTCCTTTCAATGCACAGCTCCCAAGTACGTGACTAACCAATTGCGCGGATCCCAATAAGCGACTTCAATCACCAACTAGAGAAGATTTGTTGGCTGCAAAGTTCTTCAATTCATCCACACGATGAAGATCAAGAAGATGCTTGGTTACAAAACCCTATGGTGCAAAAACACAGCAACTTCTTCACAAAAAAGATGAACTAAGGCAAGAACTTCGTCTCAAGTTACAATTTGCATGAACAAGAAATTCTCAATGCTTGTGCAACTTGCCACACTTTGACGGCCCTTAAAATAATCCTTTTATATGTCTAGGGTTAGGAGAAAAGAATGCCTAAAGACATATCCACGGATTGGAATCATAACAGAACTAGGAATCTGTTTTTCTTAAATCTCGACAGCTACAGGTGTCGAGGTGCTGTCGAGCCTCGGACTAGAACAGCTTCTCAAATCTCGATAGATGCAGCTGTCGAGCTTTAATGAAAAGCACTTCTCAACTTGTTTCTTGGACAGACTTGCATGGCTTTAACACTTGATCTTGAAACCTTGTTTCTTGAAGCGTTAACCTCATCCTAAATCTACCCAATTACAAGTAAAGTGCGTTTTGACAAAGGATTAGCCAATTACATAAATAATGAATGACATATGTTCTAAACAAGTGAAACACATATGTCCTAACAATCTCCCCCTTTGGCAATCCATGACAAAACCACAACCAACAAATGATCATATGAGAGAAGTCATAAGTCACTCAACTCATATACACTTGTTAAATACAATAAAATCTATCCTAACACAAACTCTTGAAAAACTTTGCAAAAAGAGAGTTTATGACAAGTAGACTTTGACAACCTGTATTTCTGAAACACTTTAAACAAAACTCATCAAGGCATCTTAGTCTGAAACGGAAATAATAGATTGCATAAAAATAAAGAAACATGTGTATAAAAAAAGAAAAGAACAACACATGTAGAGATAGGTGAAAGAAACATACAACATCATATATATATAACAAAATAAGCACAATGTATGTAATAATGGTCACAAGACCTAAGGTACAAGAAGAAAAAAATGTATCTAAAGTAGAGAAAAGAAAAAGATACAAGTAATCCTCACTACATCCCCCAGCACTCAACACTCATCCTAACAAAAATGTCCCTATACATGCTCATACTCTCCCCCTAAGTATGACTACTCTCATAACCCAAAACTACTCCCCCTTTTTGTCACGAGTGACAAAGGGTAGAGTGTCAAGTAGACATCTCATTGGTAGAGCTAGCATCTCCATCATCATCCGAAGCATCATCGTCATCACCACCATCATCCCTAGACGTGGAAGCCATAGGAGGTGGTGGAGGAGAAGCCTCAGGAGCAAAACCACCCATGGTCGCATGTCGCCTAGCAATGCGACCAACACGAACATTCACCTGATACAACTCTGTAGAGAGTGCATCGAGGCGAGCATCCATGCGCTGAAGCTGCGCCATGATATCTCCTAGTGACACATCGCTCGTAGAAGAGGAGGGAACGGATGAAGCACGAGCAGATCTGGATGGAACGAAACGGGAGGAGGGAGTGGATGAACCTGTCTGACGCAACCGAAACTGTGCCTCACTACGTTTTACGGTAGCGGCATCTATAGCAACCATAACAGAAAAAGGGTCGGAGACAGGAAAAGGGATATAAAAATGGCGTAAAATCCTCGTGATAGCAGAAGGAAAGATAAGCTTATCACGGGTAGCCGTATCCTTATACACATCTAAGATAGAAAAGATGAAATGAGAAGGAAAGTCAATGGTAAGATCCTCAAAAGAGACAACAGAAAACAAGCACGAGGCTCTGTGATAGAGTTGTAATGAGAGAGAGGATGTAAAATAAAAGTCATTACCATATTTAAGAAACGAGGACCTTTAGCAAAATGTCGACATGACATAAACTGGTGCTCACCCCAATCAGAAGGGCACTCACAGAAAGCAGAAATCATCTCGTCTTTGGACACAGTCCGTAGACGCTCACAACTAGGGTAGTCAGGATGCGCAACCCTCGAAACATGGAGCACATCGGATAACAACTCCGGTGTGACGACAATGCGCATACCTCGAATGCGAGTAACAAAGAGAGGTACTGAATAATCAAATTCATGCATGTTGGAGTAAAACTCTTGAATCAGCACAGAAGGACAAGTGACCGGGAAGTGACACAGTGACTCCCATTCCCGTTTGTGAAAGACATCGGGAAGGTTAGTGTCGGCAAAGTCTGCCAGAACAACGTGGTGTTCCGAATGAACACCTCGTTTAGAGAAGTTCTCCAAGAAATCCTTATGGGATTTCTCATCACAAAACTGAACAAAGATAGGAGTGGAATCAGAAGATGAAAAGGCTCTAGAACGAAGAGGGTTCTGGGTCGGAATAGACTTACGTTTTGGTGCCATAGACACTTCTAACGCAAACAGAAGGAGAAGGGGGGGAGACAGAAACAATCAAAAAAGTCTTAAAACAGTTCAAATATAACAAGTATATTGAAAAGAAATGACGTATGCATGGGGAATGCATGAATATGTGACATGCACTATGAACAACATCATGGGCTCAGCCCAATCCAATCCTACCAGCACACAAACATATTTCACACATCTAAATGCATGAGAATACTGTTATAATGCGAATGTGATGCAATGCATGGAATTTTTAAGATAAAAACTACAAAACCCATCCCAAAAATTTCAACAAAAACTTATCAATTTTGAAAAACCCCAAAATTTTTCAAAAACCCAAAATCTAGGTTTCAAAAACATGAAATGCATGTAGAATGATGAATAAGAAGCTTACCAAGTGAAAAAAAAAACTTGAAGAGGCTTTGAGAAACCTTGAGAAAAGATTTTGAGTGAAAGAGAGAGTTTGAGAAGGTGAAACGACACAACTGTCGAGAGAAAGATCGAGAGAAATGAGAACCGGATCGCGCAGAACAGTTATATAGTACCTCAGTAAATCCCGACAGATGCATGTATCGAGAGGTGTCGAGACATCTGTCAAGGTAGGTGTCGAGAAATACACATCGACAGATCCAACTATCGAGAAGGTGTCGAGAACCAAACACAAACAAAAAGGCTGAAGCTCGAACGATCCACTAGGTGTCGAGAAGCTATCGAGATGATAGAAAGTTTCTCAATCGATCCAGAAGGTGTCGAGAAACTATCGAGATTGCGATAAGAAAAATCTAAGAAGCTTGACAGACAGCCAAGTATCAAGGAGGTGTCGAGGAGGTGTCGAGCCAACTTTTCAAAACAGTTTTTCGAGAAGGGAAAAACACAAACATGAATGCAATCAATCATGCAACTCAACCAATGATCCAATCAACATATAGGACTCTCAAAAACATCTCTCAACAACAATCTTAAGCACATAGATCTCAAAACACACACTCACACACTAAACAAGTCTAACCAATTTTATATTTCAAAAACAAGTTAAGGCAGTTTAGTGAGCATACATCAACGCATGTAAACCTTGTGATGGCCAAATCACATTGTACCTACACATGTATCAAAAATAGCAAAGAATATTGCGTATTGCGTGTGAAAAACATCGCAAGATTGCACAAGTGTCTCTATGTTATGACGATTTGAGATATGAGAAAATCACTTTAACTCACACACAATCATAACTGTTTGATGGGGACTATCACCTTTAAGATACATCCTATAACTCCCACATCTCCTAGAACACGCGCTTGCAATCATATTTAAAGCATTTTTTATCTTTTTGCTTTTATTTTCTTTGCATATTTTCTTTTTATTAAGCAAACTATGCATGGGTATATAAAAGAGAGAGAAGAAATACCCAGTTATGTTAAGCTTTTGACATTGCACTTTTGCTATGCCGAAGCATACAGATGTCATATCATGATTAGCGAGTAACAGTGATGAGATGGTTATTTGTGCCTTTCTCTTAGGATTTTCTAGTTCAACCCGTTAAAAAGAATGATACGAGTGTTAAGTTCAAGAGATCACTTAACCTTACTCATCACAAACAAAGAGCTACAAAGCTCACTTGCTTAGTTGTGCATAGAGATGCTCATCTAAGCTACAAGTGATACAAAGTTTAGAAAACTCTGTTTCAATAGCCATTTTAAGGTTCACAAGAACCGATGTACACAAAACACACACTGTTTTTGTATTTTTCTGATTTTTCAATTTTATAAAATAAAAATAAATAAATAAATAAATAAATAAATAAATAAAAACAAAACAAAACTGAAAACACACAAACAAAAACATGTTTAAACAAAACAATGCATAAAACTAGACTGACTCAAAAACATTTAAGCAAAACACACAAGTAATGCAAAACAAAAACAAGAAGGGGAAAGAGAGAAAAAGTGAATAAATCACTTGGAACCCTTTTCCTTCCACACTTTGGAAGAACCTTTCCTCTTAGCAAATCCTTGAACCGATGATGAGGGGGAATGATTGAAACCGTTCAATTTCGAAAGAAACATGAGGGTTTTGAGAAGATCTCCAGGAGGAGTAAGAGAGGTTTGAAGCTGATTCTGGTTCCCAAATGCTATCATGCCATTGCTCTGTTGAGTGGCTAACCACTTATAGCAATTTGGTCAAGTATGACCGGCAATACCACAATGATGATAGAGATGCTGCTTCTTTTGTTTAGGCTTTTGAGAGTTAGCCTTCTTAGTCCTAGGGTTTTTAATGTCCTTCTTCTCACACTTAGAGTGTGCTCCTAAGATAGATTTACCCTTGTCTAATTTCTTACTAGCTAATTCAGTTTTAACATCATTGTTCTCAATTTTAATATTATTAGCAGGAGGAACAAAAACAGTAGTACTAGCAGAAGCAATATTAGAATAAGAGAATTCATACCCTAATCCTGTTCGATCAGAAGCAGATTTCTGAATGCTGAGTATCTAATCCAGCTTCGCACTTGATGCCCTCTCCAATTGAGCTTTGACTTGAAACAGCTCCGCTTCAAGTTTCTTGATCTTCTCAGCTAAGAAATTGTTCTCGAATCTCAGTGCTCCAATAGTTTGATTAGCTTCATCAAACTTTGTGGAAAGTTCCTCACGGTTAAGTTCCACATCACTGAGCTTCTTGGTGGCTAGCATATAGAGTTTCTCATGCTTCTCAGAAAGTTTGTACAGTTTCTCATAGGCTGTATGGATATCATCTTGATTATCCATCTTTTCAAACTTGGATTCCACCAATTCCTCTTCTTCATCCACATCTTCAACAATCCCTTCAGTAGGATTGACAGTGGCAGTGAAGGCATTTAAAATTCCGTCATCTTCATTGTTGGAATCATCCTCAGGCTTAGTGTCGCTCAAAGTAGCAGCTAGTGCCTTGCTCTTCCTAATACTCTTGAGATATGTGGGACACTCTTGTTTCATGTGATCGAAGCCTTGACATCCGAAGTACTTGGGTCCTGCAGGAACAGTGTACTGACCGCCATCCCTAGCATCCTTCTTCCCTTTATCTTGGCTCTTGAACTGAGAAGAACTAGATTGCCTACGGTCCTTATCGAAGCCTTTTCCATTGGGATTTTTCATGAGTTTCTTGAATTGCCTGGTGATGTAGGACTTCATCTTAGAGTCTTCATCGTCTGATGACTCATCTCTCTCACTGCTCTTGGCTTTTAGTGCCATGCTTTTGCTTTTTCCCAACTTGCCAATTCTTGTCAACCCTAGCTCATAGGTTTGCAGATTACCAACCAGCTCAGTCAAAGGAATCTTGTCAATATCCTTTGATTCCTCTATTGCCGTGATCTTGGCATAGAATCTCTCGGGTAGAGATCTAAGAACCTTCCTCACAATCTTGTGTTCAGGAATGGTTTCCCCAAGATTGAAGGTTGAGTTTATTATGTCCTTGAGCTTGGCATAGAACTCATCAAATGACTCATCCTCCTCCATCTTAATTTCTTCGAAGCTTGTAGTGAGCCTTTGTAGTTTCGAATCTTTGACAGCCTTTGTTCCCTCATAGGTTGTCTGGAGGATGGTCCATGCTTCCTTAGCAGTTTCAGTGGAGGATATCTTCTTGAACTCCTCATTAGTGACCGCACTGAATAAGGCATTCAATGCTCTGCTATTGAAGTTTGCCACCTTGATCTTGGCTTCATCCCAATCGGCCAGCACTTCTTTAGGCTTGGTCTAGCCTATCTCCACAGCTTACCACACCTTCTCATCTAGAGACTGCAAGAAAGCTCTCATGCGTACTTTCTAGTATGCATAGTTAGCACCATCAAACAATGAAGGTATAATAAGAGACTGACCTCTATCCATGACAAACAGGGGTCAATGGATCACACACAAGGATTAAACCCTAATCAGAGTATGCATGCTCTGATACCACTTGATAGGCCAAAAACGTATTGACCCCTTGTGATAAATTAAGTTGATTAATTAGCCAAGTTCAATTAATTAATCAAATTAACATGCAAACGCGTGGTAGCACAAACAAATCACCAATTAAACTAAGTATGCAGCGGAAAATAAATAACACGGTGATTTGTTTACGAATGGGAAAAACCAACACGGAAAAAACCCCATCAGGTGATTTTAAGGTCACCACTCCTGAAACTCCACTATTATCACAACAAGCGGTTACAAGTAAAGGAATCACAAGTACCTTACCAACCTACAGTTGAACCCTTACCCCAATACCCAATTGGACTTGTTCTGTAGTGACAATTTCTCCTTTCAATGCACGGCTCCCAAGTACGTGACTAACCAATTGCGCGGATCCTAGTACACGACTTCAATCACCAACTAGAGAAGATTTGTTGGCATCAAAGTTCTTCAATTCATCCACACGATGAAGATCAAGAAGATGTTTGGTTACAAAACTCTATAGTGCAAAGACATAGCAACTTCTTCACAAGAAAGATGAACTAGGGCAAGAACTTCGTCTCAAGTTACAATTTGCATGAACAAGAAATTCTCAATACTTGTGCAACTTGCCACACTTTGACGGCCCTTAAAATAATCCTTTTATATGTCTAGGATTAAGAGAAAAGAAGGCCCAAAGACACATCTACGGATTGGAATCAAAACAGAACTAGGAATATGTTTTTCCTAAATCTCGACAACTACAGGTGTCGAGGTGCTGTCGAGCCTCGAGGCTAGAACAGCTTCTTAAAGCTCAATAGATGTAGCTGTCGAGCCAGCTGTTGAGCTTTAATGAAAAGTACTTCTCAACTTGTTTCTTGAACAGACTTGCATGGTTTTAACACTTGATCTTGAAACCTTGTTTCTTGAAGCGTTAACCTCATCCTAAATCTACCCAATTACAAGTAAAGTGTGTTTTGACAAAGGATGAGCCAATTACAATGATAATAAATGACATATGTTCTAAACAAGTGAAACACATATGTCCTAATAGTGGAAAAAGAAGGCCTAAGATTTTAGAAGGGGCTAACTACAAAAATAAAAAATATTATAGCTAAAAAAAAAATTGAACTCAAGGGACCTGGGCCCCTTTGGGCCCCACCAAGGCCCGTCCATGTTTCAAACTAATCCTATATGGCACACACAAAGAAATAAGGAAGAGAGCGAAAATCAGTATAAGAGAAAGAAATTGGGATAAATTTTCCCTGTCAATCTACGTCTATTTTGAAGACCAAAAAATAGAAAAAGAATCTCATCTCATACGCTTCGCATGCATGCGATGATACTAGTATATTATTATAAAACAATTTTAAAGCTACGTTCTTTAATTGGGTTACAATTTTATTGGTGATAATTAATTGGACGTTCAAATACACGCATATTTTGTTACGAGCTGGGATGATGCTTGGGCTAAGTTGAAGATGCGGCAACAAAGCAGATAAACATTAGTAGTTACTAGTTAGTTTACTATGTATGTTTTGGTGACTATCAAACAGCTCATTAGGTAGGATTGCAATTATCTCGTTATCATTTGTTTTAAGCTTATCATTATCTCTTATTTGTGATTCATTTTAGACTTTGTATTTTGTAAGGCTATATAAAGCCTACGATTAACAATAGCAATCTATAACTTTTATAGGAAATTTTTTTAGCAATAATGCTATTTGGAAGATTTGGTTTGTCCTCAAAACTAGTGGCTAGTCCATGTGATGCATCAAATAATTAACAAATGTTAACTGTTTTCACTTTGTTCAATGCTACAATTAGTAATATACTAATATATAGAGAGGAAGGAGCGAAGGAGGAAATATGGTTTTGGGTGACAAATATAGGCAAACCGATCACTCTTTTATTACCATCTTTTTTTGAAGGAAAATCATTATCATCTTATAAACAATGCAAAGGATACTATATTAAAAAAAAAAATAAAACATTAGGTGCAACTTGATGATAACCTTATTATACGCATATACAATAATATATATATATATATATATATATATATATATATGAAATCTGAATAATAATATCTCTCAAGTAGTCTATAGTTAGTTTAAAAAGAAATTTGACTTATTCAAAAAAAAAAAAAAATCAAAAGAAGAAATTGGACTTATGCTATAGAGAAAAAGACTAGAAAAAAAAGTCAAGTCGGTAATTGTAAATAAAGAGTTTCATACAGACAAATATACGGACAGACTATCAAAAAATAGTACGAAACTTTTATTCTTACTTTTAAAACGATAAGATTCATTTTAGACTTTGAAAGGATAAAAAAAGCGTACGATTAATAATAACAATCTATAAATTTTATAGGAAAAATTATTAGTAATAATGCTATTTGGAAGGTTTGGTTTTTCTTCAAAACTAGTGACTAATCTGTACAATGTATATTTGATAGTTAGCAAATGTTAAAATTTCTTTACATTGTTCAATACTACAACTACAATTAGTAATATACTAATATATAGAGAGGAAGGAGCGAAGGAGGAAGTATGATTTTGGGTGACAAATAAAGGCAAGCCGGTCACTCTTTTATTATCATCTTCTTCTTCTTTTTTTCTTTTTGAGGGAAAATCATTATCATCTTATAAATAAAGCAAAGTATACTATATTATTCATATCATTAAGTGCAACTTGATGATAACCTTATTATATGCATACAATATTATATATATTATATATAATTTGAATAATAATATCTATCTCATGTCATATTTAATCAGTTTAAAAGAAATTGGACTTATTCATAAAAAATAAAAATAAAAAAGAAGAAGAAATTGGACTTATGCTATATAGAGAAAAAGACTACAAAAAAGTCAAGTTAGGTATAAAGTAACTCTAAATAAAGAGTTTCCATATAGACATATATAGGGATAGACTATTAAAAAAATAAAAAACACAAAACTTTTGTTCTTACTTTTAAAACGATGAAGTTCACGGATTTGTGGTAGTATTAAAAATCAATCATCAAACACTTTACGGAGAAAATGAGCTTTTGCCCTTTTTTTAAAAAAAATATCCAGTATTTTGCCCTATTTTTGAAACTATTTAGGAAAATACCCTTGTTTTGAAATTCGGTTTTTAGAAAATTAGGTTTCAATTTAAAACTTGATTTTTGAACAATCAAGTTATAGCGAATTGAAAATTAAAAAAAAAAAAATTCTAGAACTCGAGTTCTTTGAAAAAATTCAAGTGGAACTCAAGTACTTCACATGGAACTCAAGTTTCAGAAGAAGAAAAAAAAAACCCTAATTAGTTTCAAAACAGGAGCATTTCCCTAATTAGTTTCAGGCAGGGGCATTTTGCTAGAAAGTTTGTGAGAGAGGGGTAAAAGCCCATTTTGGCCAACACTTTACTTTCGACTTTGATTGGAGAAACGTAGAAAAAAAATTGGAAATGAAAAAGAAAAAGGAAATATAAAGAAACCAAATAGGAGAGAAAGAAGGGGAATATGTGTGTGTGTGTGTGTGTGTGTGTGTGTGTGTCGATCATAAAGCCGAAGCTATGGAATCAAATTCTATTATCGATTAAAACACATTATTACAACTCACCTTCATCTTAGTATGCCTTAACATTAGTGTCCATTATGTCTATGGATGTATCAAGTCCCTAGATTTAAACCCTTTTGGTGGTGCTTCTTCTTCTGGTCCTATTGGTGATCTGCTCCTTCTGATGGGAGTGATGATGAGTGATCCCTTTGTGTATCATGAAAAAAGGGAAGATGTTTTGTTTAGGGGGAGAAGAAGCTGTTTATCTATGCTTTGACTTTTGCTTAGTTACTTAGTTTCTTTGCTTTAAGCTTAGAACATTTGCTTTGTGTATAATTTGGGTTATTTACCTTTTAATATTTTGGCTTTGAAACAATATTTCTTTGAGTATGGTTTAAACTATCTAGTTCAAGTTTTCACAACTGATATCAAGCAAATTATGTTGATTCACATGCTTTTAATCATTGCTTATTGTAGTATTTTTTATTATTATTACAGCATTGTGATTATTTAGTATATGTTTATGTTTTCACACACATGCATTTATGCTTTGTTTTAGTGTTTCAAGAAAGATAGGTATTCTCTATACGTTCATCTTCTTGCAGCTTTCTAGAAGTATGTTGAGTTTTTTGGGATGTGCATTTTTTTGGGTTAATGTAATTGAGTTTTTGATGTATTGTGGTTTTGTAATGGCAGATTGCCACAGAGGGAGATTGTAGAGTCCATAATTTTAGGTTGGCAACCATGAACAAATGTAACCTATTAGAACTTAGTTTGTCTAGTTGATTAGTGTTGAATTAATACTAGGATCAAGACAAGTCAAGTTCAAAGCTGTAGAAGACTCAAGAATATAGAAAATTGCACTACTAGAAGACTGCATTTTGATTGTAGCTTGACAAGTCAAAAGTCACTTATCTCAACCAGTCAAACTTCACATCTTGACAGATCGAGATTCATGTAAATTGGAATTTCAGCTTTCTCTCACAGCCATTTGATTTAGAGTTTTGATGGATCTTGAGTATATATAAATACATACCCTAAAGCACGTTTTTTGAAAAAACAAGAGGGTAGTGTTCTGTACACAAATCTAGAGATTTTCCAAACCCTTTTGAAACTTCAATTGGAGACTACAATTGCAAACATCAAATCCAGTTACTTAGCAAAGTTGCAGCATTCAGTTAACCATAGTTGCTAATCCAAATTTTTGAGTGGAGATCTTGGAGTCACAGACAGAGGAGTTCATGTGCAACAATCAATTATAGAAGAGTTCATAAGTTTGGAGTTACGTGTAGTCATGCCATTAAGTATGACATGAGGTAGTAGTAAATTTAGAGTTAAGTCTATTGTACAAATTTCAATTCTATTAATGGATATGTTGCATTGAGAATTGTTTAGGTTAAATCTTGCCAAGGGTTTTTACTGTGAAACAACAGTTTTATTGGTTTTTCTAGGTTACTATTTTGTGTCTTATGTGATCTAAATTTGTGTGATGTTTAATTGATTCGGATCTAATGCAAAATTATTTTAATTAACTATTTGACTAAGATTTGATAAAACTTAAGACAACTGAAATCTAAAACCATAACAATTAATAATGGATTTTGATTGCACCATGTTATTTAAATTTGTGATGCTTCTATTTATTTATTAATTACACTATTCTCTATATTATTGTAATTATCTCCTAAAAAAATATTTAAAAAAATAGTACATATGAGAGTTGAGTGCTTGAGTTAATTATCAACTACTTAGGTTAGAGCTAGCCTCTTTCACTAATAGACAAAAGGCTAATTTCTTTACGTAGTTGGGGAATCTTTGAAAGTGTAGTTAAAAAATAAATAAATAAATAAAAAGAAGCTAATTTAGAAACATTATTTGTTACAGAGATGACACCTAAGCGGATAATGACCAAAATCATACTTAATAAAACGAAAAAAAAAAAAAAAAGGATGTTTGGAAGAAGAATTGAAACTCTAAAACAAACAAAGGATCTGCTTTTTTTGTTTTTAAATTTCTTTTCCAGATATGGAGTTGCACAGCAATCAGCTCAATGTGTTAGAAATCTAGATTCAGTAAACTGTGAACCACAGTAACATTCTTTGATTTGGACATTAACCTGTAATTCATGATACTTTTGCCTAATTGAATGGACAGTAGCCCGTTTACCGAATTCTGTTGGCAAACCTATTATCTTAATATGTTCTTGGAATCTAGGGTGAATTATTTAATCCAGCTTAAAAAAAATCCACAGAAACTTGTGGAACATGTATGATCCACCTGTTCTACAAATTGTTTCTTTGCCGTGTAAATTTCTGCCAAGATATGAAGTCATAATTTTACGCCACAGTTGGACATACGAATGAAATTGCCAAAAAAAAAAACCTCATAGAGTAGGATCTTTATATCATTATTATATATATGCATAATTGTTAACTTGTAGGGGCAATTGATGTTGAAATGGATTTGAATCAATCCATGTGTTGCACACTTGATAATAACAAAACTAATAAAAACCTGAAATTAATGACCGCCCTTTAATTTACCCCTAATCTCTCTCACTATTCAAATTTCATACCTGATAAACCAAGGGGACCCCTTTAAGCTTGTAAAGTGACCTTAATTGTGGATAAATTAGCTCTTACGCGATGGGCTATTATTAGTCTGGTCTCTGGACACTGGACCATGCACACGTGAATGTAACATGCTTTAGGTATGCTAAACTGTACAGTCGTGGATATATATGATCAGTTCAGTCATCTATTTCTTATGCCCAAAGGGGTTTGCTTATCTGTTCAGTTTTTTTTTTTTTTTAATTTGTATGAAAATTTTTTGTTTATATTGCGTAAATAAGATACTCAGAAAACTTGGATTATACGTGGGGTGGGGTTGGGGGTAATCCAAATTCGAAACCACCACACCTTTTATAAAAAAAGTGCAGGTCAAACAAAATAACTGCATTTATAGAGAAATTTTAGCCACTTGATCCCCACCCGACAGTTCGATGCTCCAAACTAACAGCAGGCATCAACAACTAAACCAATAATTTCAGTCAAAACAGCTTAGAAATTGGTCACATTACTCGACATGTATTTTCTGCTTGTTTTTCACTTCATTGGTAGGTAACGCATCTTTGTAGTGTTTATCACGTACCATATAATCGCTATCATTTTCTTCATTTTCAAATACTTGTAGTTCATAATTATAAGTAACACGATAGCTAAATATAATGTTATAAATTACCCCATCTTATATCAAATGACCAATCACAAATTTTATAGGGAAAAAAAATGTAGAAGTCTTTTTTGAACTGTGCATTGTTTTTTCCCCAGTTGCATGGGCCAAAAGTCACCGATGAGAGGCATGTCAGCAACGCTGACATAACCTGAGGGCCCTCCATCCTAGTAACTGACACGTTGATAGTTGAAATCAGTGTGTACAAAATTGTTTAGTCAATTTAAAAAAGCTCAGCTGACTCAGCGTCAACACTTGCAAAACGGATAAACCTTGCCGTGAAAATTGGAGCATTGGATCTTCATTTTAAGAAAAGAAAAGAAGCAGTTTTCTTTTTTGGATTGAAGAAAAAAAATATGAACAGCTAATTATATCACAACGCTTGGCACAAACAAAGACGATAATTGGAAGTGGGTCCCGGAGGAAAGCACCAAAAGTCCAAAAATCAATTGAGGGAAGGAAAGCAATTAAAAACGGTGTCGTTTGGAGTGACCTGTTTGGCCTATTTTGAGAGCTCCTGCCCCTATAAATACGTGGCTTGTGATGCGGTGAACTTACACCTTCAAGCATAAATAATACGTGTGATATTTTCTCTCACATCCACTCACCACCTCTTGCTTTCTTTTCTCTCCTTTTCCTTTCTTCCAATTTCTTTTTGTTGAACTCAAAATGTGTGGTATACTTGCTGTTCTTGGATGCTCAGATGACTCTCAAGCCAAAAGAGTTCGAGTCCTCGAGCTTTCACGCAGGCAAAATATTTATTCCTTAAACTCCATATATTTTTCTCCTTGACTTTCTTATAACATGTTCTAGACATTAATGGGTTCTTTTATAACAAGATAAACACAAAATAAAAGTACTCGTTTTCCAACTTCTTTTGAGACTTTTAAGTGCAATCTAGATAAAGGTGTGAAGTTTGTTTGTATGTGAAACTTAATGTT